>NC_136921.1:17054312-17782288 GCF_949752795.1 Hyperoodon ampullatus
TGTGATTTAAAAAATTCTGAACAAAAGACTAGGACCAGATGGCTTCACAGGCGAATTCTATCAAACGTTTAGAGAAGAGCTAACACCTATGCTTCTCAGACTCTTCCAAAATATAGCAGAGGGAGGAACACTCCCAAACTCATTCTATGAGGCCACCATCATCCTGATACCAAAACCAGACAAAGATGTCACAAAAAAAGAAAACTACAGGCCAATATCAGTGATGAACATAGATGCAAACATCCTCAACAAAATCCTAGCAAACAGAATCCAACAGCACTGTAAAAGGATCATGAACCATGATCAAGTGGGGTTTATCCCAGGAATGCAAGGATTCTTCAATATATGCAAATCAATCAATGTGATACACCATATTAACAAACTGAAGGATAAAAACCATATGATCATCTCAATAGATGCAGAAAAAGCTTTTGACAAATTCGACACCCATTTATGATAAAAACTCTCCAGAAAGTGGGCAAAGAGGGAACTTACCTCAACATAATAAAGGCCATATATGACAAACCCACAGCCAACATCATTCTCAATGGTGAAAAATTGAAGCCATTTCCTCTAAGATCAGGAACAAGACCTGGTTGACCACTCTCACCTCTTATTCAACATAATTTTGGAAGTTTTAGCCACAGCAATCAGAGAAGAAAAAGAAATAAAAGGAATCCAAATCAGAAAAGAAGAAGCAAAACTGTCACTGCTTGTAGATGACATGATACTATACATAGAGAATCCTAAAGATGCTACCAGAAAACTACTAGAGCTAATCAATGAATTTGGTAAAGTTGCAGGATACAAAATTAATGCACAGAAAACTCTTGCATTTCTATAAACTAATGATGAAAAATCTGAAAGAGAAAATAATGAAACACTCCCATTTACTACTGCAAAAAAAGAATGAAATACGTAGGGATGAACATGCCTAAGGAGACAAAAGACCTGTATGCAGAAAACTATGACACTGATGAAAGATATTAAAGATGATACCAACAGATGGAGAGATATACCATGTTCTTGGATTGGAAAAATCAACATTGTGAAAATGACTATACTACTCAAAGCAATGTACAGATTCAGTGCAATCCCTATCAAACTACCAGTGGTATTTTTCTCAGAACTAGAACAAAACATTTCACTATTTGTATGGAAATACAAAAGACCTTGAATAGCCAAAGCAATCTTAAGAAGTAAGAATGGAGCTGGAGGAATCAGGCTCCCTGACTTCAGACTACACTACAAAGCTACAGTAACCTAGACAGTACGGTACTGGAACAAAAAGAGAAATATAGATCAGTGGAAGAGGAGAGAAAGGCCAGAGATAAACCCACACACATATGGTTACTTATCTTTGATAAAGGAGGCAAAAATATACAATGGAGAATAGACAACCTCTTCAATAAGTGGTGCTGGGAAAACTGGACAGCTACATGTAAAAGAATGAAATTAGAACATTTCCTAACACCATACACAAAAATAAACTCAAAATGGATTAAAGACCTAAATGTAAGGCCAGACACTATAAAACTCTTAGAGGAAAACATAGGAAGAACACTCTTTGACATAAATCACAGCAAGATCCTTTTTGACCACCTCCTAGAGAAATGGAAATAAAAACAAAAATAAACAAATGAGACCTAATGAAACTTTAAAAGATTTTGCACAGCAAAGGAAACCATAAACAAGACAAAAAGACAACCCTCAGAATGGGAGAAAATATTTGCAAATGAAACAAGTGACAAAGGATTAATCTCCAAAATATACAAGCAGCTCATGCAGCTCAATATCAAAAAAACAAACAACCCAATCCAAAAATGGGCAGAAGACCTAAACAGACATTTCTCCAAAGAAGATATACAGATTGCCAACAAACACATGAAAGGATGCTCAACATCACTAATCATTAGAGAAATACAAATCAAAACTACAATGATGTATCACCTCACACCGGTCAGAATAACCATCATCAAAAAATCTACAAACAATAAATGCTGGAGAGGCTGTGGAGAAAAGGGAACCCTCTTGCACTGTTGGTGGGAATATGAATTGGTACAGCCACTATGGAGAACAGTATGGAGGTTCCTTAAAAAACTAAAAGTAGAACTACCATATGACCCAGCAATCCCACTCCTGGGCATATACCCTGAGAAAACCATAATTCAGAAAGTGTCATGTACCACAATGTTCATTGCAGCACGATTTACAATAGGCAGCCCATGGAAGCAACCTAAGTGTCTATCGACAGATGAATGGATAAAGAAGATGTGGTACATATATACAATGGAATATTACTCAGCCATAAAAAGAAACGAAATTGAGTTATTTGTAGTGAGCTGTATGGATCTAAAGTCTGTCATATGGAGTGAAGTAAGTCAGAAAGAGAAAAACAAATACCACACGCTAACACTTATATATGGAATTAAAAAATAAAGTGATGAAACCTAGGGGCAGGACAGGAATAAAGTCACAGAGGTAGAGAACGGACTTGAGGACACGGGGAGAGGGAAGGGTAAGCTGGGATGAAGTGAGAGAGTGGCTTGTACATATATACACTACCAAATGTAAAATAGATAGCTAGTAGGAAGCAGCCGCGTAGCACAGGGAGATCAGCTCGGTGCTTTGTGACCACCTAGAGGGGTGGGATAGCGAGGGTGGGAGGGAGACACAAGAGGGAGGGGATATGGGGATATATGTATACATATAGCTGATTCACTTTGTTATACAACAAAAACTAACACAACATTGAGAAACAATTATACTCCACTAAAGATGTTAAAAAAATAAAAGTAAATGTAAATAAAAAATTTTAAAAACTAAAAGGCTACCTAATGAATAGGAGAATATATTTGCATACAATATATCTGATAAGGGGTTAATACCCAAAACTATAATATATACAAATATACAAATAACTCACACAACTCAACATCAAAAAATTGAATAACTCGGTTAAAAAATGCACAGATGATCTGAATAGACATTTTTCCAAAAGAACACATACATGTGGCCAACAGTCACATGAAAAGATGCTCAACACCACTAGCCATCAGGGAAATGCAGGTCAAAACCATAATGAGTTATTACCTCACACCTGTCAGAGTGGCTATTATCAAAAAGACAACAAATAACAAGTATTGGAAAGCATATGAAGGAAAGAGAATCCTCCTACACTGTTGATGGAAATATATCAGTAAATTGGTGTGGCCAGTATGGAAAACCATATGGAGATTCCTCAAAAATTAAAAATAGAACTATAACATTATCCAGCAATTCCACTCCTGGATATTCTATCGAAGAAAATGAAACACTAATTAGAAAAGATATATGTTCATTGCATCATTATTTACAATAGCCCAGGTATAAAAGCGACCTAAGTATCCATCAATAGATGAATGAATAAAGAAGATGTGAGAATATCCCTCAGCCATACAAAATAATGAATACTTGTCATTGGTGACATGGATGGACCCAGAGGGCATTATGCTAAGTGAAATAAGTCATACAGAGAAAGAGAAATACTGTATGATTTTACTTATATTTGTACTCTAAAATCAAAACAAATGAACAAACATAAAAAAGAAACAGAGTTATAGATACAGAGAACAAAGAAACAGTTGCCAGAGATGAGGGGGGAGGAAAGAAGTAGGTGAGGGAGATTAAGAGGCACAAACTTTCAGCTGCAAAATAAATGAGTCATGGTTATGAAATGTCTAGTGTGGTGAATATAGTCAATAGCTATGTAATATCTTTGGTGACATATCGTAAGTAGACTTATCATAGTGATCATTTTTAAATGTGCAGAAAAATTGAATCTCTATGTTGTGAACAGGAACTAGCATAGTGTTGTAGGTCAATCCTATTTCAAAAACAAAACAAACTCATAGAAAAAGAAATCATATTTGTGGTTGCCAGAGGTAAGGGGTGGGGAGAGGGGGAATCAGATGATGATGATGACAGTTAATAGGTGCAAACTGCCAGTTAAAGATAAATAAGTACTAGGGATGTACTGTACAACATGATAAATATAACACTGTTGTATGTTATAGCTGAAAGTTGTTGAGATTAAATCTTAACAGTTCTCAGCACAAGGAAATTTTTTCTATTTCTTTAATGTTGTATCTATATAAGATGATGGATGTTCACTAAACTTATTGTGAGAATCATTTCATGATGTATCTAAGTCAAATAATTTTACTGTGTACTTTCAACGTAACAGTGCTTTATGTCAATTATACCTCAATAAAACTGGAAGAAAAAAAAAGATAATATGGAATTTCTGTGGATGGCTCAGTGTAGAAAATTAAAATATAATAAGGGTTTTGATACTTATTTCCTCTAATGGTGTGATGCAGCTGTGAAGTTTTAAAACCTGTAACTAGCATTTTAATTAATGTGAGAAATGGGATGTAAGCATTTCGAGACTAGTCTGAAGCTCTTCCAGTTTTAGAAATGATGTTTATTCTGCAATAAATTTTTTGAAAGTCCTTTTCAAACACCTAACTCATGGAATTGACATCTTGCAAAATGTCACTTCATCCTGGCATTTCTATCCAATGACAAGACAATTTTCATGTTGATAAAAGATGGACGAACTCCTTTCTGATTGTTGACTCAGCACTTTGGTGATCTAACATGAGTTTAGTGTATACAGTTAACACCATCAGGCTCCATTCCATCGCCTAAACCTACTGTCTGTAGAAGATGGCTGCCTCATTCGAATCACAAAGTTGAGCCAAGGGACTCTGGGCTGCACTGAGCAAGGTCAATCCCTTCTTCTCCCCCAACCTGTGCCCTACTTTTTGAGAACTTAATTTTCACCTTAATAGAGGAAGCCAGCATTCGAAAGAATTTTATCTAGAATGGGTAATACTCAGAGATTACAATGGCTCTCTTAACCCCAAGAGAACTGTTCATTTAAAGGGTCAGGATCTCAAAAGGATTAAATGGGCTAAAGAATATAGGAATGCTTTATAAAGTACAGATTTTACATGAAAAAAAGAACGAATGGACACATTCCATTTGGACATCACTGTTATGGAAATCCTGCTGGGGCTCGAAGGGACTGTCTAAGTCTCCCCTCTACGAAGAAGCTTACAGTGAGTCCCAGGACTTAACTCTCTTTTCTGCTAACCTACAGAACCACAATTTGACATTTCATATACATACCCTGTCACACGGCATGCCTATTTGGTCTCAGGCCCTTGCGGGCAAGTATCATGTATCCCCACAAAATAGGCACCGGATGCATTTGTTGATCAAGGGATCAAGAAGAGATACATTTGTTGGACAGGGAATTCTTAGACAGCCATATCTGATGCATACATGTTCTTGCAGCCCATCTCACTTCCGCTTTTAGACTTGCTGACACCAACATCCCAGGGCAGCTGTGAGCAAAACATTCGATAATGCATGTGGTAATTTGTTGTAGGCTGTAAACTGCAAACTGACTGCAAAAGATTAATGCTGCAGGATTACAATCAAAAGTCCAAAAAGGAATATGTCTATAAGATGAATTTAGATGATCCATCAATCATCAGTTAGCTAGAGTAGTATTTCTTTCCTCCAGATGAGAAGTGGTGAGGTAGAATACAGTATGCTCTGGGATTCAGAAAATCTGGGTTCAAATTCTGGATTGGCCATTGACTTTGTGTCTAGTCTTCAGGATATTTTTCTTTCTAAATTCTCTTGTTTCTACAGGTAAACAAAATGTAATATTTAGCTTTCAGTCCTTTCATTTGCATAGAGTGTCAGGGAAAACAACGCAAGAATATTCCAAGGGAAATCCACCAACTTTTTTCACTTTTATTAGAGTGGAGGGGAAAAAAAACAATTTATTAATAAGCTCTCTCTGATTCCAGTCTTGTTACAGAAGGAGATAGGGAGAAGGGGAACATTTCATGAATAAGCCATCACACAAAATAAAAGCACATATGATGTTTAGAAAATGCCAGTTTCTCAAACTTAAACATGGTCTTTCATTCTGA
This sequence comes from Hyperoodon ampullatus, assembly GCF_949752795.1. NCBI lineage: Eukaryota > Metazoa > Chordata > Mammalia > Artiodactyla > Ziphiidae > Hyperoodon > Hyperoodon ampullatus. Next base: position 17,060,306 of record NC_136921.1, read on the forward strand.
AATTCTTCTGATATTGAATTCTCCCTATTAACATAGATAATTCCAAAATTATTTTTATCAGAGCTCTTACTAGGTATGTGGCACGAGATACTTGGCAATGGAACAAGAATTAAAACTTCAATGTAAAGAATCTCAGTTTAATCTAAGGAGAAATTTCATGAGTAAATTACACAAACATTACCTGGTATAGGAGCTTAGGGGAGGGATGACATTTCAAACTGAGATGCCCAGAGAAAGCTTTACAGAAGATTTTGATACAAGCTAGAATGTATTAAAGAATGTGAAAGGTACATCGATTAAGGGATGCCAAGAGTAAGAGTGCAAAGGTGGGAACATACAAAGGATGCTTTTCTGACAGTGAGTAAAGCAGCCAGATTGCAGAAGAAGGTCAGATAAGGTGGTGGTGGGAGATAAGGCTTGAAAAACAGGTTAGCCCTAACTGGGGATGACACTGAATGACATTGAATGACATTGAATGGATGAATTTCAAAGGAATTTATCCTTTAGGCAATAGGAACAGATTCAAAACTTTTTAAAAAGACAGTAATGGATTGAAATGTTTTAACTCTAAAAGTTTCCATTATTCATCAGAATGAGCTTAAAGAGGAGAGAGTGACAACAAGCAGAAAAATTAACACATTTTTTCCCAAAGGCCAGGTCTGCATTGACAAAGTCCTGAACCGGGTGGGTGGCAGTAGGAATTGAAAGAAAGGCAGAAAAGCAAAACACTGGGAAGGGAGAATTGTCTGGGGAGAAGCAACAAGTGAGAGAAACAAGACACAAATGCCTTTGAGGTTTTAGGGCTGGGAAATTAAGCAAGTTAGTGGTACTCTTATAAAGAAGAGAAAGTGCAGGGAAGCAGGCATGTTTCGAGGAGGCTAACCAGGTCTTCAGTATTTTAGACAGTGAATTTGGATAGTGGCAAGAGAGTTTAGGAGGAGGTAAGTATTGGTAGAAGTGCCAGGGGGTGATCATCTTTCACAGAGAGTAAATGTCAAGGGAATGGTGTTATCCAGGGTTAAGAACAGGAGACGAGTCAGACCTGCTTTGCACTCACTAATGTGTGAACTTGGCCTGGAGCAGGAGACCTTGGATTCTGTGGGGAGACCTGCTGGCTTTATCTCTTAGTCCTGCCACATGCTGATTGCCATGACCTCAGGCAAGTTACTTAATCAGCTGTGCCTCGGTTTCCTCTCCTGTAAAAATAGACAATAATAGAGTCCACCCTCAGGACTAAGGAAACAAGCCTATGTAAAGTGTTTGGGACACACTAAGCTGTTTTTATTGCCTTTGTTAAGCTATTTTTATTACTTTTGTTAAGGCTTGTTTTTCTGATGTGCAAAATTAGGATTGTAATAGTACTTAATTATGGTCAGACTGTGAGAATTAAATAAGAAAAATGTACGCAAAGCTCTGGGCAAAATGACTAGTCTATAGCAAGAGCTCACTTTGAATAACTACTTAATGTGATCACTGAAGAAATATCTATCATATGCCCACTACGCACCAGGCACTTTCCTGGTAACTTTGGGTGTGTCAGTGAAGGAAACTGACAAGACACTCGCATCCTAGCAGGGAGACACAGGCATGGAACAACTGGTAATATAATGCTGTGGGCAAAAAGCAAAGCAGGTCCAGGACATTAAGAAGAGTGTGGGTTGGCTTAGTCAGGGTGGTCCAGGAAATTAAGAAGAATGTGGGTTGGCTTAGTCAGGGTGGTGAAGAAATGTCTCCCTGAAGAGGTGACTTTTGAGCAGAGCTTTAGCTGAATAAAGTGAGAAAGCCAAGCAGAAATCTGAGGGGAACAGTTTCTGGACCTAGTCAACCATTCATGTGCCCTGTCTCTTCAGGCAGATGCCTGCTGGGACACCGAGGAGGGAGGGGGGGAGGTGAGGTCTAGTGAGGGCAGATTTTAGAGAAGAGTGCAGTCCAACAGAAGTAAAATGCAAGCTATATATGCAATGTTAACTTTTCTAGCAACTACATTTTTAAAAAGTAAAAAGAAATGGGTGAAATTAACCCATTTATCCAGCACATCATTCCAACACAAAATCACTGTAAGAAGTATTATCCAGAAATGTATATTCTCCTCCCTCCCTTCCTTCCTTCCTTTCTTTTCTCCTACTTTTCTTTCTCTTTGAAAGCTGGTGGGCATTTTCCACTTACAGCACATCTCGATTCAGACCAGCCAAATTTCAAGTGCTCAGTTGTCAAATATGGCCATGGCTACCATCCTGGATGGTGCAAATGTAGAACACAGAGCATTGTAGTTCATGGAAAGGAATTTGGATTTTATTCAAAATGGAATAGGAAGCCGTTGGAGGGTTGAGAGCTGGGGAGAGTGTGTGTGTTGGGGGATGGTGAGGTGACATGACCTGATCTAATCTTTAAATTGTCACACAATAGATGTCTCATTAAGGATGAATCTTGCTTTATACACTTGGTTAAAGGAGAACTATCTCCCTGATTTATTTCTTTAAGATCAAACTAAATCCAGTTCCAAACTCCATCTGCTAGGTTGACAAGAAATGCATTCGCAAACATTATTGTGATTTCTCTTCCCTTTTTTTTTTTTTAACATTTTTAACCAATTAATGAATTCAGTGTTTTTGTGATTGTGAGCATAGTTATGCAGTTTCAAAACATTGGAGACCCTTCCAGTCATTAATCCACCCTGGCTGTTATTGAGATGCCCATTTTCAGAGTCCAGATATTCCCAGGAAACTGTGACTTCCATGTCATCCACAGCACAGGCTCTTGGCAGAGGGGGAGTTCCATACCTGGTGCCTTGCCCTCAGTGCCCCTCGTAGCTGTCTTGTCACACTTCCCAGGTAGTTCTTAAATTTATGAGATATACTAATTTCCCTCTGCTTCCCAGACCTGAGGACAAGTTTTTTTCCTGTTTTTCTTGTGTCCTCCCCTTCCCCTCCTCAAAGAATACCTAGTACATCTTTTCAATCACTCAGATTTCAAAAGAGACAGGAAGATGGGTTGCCTTCAGCAGCTCTGGCTCTCCCACCCCCTGCTTCTCTAAGTTTCTGAAACAAAGAATTTGAATGAGCTTGACTGTCTGCTCAGAACAAATGAATGAGAAATAAAGGGGAACAAATGGGAATTATACCTCAGTGAATTACCCTGCCTTACTAGCTATTATTATTGTATAGAAGACCTTGTATTTGTTGTTCAAAAAACGTGTCGAAGTCTCTAAGTGGGATAGTTTCACATCAACCAGATATGTGATCTATATGTGGCTCTGCAAAAGCATAAAAAACAAAGAAGTGCTTTCTAAATGATTTATTCATGTCTAAGATCTTGCTACTGAAAGTGAGATCCCCAAAACAATAGCATTGGCATTCCTTGCTAAATGCAGAATCCCAGGCATGATCACAGTCCTACAAATCAGAAGTTACCTTCTAACAAGATCGCCCAGGTGAGTGATGTGCATGGTCAAGCGTGGGAATCCCTAATCTAAGACTTGGTGGCTTTAATTTGGAGCTTACTTTTGTGTTCAGCCAGTGGCTCTTCCCGATAAATTAATTCCTGATAGATTAATTCATCAAAGGTCATAACCAGTTGCCTGTGTTAGGTGCTGAGCTTAGGGACTGTGGGGATGCAGAACAGTGGAAGACAGTCTTTCAAGGAGCTCATGGTCTAGTTGGAAAGATAAGATACAAACACATGAAAAGTGAATAAGGTTCTAACAGAGGAGGGACAATAGCAGATCAATGGTAGTTTATAATAGCCAGGTGCTTAAGGGATAGAAAGGTAAGATTTCAGCCAAGTCTGAAAGATGGGAAGGATATATTACTCCAAATTATAGAGCTTTATTCTCTTTGAATCTACAGTCATAGGAAGAATAATAGGGAGAAAAAGAAAGTTCCCTTTAATGAAGTATAAGCCAAAGGCAGAGCACACTTCTGAGAAAACCAATGCAGTGCCTGTGTCTTACTTTATACACAAACCCAAGCATAGCATTAGACAGACTCCAGAAGGTGACAGTTTGCTGCCAGATTTCTCTTTTCCTTGAGGCATGTTTGGTGGCAGAGTGCTGAAGAGAAATAGCCCGCAAGACATCCTTATAAGTAGCAGCCGTGTGTCCCTGCAAATGGGCGGCACATCTCAAACTTCAGGCGACACCCATTGTTTCCAACCAATGTAGATAGTTTGCAGAGGTGTGAAATTGAAAAGGCCCTGAATATACATACCATATTCTTCTTAAGCTGAAATCTTCTACTTCAACAGAAAAATCCTGAGAGAGATGCAGGACACCTTTTTCTTTAATGAAATTGTTCAGATGTGCAAGGGATTATAGGCATTTGTGATCACAGTAAGTGTCCTGAGGGTGGAGCCACACAACAGACCAGAAAAAAAAGATGCTATAGTCTGTGCCCATTCATGCTCTTCATCCTCCTTCAATATTAATAAAATGTAATGGAGAGTCCCTACCTTTTGTTGAACTCATAATTGAGTTTTAGCATTTTAATGATTATTCTTTATGACTTGTAGGGGCCACATGGCCCATAATGCACAATTAGAGGTAAGATGCCCTTTCCAGGGTCAATGGCTCTATACAACTTTTGTAAATATGACTGGTACATTACACTTTTTATTATTCAATTAGCTTTGGCAATCAGGAACTTAAGATATAATTGGATCACGTCAAGTACATTTACATTGCACATGAATCCAAGAAAAGAATGTGATGAGTACACCACAAGTTTAATTCAGGGTTATCTAATTGTTTTATCCTAAAATACAGTTCCTCTCATCTCACTGGAACCCACACACTAAATTAAGGACTTCTGGCTGCCAGAATTCATTTGTGTTCTTGGATTTTCACTTTGAAAACTTCCAAAGGAGACAAGGAATCCTGCTGATAGCAGAGTAAGCCTCAGCTATGGAAGTCAAACTGGTGATAAATATGAAGAAAGCCGTAATCAGTTTTAATGAATACAAATAGCATAATGCCTGGACCAGGGGAGTCCAGGGAAATGTTCAGTGTAGTTCATGGGTGGAATTCAACAATTTTTTAAAAGAGAGACTGTTAGGGTAAAATGGGTCCCTGGTTACGGTAAACAGCAATGGTAAGGGAGGGCATGTGGAGCAATTTATTCATGCTTATATAATAAGTCTTTTAAGGTTAAGGCTTTTTTTAAAAAAATATTTTCTCTGTTCAAGGCAGCATGGACTTCCATTGAGCAGAGTTAGGGGGGTAACTCTCAACTGGAAAGAATGGCAAACTGAAATCTGTACTGGAAGTTAGTCCAAGCAAATGAGATACACTGAGTGCACACAGCTTGAGCACATTCTTGAACCAGACATCCCAGGCTTGCATCCTGGTTTTTCCAATTTGTTCCAACACTGGAAGAAAGACTGGCTTATTGGATTTACTGAAAGGCAGTATGTGTGTTCTCTGTCTCCAACAGGCAAGTTAATTCATCAACTGTGACCCAGGTTCCCCATTTGTTAGATGAGAATGTAATAGCAATTCTGTGCATATTAAAAGAGTAAATATAGAGAGAGTTAATATATAAAATGTATATACACTTGTATATGTATAAATATGAATCTATTTATTATATAGAAATGTAGATATCTTAAAATAAGGCCTGACATATACACTGTAAACATCACTGTTTTTATTGATGTTGATGTAATTATAATAATAATAATTGTTGTTGTTGAGTGGTAAATGAGCTGGCATTACAGGAAAACAAATCAACAGCACAGCCCCATGGAACAAAATTGTTTCTAAGCCTCTCGCTTTCCTTAGAGCGTTAAAAGTATGAAGTGATTTCTTTCACTGTGGTGCTTGAGTGGCCAGCCATGTGTTAGAAATGTAAAGGCTTAGCCAGCGGCAGAAATGGCAGTGCTACAGATATGTGAAAAAGGTTCCAGGGGAGATGTTGTTTAAATTGAGATCTCCAGGATGAGAAGTTAGTTAGGCAAAGGTGAGACAGAAGGCACGTGCAAAGGCCCAGAGGCAAAAGGAAGTATTACCCTTGAGCAGAGTGCATGTAGTTCGATTTCATTGGAAGTGGCAGCAGAATTGGTGTAAGGGTGGTGAGAGAAGAGACATGCAAAGAACAGGGAGAAGATTGTGATGGGCTCCTATGTCATGCTGGAGACTTCAAGTTCATCCTGAAGACATTGGGAAGCAGTTGAAAGATTTTATGCAGGGAAATAAGAGTGAGTCATGGTCAAGTCTGTGCTTTTGAGCTATCATTCTGGCTACAAGGTGGTGAATGTTTTGAGGAAACTTAGTATTGGAGGAGAATAAGAGTCTATTTAGAAGACTTTCATTGTAATTCAGCAAGAGATGTTGGTACCTTAAAATAAACACAGTGGAGTCCTATCATGTGTTTATTGGAGTTCATTTATATGCTTTAAGTGACAAAGTGAGAGGAGGGAATTGGAGAAAGCAAAAGACACAGAGAAATAGGACTTTAAATAAAGAAATAGCCATAGTTCCACTCTACCATTCCATAGAAAGGTTATGTACCCCAGAGAAAGCTCAGACATCTCATCACGTTAAATGTCATTCTGGTGTTTTCACCAAACATGGCCCCTAAATACAAATCAATGTTTTCATCTAATGCTCAACTGAAGAAACAGCAATGTGCTCCAACACTGGAGACAACATGAACTGTGTTGAATTTGCTGAGAAGTAGTATGTCTGTCTCCACAGGGGCACCTTCCTGAAGAATTCTCCAGAGTAACCATAACTCTACATGACTTACATGTAACCTCAACTGTTTAGAACTTAATCCCTTAAGTGAGGTGTGACTTCCCTACAGTACCACTGGAAATAGAGAAAAGTAGGGGGGTGGGAGAGACATTGAGTTGGTAGAACTGACAACACCTTATGATGGCTTCATGTGGGTGCTGCAAAGGTAAGGAGGAATCAAGATGGATGAACAGGGTTCTGGTTTGACAACAGGATCCAACCCTCACCTCCTCTTCCCCAACATTACCAAAAAGTAGAAATTATCCTTCTACACCCTTGATTTCTGGACTTTACAGTGACCACCTGGGTTCCCCCCTTGGAGAGCAATAGTGGGAACATTATGCTGTGAACTCATAACTTCTCTCCTTATGTTTATAGAATGATAGACTCAGATTTAAAGAAACGTGAAAGACAGACCAAATTGAAAAGCTATGATCAGATTTCTCCAATGGCTGAAAGGAGGCTGTGGAATTCCCAGAAATTAAGATACTCAGACCCTATAATCTGCCCAGTAGGTTCAAAGCAAGTAGACTCCCTGGAGCTAAAAGAAATATAGTTGCCAAGTGACAGGTGGATAAGCAGTGTGGCAATGAAAGGAAGAAAACTGGGGATTAGTCTAAACTCTGGGGAGGTAAATAATTTCCAGGGCTGACAGGCAGTCAAAAACAATCCAGGAAGATAAATGAGCCAAGTTCAGTAAATCGTAGTGTAATCCTCACGCCAGAGGCTACTCTGACGTGAAGGACTCGTATATATTCTAGGAATTTATTACATTTCTTTGGCTAGAGCCTCCATCCAGAAATCTGCCTAAATACACCTATAACTAGCTCCTGGAGAGGATGAGTGAGGGAGGAAACTGAGAGGGAGATTAGGAGGATATATTAGTCTGGGTTTTCTAGGGAAACAGAACCTATATGATAAGTGATTTATTGTAAGGAATTAGCTCACATGGTAATGGGGGTTGAGCAGTCCCAAGATCTGCAGTCAGCAAGCTGGAGACCCAGGAGAGCCAATAGTATAGTTCCAGTCTGTGTCTGAACATCTGAGAACCAAGAGATCTGATGGTCTAAGTTCCAGTTTGAGTTTGAAGGCGGGAGAAGACCCATGTCTCAGCTTGAAGACAGTCAGGCAGAAAGAGAGAGAATTCTCTCCTACCCCACCTTTTTTGTTCTATTCAGGGCTTCAATAGATAAGGCGGACCCACATTGGGGAGATCAATTTTGTTTACTCAGTCTACTGATTCAACTGTTAATCTCATCCAGAAACACCTTCGCAGACACACCCAGAAATAATGCTTAACCAAATATCTGGGTGCTCTGTGGTCAGGTTTGACACACAAGTCAAGTTGACACATGAAATAAAGCATCCTAGGGGCTTCAGGTCTTCACCCTCTCACTTTAAGTAGAACAGCTCTGGTTGGATCTTCCCCTGGGATATGACTTGAAGAAAGGGCTCTGGCTATAATGAAAAGTTTGCAGGATGCTTCTAGAATTCGAATCACCAAAGCACTTACAGTGTTTTCTGACAAGAGTCCACTTGCCTCCTTCTTTGTTTCCACAATTCCGTAAATACAGCTACGGTGTTCTTGCTCTCTTAGGGAATACCTATTCTACGCAGCTCACTCAGTTGGACAATTCCTGCCTTGCAGACTCCTCTGGGTTTCTCAGGTCCTGTGGTTTATCCTTCCTGCAGGACCTGATGTGGCTTCTTAAGACATGAAGCTTCTTACTCCCCAGAAAATCTGTTCTTCTCTTACAGAGTAAGTTGTTGCTGCAGAATCCACCCTTCAGTTTGCACTGTATTATTACATTATCGCTTCTCATGATTACCTGGTTATGAGTAAGGCCATCCCAACAAGGAGCAGGGGTTTGACTGTGGAAAGGGATGGAGTTGCTTTCGAAGAATGTCCATTCCTTTCTAGATCTTTCTCTAGAGCTCCTGCTAGAGCAATTGGAGGAAACAAAAGAGGATTTGAAGTCAGAAGACTTGCAGAGAAATCTGCCGGATTCCAATTTCTCCACCACTTTGATTCCCACTGAGCATTGGGGTGGTTATTGTAAAACACACAGATATCTGGAATGCTACATGAAACGAACAACAGCTATGATAGGCTCCACTAGGATAATGTTTTAAACAATTTCAGGTGGCATAGCCACCCAAAGGAATGGACTTTTTGAAGAACACCATGAAGTAATCAACTTTATATTACAAAATAAATATGTGTCTGCACTAAATCAGACATCACAGTAGACTATACTCTAGTAGGGACCAATGAGATCAGGTGCCATAGGGTCAGGCCAAAGTTGTGGAGGAAATACTTAAAATGGAAAAGATGGTATCTGTCAGTTTCATTTTCCCTGGGACGTGGGAAATGGCTGCCATCAATCAATTTTAATGGTAATTTTTGTGGCTCTTCTGAGCACCACTGAATTAGGTTATCAAGGCTTGTCAGAAAGGGAGAGGTAGTTAGAAAAAGAATAGAACTTTCTAAGTCCATAAAGGGAGGTGCTTTTGAAAAAAATTTAAAACCTCCACTGACTTGTACACAAAGTTTCACTTAGAAACTTTTCTAAGTTTCACTGTACAGCCTAGAGGCTGGTTTTATTCCATGGCTACTGTGGGATTGCTTCCTATGAATGTCGTGTCCTAAACCACAGAGTCCTTATTGGGAAGGGCAGGCACAGGCACGCAGTCTTTCCAAGCCCTTTATGGTCACAAGAGAATGTGCCTTGGGTCCAGAACGTTTCCTTACAGAGATGTAAAGAGCCCTCACAACCTGTGCTGGGCAGTTGTCTTTGTTTGGGAATACTCTCCCCTGTCCTGGACTTGCTGTGTACTTCCTTGTTCTGTTTGAGGGTGGGCATCACGACACCTGGCCAACCCCACTGCTGTATCTGTTCCTGGTGGGGTGAGAATGGAGTTCTTTGCCTGTAGCACAGAAGGGTATGTGCAGACCATTTCCCTGCATGGGCTGTGGGCTGAGCCCTGCTGGCCACAGGGACTGATGCTCTCTCTCCATAGAAGCTCTATCTCTTTACCATGTGAGTAAAGCATTGTTCCACCCACAGCCTGTGTGAGTCGTGTCTTTCTTGGCGACCTCTCCACCAGCAAACTATGCAGTGGATTGACACCTTGGGGCTGCTGTCCCTGGTGGCAGGCACTGTTAGGCTCTTCGTAATCTTCCAGGCAGTGGGACCCCTCCCCTGGAGGTGGAAACAGGTGTCATTTGCTCAACAAACCCTGAACCATTTCTACCAGCAGTGCAGATTGATTTCCTGCAAAGTCTAAGGAATAGTTTGAAAATCATTAAGGGGAAAATCATTGTGTAATGTTGAGCTTGCCTAATAGACAAGAGAGTTCCCCTGTGGCTTTAGGAGCCCAGAAGTCCCAGCATAAAGAAAGAAAAAAAAAATCTCTGATGCTGGTGGCATTGTTATCCATGTGTTTTAGAACTCTGAGGCTTTAATTGTTTTAAAATTATAGCAAATGCTTTTAGTAGTATTGTATTTTATTATGATGAAATAAATACATGCATGCCTTAGCCTAGGTGTCCTACAGCCAAAGCCTGAGGAAAGGTTGATTTGCACCCAGAATCTTTATTTGGGAGGAGGAGAGAGGACCTGGGAAAAGGGAAGCAGTAGGAGAAATGGTGGTCAGAAAACTCTGTTACTGCACTAGTGTCCCAAGTGTGACCATGATCTGGTCACTGTTGTAGGCAGCCAGGGGTCAGTTGCTGAGACCTGCTGAGTGGTCCTAAAAATGTCTCTCAGCATTGTCCACCTAAAGGAAGGAGCGTTAGAGCTTCTGGCTGACAGCTCCACCCCCATTTGCTTAGGGCTACCTCATGGGGTGTTAGCTGTCTGTGTCACCCGCTGTCAGAGAAGAATGGAGAAACTGTGGAAGGGAGGCTGTGGAGGATTCCACCTGAAGCAAGGTGACTGCCAGAGCCATGGCTTGAGTAAAAGAGAACTGAAGGTGGATCATAAGAGTTGTCTGAATTAATTCACCCAGAGAAAAACCATTGGCCAATGTCCTACCATCATTCTATCTATGCCTCTCTACTTTAATTCCACATTTTGTAGCTTCTTTTTTACTAAACATTTTTGTATCTTCAATACATTCTCATGGTGAGAAATATCCTTCTCAGCACTTTGTAAAATGTTTGAACAGTATTCCAATATACAGAGTGCTGAATAATCTCTCTAAACTTCATTTCTCCCTTGTGGTTGGTCACTTAGACTGTTCCTAATTTTCTGCCGTTAAAAAAAAAAAAAAAACAAAGCACTGCATCATTGTGCACTTGTCTAATCATTTCTTTAGCACTAACCCATAGAAGTGAAATTTCTAGATTAGAAGTATAAAGTATATACATGTTTAAGGCTTTTAGGGCCCAATGAGCTCCCAGAAAAGTTGTGAGTATCCTCCACCAGTGTGTAAGAACTCCTAGACTCTCCCCATATGATGTTATTATTGTTTTCTCACTTCTGGCAAACTAATATATGATTAACTTTTATAATGAATTATTGTCAAATATTTTGTATTTTCATAGTTTTTAACTCACATGCCTCTATTTTTAGTGCATTTAAAATTTTTTCAAAGATTCGTTGAAAATTTGTATGTTTATTTTTGTAAATTGTCTGTTCATGTTATTTGCCCATTTTCCTGTCTAGGGCTTCGTCTTTTTCTGATTAACTTGTAATTAGTCTTTTCCATATATTAATGCAATTGAAAACAAAATAGATATCTAAATATGTTACCATATACAAATTCCAAATTTCCCTTACTTATTCATTAATGGGGTTTTTGATATTTAAATTTAACTTTTTATGTAGTGGAATTTATCTATGGTACTTAATCTACCTCAGGTACTTAAGACCTTGCTTCAGGATCAAGTTTCGTATGAAGATGCATGATTATTTATGAAGATGAACACAGCTAGTAAGTGAGGTAACTGAGATTTGAACTTAGGTCTGTCTAATACCTAAGTGTGTTCTACTCTCCAAATCCCAACAAGTCTTTCTGAATTATATTTTTGGTTCCCTTGACCCAAGATTTATGATTGACCTTCAGTGAAACTTTATCATAATGAGATTATTGTATGTTTATTGATTATAAACTGCTCTATTGGGCTAATATATGGATCATGCGTGGGTCTATCCTCTTTATTCAACCTCGTACCCTAAGCTTTTGTGGCATAAAATACAAAGTAAGAAGGAATAGAACTTAAAGCAAATACAAAAGGATCCATGTATTGACTTTATATATATATATATATATATATATATATATATATATATATATATATATATATGTACTGAACTAAAAATAATGTCCAGGTTTATTTTATATATATATATATATATATATATATATATATATATATATTCTTTTATATATATATATATTTAAAACACATTTAATAGTGTAAATGGAAGGTCTGATAATAACAAGACAACAAGAGATGGGGGAAAATCACTTCATTCAGATAAGGTGTTACTTTAGTAAATGGAGCATCTGGCTCTGAGATGAAATATTTTTATAAGAAAATATAAATATTTTCTTTTTATAAAGAAAAAAGTCTGGCCAACCCAGGATAAAAGTGAAGACAAATCAGAAAAATAGGGCATTAATACAAAGAATGGAGACATTATCAATTACAGGAATAAATATCGCAAGAAAAACATTCACCCTGAAGCTTCAGAGAGACATAAATTACAAATTCTTTTAAGATACGCTCTCACCTGAATCACTCATTCTACAAGCATTTACTGAGCCCAACTAAGTGCTGTGGCTGAGGTACTAAGGCTTAAAGCATCAGAGATAGTGGGGGCCTTTACCATAGCTGGTAAAATAACCACAATACAGAGCTGAATGAGCAGAACAATAGAGAAATACACAGCACAATATGGCTATGCTATGAGGTGTGTGATTGGGAAGGTTTAGTTCAGTAGGTGGTATTGGACTTGAGCCCTGAGGAAACAAAGGATTTTGATAGGAAGAAAAATAACTCTGAACTGAAATAGCAGTTTGGAAGAGGACAAAGGCATGTGAAAATGCGTGTATACTTTTTTAAGGGTACGCTGAGTAGTTTAGAGTGAGTAGAACAGAAGGTGCAAGGAGGCGTACAGTGGGTAATGATCCCAAATAGATGAAGTTTAGTTATGAGTTTTTTGAGTGCATGTGCTAGATATCCAAATTCAACCAGTCTAAGCGATAAGAAGTCAATGTAAGGATTCAGCGTTATTTCATGGACTGCCCGAGTAACATAGTTCGCAGGGACATGAGCCTCTGAAACAATGAGAAACAATTCCTTGGACATCAGGGCCACCCAATTCCCCTCTCTTTCCTCCCAGAATGGCGGCCTATATGTCTCCAGTCTGCATGAACACAGTGATCCATATAGCCAAGGGTTTTATATGCTACATCTTTGGGCTCATTGACCCAGCCTGGGTTAGGCACCCACCTCAAACCAATCAACTTGGTCAGGGGTTAGAGAAAGATATTTCCTGGAAGAAGAAAGGGGCAGGGGGTATATTGCTATAGAGGTAATTCCACAGATTTCTACTGCAAATAGAAAATGACAACACTGTAATTAGCAAGTTTCAGGAGTCTAATTTACCTTCCAATTATCCTCTTCCTTTTCTTGTTTTTCTCCCTGCCCCTACTTGTGAATCTCTATCTGATATCTCTTTCCCTTGATCATCCTCTCTTTCTCTTAAAATCTTTCCTGTTTCTGTGGCTCCTTCTCTTGGGGATGCCCTTTCCAGGAATTTTTCAAAGCACAAAGGCAGCAGCTGAAATGTCCAGATCAAAAACAATCAGCCCTAAATTAGGATGCAACTATTTCTTTCATTCATGTTTTCATTCATCAATTGCTCATTGAACATTTGTCATTTACTGTCAGGATAGAGAGGTTAAAAAGTAATAGAAATAATAACAGCTTGAATGTGTTGAGTGATCACCATGTGTTGTATCTATGTTATCTTATTGAATCACACACAGTAACTCCGTTATTTTTAAGTAACCAAATGGTTGGGACACAAACCTAGGCTTTATGACTCCAAAATCCCTGTGTATAACCACTAGACTGTCTGAAATGTGGGATACCATCCCTGTCCCAAAGATGATCATTAACTAGTAGATAAATGCAGTATAAAATAATAATCATAATGACATTTGTTCATATTGGTTTACTAATGAGAAGAATTTGGGGGGAGAGGGGCACCTGACCCAGTCTGGGAGGGAGGGAGACTTCCCAGAAGACTCAGCCTGGAGTGAATCCCGGGGCTGAGCTATAGTTGACCAGGTGAGTAAGGGCTCTGAAGGCTTCTGGGTGAAAATGAACAGCAGTATAAGTATGAGTGAGGAGATGGAGGTGGTGTGCACTCAGTTGAATGTCATGAAGTTTAGCGGAGGTGGTACTTAGGTTGGGATGGAGAACAGAGGCAACAGATTTAGCTAGAAAACCAAACAGCAGTCACATGAAAATGGTGTTGTACATTATACTAAGTCCAAAGTACATTATACTTTGGACTTTATCCAGAGGCAATGGCTAACCTCTAAAGGATTCTAAACATGATCAAAGTAATATTTTAAAGAGATCACTCCTAGAGGCAGAATAGAGGCCAGGGGCTGGGAGATTGAGCAGCAGTTGTCTAAAACCTAGACTAAGTAAGTTGGGGGCAGGCAGAAGGCTTCCATTTCCATAGCTCCAGAGCCTGACCAATTTTTTATTGTACACGTGAGTGAATGAAGGGACTGCTGGAGTAACCTAGGCAAGACATAGGAAAGCTGGAATTAAGACAGTCCCAGTAGGGACGGGAATTGTAAGAAGAATTCTCTAGACAGTAGAGCTTTAGTAAACTGCGTCTGCCTTTCAGTTCATTAGCTATTCTTTTCTCTTTTTCATTCTGAACTACATCAAACATTTAGAAGTATAGAAAATAATATAATGCTTACCACCTAATATTAATACATCTTAACCACCTGTCATACTTTTCATACCCTAAATATTTTTCATAATGTTGTTGAATTTATCATTATTCTTTGTAATCATTTTATTATATAAAAGCTGATCATGGTGATGAATCATCATTTACTTAAGCATTTCTCTATCATTAGACATATATGTCATTTTTGACATATCTCTCACTTAGAGAAGGATGCTGTGATAAACAGCTTCAGATATAGCTGTGTCCTTGAGAAAGATCACTCCTTTTCCTTTATTGTCCATTGTGACTCGTTTTTGTAGGAATCAGTGTCTGGAGAAATACTGTTGAAGGTATAGTGGATGTAGACATATAGGTTATTCTTTGGTTGAAGGCTTTGAAAGAGATGGTTGTGTCTAAAGAGCTGGGGAGCCATCCTTGAAACAGTGACAAGTTTTTCAATAAAATATTTTTTGTATTCTACTGAATTTAAAAACTGTTTTAAGTTGCATCCATATAGTCTACATCTAGAATAGTGTTTGGCACACAGAGACTATTCAATATGTATTTGTGGAAAGAAGGAATGAACAAATGAATGAAAGGGAACAAATGCATACAAATCAACTAAAAAACCCAAAGCGCATGCCATGGGCACTTATTTGTGTTCCGTTTCCTAGAACACAATTTCTTTAAAGAGATCATTATTTCTGCCAGGATCAGAAACATGATAGGAAGGTATAGAAAGAACTCAAATTATATTTAGAAGATAATGAGATACTGAGTTTAGAAAAGAGACATTCTATTTCAAAGAGAAGAAAAGTCCACTAGAATCCTATTGTGAGTAATAGTAGGAATTAGGCTGATAAACTGTAAGAGAGACAGGACAGGGGTGGGAGCACGGAAAGAGAGAGAGAGAGCGGGAGAGAGAGAGCGAGGGAGCGAGAGAGAGGCCATGTATATGCTTTAGTCATTACGTGGAGTACCATGGGAATGGGGTAGAGATCAGGGATGAAGAAACTGCAATTTAATATCTGCTCTGGCACTAACTGTGAAATTTCAGGTATGTCAATTTTTTAAAATCTATGTGATGAGAGTAATTGCCAATATTCTAGTATTTTAGAGTTTAGGCTCTGGAGGAAAACAGATTGGGTTTCCAGCCTTGTCACTGAGAAATATTTACTTAACCTTTTCCAATCTTTATTTCCTCAGGTAAACAATAGGGATGAAAAGAATATCTACTTCATGAAGTTGTTATAAAGATTAAATGAACAAGTGTAAAGTCCTGGTACATAATAACCTCTCAACAAATTCTATTTACAACATTTATAATGACTATTATCTGATCTGAAATTCTATCGTCTATAATTCTGTGGTATAGCTTAATCCATGGAGTAGTTGATCAAGGGACAGATACGTTCCTATGGGAGACACACTCTCTGTGTCCCTGCACCAGCCTCGCTGTTGCAAACACTGTCTCCTGACTCCCTGCTGCTGAAAGTGCAGTCCAGAGACTGCCATCAGAATCATGGGGGAGCTTTTAAGAGATGGAGAAGCTTAGGCTCCATCCCAAAGCTAGTGAATCAGAGTCTGCATTTTAATGAATTCCCCGGGAGATTTGTATGCACATTAATATTCAAGAAAGCTCTTCTGCACAACAGCGATTCTCCTTGAGCGCAGTGAGTTCAGTCCTGGGAGATGAATCATGATCATCCTAGGCCAACCATGGCCCTCCTGTTTCTCTGGGAAATGACATCGAAGCATTGATGCATCAGAAGTTTACTTTCTCAGGTACACTCTGAAGCTGTGACGGCATCATTCTGACCATTGTTAGGAGGCTTCTGGGAGTGCTTTTCCTCTTCCCCCACTCTCCCACACACCTTGTTTGTTCCCTTTGAGTGCTGTAAGAGGATTGGAGCTGCTGTTTAGCAGCCAGGTGACAAGAATGAGAAAAAAGCGAACACATTGAGGATGGTGGAGTAAACATTAGAGTCTGGGTCCTTGAGACTATCACTGGCATGCTGAGTCAGCCCTGTTACCACTGACTTCAAGTTTTCTTATTACAAGAATGTTTAATGAAGAATAAACCTTGCCCAAGGAGAAGCCTGGACTTTGTCCCTGACTACTGGGCAGTGATCTCTAGGTCCTTGGAACATCATATCTCCTAGAAATGTCTTTCTTTATCAGGGGGTTTTGGTCACTAGCAGTTTAACAATGTGATTTACAATGGGGGCTTTGGGTCAAGATAGTGGTATCAGTTCTGCCTCTGGGTGGACTGGAGAGTAAATGTATCAGCCTGACCTCTGGAATGGTTGGGAAGTAAAGAGCAGCCACACAGGCAGTATGTGATTGAGTCCTGATAAGAGCTCTGGACACTGTGGCTTGGGTAAGCTTCACCTAGTTGGCAATGGTATGTAGGTGTCTTCACACATAGTGGCAGGAAGGAGTCAGTGCTGTCCTTGACTCCATGGGGAAAGGATGACTGGAAGCTCCACATCCCGGACTCCGCCTTGGCTGATTTTCATCTGTATGCTTTCCTCTATTATAAACCGTGAGTATAAGAGTTTCAGTCTATTCTGTAAGTTCTTCTAGTGAATTATTGAAACTAAGGGTGGCTTTAGGAACCCTTCAAACTTGCAGTCGATATCAGAAGTGAGGGGACAGGCTTGTGTGTAGGACTGTTCCGTCTCTCACAGTTGGCTAAAACTCTTCGAAGAGAATGATATATTCTACCTATCAAGCTGCTGTCGGTTGGACATTCAGTTGTCAGAAGCCAAATCCATCCTAATGGATACTCTGGTGGTTCTCAAACCTTTTGCTCTCTGGATCCCTTTACACTCTTAAAAAATATTGCAAATTTCAAAGAACTTTTATGTAGATTACCTCTATTGATATTTACTGTGCTCAAAATTAAAACAGAAAATTAAATATATTTACCTAATTTATTTAAAAGTAACAATAATAAACCCATAACATGTTAACATAAACATTTACAACTATTAGGTATAAAATCTATAACTATAACTATATTTCCCCAAAACTGAAAAATAACAGCATTGTTGTACATTCTTGAAAAATGCTTAGATGTCTGACTCAGTAGAAGATAGCTGTATTTCTTTACCTGCTTCCATAATATGTTGCAGTATGTTGTTCTGATGGAAGCACATGAAGAAAATTCAGCCTCATGCTGATATGTACTGGGAAAAGGGAGAAGTATTTTAATAGGTTTTTCAGATATCTGTGAATTTCTTTTTTTGATACATTAATAAAACTCAACAGGTGATAGTTTCTTCAAGGTTAGTTGCAACGCAGAATCTGAAATCATATCCATGAGATTTTCGTACTCTGTTAAACATCAAAATGTATTGGTCTATCGAACACTTTCAAGGGATCTCTTATCCATGCATGATTCTTTAACGTCATACATTGTATGATTCTGTATGACTCATGCATATCTTGAATGGTTTTGTAACATCATTCATGTGACATCATACATTGATAACCCATAAAAAATGGCTCAATGAGTTAAGCACATCTTCTAATTGTTAACATGTTTCATTACAAAATATTAAAAAGTCACATTTGTTGACCCCACCACTGAGCTCCTCAGAAAAGTCTTCAAGTTTTAGGAAGCTGAGAAGCTCCCAAAGGCCAGTACAAGTTTTCCCAGCAATCTAATTTTCTCTTAAAATCTCAAATGTTATCATCGGCATCAAATCTTGTCAGTTACTTTCCTTGGTGTGGTAGGTTCATTTTAAATAATGTTCATTTTAAATAATAATGTAACCATATCCAAGTTGATCTGTTAGTCATTCTTTCAAGTAAAAAAAACAGTATTCTTTGGAAGATGTGACTAGTTTAACTTGTAACTTACATAATCATATGAGTGTTTTTCCTTAAGGGAACTATCATACTTTGGATACTCAGCAGAAATGCTTTATGCATATTCCCTATATTATTACAGAGACTATTTAAAAAGCACATGGACTTATGGTCAATATTTTTTAAAATTAATAATTTTCACTGCTTCACCAAGGTCATCCTGAAGTGAAACTGGCACATTTTTACTGCAAGTGTGTGTTGGAGAAGAATTCAATGTTTGGTTCCATTGCCTTCTTTTATGCTGAGTTGCCAGCCACTTAACCCACCATTTGCTTTTGTATCATCATTACAAATATAAGCAAGGTGAAAATGGCAAATAACATGTATTATTATAAAAGTAATTTTGAGCTTGATGCCTTTCCATGACACACTAATGGCATAAATAACATGGTATTGGTTTTAAGGATAATTTGGTGGCATCACCAGGTGTGCAGGATGGACCACCCCCAGTCCTGGTCCCAGGCTGAGCTGTGAGTTCTGAAGGAAGGCTCCATATGGTGCAAATGTCATCACTCTCAACCTTCCCAGTTCTCCTTCTCTCTTCCCACTAATGGACTGATCAGCTTATCCACATAAGTAGACTGGTTCAGAACAAGGGCTCTGAAGTCAGACCACCTTGGATCTGCCTCATATTAACTACAACTTTGGGCAAATTAAGTTCTCTGCTCTTGCTTCAGTATTTTTGCATTTGTAAAATGGTGATAATTAATAGGTTGTTTTGAGGACTAAAACAGTTAATAATATACAGTACTTAGAACTCTCCTGAACATTGTAAACTATCAGTAAGTGTTATTTGTTTTTTTGTTTGTTTCTTTGTTTTTTTGTTTTTTTAAGGATCTTTTTATTTTTCAGATGTTGGGAGTAGGAGTTTATTAATTAATTTATTTATTTTTGCTATGTTGGGTCTTCGTTTCTGTGCGAGGGCTTTCTCTAGTTGTGGCAAGTGGGGGCCACTCTTCATCGTGGTGCACGGGCCTCTCACTATCACGGCCTCTCTTGTTGCAGAGCACAGGCTCCAGACGCGCAGGCTCAGTAGTTGTGGCTCACGGGCCTAGTTGCTCCGTGGCATGTGGGATCTTCCCAGACCAGGGCTCGAACCTGTGTCCCCTGCATTAGCAGGCAGATTCTCAACCACTGCGCCACCAGGGAAGCCCGTGTTAGTTGTTTTTATTACTATTATTTAATAATTGACTGTTCCTAGTGAAATTTCCATGTTAGCCAGGAATATCTTGTGCAATAGGATTGAATAGCCAAGTGACAGAATTTCAGGCACAGTCAGTAAGCAGGTTATTTTGTTTTAATTTTTAGGGTCTAGTTTGGGGGGAGGACAGAAATTTCAGCGCCCCTGAAACCATCCATGGTATCCTAGTTATTCATATGAAATGACTATGTTAATAAGCTCATTCTTAATGTTCAACCAGTACTATACTCCCAGAGAATTCCATGAGGAGGTGGTTATGTCTTTGTTCAGTGTTTATGCTTTGCTAACGTACTTACGCAGCAATTTGCATCTGGTCAAGGTCTGATAATGCATATAAACTATATATCCTGAAAAGAAAATATACCCATTTGCAAGTGAACTGTTCCTTGGAGAAAAAGATCTCTAAAAGCAATATTTCCTGAGTTTCCCCGATTAAACCAAACAAAATTTTCTTAAAAAGAAAACTTGAAATAACGTGTGTCTTCTGGCTGTAGCACCCAGCAGTACACAAAGTGAGAATGCTATCACTCTCTAGCCCCCTTCAGAGACTGAAAAAGCAGCTGTTTGTTGCATAAGAAAAACAAAGGCTTAAAAATGATTTCCTCACAAAAGGAAGTATAGGTTATTGCATGTATTCATATCAGTCTCTGCTCCAGCAGAGAATGGCTTACATAATTGTATTTTGGGAACTCTCTTGTAGAGAGAGATTTATGGTTTTGGGCTTATAAAAAACCTATTTCTATTTTAAAATATAGACTCTCAGCAAGTGTCACCCTGAAGAACCGGGCCTACTAGACTATTTTGTTACATTTTAGGAGATAAAAAAGCACGCGGCAGTTACACTATTAAGCCACAGCAATGGAGCTGCCACTCTCAATCTCATTACTCAAGACTCTCTTTAGTTCAATTATACACCTCTACAGCTAAGGAAGATAGATGGAGGTCATTTGGGAGCTGTAAACCACAGTGCCTTGAATGCAGAACTATGTTTTTAAACTGATTTACACCTTGTCCTCCAGTGTTCTACAGCAGCGGCTTGGATTGAAATGCAGGGGCCATGATTGAAAAGCCTTTTTCTTGGTTTTAGCATCACAGTCCACACTGGCTGGCAATTATAACCTGCATTAAATGGCGAGGGACAATGAATGTCGCCTTCATTACTTCAGTAGTAGCAACAAAACCAAGCCAAACCAAAAGGGAAATAGAGGTTCTTGGTCAAAATACCCTTTGGGGAAGAAGGAATGACATTTATGTCTCCTGTGAGTTTCAACTTGATTGTGTGTTTTGGTCCAGCGAGACAGATATTGGGTAATTGAAAGGAGCAATTTCCAGCATTGACAAAAATACTGTCATGCTGCTCTGATTAACTTACATACATCTCCCAGTGTGAAAGAGGTAAAGTGTACTAAAGGAAGTTAATTAAACAAGGCAAATCTACGTGAAGTTTCTCCCAAAGAAATGAAAGATTTTATGAATTTAATGTAAGTGTATTTTACTTTCCTATAGCAGCTACTCTCCTTTAATGTTCTGGGTTCAACTTCTGTAACTTCTCCCCTAGCTGTTTCTTTAGTATCAGTTCAGAACATGGTCACCAAAGGAAATTAAAAAGCACATTAAATAAATAATTAACAACAACCAAACACTGTGTCTATGAGAAAGTGCTGCTTTTCTTTCCCTTCCACTGTCTAAAGTTGAATAGAAGGATGTGTCAAGAAATAGGATTGGGGTTTCCCTGGTGGTGCAGTGGTTGAGAATCTGCCTGCCAATGCAGGGGACACGGGTTCGAGCCCTGGTCTGGGAGGATCCCACATGCCGCGGAGTGACTGGCCCCGTGAGCCACAATTACTGAGCCTGCGCGTCTGGAGCCTGTGCTCTGCAACAGGAGAGGCCGCGATAGTGAGAGGCCCACGCACCGCGATGAGGAGTGGCCCCCACTTGCCGCAACTAGAGAAAGACCTCGCACAGAAACGAAGACCCAACACAGCCATAAATAAATAAATAAATAAATAAAAATAAAATAAAATGTATTAGGTAAATAAACATCTATAATTATTTCAAAAAAAAAAAAAAAAAGAAATAGGATTTCCAGGGACTTCCCTGGGGGTCCAGTGGTTAGGAGTCGGCACTTCCAAGGCAGAGGGCAAGGGTTCGATCCCTGGTCAGGGAACTAAGATTCCCACATGCCATAAATAAATAAAAAAAGGAAATTGCCAATTGGATGAGCTTTAAAAAAAAAAAAAGAAAAATATGAAATAGGGTTTTCACAGCCCCAAAGGTTATCCTAACAGGTCAGCAGGAACTAAACAATCTAGATCCTTCAGTCATATGTGATTCCATTAGACATATATCCACAATGCCAAAGAGTTTCATAAAAGCTCACTCCTGAATTACAGGCTGTAAAGAATTTTATTCCCTCTGATATGTTTTTATTTGGAAAAAAAAATAGATCTCTTCAAGAACCTACTTGAGGCCAGCACAGAATCAATTCTGTCCCCTCAGAAGAAAATAATAATTGAATTCAAGACATCTACTAGGTCTGCTGTGATATAGTTTCTGTATGTAAGTTAATCTCAAGTTAGATCTTTTTTTTATGAGATGGTATTTAAGAAGTTCCTCAGACTCCTAACTGCCTTAAAAAACAGTGGACTTATGAGACATTTCATTAACATTTAAAGTTATCTCAGACATACTGCCGAGCTGTAGAAAGTATTTTTAAGGGCTAAACATTTTATGGTCACCTTAATGGTGCCTTATAAAAGAGCTGAAACATTCTAAGGTTCTGCTCAGACTTTGGATTCAGTATATCATATGGAATGTTATAAGTAGAGACTCAAACGGGAAATTTTTCCCCTTCTGAATATTTAGTAGGGTTTTACCTTTGAAATTGTATGTATTACTGTTAATTAAGAATCTATCAGTTATAATTTTGAACACCTACTATGTGTTCCACATTATCAGAGCCTTCTTTTTTTTTTTTTTTTTGCAGTACGCGGGCCTCTCACTGTTGTGGCCCCTCCCACCGCGGAGCACAGGCTCCGGACGCACAGGCCCAGCAGCCATGGCCCACGGGCCCAGCCGCTCCGTGGCACGTGGGACCCTCCTGGACCAGGGCACGAACCCGTGTCCCCTGCATCGGCAGGCGGACTCTCAACCACTGCGCCACCAGGGAAGCCCCCCAGAGCCTTCTTTTTGACCTCATTCTGTATGATGCTTCTGCTCAGAGACCACACTTTAGCTGGAGTGGCCTTTCTGTTCCTCAGACATGGCAAGCTTGCCCATAAGTGCCATCTGCTTGGAACTCTCTTCCGAATATATGTAGAGCTAATTCCCATTCACTTTTGGACTGAGCTCAAAAGTCCCTCCAGAAGTCTGCTGTGACCATCTTTGTCCCCAGTCTCTCCCCATCACATTACCATGTTTATTTTTATGTTCCTTGATGGCTTACCACCATCTGAAGTATTTTGGCTTATTTGTGTTTATTATCTGTTTCTTACAACTTTAACTGTTTCTTTATACATCTTGAGTGTAAGAACCTAGTCTTGCTCACAGCCAAATGTCCAGACCCTGGCAGGGCAGGCATGCAACAAATATTAGTTGAAATGGATGAATAATAGGTTTCAGAAACCTTGGGAAACATAATTATTAAGGTGAATATTGTTAAGTAGTTTAAAAGAGTGAGGAATCTTTAAACATTGTCTTTGGAACCATCCATGAGTAATTGTTATATGGGAAAACAGGTTTCAGAATAATTCATGTGGAAAAGCATATTCCATTTTAATTAAAAAAAGAAAGCAGCATATGCGATGTAGTTACATATGAATTAATATATAAATGGAACACAATTTAGAAAAAAACTGTAAACAATAGTAGTTAATTCTGGGAGAAGGGATTACATGGGCTTTTACTTTCTAAATTAAACTTATCTACAATGCTTCACTTTTTACAATGAATATTCATGTATTCAACAAATAACTATTGATCATCCACTATGTCCCTGGAATTATTCTTGATGTTAATTAGTACATTAATGAACAAATAAATGTCCCTGCCTTCACAGAGCTTTATTTCCCAATGAAGGAAAATAAAGCCAAGTTGGTACACAGAGAGAAACAGAGAGAAGGCCGGTATTTTGAATAAAGGTGTTTAGAGAAGACCTCTTTGATAAGATGACATTTGAGCAAAGACTTATGTGGGATCTACCAGTCAGGAAAGTCTTGGTTATGCTGGAATAACCAACAACCACAAAACTTCAGTGGTTTAAAACAACAAAGGAAAATTTATTTCTCACCTGCATTGATGTCCAACTTGGGTTGTTTAGGGCTCTGTAGCCATCATGCAGTCACCCTGGCTGACAGGAGCTCTGCCATCTTGTAGCAGTGCCACCCAGAACAGGTGGCTTTCCTGATCATGACAACAAGAGGACAGAAGGCTGGAGAGTTAAATAGCACAACTAAATGCAACTAAAGCTGTAACTTAAAAGTAACGTGTCTCTTCTGTTCACATGTCATTGGTCTGTCATCAAAGTAATCCTTTGTGTACCTGGACGTAAAAGAGAACCAGAGATTA
Organism: Hyperoodon ampullatus; assembly: GCF_949752795.1. Taxonomy (NCBI): domain Eukaryota; kingdom Metazoa; phylum Chordata; class Mammalia; order Artiodactyla; family Ziphiidae; genus Hyperoodon; species Hyperoodon ampullatus. The sequence goes on from NC_136921.1 coordinate 17,084,607, forward strand.
GTGAATATCTATGATGTTTACTATAAAGAGTAAGCCATGTCAATATCTGGAGGAAGAGTCTCCCAAGTAAAGAGGACCGAAATTGCAAAGGCCCTGAGGTATATATGTGTTTGCTGTGTTCCATGAAGGTAGGCGATATGGCTAGAGTACAGTAAGTTAAGAGGAGAAGGGAAGATGAGTTTAAAGAAGTAGTCAAAGGTCAGATCAGGTAGGGTCTTATAGCCCATCATTATTATTCTAAATATGATGGAAAACCACTGGGAGAGATTTGAGCCTGGGCGTGATGTTTTCCAATTAATGAATCGCACCTGTTATCACAAAAAGACAGCAACATAGAGGTAACTATAATTTAAAAAAGAGAGAGAGAGACTATCAGACTTAATGTGGAAGGGGAAAGAAGAATCACTAATCAGTTGGATAAATAGATAGGGACCCAAATGGTTTAAAGTTGCAGGCAGTTCCAACGTTTTGATTGCACATGAATAAATCCCTCAGCAATTTTTTTAACACCAGCTGAAGCCCTAAAATGTCAAAAGACACAAAAAGAATATGAACTCCTTTAATATGGGTAAACAAATTAATTAAGTATGCACAGATGGCTGCTGCACAGAGCAGGTGATAGGGCAGCTTTCAATTGAAGGTGCCCAGAAGCTGCTGTTACTACCACTTAGGGAAAGAAATCCCTAGGTCCTTTGAGAAGCTCTTTGTCATTTTAATAGGGGTTTTATAGTCTCTGGTCCGTTCTCAGTGTTTCTGGAGATTATGAGTATATGTGTGCCTTGTTGCTAAACTCAAGTAACAGAAAACAACCCTGGTATATTTGGTAAATTTCTGAGTGCTTACGGTGAATCAACACTCAGTTTCCCAGGTTCACATTGCTAAGCATCCTGTCTCATTAGTAGCCCTTCAGTCTTGAGTCTATTCCTGCAACAATTAAGAGAAACTGTAAAGGGCAGATTGTGCTATAGGAATATAAATTACCACGAATGGAAGAAATCAGACATCCTCTGGGTCTTGAAGGAGATATGTGGTATATTTAAGAGAAAAGCAAGAAGTTCAGCGTTCCAAACAAAGGGCTCAGAGGCAAGAAAAAATTCAACCTGTTTGTGGAACATGGCACCTGGCTCTCTTCTTATGGGTACTTTTGTCGATTCATTTCGGCAAACTGGACACTTCCCACTCTCCTTCCTACCCCCACAGAAAGCCTTCTCTGAATCATGTAAATATCTCCTAAATATCTCTCACGTTAGTCTATTTATTTTTATTTCCACTCTCCCTCTTGTTCCCATCCTAGTCCAAAGCCCCATCATCTTTTGCCTGAGTTATAACCTTGCTGCCTAACTGATCTCTGACCTCCACTCCTGTCTGATTCCATCCAATCCCCATGCAGCAGGTAGGTGCAAGTTTTCCTCATCCAAATCGAATCATGTCTGCCTCTTTTCTTAAATCTCTTAGTGCCTTTCTATTGTTTTCAGATAAAAATAAAAATTTTGGTTCATAAAAAATATGATTTACAAGCAGTTGTTTAGTCTACCTCCTAATGATCTTTTCAACCATATGATACTCTGCCTTTCCTCCTTCACTAGTGAATTCCAGACGCACTGCTCTCCTTTCACTTGAAGGAGATCCACTAAAGCTCTTCTCTAGGCCTAGAATAGTCTCCTTGCCCTCCAGCACGGCATTATCTCTTTTCTTTTTTATCTGGGTAAACTTCTATTCAAGGATTGCGTTCTCTCTCTCTCTCTCAGTTATTTATTTTTTACTTCTTTTTAGAGAGAATGGTGGTCTATAAGGTATCAATTCTTCAATAGTTCTGAGATTTCCTTGGTAGTATAATGTGTGTTCAATTTTTAGATATGTTCCAGTGAGCTTTAAAAAAAAATGTATTCTCTAATTGTTAGGTGCAGTATTTATAAATATTTATTGACAGGCTCACAAATTATATTATTAAATAATACCAGTATTTAATTTAGCTTTACCTATTACTAAAATGATTATGTCAAAATCTCCCATTGTTGATCTGTCAATTTCTTCTTGTGATTCTCTCAGTTTTTGCTTTACTTTTTCTGAGGCTGTATTATTAGATGCATACCAGTTGGGAATTTTCTTATAATATTTTTTAGCATGGTGTATTGCTCTTCTGCATCTCTTATAATGCTTTTAAAACTGCAAATCCTTTTTTTTAAGCCATTTTTATTTTAAATTGTTCATTTGAAGCTAATCTATCTTCTTTATGACTACTTCTAAGATTGACTTTACCTTCAGCATTTTGGAGTTTTACTATAAATCAAGGTATGGGTTACTATTCATTTGTCCTTTGAGGGAATTATTTTGTTTTCTTAATTTGACAATTAATTTTTTTGTTTAATTTTAGAAATCTTTCATTCTTATCTTTGAAAATTACCTTTTAATTCTCTCTACTCTCTTTTTTCAGAAACTCTGAGAATGGATCCTAGACTTTCTTATTCTGTCCTACATATACCTTAACTTCTTTCTTATAAATTTTATTTCTTTATCTTTCTGAACGTCCTCTGTGTAATTATATCTATTTTCCAGTTTATCAGTCTTTTCACTCTTGGTATCTAATATTAAGTTCAGCTTACTTACTGAATTTTTCATTCCAAAGACTTTGGATTTTTGTTTCTAGAAGTATCATTTGGTTCTTTTTTCTACTGGTCTTTTATTTAGTGCCTCATCCATTTTTAGACTCCTGATTTTTTTTTTTTGTCTTCAACCATTTTAAACATCTTTATTTGATACTCCCTTTTGATTTTTGTTCTATTATTCAAAGTTCATGAGATTCTAGTCCTGCTATTTATTGAGTAGGCTTTGTAATTACTTTGATCATAACATGGACTTCCCCTGGGAATATCCTTTGTGATCTTTTTTGGGAATTATCTCCTAAGAAGAGTTTTATATTATTTCTCCTAGGATCCACCTTGGCTACCACTGTTCAAGTATCCATTTTTATGCTAAATTCTTCATTTAAGGCTTATCAGAGCATGAGAGTGTATACTATCTAGGCAAACAAAGTTTCTGGTTGTCCACCTAAGCCAATGGATAACTTTTCTCTGGTGTATCCTTTCATAAAGGATACAGTTCTTTGAGGATCTTGACCTTATTATGGGGTGGGGGATGTTAAGTTCCAACTCTCTGCTTCAAACAAACCCAAGAACTATAGCCATAAAAACCCATGCCTCTAGGCCACAAATCCTGTGGTTCCCACCAGTATGTGCATTCCCAGTGCAGCTGCAGTGTAACTATACTTGCTAACCGTTCTGGTATACAATTTTCTCTTTCTTTCTAGCTAGGACTTTAGTCAGATAAATGTGTGTGTATATACATATATATATATATTATATATGAATATCTATTATCTATGGTGCAACCACATGGTGTTGCAAAAATAAAGAAAACCATTGTGAACTGATATGTAATAATTTCCAGAGTACATTGTTAAATGAAAGGACAAGGTACAAAACAAAACACAAATTATGCTATGTTTTACATAAGCAAAAAGAGAAAATAAAAATACATAAATAAATTCATATTTGTGCATGCAGGCTTTTACTTTTTGCAAGAAGAAACATAAGACAGATAATTCAGATTCTAATTAAAAATGATTTTATCTATGGGGGTAAGCAGTCACATGGAGGAAGGGTTAGGGATTGTAGTGAGATACCTCCAGTATATGTTTTTTATGTAGTTTTGACCTTCAAAAATATGCAAATGTTTTACATGCTCAAAAATCACAGTAAATAAAAAAAGATAAAAGGGTTAACTCTAAAATTTAATGTACGCAGAAACAAAAGAAGCTAACTGTATGCCAAACTGATAATATAATCACACAGATAAAATAAGTAATTCAAATAATTTTTACACACAATAATCTAACTGTATACCTTTAATGGGTTATAGTCTAAGGTTAAAAGAAATTGCAAAGAAACCTTGAACTTTAGTTAGAAGGTTTGTTTTGATAATAGCATGGGTGTTGTAAATGTGAAACAATTTGTCATGTATTATAGAACAAACCAAGTAAGTAAATATGTTGATGTTGTTAGAAATCAGCATTCTAACTGCAGGAGAAGGAGATATAAATGTGAATGAAGAAAGATAAGAAAGAATCCTGTAATGCTTCATCTGAATATATCAATATGAATTCATAACTTATAACTCTTAATTCTTAGCTCTGTCCACTGAAGGGGTCCAAGAAGTAGTGATATCCAGCAGTAATGAGCACAATAAGTGCCTACAACTTGCTTTCCAAATATCTTTACCCCAATATGTTCTATGCTAGTGTGGATACAGAGAAAGTTAGAAGAATATACACCAAAGAGTTTGCACTGACAATGGAGTAAGGAGGGTGGGCAGTGAGCAGATTGCAGAAAAGAAGAGAACATCTTTGCATAGATTGACTTGTTTGCCATGACCAAGAACTCCTTTTGCAATTTGCAAATTCTAATGAGGTGAATAAAAACAATACACACAAAATGAAAAGAGAACCATGTATGTGTTTTCTAAGCATGGAAGCAAAATAAACCTTGTTCTATTTTTCATTTTAAATTTTTACTAAATGTATTTCAAACTAAAGTTTGAAATATACATATGTTAATGAGTTATTTCATGCCATTCAAATACATGCAAAGGCAATCTCCTCTACTCTGCCTCCTCTATGCCTGCCTCTTTGAAGTTACAAGTAACCATCATGGTGTGTATCTCTATACATCTTTTTCTCAGCTGTACAAATATCTAGAATTTATTATTTTACAGTGTCTGATTGGGGTCCAGTTTCATTTTCTTCTACACAGATAAACAGTTGTACTGGCACCATTCATTAAAAAATTCTTTCTCTAAATACATTCTTTAATAAATAAATTCTTGAGCCTTTTTCCATGATGGGAAAAATCAGCCCACAGGGGAGAAAGCCCTCAATAGTTCTCTCTGATATTCTGCTAGCTGCCTATTCAATGTGTGGATATTGTTGATGCCAATACTCAGATATTGGCTGGGGATAGTGTCCCTGAGTGAGCTGGATTCCAGTAGGGCATTTACAGAGTCTGATGCCAGGTTAAGCCTTTATTTTTTAAGTAACTTCTTCTCTCTCCATAAAAAGTATAAGATTATCTCGTTATCCCTGAGATTCAGTAATTTTATAAGAATATGCCTATGAAAATATTTTATGAAACTTGTTTGGCAAATCCTTTAAAACTACAGACTCAATTCTTTAGCTCAGAGAAACTTTAGGCTAAAAACATGAGCAGGTACTTTCTGTAATAGGTTTCTATTACTGTGTAACAAGTTAGCACACCCTTAAAGGCTTGAAACGACACACATTTATTATCTCAGGTTCTATGGTTCAGGAGTCTGGGTCCTCTTCAAGGGAGCAATTAAAGTGTCAGCTGGGGCTGTGGTCTCATTCAAGGCTTGACTGGGGAAGGATCCACTTCCTCACTCACGTGATTTTGTTATCAGCATTCAGTTCCTCGTGACAGCAAGAAAGAGAGCTTCCTTTTTTGCTGGCTATTGGCTGGAGATCACTCTCAACTCCTAGAAGCTCCCCACCATGGTTCCCTGCCATGTGACCCTCTCCATAGGCAGTTCACAACATGGCAGTTTGCTCCTTCAGAGCCACCAGAGGAGAGAATGTGTTAGAGCAAGCCTATTAGCAAATGTAGTCATAGGAGTGTCAACCCCTCACCTTTGGCCTATTCTATTCTTTAAAGTCAAGTCACAGGTCTTGTCCCCACTCAAGGAGAGATGATTATGCTGACCTGCAAACGGGAGGAATCAGGGATCATGCAGGGTGGGGGAAGTCATCTTAGAGTCTGTCACACCTCCTATAGTACAAGAATTGATTTATTTGTGTGTTTATTTTGTATTTTATAACTCATACTGCATAGTAGGTGGTTGGGAAGTTAACTGACACCTAAGTTCAGGTCTCAGCTCGAATATTTCAACTTTGTGTGATCTCAAGCAATTTTCACAATCTCTGTGTCTCAATTTCCTCATCAGTAAAATTAGGATGGTAAGAGTGTCTACCTCACAGAACCCTCTAAGGATTACATAATATTAATAATTTTAAATCACGTAGGATAGTGCCTGAAATATACTAAGTTCTCATAAATCTTAGTGAATATAAAACATAAATACATAATAGAAAATATTTAAAGATAATTTAAAAATAAGTCTAAATAAATAAAGTTCTAATAAGTTCTTCCCACACTCCAGGAGATGGTTTTATATGCCTCCTATGTCCACAGACGCCACTTTGAAGAGTACTATATAAGCTACTATGCAGGCTGTGGAATCCTAACAAAAATCCCATTTATGAAGTATAATAACCATTCATTGATATGAATTCACAGAATTCTAAAGTTGGAAGACAGCTTCTGGACCATTTTCCCCAACCTCTCTCATTTTACAGGTAAGGAATCAGAAATCCACAGAAGTTAAATGCTGTACTGGAGGTTACATGGCTCCAGTGTATGAAAAGAAAAAGAAGGAATCTCCCTTGGAGCTCAAAGAAAGGAACCATGAGACAAAAGACAGTCCTACATTTCCAGCTTGCAGTAAAACAATTTATATCCAGTTCAACACTGTCAATATGTACTCGGATGTTCCTAAAAATATCTTACCGATTTGGGGGATAGCCATTTTAGATATACTAATGTCCGACTTCCATATTAAATAAAAAACACCCTTTCTAGAAACCCAGAAAAGAAGTTGTGTTGATAAGTATGAGACATATTTATTGGGGATAATCCCCATTAAAAAAGAATAATTAAATACTACTTAATCATAGTGGGATGATAGATAATGTACTAATATTATGCAAGTCCGATGGGCATTGTCAGATGATTAGAGTCCCCGTTTAGGGTCCTACATAATTATACTTCCTATCAAGGCAGAGGCATTGGTGCCTTTTGTTAATCAGTATCACTCTAAACCACTGTGGGACATTCAGCCAATCAGACCGCTCAATTACTGTGGTTGAATGGTCCTGACCTCATGAATATGAATAGAGGATACACACAATAGACCAGTACTTTTAATGACAATGAAACTGCCATGAGGGATGAAAGAAAGTGTGGATTTAAAAAAATAATTAAAATTGCAATGAGAAAAATCATAATTAGCTGTGAGGATTACATAGATTTGTTAAAATGTTTCTCACTTGCCTTTAGGACAAAGAACCAGAGTGAATCATTTTATACTTCATTTTCTCTAGATATGGATGTCCCAGTTGCTGACAGCTGGATCTAGCTTGCATTTAAGTAATATAAAGATCTATGTAAATATTTAGAAAACAGAAGCAGAAGGCTGAGAGTTCAGATACGCTCTTAAACCAAGGGTCACGAGGTTTAACTGGAGGTATAAAACTTGAATGGTGCCTGGTTGGTATGTCATGGTTCAAAGGCAGCACAATGTGAAGGGTGTTAGTCAAAACCCTCAGAGTGTGGCACTAAACAACAGTGTGAAGGAAGAGATTATATAAAATATATAATATTTACTTACTTAGTCCTCTTATTCCAATTTTGCCTCTTCCAAAAAGGGCTATGTTGGGCTTCCCTGGTGGCGCAGTGGTTGAGAGTCCGCCTGCCGATGCAGGGGACACGGGTTCGTGCCCCGGTGTGGGAAGATCCCACATGCCGCGGAGCGGCTAGGCCCGTGAGCCATGGCTGCTGGGCCTGCGCGTCCAGAGCCTGTGCTCCGCAACGGGAGAGGCCACAGCAGTGAGAAGCCCACGTAATGCAAAAAAAAAACAAAACAAAAAGGGCTATGCTTTTTCTTACAAAGATGCAAAAAGTAGAGCCAAATGACATAAATTAGAATCAACTGAGAAAGATAAAACAAAAGGAATACAAGAGTCGGGTCATAAATGAAGACACGGATGAAGTCAATGTACAAACAGACATACAATAAAATTTTACATAGAGGGGGCTGTTATGATCTGGATTCATGAAGTCCCAGAAGCTATAAGGGTTGCATAAGGGAAGTAAAGTTATCCTAAATATGTTCACTGATGAGTGCCCACACTTAAAATGGTCTCCTCGCTTGCCCTGAGCATCTACCCTCACCAGTTGAGTCCTCATCTCTCCCTGATTGCTGCAATTGTTCAACGCAAACAGAGAGCATTGTGTAGTGAACTTGCAAATCTTGAAAAAAGGTGCAGGGCTTCATGAAGTATGTGAAAGTCAGAATAGATAACCGCTCGAATTACAAGCCAGTGGCAAATGAGAGTCTGGCAGAGTTACGTTAGTTAGCAACTAAATAAGGGGAAGTGGATGAGGAGGACTTCACTGGTGTATGCTTCAAAAGAGAAAGATTTGAATATCAAAGGATTAAGAAAGGCCCTTGGGAAAATCGATGAAGCTCTTGAATATTTCTGCAGAAATGACCTTCTATATCTTACTATGAAAGTCAAATGTGAAAGATGTCTTACTAAGCTATCATATAATGTTATCAGAATAAAATGTCAAGTAGATAATCAACGTGCCCTTTGGGTTTTGTTTGATAAATCAGTGCATAGTTTCTAAGTACGTTACATTTAGAGAAAATAAACTTTTATAATTTTAATTTTGCTTTTGGAGATAAAATTTGTACAACCCTCTCTAGCCCCACCACTCTCCCATCCCCCATTCCCTGCTCGGTCACCACTATCATTTACTAGAAAATTCTGGTCTCTGATTTAGAAGATCTTTTTTTTTTAGTATTAATTATTGTTAATAATAAGTGCCTTACATGCATATAAGAGTGGAACCCTATTTTCCATCAGCAAAATTTGGAGCAAATCACAATCAGTTATATGATTCATAATGTCCTTGAGATAAAAACAAGTATGTTGCTCAGCTTTGAAAAGACACATGTATTACTGGGACCAAGCCTGGAACCACACAACCAGGACACAGTGAGGTGCAAAACACCCCCAAGTTCTTGCAACAAGCACAACCATGATTTCCATGGGCTGATGTTTTCATTGTAGCTCATAATGTAAGCTAATGGCTTCTCACGAGAGTCCAGTTATTAGGTAGGTAAGTTTTATTCAACACTGATGATGTGTTTTTGCCTAAATGCCCAACACAGATAATCTAGTCTAATCCAAGAATGAATTCTAGAGTTTGTAAAGCAATGTTTCCTGGAATGTGTTCCAGGAACACTAATTCTAAAAACTCCTCCAGAACAAAAAGGGGATGGGGAAAATGATCCATAATTAAATAAGTTTGGAAATGACTGCATATCTTTCATTGAGACTCCCCGGGCAGTTTACACTGCTAAGAGCTTGGTTAAATTGCTGTAGCATGGTGGCAAGGCTCCAGACTCCTGAGCCCAAATTCCTGGGTTTTATCCTGACTTTTCTACTTATTAGCTATTACCTGGGGCATGTTATTAACCTCTCCACACCTCAGTGTCCTCATCTGCAAAATGGGAATAAAAGTAACAGTACTTTCTTCATAGGGTTTCTATTCTAGTTAATTCGTCATTCAAAGTGCCTGACACCAGCAACTGCTATGTTAAGTATCAGCTATAGATTTGTCCTGCAGAGAAGCCGACTTAACATTATTGAATTCTGTTTCACACCATATTCGATCACAGAAACCTCCTTTCTTTCTGAGAACAGCTATTAACATGTTGAAAATAAGCTCTACAAAAATTCCAAAACTGTCATTTTTAAATAGATGTGCACATCACAATCATTTGTAAAACTTTTTCAAAAAGAAAATACCCACCCACTTCTCCAAACCAAGATACTGATTCAGTGATGTGGAGGGGGCACAATTATCTGAATTTTAGAAAGTTACCTAAATGAGCCAAATATGGTTCTGAACCATTACTGGGAGCAGTGCTTTTCCAGGTGGGCCTCCTGCATCAGCATCAGCATCACCTGGGACTTGTCATAAATGCACATTCTTGGTTCATACTTCAGACCTAGAGCTGAGAAAGCGTTGTGGGACCAGCGATCACCTCCAGGTGATTCTGTTTGAAAACCACTGATATGGGGGCGTGAGTGACTGACTGCCCTGCAGTCATTCCTGCATTGAACTTCTCTCTGCTGAGGTTTCACAAACATGTGATAGATTTCAGTGAGTCTGAGACTATTCCCCTGAAAAGAAGAAACACAGCTTTCTATTTTGTCGATTAAATCCAAAGTCAATGGTTTTAGGAATTAACTGAACTTGGATCAAAATCAACATTGTATCTACAAGGACCCGCATCTAAAAAGAAGGCCACCTGAGGTGTTTTTGTACACTGTCAGCTTACTGGAATCGTGTATCCAAGAACCCCATTCCCAGTGTGTATCTGGGTTAGGACAGGCCACAAGAAAAATGTGCATAAGTTTGGGAAGATGGATGTGAAACAGTAGCCATCACTCTCTGAGGTCAGTGTAAGGTGTCAGGTGCTGTTGAAGCCCTTGCATGTTGTGGCATGCTGTTGGTCTGCCTGTTGGCAGAGGCCAGCGCCAGTGCTCATAACTGCTCTTCCTCCCTGAATCTCCTCCTTCAACTTCTCAAGGCCTGTTCCAGACATGTGTGCAGCTCCCCAGTGAAGATCTTGTGCATCTTCTGTAGTCATCCATGTTATTAAGGTTGAGGATGTGGGTTCCAGTTTCTCCCCATGTTCCTCTGCTTCACACACATACTTATTGCCCACTCTGCTGACCTGCTCTGACCTGAGGCCCCCATCCATAGGCAGCTTCCATTCATACCCTCCTTGACCAGCCCCCTTGGTGGTTGTTGGTCAGTCTATTGTCTCTCCACCGCCCTCCTTCCAGACTTGGACTTACCAAATGAAATCACTGAACTTTTACACAGAAGTGTGTGCCATGTGTGTATTTGTGTGTATGTGTGTGTTTTCTTGTACAGCAGGTCTAGACAACTTTAAGCAAAGAATTTTCTATCCTACCAAAAAGTTGCAATGAGATTAGCTATCTAAAAACATCCCCTCAATATAGAAAGTGTTCTAAGCTAAAGCCGGAAGAATAAACAGGTTTTAGCTTAGCCTTGCTGGTGGAACTACTAATCATAACTGAGCTATGGTGGGTGTTTACTTTGTGCCAGGTCTTGTGATAAATGCTTTCCACAGATCGTCATTCAATCCTGACAGACCTATCACATTGGTACTCTCATTTCCCCCATTTTACGTATGAGGAAACTGAGGCTCAGAAAGGTCCCAGAGCAGACCAGTCTCTGTGTCTTATAGGGATGTTTTTGTTAGGCTTCCTCCCAACAAGATGAGAAGAGAGCTCTGTCTCATGCAGTAAACCCCATCACTTCAACTCCATGTTCTTTATTAAATAAATGTATCATGATTTGCCCATTCTTTGACATTTTTCTTGTCTTATTGTGAAAGTAATATTTATTGGAGGAAAATTGGACAATTCATGTAAGTGTAAAGAAGTCAATAAAATCACCCAGAATCCCATCAGTTAGGTAATTTCTTTAAAAATGACTTTCTACTACTTCTACTTCCTATAAAAATAAAATCCATTTTTATAGGTTTTCCGCTCCCACTACTTCTCATTTTAAATACATGTCTGATTCTATTAAACCTAAGATGATATCAATTTCAGTTTTAGGTAAGAGGGGACTCTTTGGTGTGACTAGAATTGTCTAATATTTGAAATGCATTCATTTCATTAATGGTTAACATACCAAGAAAAGAGCTTAAGACAATAAAAAGGTGGTGGTGGTGAAAGTTGCCGTTAATGGTCTCTGGTCAGTTTTTACTTGCCTTCTGAAAAATTCTTTTACACTCTTTTATTGAAATGCCATGAAGTCACTGGGGCCGAGATTTACTGTTGTTAATATGCCCTTCAGTAATGCTAAATTCAAGTATGAAAGGCTTATGAGGCTCCCTCTGACATAAAACTCCCCTGGGCTCCTGGGCTCCCCATCATAAATGGTTCCTTTATGGGAGGAACTAACCAGAGGGTCAGTGAATGGCAACAATGGACGTGAAAAAAAATTTTTTGCACTTCTTTGTCTTTTCAAATGATATAAAGATAGGTGGGTTCTAAGTGCATAGATCATCTGTCATTGAGAATTTCCACCCCTTACTCTATAATCTTGTGAATGATAAACTCAGCAGTGTCATGGTGGCACTGCGCAATTATCTAAGAGGAAAGTGAGAGTTGTCCTGCTGTGTGTGTAGCACTCACTGGCTCAGTTAATTAGATGAGTGCAAATGCCTTCAAGCGAAAGATTCGGGTCTAAACCAGGCTGTCTCATGGTATCATCTGTAGGAAGCTAAAAAATGAAAGGAGAGCAGGAGAAGAAATAAAAGGGAGACAATTTTAAAGAAAACACAAAGATGATCCAGCTTATATGAGGCATCTTAAAACTGTCAAACTTGGGCTTCCCTGGTGGCACAGTGGTTGAGAGTCCGCCTGCCGAAGCAGGGGACACGGGTTCGTGCCCCGGTCTGGGAAGATCCCACATGCCGCGGAGCGGCTGGACCCGTGAGCCATGGCCGCTGAGCCTGCGCATCCGGAGCCTGTGCTCCACAATGGGAGAGGCCACAACAGTGAGAGGCCTGCATACCGCAAAAAAAAAAAAAAAAAAGGAAAAAAGAAAACTGTCAAACTCATAGAAGCAGAGAGTACAAGGATGGTTACCAGGAGGTGGGAGGAGGGGGAAACGAGAATTGTCCAATTGGTACAAAGTTAGAGTTATGCACGATAAGTAGGTTCTAGAAATCTGCTCTAGAGCCTGTAGTTAACTCCAGTGTTGTGCATTTAAAAACTTGTTAAGAGAGTATCTCCTGCCAAGTGTTCTTACATGCACATGTGTGCACGCATGCACGTGCATGCACACACACACACACACAAAGAAAGGGAACACAAGAAATCTTTTGGTGGTGATAGGTATGTCTTTCACCTTGTTTGCAGGGATGGTATCACAGGTATATTCATATATCCAAACTTTTTGTATATTTAGTATACTTCAATAAAGTTGAAAAAAAATCTAATTCTCTCCTCTGCACCCAAAGACAAGAGCCATATTAAATCCATATTGGTTTGGCCAACATGATTTCTTGAGGCCTCTTCCCTCACTACTGCTTTGGTACTTAACTCTAGTGAGCATCTCTCTACTCAAGCTTATTTGGGTCAGATAGTCTGTATAGTCTGAAAGTGGGGAGTTGTACAGTTTATATATTATGACTTTATTGATTTGGGTTTAGTGACACTAATAGAGATACCTAGTTTTTTCTAGACATTTAGTTTTTAGTTAGTGTAAATTCCCTGCTTATGGGAATTTCAGCTTTGGTTGTGATATTTGATGCGTAATAGGGAATTAATTTAGAGAATCCAATATATGTGTAATCCTTATCAATCATAATTTTTCCTTAAAAAAGATGTCTTTATTAAAAACAAGTGAAACCCTTGAAGAACATAGTTGAAGACCACAGAAAAGTATGATTCAAACAAGTAAGAAAAGTTAGGTACAAGTAGGCATCATACATTAAATCATATCTCCTCTGGGAGGCTTCCATGCCACTTGAGATTGGCTGAAATTGCTTTGATCAATTGCACAGCCCCAGAAGTCTGAAGCCCTGTACTTGTTTTATGTGTATATGCTCCCTGCCTCCTCTGCCTCTAGGACTCTGCTTTCCTGTTGAGTTGTTTTTCTTCCTCATTGTATCTTCTTCAAAGTGAAATCTAGACCCACTATTGGTTTCTAGAACAATAACAAAATCACTTGCAAAGATTTTCATGTTCAGTAAATTTTATTAAATGTTGAGGGGTGCCAGGAAGTCATTGCATTTTCAGCCCATAAGCTTTGCTCCTTGCGCCATCTCTCCTCTTCTCTTTCCTCTCTTCTCTTCTCCCTCCTAAATGCTCAATCTATTTTGTGCAGCAATTTTACTCTTGTCTAAAGCCTGGGCACACTGACACCAATGCCTCACATGGGGCAGGAAGTAAAAGGAGGAGTGAAAGGGAAAAAAGGTTCACTTTCTACCTTGTGCCCTGATCAATGTATTTTTCTAGATAAGCTAGTTTTCTCCTGAAAATTTTTGTTAATTTTTTATTGAGGTGTATTTTGCAGTTTATAAAATGCATAGATGTTAAATGTGTAGCTTGAATGTTTGACAAATTTATCTGATGGCTACCTGAGCAACCATCCATTGTTATTCAACATGTATCAGTAGTTTTTCCTTTTTATTATTAAGTAGTATTCCATGGTACAGATATGTTATGCATTCTGCATTTGAGTTGTTTTCAGATTTCCTTTTATTTTGAAAAAACTGATCTGAACATTCTTGAACAATTCCTTTTGTATATATGCGATTTTATTTCTCTTGAGTAAATACCTAAGAGTGCAATTGCCCAGCTATGTGCTAGGTGTATGTTTAACTTTATAGGAACCTGCCAAAAAGGTTTTCAAAACAGTTGTACCATTTTACATTCACACCAGCAATCTAAGGGAGGACTAATTGTTTCTTATCCTCACCAACATTTTGCATTGTGAGTCTCTTTTAATTTTGGTCATTCTAGTGGGTGTATAGTTGTGTAGAACCGTGGTTTGAGGAGAAAGTTTTTTTTTCTTTTTTTTTGGGGGGGCACCCCATCACTAGAAGCAATGAGGACAGCTTGTGAAGTTGCTAAGGCACACATACTCAGGGGCCCTCATAAACAGGTAAGAGGAGAAGAAGGGCCCTGTATTTGGTAACCATCTGTTTGGGCAGAGTTTTCTTCCAACAGAATAATGAAATGAGAATTTTTAAACAAAAGCATTACTTGTAGGTTTTATTAATTTTTTTATGTCATGGCCATAAGTAAGAAAATGTTAAAATATTTATCAAACCCAGTAGAATATAGTAATTCCCAATGCTATAGGAAAAAGTAAATATTTTTGTAGCACCTTTGCTAATAAATGACCCCTGGCTTTTGTCTCCTGGTTTTTGATGTGTCCGGGAAAAGTTACTGGGGGTGGTGAGGAGAAAGTTTGATGCTAGCTATTAAGGTAGTTAAATTTTCTCTACCTGTTACAAAACCAGATTTCAAGTATTATTAATCACTGCTTTCTATAATCCCATCATTCCCCAGTTTCATGAGCAAGTAATTTCCTCTGAAATTCTCTTTTTTTTGTGTGTGTGATAATGACATTAAATTCATTAGATAAATTAATATTTAAGGCATGGCATATAGGAAGCATTCAATAAATGGCAGATTTTTATTAACATTCCTCAGGCCGTTTATAAATTTTTAACCTTTTTTAATTGTAGTTAACTTTTTTTTTTTTTTTTTTTTTTTGGCGGTACGCAAGCCTCTCACTGTTGCGGCCTCTCCCGTTGCGGAGCACAGGCTCCGGACGCGCAGGCTCAGCGGCCATGGCTCACGGGCCCAGCCGCTCTGCGGCATGTGGGATCTTCCCGGACCGGGGCACGAACCCGTGTCCCCTGCATTGGCAGGCGGACTCTCAACCACTGCGCCACCAGGGAAGCCCTGTAGTTAACTTTTAATGTTGTATTAGTTTCAGGCATACAGCAAAGTGTTTCAGTTATACATATATACATATATGTATATGTATATGTATATATTCTTTTTCTTTTCCATTATAAGTTATTACAAGATATTGAATATAGTTCCCTGTGCTACACAGTAGGTCCTAGTTGTTTATTTATTTTATATACAGTAGTATGTATATGTTAATCCCAAACTCCTAAATTATCTCTCCTCCCATAGCCAGTTTCTATTTTCTATTTAAAAAATTATTTTTAGAAAATCTTTCTCTTTTAGAGATTTTTACTAAAACATTTACAAATGAAATATGGAGCGGGGCAACATTGTGTGGTGGTAGGCTATAGATAAAACAAAATTGGACATGAATTCCTAATTGTGGAATATGAGTTTGGGCTCATGGGGGTTCTATTTTTATGTATATTTGAAAATTTTCTTCATGAAAAGTTAAAATATATTTTTCAGTTTTGGTTATTGATGTTCCACCTTATTTCACCAATGAGTTTTGATGGCTAATAAGAATACTTACTATAAAATGGAAAAATAAAAGCAGATAAAAATCATGGATCACTAAAACCAAATAGAAAGACACGAAGCAGAACTGAGTAGACAATTGTGGCTAGAAGTGGCAGGAAGATGCAACTACAGAAAATGGGTTATGTTACAAAGCAAGATGACAAGCAAATACCCCCAGAGGGGCAGCTGTGCTGGGACTGGGGCTAGAGCCCCAGAAGAGGGCTGGGATTAGGGAAGGGGAAGATGGGGGCAGGAGGGGGTGTGGAATCAGAATGTAGGTGTACAGGGCCTAGAGTCCTACATTGTTGAAGGTGGGATACGAATTCTGTCTCCCAACTTCCTGGTGCTAAAGCCCAGAAGCAAGAATGATCAGTTTTGCACTTCGTGTAAGGGAAAAAAAATATATCTACTCTCTAGGGAAAGCACAGTTTTTCCTAACACATAGGTCTGGAAATTATGACACATATGTGTTAGGAAAAAACCAAATAAACTTTTTGGCCAACCCAATATATATATATGTATGTATATATGTATACATATATATATATAATTTTTAAATTAATTTATTCTTTAATTTTTAAATATTGGAATTGGCTTCAGGGATGCTGAGAGCTGGTTTAGCCACAATGGAAAAACATTCTGAGCCCCCCAGGAAGGGCAAATAGAGAAAAACAAATTAAACCCCAAACTTTCATACAGCATATGCTTTGTTATGAAATATGGTTGGGCTTGGCCTCTTCCAGGCCTCTGGCCCAAAAATATGTCCCAGCCTCCTTGCTACCCACTTGGGACCCCCACTAGCTTCCAGGGATTGAGAGGGATAGCCTTTCCTTCCCCTTACCCCAATGCTTTCTGCAACTTTCTGTTCTTACGACCTCCCAATCTGTGAAAACTCAAAAGAAGAAAAATAGCTGATAATTTTGTAATTTGCTACAAGGAATATCCTCTTCCTTTCTGATTAATTGCTCAGCTCTCCCTTTCCCACCAAGAATTTACCTGCCTGGTGGCCTGTAATGATTAATTTGAATGAACAGAGAATTTAGATCGACTTGGGAATTTAGAAACCCTCTAGTCCGATTCCTTCACTTCATAGAAGAGGAAATTGAGGCCAAGTGAGGTTAAGGGACCTTGCCCAAGGTCCCCAGCCAATAACAGCCAAGCCATGACTTAAACCCAGTCTCCTGGGACCCAATCTCAAATTCGTTCCTGGAAAGAGGCAACCATCCCCTTGCCATGGCTTGTGGGTTCCCTGCATATTTTACCCCTGACCCTGCCTGCAACATGGGTGCTCTTCTTTAAATAGGCCCCAGGTTCTTTTTCTCAAAATGTAAATTTCCTAAACACTTTCAACGGAATAGTTGAAAAGCTGGTTACAAAAATGATTTCAGCACAGTCTTGGTGTAGAACAGAAGGGGAAACGGCAGGAGCAGTTGTTTTACATCTCTCCTTTGCTATTCTGGGGATGAACTCCTTCCCAAGACACATGCCTTGAAATCCTGTCTGTTACCCTTTTAAAAATAATGAAACCCACCAAATACTGAACAGCGACCATAGAGTACGTGGTCCTACCACAGCGCTCCCGGGATGCTGCGTTCATGCAGACATCAGCTGAGAGAGGAGAGCGACCAGCAGGAGGCAGTGAAAAGGGCAGCCCTTCTCCGAGGGCTGTGTGGCAGCTGGTGGAGTTCAGAAGGCCTGCAACAGACTGGGGGGGGGGGGGTCTCAAACTAAGCTTTCGGTTCATGGAGATTCCCAGGGCCCCGCCCTACACTTTCTAAAGGAGGTGGGGGGATGGGGCTTGAGGAGGCGGGAGTGGACCTTGCATTTGTGTTTTCAGCAGGAATGGGAGAAGACTCTGAGACAGGTGACCCCATTTACCCTTAGAGCAGTGTCTCTCAACTTTTGGTGTTTTCATTAACATCCCCCTAAACAGCATTTTTTTGACATTTTTCCCCCAATCACCCCTGTCCGTGATATTTTAATAGTGTATATCTGTATATCTGATATATTGTGTTTCTGCTGATGTACAATGACCTTCCCAAAGACCACAAGTCTTTTTTATTTTTTTGAATTTTTGAATTTAATTTATTTTTTATACAGCAGGATCTTTTTAGTTATCCATTTTATACACATCAGTGTATACATGTAAATACCAATCTCCCAATTCATCACAACACCACCACCACCACCACCCTGCAACTTTTCCTCCTTGGTGTCCATATGTTTGTTCTCTACATCTGTGTATCTATTTCTGCCCTGCAAAGCAGTTCATCTGTACCATTTTTCTAGGTTCCACATATTTGCATTAATATATGATATTTGTTTTTCTCTTTCTGACTTACTTCAGTCTGTATGACAGTTTCTAGATACATCCACGTCTATACAAATGACCCAATTTCGTTCCTTTTCATGGCTGAGTAGTATTCCATTGTATATATGTACCACATCTTCTTTATCCATTCATCTGTTGATGGGCATTTAGGTTGCTTCCATGACCTGGCTATGGTAAATAGTGTTGCAATGAACATTGGGGTACATGTCTCTTTTTGAATTATGGTCTTCTCTGGGTATATGCCCAGTAGTGGGACGGCTGGGTCATATGACAATTCTATTTTTAGTTTTTTAAGGAACCTCCATCCTGTTCTCCATAGTGGCTGTATCAATTTATATTCCCACCAACAGTGGAAGAGGGTTCCCTTTTCTCCACACCCTCTCCAGCACTTTTTGTTTGTAGATTTTCTGATGATGCCTATTCTAACCAATGTGAGGTGATACCTCATTGTAGTTTTGACGTGCATTTCTCTAATAATTAGTGATGTTGAGCAGCTTTTCATGTGCTTCTTGGCCATCCATATGTCTTCTTTGGAGAAATGTTTATTTAGATTTTCTGCTTATTTGTTGATTGGGTTGTTTTTTTAATATTGAACTGCATAGCTGTTTATATATTTTGGAGATTAATCCTTTGTCCATTGATTCATTTGCAAATATTTTCTCCCATGCTGAGGGTTTTCTTTTCATCTTGTTTGTAGTTTCCTATGCTTTGCAAAAGCTTTTAAGTTTCATTAGATCCCATTTGTTTATTTTCATTTTTATTTCCATTACTTTAGGAGGTGGATCAAAAAAGATCTTTCTATGATTTGTGTTTTCCTCTAAGAGTTTTATAGTGTCCGGTCTTACATTTAGGTCTCTAATCCATTTTGAGTTTATTTTTATGTATGGTGTTAGGGAGTGTTCTAATTTCATTCTTTTACATGTAGCTGTCCAGTTTTCCCAGCACCACTTATTGAAGAGACTGTCTTTTCTCCATTGTATATCCTTGCCTCCTTTGTCATAGATTAGTTGACGATAGGTATGTGGGCTTATCCCTTGGCTTTCTATCCTGTTCCATTGATCTATATTTCTGTTTCTGTGCCAGTACAGTATTGTCTTGATTACTATAGCTATGTAATGTAGTCTGAAGTCAGGGAGTCTGATTCCTCCAGCTCCGTTTTTTCCCTCAAGACTGCTTTGGCTACTCAGGGTCTTTTGTGTCTCCATATAAATTTTAAGATTTTTTGCTCTAGTTCTATAAAAAATGCCACTGGTAATTTGATACGGATTACATTGAATCTATAGATTGCTTTGGGTAGTCTAGTCATTTTCACAATATTGATTCTTCCAGTCCAAGAACATGGTATATCTCTCCATCTGTTTGTGTCATCTTTGATTTCTTTCATCAGTGTCTTATAGTTTTCTGAGTACAGGTCTTTTACCTCCTTAGGTAGGTTTAATCCTAGGTACTTTATTCTTTTTCTTGCAATGGTGAATGGGACTGTTTCCTTATTTTCTCTTTCTGATCTTTCATTGTTAGTGTATAGGTATGCAAGAGATTTCTGTTTAATGATTTTGTATCCTGCAACTTTACCAAATTCATTGATTAGCTCTAGTAGTTTTCTGGTGGCATCTTTAGGATTCTCTATGTATACTATCATGTCATCTGCAAACAGTGGCAGTTTTACTTCTTGTTTTCCAATTTGTATTCCTTTTATTTCTTTTTCTTCTCTGCTTGCCGTGGCTAAGACTTCCAAAACTATGTTGAATAATAGTGGTGAGAGTGGACATCCTTGTCTTGTTCCTCATCTTAGAGGGAATACTTTTGCTTTTCACCATTGAGAATGATGTTGGCTGTGGGTTTGTCATATATGGCCTTTATTATGTTGAGGTAAGTTCCCTCTATGCCCACTTTCTGGAGAGTTTTTATCATAAATAGGTGTTGAATTTTGTCAAAAGCTTTTTCTGCATCTATTGAGATGATCATATGGTTTTTCTCCTTCAGTTTGTTAATATGGTGTATCACATTGATTGATTTGTATATATTGAAGAATCCTTGCATCCCTGGGATAAATCCCACTTGATCATGGTGTATGATCCTTTTAATGTGTTGTTGCATTCTGTTTGCTAGTATTTTGTTGAGGATGTTTGCATCTGTGTTCATCAGTGATATTGGTCTGTAATTTTCTTTTTTTGTAGTATCTTTGTCTGGTTTTGGTATCAGGGTGATGGTGGTCTCATAGAATAAGTTTGGGAGTGTTCCTTCCTCTGCAATTGTTTGGAAGAGTTTGAGAAGGATGGGTGTTAGCTCTTCTCTAAATGTTTGGTAGAATTCACCTGTGAAGCCATCTAGTCCTGGGCTTCTGTTTGTTGGAAGATTTTTAATCACAGTTTCAATTTCATTACTTGTGATCAGTCTGTTCATATTTTCTATTTCTTCCTGATTCAGTCTTGGAAGGTTATACATTTCTAAGAATTTGTCCATTTCTTCCAGGTTGTCCATTTTATTGGCATAGATTTCCTTGTAGTAGTCTCTTATGATGCTTTGTATTTCTGCAGTGTCCATTATAACTTCTCCTTTTTCATTTCTAATTTTATTGATTTGAGTCCTCTCCCTCTTTTTCTTGATGAGTCTGGCTAAAGGTTTATCCATTTTGTTTATCTTCTCAAAGAAACAAGTTGTAGTTTTATTGATCTTTGCTATTGTTTTCTTTGTTTCTATTTCATTTATTTCTGCTCTGATATTTATGATTTCTTTCCTTCTACTAATTTTGAGTTTCTTTGTTCTTCTTTCTCTAGTTCCTTTAGGTGTAAGGTTAGATTGTTTATTTGAGATTTTTCTTATTTCTTGAGGTAGGCTTATATAGCTATAAACTTCCCCCTTAGAACTGCTTTTGCTGCATCCCATAGGTTTTGGATCATCGTGTTTTCACTGCCACTTGTCTCTAGGTATTTTCTGATTTCCTGTTTGATTTCTTCAGTGATCTCTTGGTTATTAGTAACGTATTGTTTAGTCTACATGTGTTTGTGTTTTTCACGTTTCATTCCCTGTAATTGATTTCTAATCTCATAGTGCTGTGGTCAGAAAAGATGCTTGGTATGATTTCAATTTTCTTAAACGTACTGAGGCTTGATTTGTGACCCAAGATGTGATCTATCCAGGAGAGTATTCTGGGTGCACTTGAGAAGAAAGTGTAATCTGCTGTTTTTGGATGGTATGTCCTATAAATATTAATTAATCTATCTGGTCTATTGTGTCATTTAAAACTTGTGTTTCCTTACTAATTTTCTGTCTGGATGATCTGTCCATTGGTAAAGCGAGGTGTTAAAGTCCCCCACTATTATTGTGTTACTCTTGATTTCCTCTTCTATAGCTGTTAGCAGTTGCCTTATGTATTGAGGTGCTCCTATGTTGGGTGCATATATATTTATAATTGTTATATCTTCTTCTTGGATTGGTCCCTTGATCATTATGTAGTGTCCTTCCTGGTCTCTTGTAACATTCTTTATTTTAAAGTCTATTTTATCTGATATGAGTATTGCTACTCCAACTTTCTTTTGATTTCCATTTACATGGAATATCTTTTTCCATCCCCTCACTTTCAGTCTGTATGTGGCCCTAGGTCAGAAGTGGGTCCCTTGTAGACAGCATATAGATGGCTCTTGTTTTTGTATCATTCAGTGAGCTTGTGTCTTTTGGCTGGAGCATTTAATCCATTCACATTTCAGGTAATTATTGATATGTATGTTCCTATTACCATTTTCTTAATAGTTATGGGTTTGTTTTTGTAGGCCCTTTTCTTCTCTTGTTTTTCTCACTTAGAGAAGTTCCTTTAGTATTTGTTGTAGAGCTGGTTTGGTGGTGCTGAATTCTCTTAGCTTTTGCTTGTCTGTAAAGCTTTTGATTTCTCCGTTGAATCTGAATGAGATCCTTGTCCAGTACAGTAATCTTGGTTGTAGGTTCTTCCCTTTCATCACTTTAAGTATATTGTGCCACTCCCTTGTGTCTTGTAGAGTTTCTGCTGAGAAATCAGCTGTTAACCTTATAGGAGTTCCCTTGTATGTTATTTGTCATTTTTCCCTTGTTGCTTTCAATAATTTTTCTTTTTCTTTAATTGTTGTCAGTTTGATTACTATGTGTCTCAGCATGTGTTTCCTTGTGTTTATCCTGCCTGAGACCATTTGCCCTTCCTGGACTTGGGTGGCTATTTGCTTTCCCATGTTAGGGAAGTTTTCAACTAAAATCTCTTCAAATATTTTCTCTGGTACTTTCTCTCTCTCTTCTCCTTCTGGGACCCCTATAATGTGAATGTTGTTGCATTTAATGTTGTCCCAGAGGTCTCTTAGGCTGTCTCATTTCTTTTCATTCTTTTTTTCTTTATTCTGTTCCACAGCAGTGAATTCCACCATTCTGTCTTCCAGGTCACTTATCCGTTCTTCTGCCTCAGTTTTTCTGCTATTGATTCCTTCTAGTGTACTTTTTATTTCAGTTTTTGTATTGTTCATCTCTGTTTGTTTGTTCTTTAATTCTTCCAGGTCTTTGTTAAACATTTCTTGCATTTTCTCGATCTTTGCCTCCATTCTTTTTCTGAGGTCCTGGATCATCTTCACTATCATTATTATGAATTCTTTTTCTGGAAGTTTTCCTATCTCCACTTCATTTAGTTGTTTTTCTGGGGTTTTATCTTGTTCCTTCATCTGGTACATAGTCCTCTGTCTTTTCATTTTGTCTATTTTTCAGTGATTGTGGTTTTCCTTCCACAGCCTGCAGAACTGTAGTTCTTCTTGCTTCTGCTGTCTGCCCTCTGGTGGATGAGGCTATCTAAGTGTCTATGCAAGCTTCCTGATGGGAGGGACTGGTGGTGGGTAGAGCTGGGTGTCACTCTGGTGGGCAGAGCTCAGTAAAACTTTAATCTGCTTGTCTGCTGATGGGTGGGGCTGGGTTCCCTCCCTGTTGATTGTTTGGCCTGAGGCCACCCAGCACTTGAGCCTACCCAGCTCTTTGGTGGGGCTAATGGTGGACTCTGGGAGGGATCACACCAAGGAATACGTCCCAGAACTTCTGCTGTCAGTGTCCTTGTCCCCACAGTGAGCCACAGTCACCCTCTGCTTCTGCAGGAGACCCTCCAACACTAGCAGTTATGTGTGGTTCAGTCTCCTATGGGGTTACTGCTCCTTCTCCTTGGTCCTGATGCGTACACTTCTTTGTGTGTGTCCTCCAAGATTGGAGCCTTTGTTTCCCCCAGTCCTGTCGAAGTCCTGCAATCAAATCCTGCTAGCCTTCAACGACTGATTCTCTAGGAATTCCTCCTCCTGTTGCCAGACCCCCAGGATGGGAAGCCTGACGTGGGGCTCAGAACCTTCACTCCAGTGGGTGGACTTCTGTGGCATAAGTTCTCCAGTTTGTGAGTCACCCACCCAGCAGTTATGGGATTTGATTTTATGGGGATTGTGCCCTTCCTACCATCTCATTGCAGCTTCTCCTTTGTCTTTGGATGTGTGGTATCTTTTTAGTGAGTTCCAGTGTCTTCCTGTCGATGACTGTTCAGCATTTAGTTGTGATTCTGGTGCTCTCACAAGAGGGAGTGAGCACACATCCTTCTACTCCACCATCTTGAACCAATCTCTCTGGAGTGAGCACATATCCTTCTACTCCACCATCTTGAACCAATCTCTCCACAAACCACTTTAATAGCTAAGAATTTTTGGTTGCTTCCAAAGACTCAATTTTTGCACCCTTAGTGCAATATCACCCACCGCTGAGAATACATGTTTTAGACTAAGGCACATTGGCATCAAAAAACAAAAGCAAAAACAAAAAGACCCAAATGTAAGTCTTGGGGTCTTGGAGATGAAAGAACTTTGTTTGGTCTGGCTGGTAATTCCTGGATGTGTAAATTTGGCTTCAATATCTGATCTACAGAAATAGGGACAATAATAAAACTTTCCTCACATGACAGAATAAGAGCCTGAATTTTGCATTTCTATATCAGGTGGTCTTCTAGGTACTTTGCCTCATTTAATCAACAACCCAAAGAGTTCCATTAAACTCCACATTTCAGGTAAAGAGACTGAGACACAGAGGGGTTCAAAAAAACTTGCTCAAGGCCACACAGCTAGAAAGTGGTGAGTGTCAGAGCTGGGATTAAATGGTCTGAAACCAGTCTCTGATTTTAACGACTACTTTAAATCTTCTCTTAACACATTTGCAGCTGCCATTAGGTCTTGCTTTTTGAGCAAGAATGTGTACAAAAGAAAATTCACGGACCCAAAAAACTTAGGGCTTGGTTTTATCTCTTTTACTGACACAGTTTTTATGATTTCCTGGAAAGGGTCAATGCAAATATTAGTAGTGAAATAACAGTCCATTTTTATTTGCTCTAATGAAGAACTCTATTGAATACTTATTTCTGAAATACTACACTTTACCTTTATTTTTATTTTTTTTAATTAATTAATTAATTAATTTTTATTTTTGGCTGCATTGGGTCTTCATTGCTTCACACAGGCTTTCTCTAGTTGTGACGGGTGGGGGCTAATCTTCACTGTGGTGTGCGGGCTTCTCACTGTGGTGGCCTCTCTTTTTGTGGAGCATGAGCTCTAGGCATATGGGCCTCAGCAGCTGTGGCACATGGGCTTCAGTAGTAGTGACTTGTGGGCTCTAGAGCACAGGCTCATTAGTTGTGGTGCATGGGCTTAGTTGCTCTGTGGCACACGGGATCTTCCCAGACCAGGGCTCAAACCCATGTCCCCTACATTGGAAGGCGGATTCTTAACCACTGTGCCACCAGGGAAGCCCACAGTTTACCTTTAATAAAGGAAATATATGGAATTAATCCCTTATAGAGGAATGACTTTTTCACCATAGAAAATTCTCACCCTAGATGTTGAAAACATTTATTTAGAATCACATATCTTAAGATATAATCACCAGTCAAGTGCTAGATAACCTGGGGAATCACAATGAGTTACAGTCAACCCTTTGTATGTATACACTTACAAAGTGGTTTGGGAGGGGAGTCAAAGGCCCAAAGAGTTTGTCAATTTTCTGTGCCATAAATTTGGATTACATGAATTTATTAAATATCCCTGGGAACAACAGCCAGCTAGTAAGTGAGCATAGTTGGCAAACTCTTCAGCTCATGAACAATAATAACAATAACAGGTCATATAGTTGAATTCTCCTGGGACAGACATTGTGCTGTGTTTTGCTTTCTTGATTTCATTCAATCCTCAAAATAACCCTATGATTACTATCACTGTTTTTTTTTTTCCTATTTTATAGAATAAACAACTGAGGATTAGAAAAGTCAAATTGTCTAAGGACAAACTACTAGTGTCAATGCTCCCTAGAAGTAACTCAGGTCTGTCTGAAATGCAAGCTCATTGTACATTTTGTTGCCTTCTATGTATTGTTATGTACTAGTTAATAATAAAAATAATATGTTTATTTAGAATAAAAATCAGAGTTGGGTGCATTTAGAGTAGTGTTGCACTAATTCAGCATATACTGATTTAACAACTTTGTGCTAGGCCTAGAGGATACAGCAGAGACAAAACAGACACATTCTCTGTCCTCATAGGATTTACATTTGGGTGCCAGGGATTAGCATTAAACAGATAATCACAGAAATAACTTGGGAAGTACAAGTGTTAGCAAGGAAAAGTAGATGGTGCTGGAAGGTTATACTAGTACTAGTACTAGCAAGTACTAGTTTAAACTGAGAAGTGATCATCATGGGAGAGATGAATGTTTATCAGAAATTGAAAAGATAATTATTTTGTGGAGTAAGGAAATGTGTAGAACGCAGCAGATACTTAGCGGAAATAAGACTCAGGAGAAAGTCACAAAGCCACACAGATTTTTCTACACTTGCAAAGGTGGGGGGTTCAATATGGTCTCCTGAATACACCCTCACAGGAAAGTTATGTGTCTACCGTATATAATTATGTATGTGTTGGGCTATAAAGAACAGTCATTTGACTTCATGAAAGACTAAGAAAGGGCTGGAATTTAGCTTTCTAGCACACCTTAGGACCTGCAATGAATGAGTCAAATTAAGTACACTTTGAAACAGATGAAAAATCTAACTTTGAATTTAGTACTAAACCCCAACAGTTTCAAAGTTAAGGAGAAGTTAATATTAATTAATATTAGTTAATATTTATTCAAACTCCCCAAAGTTTCCACCTTTCAGTTATCACAAGCAAGGTAACAAAATGATTTTTGGCTGTCATTTAAAATATACTTCCTTAGAACTGTCAAGCATAACCTACTTCTTCTACCAATCCAGGTAATCACTGTAATGAATATTTGTGTATCCTTTCAGGGTTTCTAGGTACATACATGCAGATATAAATATATAATTTTATTCCTGCTCATTTGTACACAAAAGATATCATACTATACAAACTGTTCTTCACATTGCTTTTTCTGCTGTTTTCAATCTATCTTGGAGATTGATTTCATTATCTCTTTTTGCTCTTTTTCACAGCTACATAGTAGTCCATTATATGAATCTACCATAATTTATTTTATCAGTACTCTCTTGATGGACATTAACATTGTTTCAGTTTTTTGCCAATTATTGGGTTGGCCAAAAAGTTCACTCAGGTTTTTCCATAATATCTTTCCATAAGAAAAACCTGAGTGAATTTTTGGCCAACCCAATACAACCAATACACAATGAACTGCCTTGAAAATATCTATTACTCATGCATGAGAATATCTATGGTATAAACACTATAAGGTGTACACACTGATGCCTTTTTCTAGATATGGCCAAATATTTCTGTTTCTGTTTCCCCACAATTTTCATACTCAGTGTGCTATTAAACTTTTGGACTTTTGTCACAGTGATGTGTGAAAAAATGATATCCAGTGTCGTTTTATTTTGCTTTTATTTTCTCTTTAGTGAATTTAATGAATATCTTAGTATGTTTAAGGACCATTTGGTTTTTTCCTACCAGGTCATATACTATTCCATTTTGAATTAAATCACTGGTTTTTTTTTTTTCTAATCAATGTTTTGTTCTTGCTTTTTAATATCTGAAAAATTAAGAGTATATATATATATATATATATATATATATATATATATATATATATATATTTTAATCCTGCAATGATTCTAAGCAACTGGGCTAACTTGTCTGAGCAAACCTGATTAAAGTAACTCAAACTAAAAACATGTGCATTATGGAAATGAAGATAAACAATTCTTCAACTTGACATAAAATTCTTTCCAAGTTTTTAAATCAATTTGAACCGTGCCTCCTCTTTTGTGGTCATGGGCTTTTTAAAGCACAGCTTGAAAAGAGGAAAATATATTAAACACATTAAATTTTTTTAAATATAAAAACTAGAAAAAGAAATCTCTATCATATGGCTTTGGAGTAACAATTGATCTCTTAAATTTAATCCCAGATCTACTCAAAGAAGGATTATAAAAATGATATTAAATGTAAATAGAATTAAGTGACTAATCTTTCAGGGGGTGATTAATCTGTATAACTATCTAAACATCTGCCAATTTATTTTCTTGAACTCAATCTAGCCAGGATTACAGATTTTTAAAGTCAATGCACAATACAAGCCAGTGTTAGTCCTCATTTAGCATGTGATAAAAGTACAAGCAGATCTGTTCTCCTTTTTTTACTGGCATGACCACTCTGTCTGTGAGGCATAAGACTTTTTTAGCAGTCAAGATTCTCCAGTTACTGGAAAGCTGATCTTAGCACTCTTGGAAAGCATTCTTATTATCTCATAACAGATTCTTCATTTGGCCACCTTGACTCTTCCAGGAATCTTATACAAGTGTTCCCAGTCTAACTTGGAAGCCCCAACTAATGGATAGATGTGTCTGTGGGGAAGTTTGGTTAATTCCAATTCTTTGCCGTTGACATTGCACCAGTACAATCCCCTGTATACACTTTAAGTCGCATGGCTTTGTTTATCAGATTGATCAACAGATACTCCGTCTTGAATCTTGATGCTTGCATCTTTTCAGATGTATTTAAGAATAGGTTCTTAGGCTGGGGACATTCTAGAGACAGTTCTTTTAAAAAATTGCTGCTACATTTGCCCTTTGCTACTCTTTAGGCTTCTCACCAACCAGCCATGAATTCTCAGATATAATGAGCTGTGGTCCTATGCATTCAATTCCTTAAGTGCCCCATGACGTATCATCAAGGCTCATAGAGACATAGCTAGATCCAATTTACTTATGAAATCTCCCTATTTTATGGTGGCTTTTGATTCTCCAATCATCTGTGCCTCTTATCTTAGATAATATGTAACCCTCTTTATTAAAAAAAAACTGTCTAGTAAAAAGAACTCCTAAATTATTGAGAATATTCTATCTTTTCAATGTCATTGATTTAAGGACATTTAAAATATAAACCATTCAGTCATAAATATACTCTGATATGCAATACAAAGATAATAGCGGACATTAAATAGTTCAGTTGAAATCAGTCAGCTCGTTAGCATGTGTTGATGATAATGCCTTTTTCTATGAAGAGATCTCAGATACTGAAAGCATAATGACCACCAGGAAAAAGTAGTCTGCCTTCTCCCCACTCCCTGCACTCTTTTCCTTTCCTTTCTATTTTATACCCTACACACAAAGAGAGCCCACTGCTCTTTCATTTTGCAGATCCCACTATAATTTTTCTTGACATGGCAATTACTTTTTAATCTGGTTAGCATAGACTGTAATGGAACCAAGTTGTAAAACCTCCTTTCTTGTTTACTCTTTTATTTTGCTTTTACTTTATTGCCTTGATTTCAATCCCTTTTATAAACCCATTAAAGCTCAATTACTCACTTTGAAGTCAATCACTAATCAATTCCATTTTATTTTTGTAGTATGGGGAGTAGGGAGTGTAGTTACACAGTATGTCTGTATTTCAATAAATTTTGTGATAAAGAGCAGATTATTCTAGGCTTTATTGTTCTAAGGAAAAGAAAAATTCTATGCAAATAAAAGGAAAATCTCAACAGAGGAGGTAAAATCCATACTTTGGTTGACGTAGTGGGTAAGAAATGAGTGGTACAAGCAGCATTTAAAACATGTACTGATGTCATGAATTTAAATTGATTAGTGAAGATAAATGAAGAACTGTCACTCTCTTACTAGCTGGGTTCTCTTTCATAAAACTAAATCTAGGAGCTCAAAGAAGAACACATTTTGATAGAAGTTTACAATTTTAAAAAGGCTTCTGGGGCTTCCCTGGTGGTGCAGTGGTGAAGAATCCACTTGCCGATGCAGGGGACACGGGTTCGAGCCCTGATCCGGGAAGATCTCACATGTCACAGAGCAACTAAGCCCATGTACCACAACTACTGAGCCCATGTCCCACAACTAGTGAGGCTGTGTTCCACAACTACTGAAGCTCACACACCTAGAGCCCATGCTCCGCAACAAGAGAAGCCACTGCAGTGAGAAGTCCATGCACCACAACGAAGATGCAGCACAGCCAAAAATAAATAAAGTAATTAATTAATTTAAAAAAATGCTTCTGCACATATGGCTTCACTCATTTATCCTCAATATGGCTCTTGAGATTGGAAGAAGAAGGCAATATTTTTTTTTCTCTTAGGTGATGACATTAAGGCACAGAAGAGATGCAAGCAATTTGCATAATGTCTTACATTACAAATGGAAGATCCAAGAAAATCCTAGATCTTGATGCCTTGATATATTTTACCCCATGCCATTCTGGGAGTGAAGTTTCCAAGGTTTTGATCTACGTGTAGCATTTTACTTATAAATGGGGTTCTTAAGATTGCTAAATGAGTTTTTCCTTTTAGATTGGATAATATGAAGGCACACAGGGATTCTCTGACTATTTTTGTTACTAAATATATGGTTACTATACTAGTATACTAGTATACTAGTTACTAGTTACTAGTATACTAGTAAATCATTCTCAAAAAAAAAAAAAAGACAAAAACAGAAACCTTATTTGTAGCTTTTTCTGATTCCTGTGGTGTAAGTACAATACTATCACCATGACTGATTTTAAGCTTACCAAAAATATCACTGAAGTCAGAGTTGGAAAGAAATGCACACAAGTGGTTATTCTAAGCCAGTTCAAGCTAGCTCAAGCACAAAAGCCCAGTACTTCACTCTCACAATGAGGCTCTCATTGTGAGGCTCTTCTGTATCATAACTATGAGTTCTGCTGCTCTAAGGACACAGATGCAATATTTCAAATGTTGGGACACATGTATATGAAAAACAGCAAATTTGATCATTCAGCAAACATTTTATGAATATCTACAACATATAAGGCTCTGTGTTGAGCATTGTGATGGTATAAAGAGTGAGCAGGATCTGGTCTGCCTTCAAGAATTATATAATCTAGTGAAGGTAAGAAACTTGCATACAATCAACAATAATTCAGGGGAAAGTCTACCATGTGCTCTAATGGTGGTACATTGGGACAGGGTGTGAATACATTTTTATTAGGGGAATTGTTGAAGAAAAAAGCCATAAAAGAGTTGCAGTTGTAGTGAGCCATAGAAGATAGGTAGTTTTTCCACAATGTTGTGATAGTAAAGAGAGTTTCCTAGGTTAAAGGACAAATAAAAGCAAAGGACAATTTCTAAACATACTCAGATAGTGAAAGTACAAAGGCAGGGTTAAACAGAAGGATGAGTGAGGAAATTAGCCTCTAAAGACCATCTCAGGATAATTTTTCTCAAAGGGTGGTCTGGGACTACTAGCATTTGAATAACCTAGGACATTTTTTTGAAGTATGTAAATCTCAGGAACCCATCTGGGTCTACATTCAGAACCTCTCCAGCTCACTATGCACAGTAAAGTTTGAGGACCACTGTGTAACAAAAATTAAAAAATTTCAAAAGAATTTGTTAAGAAAATGTTATTTTAGAGACAAAAGATTCTGGAAGCAGCGTTGTGTCTGGGTAGGAGGAAGAACACACAGGAATCTGGAGACCAAGTTGGATTTAGGCAACAGGTGATGAGGGCTGAAACTAGAGTGGAGGCCAGAAAAATGGAAAGGGTCATCTAGATTGAAAAAAATATTTCAGTTTTGGAGTTCTCAACCTTGAGTCCCTAGACATCTAGAAGGTACCTATTTGAGCTCTGGGAGGTCTGTTTATCCCAAAAAAATGGCCTATAAAATTTTGCACACTTGAATGCATTATTCTTTGGAGAGGTTCATGGTTTCACAAAACCTCAAAGGACCTATAAACCACAAAAAGTTGGAAAACCATTGTTTTAAAGGAAAAACTGGCTGTAATAGAGAATTGATTAACTAGGTTAGAGGATGGGGGAGTTAGGGACTAAAAAAAAAAAAATTAAAAATCCAATAGTTCTTAACCTGAAATCAGCTGGGAGATTGATTATATTATTAGTCAGCATAAGGACAGTGAGAAGAGTCATTGTTGGAAAATAAAACAGGTTCTTTTTTTTCAGAACAAACTTAAGATATTTGTACTTATCATTATAAAGATGTCCCTCAGGCTCATAGAGGGGTCATAGGGCACAATGACAAATTGCAATATTTTATTCAGTGCTAAATATTTATTGGATGCTAAATATTTTATCAGGTGCTTGTGTACATTCTTATTTACATACATTCTTATTTAATTCTCACAACAGTCAAGTAATTATTATTATTCTAATTTTACAGAAAAATCAAGGTTGAGACCAATTAACGATTTTAGTAAGGTCACAAACCTGATCAATGGCAAAGACAAAATTCAAACCTCAGTGGTCTTCCCAACTGGCCCAAAATCATATTCTGAACTTCTCTAGTGTAGCAGCCACCTTGGAATTCAGCAGCTACAGATGAGCTACATTTGGGCAAAGGGCATTTCCACAAGGAAGAAGCTTAGCTACAATGCCTATAGACTAGATTCTGTTCACACATTTAAGGACAGTTTTCTCTTGGACTAAATCAGAAAAGAGACAATTGCTAAGGCAAGAGATACGGGAGAGAACATCACCAATGCAAATTAGAATTATCCTAAGTATTCCAGCTTCTCTTGGGTTCAATCTGCACCAGACCCAGGGCTCTTCCTCTACACTATTCGCTTCTGCTCACCTTCTTATCCTGTTAGGAAAGTCATTAATTTGATTTGAAAACCCGTAAATTAAAACTCACTGCAGTCAAGGATTCCATTAAAAGGCCCTATGTGAGACTGTGTGAGCAATGTGATAGACATGCAGTTTCGGCAAAGCAATAAAAATAAGCAATTAAAAGAAGCATGTAAATATTTGAATGCAGCCTGTTATGTGTGTAAAGCTATATTTATTTGCAAAATTACCTTCCACTGCTTTATGCTGCCTGAGAGACCAGAGCAGCCAGTTCCAAGCATTTTATTCCCACTCCTTCCTAGAGATGGTTTCCTTAGATTAGAGTGAAAAGAATTGAGAGAAGGCACAGCAAGATACTGATTGTATGTTAACTTACTTTCTAGTTAACTAGATTGTCCCAACTGAGAGTAGAGGGAAGAGTTCTTGGTAAGAAAGTGAAGAGTTGAGAGTGGTAATTGAAAATGAGGAGGAAGACTATTTGGTTCTTGGTGCACTATGTGGAAGAGGGTTTTGTATTAGTGGTCAGGAATTATAAGGGTATAAGAGGTGGAAGGAGGCTGTGACAACATAGACCACAGAAGAGGTCAGGGGTCCCTATGTAGTCAAGAGCCTGTGCTATAAGAACATGAAGGAATAAGGATGGAGTGTTATGTTTTTCCTCTCTGTTGATTTTGTTTCCAAAAACTATATTGTTATAGTTATATTGACATTGTTATAACAGAACTTTTTTAAAATGGACTAAATCAAGTACTCCATCAAATCAATAATGTTTCGTGTTTGAAAGGACTTATTCTTCAGAAATACCATTTTAGTCTTCCACCAGTTTTGAGAGAACCATAGCTAGTTTTGGGTTTTGATTTTTTCACTCCCAATTCTCTTTAAGGAAAGCCTAAAAGGGATCTCTTCTCCTGGGTAAAGAGACAGGAGCTCCTTCTTGAACCTGTGGAAGATGTCCTTCCATGGGTTATAAAAGTCCCACCTCTAGTCTTGGAATCACTTTCAGTGATGCTCAATCCTTCGACCCTCAGTCAGTCACCAAACCTTCAAGAGGGATCTTGGATTTATCCCTGCCTTCCTTCTTCCTCTTTAATGAACATGAGCACAAGTCCTCAGTGCTTCATACCTACCTTTCTCTAACTTATCCCCCAACCTATGTCCTGTTGAATCAATTTTGTACACCAGTGCTGCTTTCATCATGGATCTTCCTTCCAAGAATTTATAATAACTCTACTGCATGTGGCATCAAGTCTAAATTCCTCTGTTAAGTTTTCAAGCTCCTTCAATCTGTTCCCATTATACTTCTCCAATCTTATATTCTACTCTCTAACACTTAAAACCTAGGTTTTATCGGAAAGACCTCCTGTCTACACTGCCACTTTCCTATCCCCTAATACTACTGTGTCCTCCCAACTTTTTATTTATTTGTGTTGCTCTCCAGATTTGAAATTACATCTCCTCACTGTGATATACTCAAATGTTAAGACTTAAAATCCAGTTCAAGAATAATCTCTTCAAGGAGATATTCTCTGAGCTTGCCAACCTTCATTTACCTCCTTCTTCTCTGAATTATAAAAGCACACTTAAAGTCCACACCAAATAAGTCCTCTCCCTTGATCAGACACCATTGTTTATCCCTCTGCAGTTGTTTTTGTTTGTTTGTTTGTTTGTTTGTTTGTTTTTGCGGTACGTGGGCCTCTCACTGCTGTGGCCTCTCCCGCTGCAGAGCACAGGTTCCGGATGCGCAGGCTTAGCGGCCATGGCTCACGGGCCCAGCCACTCCGCAGCATGTGGGATCTTCCCGGACCGGGGCACGAACTCGTGTCCCCCGCATTGGCAGGCGGACTCTCAACCACTGCGCCACCAGGGAAGCCCTCTGCAGTTGTTTTGAGTAAATTTGCATTGCCATCCAACCACACCTAAACTGCTCAATAACAGTATAGCAGCATGTCATCTTCAATATAACCTTTACAGGAAAGAGCACTTAATAGGAACTCAGTAAATTCTTAATGGTTGACACACAATCCACAGATCCGTAATTTGGATTAATCTAATTGATTCTCTTCAGTATGCCAGGTATATTCCGATAGAAGACATTCTGAAGTTTTGTGCTGGAACAGAGAAGCACTCATGGACAGG
The DNA here is from genome assembly GCF_949752795.1 of Hyperoodon ampullatus. Classification (NCBI taxonomy): domain Eukaryota; kingdom Metazoa; phylum Chordata; class Mammalia; order Artiodactyla; family Ziphiidae; genus Hyperoodon; species Hyperoodon ampullatus. The sequence continues at coordinate 17,119,101 of NC_136921.1, forward strand.
AGTTCAGCTGTACAATGTTCTGGAGCATTCTTCTGACATGTCCACAAAGATATGCCATGCCTAGGGAAATTTTCTCCCCTCCAGCCAAACATTGAAGAACAAGTATAAAAGAATTGAGATTTTTTTGTAATGCGAAAGAGAGAAGCATATTCATTGATGAGTATCCTTTGTCTAAAATTTTTTCCAGTTCTATCCTAGATACCACAACCAGAGCAGTGATGCATGAGGTAAATATTTGCTCAACTATTAATAGGTTTGGGAAGAAAATCTTCACAAAGTCACTAAATATGCTGTGCTGTGAAAATGGCCAAACAACTGGAAGGTCAGAATGGCTGTGACCTGCAGACAAGTCTTCTGACCATTTCAATAGAGATCCTCCCTCTAATGAGGCTTTTACAGAATATTTGTGCCTTGACAGCTCTCAAAATGGAGATCACAGAGGCAAAATGAATATTTGGCTGCAAGTGAGAAGGTACACCTCTTCTTAGCTTTTCTGCTTTCTTCTGCAAACTCTTTTTCATTTAAATAAGCAAATTAGGCATTCTGAAATTCAAAGGCCTATACAATGAAAGCAGTTGCTGTTCATGATGGATTAGTCTGATGTCTAAAAAGAAGGCAAAAAAAAAAAAAATGCCAAACAAGCTGTCACCACTAGTTATATGAGAAATAGATCACAGGTGACACTGGCTTCTGTTTCATCTGTGGGAGGTTAAGAAGAAATACATTCACAGAAGAATACATTTCACTCCAGGTATAACTGGTGGGAGCCTCTTGGGCTGTGTTTGTATATTATTCTTTTGAGAACATATATACACCCCCCTGAAATTCTAGCTGCTTAGAATATTTTTCATCTCAAAACTGAAAATCAGACTCAGATTTATTGAGAAGAAACCCCATGATAACCTTCTTCTATAATATGTTTTCTAAATCCTTATACTCTAAAAGACAGTAGTGAGTCACTTTGTTCATAAAGGCTCAAATAGTTTAAGGGGAAAGAAGTCTCTCAATGTTGCTTTCAAGTTCTGGAAATGAGTTAATTGCTTATTCCACCAATCATATGTAGGTCTATAGATTATATATGTCTAGGTTATTGGTTTGAAATGTGAAATCTAAGGATTTGTGGCTTTAGTTCAGCGTGTGGTGGCACAGGCACAAAGTGTGTATAAAGACTTCCGTAGGGTAGTTATTTACCCTCCCAAACACATTGACGTTGTCTGGAGTGGACTGCGGCAGCTTCTAGCAACTTCTAAGAGTTGATGTGTACCGCTCTTTGTCATCCACCCCTAGTGAGACCAGAAGAATTGCCTCCATCTTCTAAATGATCCCTTCTCCAAGCAGCCTATTGACTGCCAGACTGATCCTTCTAAAGAGAATTTCTAACCAGCTACAATGCTATCTACCCCAAGTCCTCCACCTCTATTAAGTTCAAAATGCCTAAAAAGGCATACAGGAACCTCAACCATCTGACCCCAAAACAATTTAGCTTTAACTCAAGGGGCAATTTAACTTTCTTGTACCCTAGGATTTAGCAGCATCTACTACTGGCTGATCTCTCAACATGACCTGAATTTTTATGCTTTTGTGTCTTTTCTTATTCTTTTTTTCATGACTATGGAACCAGAGTCCTAGATTCAAGTTCTGCTGCTACATTCCTAGGTATGAAAACTTTACAGGTTACTTAACTCTTCTTAGTCTCAAATTCATTAAAATGGGAAGAATAAATCTACCTAATAGACTTCACAAAGGGTTATAAATACTAAATGAGCTAAGGCTGGGGAAAGAAGACATAATATGCTGGAGACATTATGGGTTGGGTTAAGAGGCTACTCCTGACAGACATGCTAGTCAGGTCTACCTAAGAAGAACAGCCCATTTGGAGACATGGGGATATCAATTTATTTGGAGATGATAGTTTACTTTGTTATCAAGGGTTTTCAACCTCAGCACTATCAATATTTTGAGCTGGATACTTCTTTGTAGTGGGGAGCTATCCTTTACATTGTAGGACATTTATCAGTATCTCTGGCCTCTACCCACTAGATGCTAGTAACAGCCCTCTCCCAAAGTTGTGACCACCAAAAATGTTTCCAGACATGGCCAATGCCCCCCTCTTTATCTCCAGGGCAAGGGACAGAATTACCCTGTTAAGAACCTCTGTTAGAGTTTTCAGAGATATATTATGTCCACATCAATGTCCTAATATATTGAACACAGTTTTCTAAAAGGACACAATCCTTGCCTTAGGGACATTATGAACTAGGGGGCAGACACAGTTGTAAGCAACTCCTTGTAAAACATGTCCAAAGCAAATGAATGCTATGAAAGAAGCACAAACTCAAGGCATTGGAGACACAGAAGGAATCATCAAGATTTGGACAGTGGAAGTTGCATTCAATGCAAAGCACAAAGAGAAATTTACTTCAACATCAGTCTGAAAATTAGAAAGGCAGCCTTTGGCTCCTGGCTAGCTCACCACTGATGGTGAATTTCAATACATTTGTTGCTAAGGGGAGGTTTTTGGGAGACTAAACAGGTGAGAGCTTTTGAAGAGGAACTTTAGGGGAAGCAAGGGCAGAAAGAAAGAATGGGAATGGAAAGGTCCAAGAGAAATGTCAGACTTTGTAAGACTGTCATTTTCCAATTTTTTAACTTCTGTGCGAAACCAATCATCTCTACCCATTCTGGTAGCCCCTTTTGTTTCCCTTCCCTTTTCACTATTTCTCCTTTCTAAGAAATGATTTTTATATACTTGAAGTTCAGGTTCTTGAAAGTATTGATACCCTACCCTAACCCAATCCTTGAAAGTAGTGATAGGCACACACACACACAGCTTGGTGGTATTGCAGTGAATTTAAATTACTGGAGGATTCAGGCTCAGCCATAGTGGTGGCCCTTCTTGGTTTATTACAGGCAAGGAGGTAATCAACACTGAGTGTGAAGAGTGAGGACAATTGGAAACTCAGATTTAAGGTAAGTCCTCCATCCTTGTCTATAAGAAACTAGAAATGTAGTCAGTTTAATATGGGGGGCCAAATTACACAAGCTAGTGCATAGCAATCCATCTGGTTGTCAGAGCAGGGATTCAAGAACTGAAAGCTGGAGAACATGCTATACTGACAATGCCCAGCCTGGGGCTTTTGAGGTCATCGTTACATGGTACCGGCCTTTTATCCCACCTTGTGCAGAAAATGCTGAGAAAGTCAGAAAGGGTGTAGATGGTGTGATGTAAAACATGATCACTGTAAATATCTCAGCATGCATCTTGCTGACAGTAGGAAGTCCAGCTCTGGAAGAAACACTGTCAGCAGTAGCATCTATTTATGTGGAAGATTAAGCTAGAAAATGCTTATTCTTGTTGATATTTTTAGTAGTTCTTCCAGAATTTTGAAACAGTTTTCAATACGTGTTTTTGCTTGCTTGGGTTTTCATACTTATAACTGATTCTATTGAATGCATCCCTAAGGATTGGATTGACCAATAGACACTTGATATCTAAATTAAATAGCATTTGAGTATTTGAGTGGTAAGAAATACTGAAAAAAAGGTCTTGCATCAGTTGTTAGGGAATTTGAGTTTGAACGTCAGATGTATCAACTCTAAAATGGTTCACCTTGAAAAAGTCACCAATCTAATTTGTAATACCCAAATATCATTCTAGTGGTCCTATTTCTTAGGATATCTGTGAAGATAAAGTAAATTGACTTATGTGAAAACATTTGGAGACCCTTCAGCCAGAAAGAAAGAAAGAAAGAGAGAGAGAGAGAGAAGAAGGGAGGGAAGAAGGGAGGAAGGAAAAGGGATGAGAAGGAAAGGGAATGAGAAGGAAAGGAGGAAGGAAGGAGCCCAAGGCATTCAACGTTCTATTTTAAAGGCTTGACAATTCCAAAACACTCTTCTTTTTTGAGCTTTACTGAGATGTAATTGATGAATAAAATTGTAATATATTTAAAGCATAAAATGTGATGATTTTACATAGGTATATATGGTGAAAGGACTCCCCCCCCCCCCGCATTGGGTTAATTAACACATCAATCACCTCACATATTTACCTATTTACCTTTTTTTTTTTTTTTTGGTGAGAATATTTAAGTTCTACTCTTAGCAAATTTCAATTATATGATACAGTGTTATCAGCTATTGTCATCATGTTTTCTTTAGATCCTCAGATTGTAAACATCTTATAGATGAAAGTTTGTACCTTTTACCCTTTACCAATCTCTCCCTATTTCCCCCAACCTCCAGTCTCTAGCAACCACTCTGTTTCTATAAGTTCATTTTTTTTAAGATTTCACATATAAGTGATACTATGAAGTATTTATCTTTCTCTCTCTGGCTTATTTCAATTAGCATAATGTCTTCCAAGTTCATCCATATTGTCACAAATGACAGAATTTCCTTCCTTTTTAAGGCTGAATGTATAGGGTTGGGCAAAAAGTTCATTCGGGTTTTTCCGTAACATCTTACAGAAACCCAAATGAACTTTTTGGCCAACCCAATACATACACACATACAGATATCTCTGTGAGCTAATGGCTACATCAAACTAAAAAGCTTCGGCTCAGCGAAGGAAGCCATCAACAAAATAAAAAGGTGACCTATGGAATGGAAGAAAATATTTGCAAACCACCTATCCTATAATGAGTTAATAATCAAAATATACAAAGAAGTCATACAACTTAATAGTGAAAATCAAAACAAAGCAATTAATAAGTGGAGAAAGAACCTGAGTAGACATTTTTCCAAAGAAGATATACAGATAGCCAACAGGTACATGAAAAGATGCTCAAAATCACTAATCCTCAGGGAAATGCAGTCAAAACCACAATGAGATACCTTACACCTGTTAAGATGTCAATTATCAAAGAGACAAGAAATAACAAGTATTGGTGAGGATGTGGATTAAAGGGAACACTTGTACACTGTTGGTGGGACTGAAAATTGGTATAGTCATTATGGAAATCAGTATGGAGGTTCCTCAAGAAATGAAAAATAGAACTAGCATAGAACTACCATACTATCCAGCAGTACAACTTCTGGGTATTTATCTGAAGGAAACAAAACACTCTAGAGTGAGGTTAGAAATATTTCTGAGAGAGCTACTATATCTCGTTTAATCACCATCCTATCATAGACTGTGCTTATGTTTGTTTGTTTGTTTTTCACTCTATTGTCTTCACAATGTTTGTTGGAGAGAAGAGGGGGTAAGCAACTTCCTTTTTATGTGCTAGAAGCTTGGTTAATAACAAAATTGTCAAAACCAACCTAGATATACAACTTGGCTGATGGATCGTCACTGATGGATGAAGCTGTTCTACCTACGTAAGACCATCTGGGGAGACTTATTGTTAGGAAATGCTAATATTTTATGTGTTTCCTTTAAAGGATAAATAATAGCTACAGAGCTAGGGTAGTAATCTCATTGAATATGACTGAAAGGGTAAGTTCTGAGTGACACAGGTGGTCACAAAAACAACAGGACAGGCCTGTCTGAGCCCCAACTCTTCTTGAGAGTAATCACCTAGAAAGAACAGTTAAATTTTGAATAAGCAAATCTATTGTATTTTATTTGATCATTTTTTTATTGGAAGGAGACACAGAGTGATAAAATTGATTCACAACACCCTAACAGTGGAGGGGTTTTTGTTTGTTTGCTTGGTTGATTGAGTGAATGTTATGGTTGTTTACATTTTCCTATGATAAGTGACAGAGCACATATTTTTTCATTTTTGCCTCCCATCCAAAGGGTTTCTTACCATCAAGACAATAAGATCCAGATGTAATTTCACTGATGAGCAAGACATCTCTGCCAACTGAATTCCTATTGATTAGCATCTGATTTTGTTTGTCAGCAAAAAGAAAAACTTATTCTTTAATGGCATGTTTTGGTGCATAACCAGCGGGTGTGTGCTGGGAGGGGAGGGTGTGGACGGAGGAGGGGTCTCCTTCAAAAGCTGATGAAAACATATTAGTGTGTCTGATCATTTCTGCTCTCAACCCTGTAAATAACCTCTGTAATCTTAAAGCAGCCAGTTTCTTGCCCTGAAGAAGAAAGGAATATTTGGCTTGATGTTCTTCAGAGTTGGAAGCTGTCATGGCCTGAGATGGGGGACATGATGTACTGACTATGGAGCCAATGTGTCTCACTGTCCACCCAGTTCCCTGGCTCCTGCTCCCTGGAGGGCTTGAGGGGTTATACACAGCCAGTCATTCTCAGCAGGTGGGAAGAATGACAACTCCTAATAACCAATTACAACTGTTTGGGGAGATGTGACAGCATGAAGGCAAGTTTCTCACCAGAATAGTCTGAAAGGGGATTTTTTGTGGTCAAGCAGAGCAGAGCTAGAATTTTATAAACTATCACCCACATGGACAGACTACAGTTACAGAGTATTAGAGGTGTTTACTAAGAACTTTTCCACATATTATTTCATTTAATCATGACTACAACCCCATGAGGTAACTATTATTATTATATCTATTTTACGGCCCAAAGACATTCAAGGCCCAGAAATAGTCAATGACTCATCCAATCTTATATAACTTGTAAGTTACAGACTTAAGGTTTGAGCCCATACCTCTGGTCCAGTGTTCTGTCTAACACAACAGACTTTCTATCTCACTTTGCTAAGGGTATATATTTTCTATCCTTTTCAAGCAAAACTTTTGCTTCCCGTTGGTAAGACTTTTTTTTTTTCTAATGAGGACCTTTTATTACTAATCATATGAAATTTCAATAATTTCTGAATGCAGATAAGGTGTTACTTAAGTGTCATAAAGAAAGAACATAAGAAATCAGTGTTAATATTACAACTAGCCCATATATCAATCACTTAAAAAGTTTGATTTCTTTAGAAAGTGAATATGCTTCTTTCACATTAACCTGTGTGTCCTTACATCATGAGAGGGAAGCAAAAGGGTGCCCAGCATGATTAAGTAATACAAAAATTTCCAGTAATGACTTAAATGAAATAGATTTTCTTAAGTGATTGACGGAAGGCCTATCAAGAGTTCCCATTCAATTCCTATGCAGTCAAGAGTGTTTCTGGTTAATTGTAGCCCTCAAGGAAATAAGAGGTCAGAATGTCCTTGCAGTGCTAAGATAAAATACAGAGGAACAAGAGAAAAACAGGAAAATTGGCATAAAAATATGGGACCATCCAATGTGTATAAGCTCAAGATTTTCTGAGAGAGCCTACCTGCTCTCAAGTGGTAATAAGAATTTAGTTAGCTGAAAATGGGCAAGCTCTCAAGCAAATGAGATGCTATTTCATAAAGCAAAATCATGAAGAATGTTTTAATATGGAAAATATTTTTGTAATAGAATTTTTTAATGGAATTTTAACTATGTGGGAGCATGAAGGAGACTTTAATTTTTGATTGTTGACCCTATTCCTGTTCAGATTACCTTTCCCAGTAATTGCGTAATTTACTGTCTATTAAAGCCATCTTCCTCTTAACAAATTCAGACTTCTCCAAGACACAGCCATTCCCTTTAGGTCCTGAGGGGATTTTACAATGAGCAGTCAACGGCACAATGGTCTTCCTTTCCTTGTCACTAGTTCAGAGTCCCTATTACTTTTCTCCCACTGCCCACCCCACTAGTCACATGCCTCGTTCATACTTTCTTATTTTTGATGCCATCTTCCCATATAATTATAACTGCATCTAATATCTTCTTCCTCTATTTTGCCCCTGAACTTGATGCTAAGTTTGCTTTAGCACACAATAAGCATGGTGGCAAAGCACCTGTGACGATTTCTAAGGGGTGGCTAATTATAATTTTCAAGTGTCCTTTTAAAAATTTTGGCCATGCTGCACTGCTTGAGGGATCTCAGTTCCACTACCAGGAATTGAACCCGGGCCACAGCAGTGAAAGTGCCGAATTCTAACCACTAGACCACCCGGGAACTCCCTCAGATGTATTTTCTTGATTCAAACAGTTAGCTAAGGTTCTGGGTGTTAATCTTGATAGAAGGAAAATTCTTTCTAATTAAAAAAGCAAAAAGTTATATATATATATATGTATAGTTACTATATTTATGTAAATATAAAATAATAAATATGGGGCTTCCCTGGTGGTGCAGCGGTTGAGAGTCCACCTGCCGATGCAGGGGACGTGGGTTCATGCCCCGGTCCGGGAAGATCCCACATGCCGCGGAGCGGCTGGGCCCATGAGCCATGGCTGCTGAGCCTGTGCATCCGGAGCCTGTGCTCCACAACAGGAGAGGCCACAACAGTGAGAGGCCCACGTACCATAAAATAAATAAATAAATAATAATAATAATAATAATAATAATAAATATGAAAACAAATGCATATATTATATTACCTTTATAATTATAATATATTATATATAATATATACATATAATATAACTGGGTGGGGAGAGACAGACAGAAACAGCTCCTTTATGTACCTAATAAGGTATTAAAAGATGGAGTGTAAGATAAGATCTCTTCCCTCAAAGATCACTCAGTCTTACTGATTTGCACTTCAATATTATGTTTTGAACTTTTTTCCATATGAATTTCACTTTCACATTTCTGTGAAACCTTCATCTCCTACTGATACAATATGAAAAAATGTTTTTGGCATTTATCTTGAAGAAGAAGGCAAAATAAAATAAGAATTTTCTTTAAAAAACCCGCCCAAATTTATGTAACCTGTCACATTTCATATTCAGCTTGGCTGTTAGGATCCATAGATCCAAATATTGTGCTTAATTACAACATATATTTAAACTATGGTTGACATGTTTGTGTCTTCGTTTTTTCTCAACTGTGTTTTCCTTTTTAAAAAGCAGCTTAAAGTCATTTTTGAAAGAAGCAGAGTATAACTAAGTTAAATAAATTGATTTAATGTGTGCCTTTAAGGAGAAAAATCTTAATTAAGGGAAAGAGTTTTTTTATGGGATGACTATATACTTAGGATGACTATATATGTTCAGAAAATGTAGAAATAGTACAATTAAAAAGATAGGAGAAGAACAAAGAGGCAAGCAAAAAGTTTTTAATTGTTATCAATAGTCGTATTGGTGGTAACAATATGAGTATTATTATTTAGAGACTGTGTATGTAATGTGGAATAAAGTTAATGAGCAATTATGGAATATTCTAATTCTATCGTGTTCAGCGTCCTAGAGAGCCAGGATATAGAATAAAGGAGACACATATGTAACAGATAAGAGGTTATGTGAAAAACGCTAGAGCCTTGAATTTGAACTGGAATCATCAGTATAAATTCATGAAGCAATTTCTCTTAATAATAATAATAATGTATAAATTCAATATAATTCCAATCAAAAATCCCAGTAGAATTTTTTTGTGGAAATCAACAACCTGATTCTAAAATGTATTTGGTAAGGCAAAGGAACGAAAATAGCCAGAACAATTTTGAAAAGAACAAAGTTGAACCACTCACAATACTTGATTTCAAGACTTGCTATAAACTACAGTAATCAAGCCAATGTGGTAATGGCAAAAGGATAAATGATCAGTGGAATGGAATAGAGTCCAGAAATAGACACACACATTTGTGGGTTAATTCATTCATTTCAAAGTTGAAAAGGTAATTTAGTGGAGAAAGGATAGTCTTTTCATCAAATGGTGCTGGAACAATTAGATATCCATGTGCATATTCAAACTGTGATCCATATCTTACACCATACACAAAAAAATTAACTCAAAACACATCATAGACTTAATGGGAAACCTAAAACTGTAAAATTTCCAGAAGAAAGCATAGGAGAAAATCTTGGCTCTGTAGTATCCTCTATATCCCCTCCAGAAACAAGGAAGATTGCAGTCTATTTACATTGTCTCCTGGAATTTGTTGGATGTCTGATCCACGGGTAGTAGAAAATGGTGTTTTGGGGAGTAGCCTCTGACTATGGGAACCATGTGGTCCAAAATGGCTCCAAACATGCTTCAGCCTTTGCCTTTATGATCCAGCGGCAGCAGTTGTAATACAGCCATTGATTTGGCACAGTGGAGAAAATCATATTATCCTCTAGCTTTTCCCATTCTTGCAAATAGCCCTACTGGGCCTAAACAGCCATTTGGAGCCAGCCTACTTTTTGTCCTGTGAGTGAGACGGGGGAGCTCTTCTGACCCAATGATGGAAGAAATGTGTGGCGTTTCTCATTCCCTTCCCTTCCCCACTGATGATCTCTTTTGCAGCCTCTCTCTTGCTAGTGCTCTGTAGCAGCTGTTCCTTTTCTTTGCCGTGTATATGTCTCCTTTTTATCTTGGCAGACAGGGCAATTTCTTTGAAATAAAGCCCCCTTCTCTGTTGCAAGTGACCTTGAGACATTCAGTGCTATCATTTCCCAGCTCTATTAGTGACTCCAAATTCAATTGCAAGGTTTTGAAAGCTTTCCCTTGTCCACCTTGTGTTCACTTGCCTTCGTTTAAGTGTCCTACAATTGCTTTGGGATCCTTGTATCCATTTTAGCATGTGTCTAACTTAGCCAAAGAGAATTGCAGCAAGCTTGGCTTCAATGCCTGGGGGCTGGCAGTGATCCAGGGCATCATAGTTGGGGCCTCTGTCATGTCTTTGGATGCTGTGAATAGCCAGTAATGGGAAAAGAGGAAAATGTCATGCTAGGACCTCAGGATCCAGATCATGCAAATCATTTAACAATATATAGTAGAGATTCAATTACTCACAGTATATGGGACCAAGAGTGCTTTCCCAACAGTAAACTTGAATAATAAGCAATTATAAGCATATTTTAAAATGCAGATGCATGCTTCTGATTGATGGGTGGGATGGTATACACAGTGATGCCATTGAAACATGCTATTTATGGTTGTCATCAATTATACTGGTGTTTGTCAAGGAACAGCCTTCTGAAACTTAGCTTCCTCATTTGTAAAATTTGTGTCTAAGGCATTTTTCAGAACAGGACTTCTGGGCCACCTGCTTAGTGAGTATTCAGAGATATATTTGATTCAGCTGCCCATGATTTTGTGTCTTTTATCCCACAAATCCTATCCAAAAAAAAAAATGAGAAAGAGGTTTCATCTCTAGTGCTCAGGATAATCAAACAGTCAAGGCTGCCTGGGTTGCAAAGGATTCTAAAAACTGTGCTTAGGATCACCTAGGCACAGGATGGAGGAACAGTAGCAGGAATGTTTTTGAAATGGCATCCCAGCCTGTGGGTTTATCCATATTGCATTCTCACGCCCTGTGTCTGGTCTATCTGATTCCTTACCTCCATGGTTCTCCCTCTTGGTGGAATTCAGGCTGCCTGAATAACAGCTCTTCTACTAACAGAATTTAAAAGACATTCACAACCTCCTATCTGTTTGAAATTTTAACAGATTGTAGTTACAGGGGAAACTGACAGGATTAACCATAGAATTAGGGGTTCAAATTAAGCAAAATCTCAAAAAATAAATTATATGCAGTCTTTATTGAAAAGTAAATGGGTTAGTCCTGCATTCTGATATCTCTAAGAATCCTTTTTTGAGCATTCCTGGGAGAGCCATAAACTCTCTTTTTACCCCTCTTACACTGTTTCATTTCATTGAAAAGAAGCACCATCACTTAGTACTACGATTTTCTGAACATGATCAAGAACATTAATAAATGTCACTTAGGAGGATGGTCAAGGATCTCAATGTTCAAAGGAGATTAATTTATATTGCAAGTGACACTATAAAGCTAATTACATTTTCCTCCAAATTTAGCTACCAATCTCCTTTCTTTAAACAGGAAAGATCACCCTCAGTCATTATGTGGAAATGTTGTACTCAATACAGAAAAACATTTTAAATTCCAGGATTGTCTAATCAACCAAAATATCAACCAAGATTTCCATGAAAGATTCACTATCATTGACTGGAAATAATTTTTACTGTCCTTTTATACTAAGTGCATGTACTATGTTTTCTCTGTCCATCAGGGCTTTTGGAGTTTTAAATTTCAAATGTTTACCTGATGACATTTAGTGAAATTCAGTCTTTTGAGCTCAGGAAAGTGATGCCATCTCTCTAGTGTTTCCTCATGGATTTAGCTAGCCACTTGTAGGAGCTCAGACCCAGGTGTAGGCCCATACTCAATGTGTATGTTGAGTGTGTGTGTGTGTGTGTGTGTGAGTGTCTAGATGCTTGGTGGGGTGATTTTCAGCTTTCCCTAGACAGACACACAGAGTGTTGGGAGGATAGAGGTGAAGATAGGGAAGTGAGCCCTGGGGAATCCCAGGCCAGTATAGGCTTGGCTGTATTCTGCTCTGTCCTGCAAAGAGTTCCTGGACCCAATTCCAACATGTATGGAGACTTCCCCACACCAACAAGCAATTCTCCGATGCCAGCATGGTGTCTGAGAATTCAACTCAATTCTGACACTATCTACCCAGAGATAGACTCTGATTCAGCAGTTAAAGGGTTCAGTCCCACAAGGCCACCCTTCACTTCCAAGGTAACAAGCCCAAATTGTTACCTGTGCTCCTGACCAACTGACTATAAATCAGAGATTCTCACGACCCCCTCCTTGGGTTCGATTAATTTGCTAGAACAGCTCACAGAACTTAGGAAAACTCATTACTCACTAGATTATTGATTTATTATAAAAGGATATTAAGGGATGCAAATCAACAGCCAAATGATGAGAAACATAGGGTGACGTCCCAAACAAAGGAGCTCGTGTCCCCATGAAGCATGGGGCCCAGCATGGTGGTACACAGAAGCGTTCTGGTTCCCCAATGTGGAAGCTCTCTGAGAAAGGATAAAAAGCTGTCCTTGGGGTTTTTTATGGAGGTTTTATTACATAGTCATGATTGACTAAATCATTGACCAATGGCAATTGATTCAACCTGCAGCCCCCTCTCTCTTCCCTAGAAATCAGGGGATGGGATTGAAAGTTTCAACACTCTAATCACAGGGGTGCTTCTCCTGGCAACCAGGCCCCACCCTTTGGTGACATCCAAAAGTTATCTTTCCTGAAGCATTTTCAGGAACCAAAGACAAGAGACCTAATATTATACCATTGCTCTTATCACTCAGGAAATACCAAGGGTTTTAGGAGCTGTGAGCCAGAAACTGTGGATGAACACCATATATACTTGGTCTATATATGATAAATGTATATTTGGTCATCTGAATGACCAGATATATATTTTTCCTATAAATCACAAAACTGCATACCTCTTAGCCTGACCAGGATTTATTCTACTCATTCTAGTGCCTCTCTTATCAAGGGTGGGGAGGAGACCTCTTTCATATTTCCAGATGCCTAAATGTTATGGGTAAATTCCTAAAGTTTACTTTAAATATGGAGAGCATTTAAAAAAAATAATGCAGACACCATTATGGGGTTCTTGAAAGTAGCCTTTTTAGATCTTGATATTTGTCATGAAACAGTATCTGTACTTATTTTCTTGCCTAAATTAACAATTCTTTTTAGTTGTAGCCCTAGTGCCTGAAATTGAACACAGTACAGGGTAGACCATGAATAAATGTCATTGCAGGAATAAAGTTATTCAATATTAGTAATAACATTTTTAAATGTTATCTCCTCAGACTCATAGAATTCCAGAACTTCAAGAGAACTTAGAGTTTATCTTGCCCAAACCCTTTATTTTAAAGTCAGGAAACTCAGTATATGCATAACTGTATCACTTTGCTGTACACCTGAAACTAACACAACATGGTAAACCGACTATACTCCAATACAAAATAAAAATTCAATTAAAAAATGAGTAAATAAATAAAGGAAACTCAGAGGATCTTACTTCTAGGCCTTAATATGATGGCAGGGAAATTACTTAAAGATCATCTCACAGACAGAAGTAAATCTGAGCCTGGAGCTCAGGTGTCCTGACCCCTGTTGAGTTTCTTATCCTTCCCTGTCTTTGATTTAGCATCCTGTTAAAAATAAAAGCCATATTTCCATTTTCCCTGGTGATGTTTCTGTGGATTGGAATATAGGAAGGCACAAAGGGAATCTTTCATGAAAATGGCCTGTGCCCTAGAAAAATGTGAGGGCTACTATTATAAAAAGATACTATTTTCCTTCCTATTGCTCTGAAATTATTTTTTATAACATCAAGCCCAAATGTCTCTGTCCTTTGTCCCCCAGACGTCTGACAACTTTGTGGAAAAAAGGTACCATAGAAAATGTTTCCCTGTGAGGTCCTTACATTGAGGCCACCATCATCAGCCATATTTAGGTAGTGAAAATGGAAAGTTACTTCCTTAAAAACAATGTCATGATATCCTACATATCGCAATCATATCAGTCAATTGTTCACTATATTTGGTGATAAAATTCAGAAGTACTGGGATGAGGGCATTAGTGAGTTATTTTTGTTTAAACTCTCTGCATTTTCCCTAGAGATTCTGCCTTCTGTCAAGATTGAGTTGTTCGGGCTTTAATATTTGTCATCAAACAAATGGCTTTGATCTCATAGATGCCATAGAGAGACGGGGAGAAGAGCCCCGTTATTCAGAGAGAAAACAAATTTCATGGGCTGCAGGCATACATTCTGAATGTCAAGGCCCTATGCCATTGTCATTCTCAAAACAGAAACCGAAGAACCTGCAGAGAAGTATGTTTCCCTAAAAGGCAGTTCACCATGGAAGGAATGACAGATCAGCATCTACGTGGTCAAGTTGGGTTTTCCTGATTCAATGCGTTGGCTGCGGAATGACCACAAATTCTTGTGCCCTGCCAGATGTCACCTTAGAGGCACCTCTTCGAGTCCACGAGACACAGCTCTTTAAGGCCAGAGCTAGGTCTTCTCTGCCTTCCCCCTGCTCCAGCCTGGCACCCAGTGAGTGCTAAGCAGAAGTAAGTGCTCAGAAAGAACACATTTATAGCAAATAGAACTGGAGTCTAGGCCAGTGGTTCCCCACCGAGGGTGATTTTGCCACCACCCCGAAGGCAGCAGAGACATTTTTAGTTGTCACAACTTGGGAGCGGGGGTGCTCTTAGTGTCTAGAGAGTACAGGCCAGGGATCCTGCTAAATATCCTACATTGTGCAGGGCAGCCCCTCAACAAAGACGTATCTGGTCCAAATTGGCATTAGTGCTGAGGTTGAGAAACCCTGCAGATGCTATGAGAGGGAAAGGCTATCCCTGACTCCTCAGATTTGCTTTCCACTGGATGTAGTTCCACCACCTCAACCCCACGGCCTTGCTCTGCTTCCCGACAGAGAAGAGGCAGTGTCCCTCAGATTGGCGAGATGTAGCTGAGAACCTGGGCATGCAGAGACCAGCCCTTTCTTCCTGCCTTTCTTCTAGGGGATGCGCAGCTCACAAGCTTCTGCGCTGCTCCTCCACAACGCAAGCACTACAGCCCAGGCCCCAGGAGGTCCCGCCCAGCCTGAACCTGAGCAGGTGCGTCAGCCTAATTTTGCGGTTCAGTACCAGGGAGCCCATTGTTTCTCCACACCTAAGACAAGTATAAACCTCTTACTTGATTCAGAATTCAGGCGGAGAAAATAAGCACTATTTATCATCACCCAAGTTTCCCAAATAGTCCGTGTTTGTATTCATTAAGACCTATATATTTGTTTCATTAGACCCATCCTGTGCTATTTCACCCCAGGGCCAAGGAGTGCGGGATGTGGATTTTTCCTCAGTGGACAGTCGCTCCCAGGAGCAGGTTCTGCCTAGACAGATATGTGGTGATACGCTCTTGCTATCAGGAAATGGCCCTAAATTATGGGGAAGCAGGGGACGTAAAGATACGTTTGATGTCATCATCCAGCCAGCACTGCTGTGACACATGCAGTCATTTCAGAAACGGAGGTTTCTGATCAAAGACTGAACTGGATTTGATAACATGGAGAGTGCAGCCCTCATTGGTAGGTTGCAGGGAAGGTGATGTTTGCTCAGACTGAACAGATGTGGAGGGTGGCAAAGAACAGTCCCTTTCCAGGACATGGGCCTCAGATGTCTTCGCTGTACTTAGAACAGAAGTTTGCACATTTTCATTAGACTCTCTAGGTCTGTGAGAAGATTTTTTCATATTGCCACTCTCCCATAATGATAAGTCTAGGATAAAAACATCTTCTTAAAATGCACTCGCCAAAATGGACAGAGAAAAATGACGTTAGTGGTTTCCATCTCTCATAGCTCTGTTTAAAGCTTTTCCCCCTAGACACATTTGTTTTATTTTTAGTGTTTTCCCTATAACATCATTGATTGTATCTGATTCATAATTAACTTAGAAAATATGAGTAAGACTTGAGATTTCCATTTAATACTTAGATTTGGGAAAGACAATATTGATGGTTTTGTCCGCTCAAGTTAGTACCTCTTAGTGGACTTAGAGCATTCTCCAGTTTTACTTTATCCTTTTTACTAGATGGAATAAAATTGATATTTGATGTTGAGCAAAAAATATTTATTTGTTTTCCCCCAATCATTATTGTTCACTTATAGCTCTTTCATCATTTCTTCCAGTTGTTAAGATTGAGCTAACATCACTAACATCCCCAGCAGCATCACTACTATGGTAACAGCCCTCAATACTTGAGTACCTACTTTGTATCACAAATTGTCCTGGGTACTTTACACAATATTTCCTTTAAATCTTATAATAACCCCTTGTAATGGGTATTATATCCCAGATTTTTCAGGCAAGAAAACTGAATCTCAAAGAAGTTAAGTAGTTTACTCAAGGTCATATAACTATGAGGGAAGAGTTTGGATTCAGTCTGAGGTTTGCCTGACTCTTTTATCAGGGATATAGATATAAGATCATATCAGCAAGGCACAGGGCAATTCAACCCACATCAGTTAAGTGCTTTTTCTGTGACATGCCCTATATTAGCTACTGCCAGGAATAATTAAATGGCAACTGCAGAATCCCTGACCTCAAGGAATATCCTCAACAAGGAGGTGGAGAATACAGGTGTGGAGGTAAAATGTTTCTCAACATTTTTACCAATGTACTACTGAGGGCAGAAAAGATTATTTTGTAGTTCCGAGGATCTGAACATGTGGCCCCAAATGACTGCAATGGGCATGGCACATCTTTGACGTACTGCTGTAGGTTAAAAATAATAATAATAATAAATAAATAAATATATATATATATATATATACTACATTTTATCCATAATAGATCCATGTTATCTTATTTTTATTTTATTTTTTTATTTTTTGCAGTATGCGCGCCTCTTACTGCTGTGGCCTCTCCCGTTGCGGAGCACAGGCTCCGGACGTGCAGGCTCAGTGGCCACGGCTCACAGGCCCAGCCACTCCGCGGCATGTGGGATCCTCCCGGACCGGGGCATGAACCCGTGTCCCCTGCATCGGCAGGCTGACTCTCAACCACCGTGCCACCAGGGAAGCCCCCATGTTAATTTAATGTTAAAATAAATTTTAAAATTAGTTACCATTGACTAGGATGGGTGCTCCCTGTAGATGCAGTACTTTCTCCATGTGATTTCATGTTCCCTTGGAACATCACACTACTGTGACTATCTACAGGGTGAGTCAGAAAATTGGAGACCCAGAAGAGAGGATGGGCTAGAGGATGGCCCTTTGGAGGTCTTGGGATAGAGGTATGTATATTTTTCAAGCGGGAGGAACATGAATAATTGTGACCAAGAGTGTGAACAGTAGTAGATTAAATTATTAGCTCCAGCACTTCACTCCCCTCTGCATCTATAACTTTTGCCATGAGACTTTGTAGTTCTTCCGACTAGAGTGAAAGGAGTCCCTCTGACCCTGTCATTGGCCTTGGACATGTGACTTTTATTAGCCAATGAGATATTTGCAAATATAACACAAACAGAGGCCTGAAATATATGCAGATAACCCAGAATGCTGTCCATGCCTTGGCACCAACCCCAGCTGAGCCCATCCTCCATCAAGTGACCTCACTGACCTACAGGAACATGAGTAAGAACACTATCAGTTCATATCAGCGAGGCACAGAACAATTCAACCAACACCCGTTGAATACTTCTTCGTGTGTCCCCCCACTGCCCTGTGCTAGGTCCTGTCAGGAATAATAATGTGGCAACTGAGAATTCCTTCCAGATTGTTGTTAACCATTGCATTTGGGGCCAGCTTGTTTCACAGAAAACCCAACAGATCTCTTGAACTTAAAATACTATCCTTTTATTCCATAAATATGTGAATACCGACCCCATACCAGGACCTGCTGGGGATGTGATCTTAAATAAAGCAGACATGCTACCTGATCTTACAGAGCTTACAGTCATGAACCTACCTTTCTTTGTGTTAAAAAGAAAAGTAATTCCTTCATACTGCATGTCATTATCCTCCACCATCTACTGCTTTTAAAATTAAACTCAAGTCTTGAAAGTATTCACAGTCATAACGTTTCAGGGAAAAAAGCTATGGTGTAGAAACTAGACAATGTGCTGAGTTTGGGTTGTTTTTGCATTTTTTCTGCAAAGCAAAGCAGTGTAATTGGAAAATATAGTGTCTGAATGCAGTAAATAGTCTGTGGCTTTCTGAACGTATAAAAATGAGTGTGTGTGTGTGTGTGTGTGTATGCATGTATGCATATAGGAAATCTCAATAAATGTCATGTCATCTATTCAGTTACCCAACTGCAAAACCCACAAGATATCTTTGACTCATCTTATCTGAGTTTTTCCAAGTATCCTGTAAATATGTAGACTTTTGTATCATCGTATCATCCTAACCAAACCATTACCATCTGCCCCTTGGATTATGAGGCAATAACATCTTAAACAGGTCTCTCTGTTTTCTCTCCATCTTCTCTCCTTGTCTAGTCTACATCAAAATATTTATCAAAAATATAAAACTGACCTTTAACTCTTATGCATGATACCCTTTGATGTTTTCCTATTCCTGTAGAATGAAGTCCAAGCTTTTTAGGACACAAAACAAGACCTTCCATATCTCAGCGCTGCCACCTCCCCTCCTATGACTCTGCCTCAGACACAGGCATCAGTAAGTAGACACATCATTAGGGCAGGCATAAGGGTGATGCAAGCAAGGTGTCTAAGGACACAAACTTTAAGGAGGTACTGACTCTTGGGATCACACAGGCACACCTGAGAATGAGTGCCTCCCTGAATGTTGTGCCCTAAGGGTCTTGCTTGCTCCAAGCTGGTCTCCTCCTTGAACTTCATGCTGTTTTATAGCTTCCACTTCTTGACTCATATGGTTGCCTTTGCTGGAACACTATTTTCACCTTCCTTTTCCTGCCAGTTCTCACTCACATATTTTAGATTGGGTTTAACTGAACATTTCCTGGGAAGCATTTTCTGACTCCCCAGGTTGATGTAAGTTTACTTATACCTTCTATGCTCCCACTTCTATCTTTTTTCTTTCAATTTTTTTTTGAAGTATAGTTGACTTACAATGTCGTGTCAATCTCTGCTGTACAGCAAAGCGACTCAGTTATACACATACATACATTCTTTTTTATATTCTTTTCCATTATGGTTTTCCACAGTATGTTGAATATAGTTCCCTGTGCTACACATTGGGCCTTGTTCTTTATCCATTCTAAATGTAATAGCTTGCATCTGCCAACCCCAAACTCCCAGTCCATCCCTTCCCCACCCCCCCTCCCCCTTGGCAAACAAAAGTTTGTTCTCTATGTCTATGAGTCTGTTTCTGTTTTGTAGAGAGGTTCATTTGTGCCATATTTTAGATTCCACATATAAGTGTTATCACCATATGGTATTTGTCTATCTCCTTCTGACTTACTTTAGTTAGTATGATAATCTCTAATTGCATCCATGTTGCTGCGATTGGGCTTACTTCTATCTTACCACTTACCATATTGGGTGAAAACTGCTTATCACTCCTGCCCCAACCCAATGACTCTAAATTCTCTTAAGATGGAGTGTTTTTATACTCATCTTTGTGACATAAAGCTCTAGGCCAGCCATCCTTGAAACTCTCCCTCTTCTGAATGATCTAATCTATCACTAAATCATGTGACCATTACCTCCAGACATCTTTCAGGGCCATCAACCTCTCTCCATCTCCACTCAAACCACAAGGCCATCATTATCTCTTACCTGTACTGTTACATTAGCTTCTTATCAGGCCTCCCCATGTCCCTTCACACATACCCCCAGCCCAGCACCTTCATTTGTTCTTTTCATTGTAGCCATGGTAAGCTTTGCAAATTGTAAGTGGGATTATGCCCCCAAACTTTAATGGCTTCTTATTGTTCTTAGGACAAGAATTTATAACCTTAGGTTGACCTACAGCCCTCTTGCACAGTCTGACCCTGTATGACCTCTACAGCCAATCTCACTCAATTTGAGCCATTTTTTTTCATATTCCATGCAGTTGCCCCACCCAATGATCTGAATACAGGCGGGTCCCACTGATTAGAATGTTTCACCCCCTCCAGTATTTCACAGGACTAATAGTTCCTTCTCCTCATGTCAGTCCAAGAATCACTAGGTCAAGCCTCCTTGAAAACTCAATCTAGGTCAAGTTTCCTGCTACTCATTTTCCTAGTTCTATGTTCTTTTCCTTCCAAATACTCATCTCAGTTCAAAATCTCATGTTTCTGGGCAATTATTTTTGTTTAATGGCATCTAATTTTCTTTGTGTTCATAAAAAAATAATAAAAATGTATCATGTAAATTTTCAAGCATGTACAAAGTAGAATATAATGGAACCCCCATTTCCTTCTCCCTGCCTGAACAATCAACAACATGTGGATCTTTTATCTTTTGTATCTTTTATACTGCCCTACTGCCTCCCCAAATATCATTTTATCCTTAAGTTTTATCCTTAAATTTTATCCTTAAATACCTTAGCCTGTACCTCTAGAAAATAAGGACTCTTTCTTTAAAAAAAAATCCACAAAATATTTTCACACTCTTAGGTTGCCAAAAATTAATGGGTTTTTAAAAATTATCAAATATCCTGTTAGTGTTCAAATATGATATGAGATTTATATTTAATTTTTGACACCCCATCATATTAAGGTCAGGGACAATCTACCCAATACAATACATGCCACATAATAGATACTCAAATATTGCTGAAAGTGACTGAATAAATGGATGGTTGCTTAATAAATATTTATGAATATTTATGAACTGGTCACAAGAGCTCAAGGATACCTGGGGAGCAAGTCCCAAAGAAGATGAGTTAAAGAAACTGCTACCCCTGTCTTCACTCCATGTGGGACAAGCCTCCTCTTCAGTTGGCATTCTGGCCCTTGGAGCAAGATGGCACTCTGGGACAGACTCAGAGGCAAGGAAAGGTGTCAAAGCTTTGCCCTTGCGATAACCTGCTCTCACTTTTGAGTGAGACTAATGAATGACAGAGTGCTTCCTATCACAGGACAGCTTTACTTTTGCAAAAATTTAATAAACAGAAACCTCCATTAAACAGTCAAGAGACAGAAGCAGGGCCTCTGCTCCTACCCTACTATGATAGCCACGCCCAAGAGGAAGAAAAAAAAGACTTCTTTTCTGGCAACAACTCAACCAATGAAAAGCCATGGAATTTTTGTTTATTATAGCCTTCTCAACTTTCTTTTCCTCCCTATAAACAATTGTCCTTTCCTTGCCCTGCAGGGACTTGTATGTGGCTCGCCATGATCACAGACCCAGAATTACAATTCTTTGTTGATCCTGAATAAACCCATTTTGCTGGAAAAATAACTGGAAGTCTGTTGTTTTAGGTCAGCACTTTCTTTCTTCCCATCAATCTCTTTTTCCCATTCCCAAAGAGCACTGGACTCTAAAAGTAGTGTCCAGGGTCTTCCCTGGTGGCGCAGTGGTTGAGAGTCTGCCTGCCGGTGCAGGGGGCACGGGTTTGTGCCCCGGTCTGGGAAGATCCCACGTGCCGCGGAGCGGCTGGGCCCGTGAGCCATGGCCGCTGAGCCTGCGCGTCCGGAGCCTGTGCTCCACAACGGGAGAGGCCACAACAGTGAGAGGTCCGCGTACCGCAAAAAATTAAAAAAATAAAAAAATAAAAAATAATAAAAGTAGTGTCCACTAGTCAAAGGTGGTTGAACCAGGCATTGCAGGGATTGGTGGTTGGTCAGGAAACTTTGTGTCTCTGTACAGACACTTCAACATGGTCTGAGTATGTTATTAAGAAGCTCAGGTTTATCTCATCTCACCACTGGGTAGGAGAGCAGTTATAGTCAAACTTCATCACGGGGGAAAAAAAAGTTGTGATGCTTATTACTTCGCACTCTCTTTTACTTTTATTTTTTATATATATAGTTTATATATTTTTTCTTATAAAAATAGTACTTACCCCTAGGTGTGATTTTTCACTCTTTCATAAGCAGTTTTCCACATTATAATAAACCTTTGGTATTATCTTTTACTCCACTATATTCTATTAAATTTTCCAAACTTTTTATAGTGAAAATTTAGTTTGCTTCCATCTCTGAATTATTATAAATAATGCTTTGATAAACAACTTTGTATGTAAAGATTTTTCTGTATCAAAGATAATTTTCTTAGGGTGGATTCCCAGAAGTAGAATGACTGGGTCAAAGAACATGAAGAATTTTAAAGCTTATATAAGCCTATTACCAAATGGCTTAGAAAGCATTGTTATTCATTTTTATAAAATTAATTTGCCTTTAAATTAAATTTAACTTTGAAGTAACTTTTATTGTTTTACTATTGCATAAATAGCCCATATTTATTATAGAAAAAGTAGACAATACAAATATGTAACAAGAAGTAAGAATCAGGAGCAATTCCAACCCTCAGAGTTAACCACACAACATCCTATTGCATAGACTTCCAGATATTTCTTTATGTTTATAAGCAATGAGATTATATTGTGCATATATATATATCAAGTTCTATAAGGTCTGAAAGAAGAAACATCACAGATTA
Source organism: Hyperoodon ampullatus (assembly GCF_949752795.1). Lineage (NCBI taxonomy): Eukaryota > Metazoa > Chordata > Mammalia > Artiodactyla > Ziphiidae > Hyperoodon > Hyperoodon ampullatus. The sequence goes on from NC_136921.1 coordinate 17,141,900, forward strand.
CTACTGATAACAAGGATCTGTTTCAGGGGTACATAGGGACACAGAGTAACTAGAGAAGCTGTTTCATCAGAAATATAGTCATTACAGATCCAAGTGCTTCCAGGACAAGGATTTGGCTGGGCCAAATGAAGATGCAGATTAAGGCCTTCTCTTAATACATCTATTCCTAATCCATTAAATGCTTTTAGCATTTTTACTTCCTGAAAGAGACTTTTGATTGGGTTTGTTTGCTATCTTCCATATGGACCACTTCTACATCACTTTTGGATAGGGTTCATTTCCTCTTTTATATCCAGCTTATTTATATTTACCTTGTGCTCTTGCATGGAGGCTTTCAATCTGTGGAGAGAGTCATATGACTGCTTTCACTCCTGCCAGGCAATTTATGAAGCAAAGAACTAATTCAGGCACTTTTCTCTGACGTGATCTAGGGAGGATGTATATTTTTTAAATGTCACTCACATTAATGTCAGTATAACATTGTTTTGTAATTCACTTTATTAATTTAACACTGAATCTTCAGCACTAACTTTAAGCATTCCATCATATGAATGTGCCAGAAATTATTTAGGCAGTTCCTTATAGCTCAACACCAGGTTTCTTCTAATTTGAAGCTATAGTTTTTTAAATGAGGAAAGAGAAGCTTTGTAGATGAATTATTTTTGGTTTCTTTCTGTGCTAACATGTTTTTACCCATCTCTTTTATTTTAATTTTTCTAAGGCATTTTATTTTAGGTGTGCATCTTAAACAAATCTGCAATTTTTGTTTTTTAATAGAAGAGTGTTGCCTATTTACATTAATTTTAATAACCAAATATGTATTATCTCTTTTCTTTTTAAAATAAATTTATTTAAACAAAACAAAACCAGTTACCCATTTCTTCCACCCCTATGTTCTTTCCTACCTACCTGTTTTGTTGTTTTCTATGCATCCTGATTGTTTTTCTCCTTTTAATCTCATTTGTTATATTACTCAAGTCTTATTTGGAAATAATACATTGATTTGGAAAAATACATTCCACTTTTCTGCTAGTTACCTTTGAGGCAAAAAAAAAAAAAAAAAAAGCTTCTCTAACAAATGAGAAATAACATCTTTGAATGCTTTTCATAGAGGCTCATAAACATTTAGGAAGAAATTAATTCCTTTATCTCCTGAACTTACCATCCATAATTTTATAGGAATAAATGACTTTTATAGGAATAAACAGATCATTATGGATAAATAGACACATTTGATTCCTCCTTGCTCAAGAATTTCAAGAAAATGTAAAATTCCAAGAATTTTAATATTTTCATTAAGTTTTATAACCATTTTTACAACCATTATTTTTATATAAATTATGATAAACTGACTTTATCATCATCATTTTATATATCTTCCTTATTCTTTAGTGCATTATATTGTTTAACTTAGTAATCAACTATAATATTTTTTCATTTAATTTAATTAGGAAATATATGTGGATGCTCTATTTTCTGAGTGCTTGCTTGTCTTAGAATAGGAGAATTTTTTGATTTAATCTTCTAATACCCGAACTGGTTTTCCGTCCTAGCCAATCTGCTATTTGCTGCCTTCATTTCATTTTAAAATTAAACTTGTATGGAAATCCAGTCTTCTGTAACTTGCTTCTTTCCCATTTTATTATGCAATATCCTAAGGATTTGTATTGATAGTATACTTTTGGTAATTTTTAATTTTTGGTTTTTTGTTGCTTTTAAATTGGTTTCATATAGAAGCATCTAATCTCATTCCTCAGATTGGTCCTGAGGGTCAAACTAGGCCTTCAGAGTATTTTCAGATGTCTTGTGATTTTTTTTCTATATTCTTAACTTATAGTTGATAAAGTGTGTATTAGGGTGCCTTAATAATATTATATATATAAGTGTGTGTAGCGGGGAGAGGGTTATCTTTTTTCTTTTTTTTTTTTTTTTTTGCGGTACGCGGGCCTCTCACTGTTGTGACCTCTCCCGTTGCGGAGCACAGGCTCCGGACGCGCAGGCTCAGTGGCCATGGTTCACGGGCCCAGCCACTCCGCGGCATGTGGGATCTTCCCGGACCGGGGCACGAACCCATGTCTCCTGCATCGGCAGGCAGACTCTCAACCATTGCGCCACCAGGGAAGCCCAGGAGAGGGTTATCTTTATGTATCCAATTCTCAGAACTTAGATGGCTTCTTTCAGAGATTCTGTAAGACCCTATAAAAACCCTATTTATGCTCAGTTAAGGGAAAAAGAAACATTTACTTTTGTAGTATGTGTTGTTGTTTGTTATTGCATCTTTATGTTTGTTTATGTGTGCAGTTAACTCTGAATCAGAGTTCAAGTTACATGTAGGGATTAAATGGTGCTACAGTCAGATGCAGACCTGTCAAAACGCATTGCAGGGCTTCCCTGGTGGCGCAGTGGTTGAGAGTCCACCTGCCGATGAAGGGGACAAGCGTTTGTGCCCCAGTCCGGGAGGATCCCACATGCCGCGGAGCGGCTGTGCCCGTGAGCCATGGCCGCTGGGCCTGTGCCTCCGGAGCCTGTGCTCCGCAGCGGGAGAGGCCACAGCAGTGAGAGGCCCGCATACCACCAAAAAAAAAAAAAAAAAAAAAAAAAAAACATATTGCAGTGTTGGTTTTTTTTTTTAAAATAAATTTATTTATTTATTTTTTGGCTGCATTGGGTCTTCACTGCTGTGTGCGGCCTTTCTCTAGTTGCGGCGAGTGTGGGCTACTCTTCGTTGCAGTGTGTGGGCTTCTCCTTACGGTGCTTTCTCTGTTTCAGAGCACGGGCTCTAGGTGCACGGGCTTCAGTGGTTGTGGCACGTGGGCTCAGTAGTTGTGGCTCGCGGGCTCTAGAGTGTAGGCTCAGTAGTTGTGGTGCGTGGGCTTAGCTGCTCCGTGGCATATGGGATCTTCCCAGACCAGGGCTCGAACCCGTGTCCCCTGCACTGGCAGGCGGATTCTTAACCACTGCACCACCAGAGAAGCCCTACAGTGTTTTTTCAATCGTGTTTTTTGTTGCATTTTTTGGTCATCTGGGGCACCCTTCTGAATATTTACTCTCACTCTATCTTTCATCTATGCTGTTCACATAACCTTTATATTTTTATAGATTCAAACTTGTTAATCGTTTAATGAAAAAAAATACGGAATTTCTTGTCTTGCTTATTAGGGTGCTCTCCACCTCAGAAGTTTAACAAATATTTGCCTATATTTCCCTTTGATGTTTTAAAGTTACATAGCTATTCAATCCTCCTGCAAGTTATTTTTGGATATATTATGAGATAGAAGTCCTTCACTAGCTTGTCTCAGATAGCTAGCCAGCTGTTCCAATGCTATATTGAATAATCCATCACTTTTCCATGGACCTGTCATGCTACCTTTATCACGTACATCTTCACATGAGCTTGCCTTTATTTCTGTACTTCAGATTTTAATTATATCCATCAATGTCTAGATTTCAATGCCATATTTTGCTAATAATCTGCCATTATCAAAGTCTTTTGATTATAGCTGCTTTTAATTCAGGGTATTAAGTTTTCTCTTAAAGTACAGCTAATCCTTTACAAAAATTCATTTGTAACGCATAGAATTTATTATCATTATTTACTCTGCATTTTACAAGTCATTATTCACCATTGATTTTTATTGTCTTTCCCTATCTTGCATTCTCAATCTGATTTAATTTTCATTGGTTAAAGTAATTCCTCGGGTCTTTACAAGACTTCTTTGGTGGTATACTTTCTGAAGTTCTGTACATCTGAAAATGTTCTCCTTTTTCCGCCACAGCTGAAGGATGTCTTTGCTGGTTATAGAAATCTTGGGATTTACAAGTGAGTGTGCATTGTTCAACTATTATTTTAGCTTTGAGGTTTACAAAAGAGAAATCTGATACTTCTCTGACTGTCTTATGTAAGTAGCCTTTTGTTTTGTTTTCTTTTCTGTCTAAAAAGAGGGCCAAAGCACATCTGGCCAGCTGCTTCTTTCAGTCAATAAAGTTTTACTGGGACACAGCCATAGCTATTTATTTACATATTGTCAATAGCTGCTTTCACTTGCTATAAGGCAGAGTGGAGTAATTGCCACAGGAACCATACGACCCACAAAACCTAAAATATTTGCTACCTGGTCCTTTACAGGAAAAGTTTGCCAACCCCTTCCCTTACCTAACTCACAAGAATAACTGTCCATTGAGAGCATTTCGGACCTGAGAGAAGAGCAGTGGAGAAGATATTTTGGAGCTTGGCATCTTCAGACAGTGCACCATGAATATGGCCTCCTACAAATACGGGAGACCAACCTTGCAAACCCTGCTCTGAAAGGATGAACATGTCAGACATATGATACCCAGATGGGTCTGCAGCAACTGTGATTCCAAACAGCTTACTGGTGCCAACTTCATTCTCTCTGAGTGAGGTAGGCGCTGGGAGGAGAGAGGAGGACGACCTTTCTGAATGGCTTTCTGCATTCTGTGGCAGATCCAGCTGTCATGTTATTGAAGTTGCTGATGCCCCGAGAGTAACACTTCCTTTAGGGCAGCACAATCTTGCTTGTGGAAGAGGTTTAATTTATAAGCCGTCTAATTTAATTTTCTCTGTTTGGACAGACTGTAATTTGGTGCTAGAAAGAAACCCTTCAGAGAGCTTTGTTGTCTTAGCTGACAGTGACATGGCTTCAAGTTGCCCTACCTCCGAGCCCCAGTGCTCACACATTTGTGGCAGATATACATGCTTTATCTCTTTAGTTGCTATTTCAAATCAGCACTTGGGTGGTAACAATTTAGGCAGACAAGATAGCTTGTCTAATTCTACTTATGCCAAATTACGTTTGGTACAAGGGAGCAGAACAATTTAAATTATAGAATCCAAAAAAATACAACTTCTTTCAGAGCTCCTAATTGGAAAAGGTAACATATTCAGTAATCCCCTGGGACTCTAGAAGAGCTAATTCATCTCAGCAGAAGGAGCAATTATTATCAAAGACCAGTGTGCTTAGCTCACTCCACACAGGGACAGATTCACCAAAGGAATCGGGCTTTTAGAATACTGCATTTCATCTAAATTTGCTGTCTGTTCCATCACGAATTTAACTTGCCTAAACCACTGAGCAAGCAACACGAGTTTCAAGACCATTCTGTAGTTCACTGTTTTCATATGTGTCTATAAATAGTCCAAGAATCTTAGCAGAAGAAATCAAGCCCATCTGTTTTGGAGACTCAGAAAAGCTCCCCTTTCCCATCACTCAGTGCTTTGCATAGAGCTCTGAAAAAGCAGTTTCATTTGAGTCAAGTCAGGCACTCTTCAAATTCTAATTTATTTTATTGAACAAACACTGGCACAGTGCTTACTTAGATGTTAGGCACTGTTCTGAGCACTTGACAAATTAAAATATTTAATCTTCACAACAGCCCTATTAGGACAGGTACTGTTATTAAAATCCATTGTACAGATGAGAACACTGAGAAACAGAGAGGTTAGATAATTTGCCCAAGATCATGGAAACAGGAAAAGTCAGGATTGGAATTTGTATTCAGGAAGCCTGGATTCAGAGCCCAAACCCTTAACCACTGCTCCCTTGGTACCACTTCCATCAGCATCCCTCACCACCAAAGGGAAATCCTTAAGCATCAAGGCTTCTGTGAAGCAGCACCATCGTGAGCTCTCCTACCACGGATTTCCTATAGCATTTATCAGTTCCTCCAACTCTCCACTGAGGATTCTTGTCTTGTGTTGTTAAATAACAATTCAGATGATATGCTATAAATCTTACTCTTTAAATTTTCTTGGGCAGGGTACAAACCCAGTACTGTGCTCCATAAATACATACTGACTTCTTCATTGATCCTTTTTGTTTTTGGGGTTATTTGGCTCTGTGGATATTTTATTTACTAAGAATGGAAGTGTGTCTTTGAGATGTGTTTACCTGGGGAAGTTTGCTGATATAACATTACAGACGTCTCCTAGAAAGATGAAGAAATCTCAGTCCAAGTGTTTTGAGGGCTTTAAGACCTCTGACTTCAAGGGCCCTTGCCATTTTCAAAGGGACATTTGTGGTTTTGATTATCTATTGATAAGCCAAATTCCACAGTTTATAATATTATTTCCCCCCTTGGCATGAACTAGAATCACATGTGTTCCAAAGCTGGTGTACGAGAGAAATCACTGAGCTAGAAAGAGACTTGCTTATTAGCCAACTTCCCTCTAAATGCAGCCTTGGGCCTTCTTTTTTCAACATAGGATCTTATCTAACTCCTAAAAAAACTTGTAACATAACACTAATTAGGGACTTCCCTGGGGGCACAGTGGTTAAGCCTCCGTGCTCCCAGTGCAGGGGGCCAGGGTTCGATACCTGTTCAGGGAACTAGATCCCACATCATGCCGCAACCAAGAGTTCGCATGCCATAACTAAAGCGCCGGTGAGCCACAAGTAAGGAGCCCACAAGCAGCAACTAAGGAGCATGCCTGCTGCAATTAAGACCCAGTGCAACCAAAATTTAAAAATAAATTAAAAACTAACTAAATAAATATTAAAAAATAAAACTTTAAAAATTTAAAAAGATAAAATAAAAAAATAATTAAATATAAACAAGCAGTGTAAATTTAAAAAAAAAAGAACACTAATTGTGTAGTGGTTATTTGCAAATACTACTTTGAGAATTGTGAGGGTCTCAGGATACAGTGCTGGAGAATATCAAGGTTCTATTATAGTTAGTAATTTATGGGTTGATTCTACCATAGGCCATGAATCTTCAAACACATTTATAGCAGTGGAACTGTCTCTAAAATGAAAAATTACACAGAACCCCAAAACAAAAACCAAAAAGACAGAGCTCTTCAACTTGGCCTCCACAGACTTTCTAGAACACAGTCTGAAAAGAACTGCTGTAGGTCAAGTACACATACTAGTGCTCTGTGTTGGTTAGGCAGGGGACAGTCAGTAGCTGAAAATGGGCAGACACTCCATTTTTTATGAGTTCATGAGTATGTAGCTTTAATTTTCATTGAATACTTTCATATGCAAAGATGCCAGTGTGCTTCCCTGGTGGCACAGTGGTTAGGAATCTGCCTGCCAATGCAGGGGGACAGGGGTTCAAGCCCTGGTACAGGAGGATCCCACATGCTGCAGAGCAACTAAGCCCATGCGCCACAACTACTGAGCCTGAGCTCTAGAGCCCACAAGCCACAATTACTGAGCCTGCGTGCTACAACTGCTGAAGCCCGCACACCTAGAGCCCGTGCTCTGCAACAAGAGAGGCCACCACAGTGAGAAGCCCACGCACTGCAACAAAGAGTAGCCCCCACTTGCTGCAACTAGAGAAAGCCCGCGCGCAACAACAAAGACCCAATGCAGCCAAAAATAAGTAAATAAAATAAATAAATTTTTTATAAAAGATGCCAAGAGCAGAATTTGTTGAATCTGCTTAGAATTCAGTTTGGATGGTCACTTAGACATTTACTTTATTCATACTCAAATTAAGAGTTTTTTTATAGCCCAGACAAGAACTCATGATCTCTTATTTTATTGGGAGTAAATTTTGAAAAGAATTGATGGTAATCCAAGAGACCTCTCTTCAGGATGGTTCCATAAATTCATAATTTGAGATATTCGTCCATCCTCTCTGCTCCATCACTTCCCAAAGACTTATGAAAAGCAGAAAGGGGTTAGGGGTGCCAACAAGTAGAGCTGAAACCCCTGGCCTGATGGGCTCTGTTGCTGGAAACCAGCAGTAGTGGCTGAGAGTCCAATTTATGAAGGGTGGTAAGGACTAAAATTATAAAGTGGATGATGAGGACGCAGCATCTGAAGATTAGACTTGGGGGAGGCTGGCTAGCTTGTGAAGAGAGACCAAAAAAAAAAAAAAAAAAAAACCCAAAAAGCTGCCCTACTGAATTCCGGGGTCAGGGCTTTAAAAGAAGCTGTGTCCTGACATTCATGGGACCAGGAATCAAGCTGCTCACTGCACTGGATCTGTGACACCCTTGACATTGCTGCAGGACAGGTCTCCCCAAATTGCATTTTAAGACCTGGTTCTTAACTGGAAGAAAAGGACTTCAGTGGAGGAAACTCAAAATTACAAAACTGCTAAAGACAAAAAATAGAAAAATGAAAATAAAACAGAAACCAAAACTTCCCTCAAAATGAACCTGCGAAGCCAACTTCCAAACCTAAGAAGAAAACTGATGCTAAGAAAGGCAGACAGTAACAATAGCATAGGTTTCCTATTCTGTTCCATGAGGTTCTCAGTCTCTCCCTTTGCCAGTTATATGCTTTACCATATATTTTACCTTATAAGACATGTTCTCAATACCTTACTGTTCCTTTTCAAAATTGTCTTCTTTTCGACCCTTAGCTCTCCCATCATACTTACAAGATAAGCTTGCCACATTTTATTAAAAATTTTTGGGATATTTACTGGGATTGAATGAAATTTAGAAAGAATTTATATCTTTTTTATATATATAGATGAATATATGGATATATATATATATCTGTGGACATGAGCTACATATAAGGCTATTTGGATCATTTTGGAAAAGTTTTGTAATTTTCTTCACAAAGATTTTACACATCTTTTATTTTACATGTAAGCACCTTATAGTTTTTGTTAGTATTGTGAAAGAGACCTAAAAAATAACATTTTTCTTTCATTATTACTGTTGTGTACTTTACCTTAAAATGAATGGCCATTAGATTTACAGAGAATTCTTGTAACCTATAATAGAGGCCAGAAGATCAGGAACTAGCATCTTCATAGTGCTGAGGGATAAAAATGGCCAATTTAGAGCTTCATATTCTGCTAAATTGTCAATCAAGAGAGAAAAAAAAGAGAGAAAGGTATTTTCAACATACAAAGATTATGATAGTTTACCATCTACAGATTCTCACCAAAAATTTTAAAATGTTCCCACCAAAAGAGAAATATTATGAGATAAATATTGTAACCTCCATTTTACATGTGAGACCCATGAGCTCCCAGAGAAGCCAAATAACCTATGCAAAGTCACAAAGCAAATTATGGATGTAAGTACTGGGCTCTCACCTCATTCCTGCTGAAGCCAAATTAGCTAGCAGCCCCAAGGTTGGAAGCTCCTAGAGCCAGTAACTTATTTCTTTTTTGCTGCCAAGTAGGAATAAACCGGTTTCACTCTTCCTTTTGAGAGCCTGGGAAAAAGGGAACTCATGATTCCCTCTAGGGCTAAAAGGTGATGGGTCTCTGAGGACAAGTTATTCACAATAGGCTGGTGCATAGTAGTTGCACAATAAAGATTTTTTAGGTTGCACTGAACTGAGCCAAATTAAGTTGAATTGAACTTAATTGTTGGTAATGAAGGGAGATGGTGCAGGAACTCTCCTTCCTGAACATTACGGAAGAAACTGGAACCATTCTCCAGGGCTAGTAGAACCCAGGTATTAACAGCTCCAGTGTAGCACTAGTGAGTTATGATTGCTGGGTAAAGCAGTCTTTTTTCTAATTTCATGGATAACAGTGGAACTTGGAAAAAATAAAAGTGGACTTGAGACCCTTTGTCATTTGAATATTTATTTTCTTTTTCTTTTTTTTTTTTTTGTTCTTTTTTTACCAATAAGCTCTTTTCATCTGGGAACAAATGTGCCAAAGGATTTGTTATTATGGGCTTTTTCATTCTGTTCAAAACAAATTGAGGAAACATTTTCTTTCCAGAAAAAGACATCTTAGGTTTTGAATAAGCATCAGAAAATCCCTATTTTTATCAGAATCTTCCAGTATTTTCTGGCTTGCTCTTCATCCCTTATGTACATATTTTCCTTAACATGTCATTTTTCCAGGTGACAACTGCCTTAAAGAGGCGAGTTTCCCACAGCAATATGTCAGAAATGATAAGCATTTTTTGGTTACACACAGCTAAACGTGGACTTTAAAACACTGGTCTTTCCAGTCTATTACATGCTCACAGACCTTTCTTTTGCTGTCCCTCAGGGGAAAAAAAAAAGTGTACAAATCAATTGGGCCAGGATTTTTTTTTCTTTGAATTAACTAGTAAAACCTTTCTCTTATCTATTCTTTTCTACTCACACAAACTCTGTGTGCCTTAATTCCTCCTAATGGTACCAGACAACTGTATTCCATGGTCCTTCAAGTTGCAGTAGGTTCAAAGCTTTGGGCTCAAATCAGTCATAGCTCTACAAATGCGAACAAACTATGGAACTCCTACTAAAATAGCAAAGCAAATTGTCCCTACTTTTAATAATGCAGCTTTGCACATGGAGCCCATATGGCCTTTAAATTAAGAAATTAGTTACATTTCCTTGATAGCTCACATTCTTATTAGCACCGTTGGCATCCTTGCTTGGCCTCCTTCTAATTATTCATAAAATATTATCTTACATGAGATGTCTCATTTTCCACTAATTTTTTCAGTTTAAAAAATTACTATTATTAAATGGCATATTCCCAGTATTTATGTTAAAGGAAGAAAAAAGAAAAGAAAAGATCTTTGCTATGGGATGGAAACTGGTAATTATGCTCTGCTAAGCACATCACAGATGCCCAGCTGGCACAATTAAAGAAATAGCTGATCAGTTCCAGTTATTGATTCTGCTAACATGTTTGTTCACGGTTGCTTCTTGTCTAATTAGTTTTTTCTGCTTTCTTAGTCTAAAAGCATACCTTTCCAGACGGGGCTATTTTCAGACATTAGTGAGCAAGGCTTCCTTTGGTTGCCTTCTAGATTTGTTGTTGTTGTTGTTTTTTTTTTTTGATGCAATAGTTTGCCTATTCATTTAGCTAGGCGATGGCCTGAAAGCTAGACTTTCCTCTGAATTCCTTATTGAATTTCAAATCTGGATTTTACATGCTTCTCTTTTTAAATGGACGTCTCCAGAGCGTTGGTACAGCCCCAGTTGAAGCTGTTGTCATCAGGGGATGACATGAGACTAGGACTGTCTCCACAAACTGGGACAAACTGAAAATGCCTAAAAGTTGCTGGAAGTCTTATTTGGTGAGGCTTGATAGAAGCATTCATTCTCTCTTCTGCCAAAAAGGAAAAATTTTAACACACTGTGATTTCCGTTTCCGAAACACAGATTGTGCAAGGAGTAAAGACGTTTTTGCTGTTAACAAAAGGTGGGAGGGGGCAAAATGCAGCATCCGTTTCTAGAAACAAAAGCTTATGATCTCTGTCCTGGAAAACCGACGAATACCACCCTATTGGAGGAGAAAATGCATATGGTCTGGAGTCTTTGCCTTTGTCAAAGTTTCTGGAATAAAGCTTTAAAATACAGCAACAGATGCTAGTGTGAAATGGAGGCAGAGCGTCTGTGGCCCAGCAGATCAGTTGACTAATAAACCCTGCCCTGGCTCTATGGCTGCGCTCAATAGCAATGGCAGCTGTCACGAAGCTCAGGGACGCCGGGATGCTGTCAACATTTTAATCACTCCCGTGCAGGCAAAGAATAAATGTTACTCTTTTTTAACACTGCTATTTTTTTTTCCAATGCAAGGTTTAGAAGCAAAGGCTTTTGTTTACCTAAGCATTAAAAATGAGGCAACCTTAGAGTATTTTGATAGGAATTTCTATTGTCTCGGTTAAAAAGGATGGAACCGATCCATTTTCATCTGGTGTTTTTACTGTTAACTGCTGATTTAGTTGGTCCTGTTGCTATAAACCTTTCAAACCATGGAGGATGAGCCAATTTTCCTTCTTTAACAAAAGAGCATCTTGCAGATTATAATATTCCATTAACTTTACAGTTTTACTTTAGCACCATATTGAGGCATTGGGACACTGATTCAAATGATAGAAAATTAATTTTCAGTTTTTTATTACATCTGCAGTGGAAAACTACTGATGATATAGCTGCTGTAGCATTAAAATGACACAAGAAATTATGAATTTTATTTCCTTCAGGGAAAAGAAAGTAGATGGTTAAAAGCTTTGCCATTGCTTGTATCCGTCCTAAAAGTTCACAGAAGACTAAAATTTGACCCCCAAAAACCCCCAAACCATGAAAAACTTTAACCTTTTAAAATTTCTGCTGTTAAAATCATTATATTTGGATGTAAAACATGATACAGAACAGGAATAAAAATGAATCACATTAACCCAACAGCGAGTAGTTGTAAGTAAAAGCATCTTCAACAGAGGCAGATTTTAAAGATGGGAATATAATTTGGGAACTCTGGCTCTAGCACCAAATCTGGCCCACAGCCTATTTTTTGTAAGTAAAGTTTTATTGGAACCCAGCCACACTCATTCACCTACACGCCATCTATGGCTGCTTTACACTGCAATAGATAATATATGGCCTGTAAAGCTAAAATATTTACCTTGCTGTTTATGGAAAATATTTGCCAACCCTTGGCAGAATGCATAAAATATTTAGGTATTTTCTCCCTTAAAAAGCAAAAACTAGAAATAAGATGGAAGCCTCCTTGCTCTCTCTCCCTTTTTTTTTTTTTTTTTCACTAAAATATGTACAAGACAATAATACTGACTTAAGATACCAGGTCGTTTCCAAAAGGGAATCCCAATGGAAATCAAACCATAAGGGAAAATTGAAACTTTGGAGCATTCCTGAAGAAATGAATGAGCTGGTATAGTTCATGTACTCAGATATTCAGAAAGCACTGTAACAAATAGGAGATCCTGTCTTTGCACGTTTTATTCAGTTTATTAACAATTGGTAATGCCTTAGCTTCTGTACTGCTGCCGAAGTTCACTCATTTCCCCTCCAACTCCTTCCATAGCTTTTGTCACTACCTGGGTTACCTCCTTTACACCGTTTAACTCTATTACGTGGTCACATAGTCCATGTCCTACTATTGTGTGCCTTGGGATAAGTCTACCTTTGGTGTCATCGAACAGTATGATTGTAAATCTGACTCCCCCTTTTTCCGCCCTGGTTTCCACCTCAAGCATTTAGTCATTTCAGACTCTGCTCCGTTTTGCCCTTCAAAGCAAAAGGAGAAGGAGAGAGCTCAAGCTCCTTTCACTAAGGTATGGTACTGGATAGATGAAGACAACTCACTGTCCCTGCAAAAACATTTGATTATAGTATAAGAGATATAAGAAATGCACCTATCAACACTTCAGGCTTCTAAAAGTGGAAACCCCGCCCCCTGGGGGATGCTGTTTTCCAGAGGGTGATCTGTAGAGGTTGGGGAGATTCACTAAAGGTGAATCTTGCATCATATTTCTAATGCTTCTCAAAGCATAAGATCAAGCTACTGCCCACACCTAGGACTTTTTGCCAGCTATATACTTTCTCTGCTATGCCTGCTCTCAACCTGCCATGTCCCTTCATTAGGTGGTACCAGGGACCAAATTCTCCAATACACTGTGAACCACGTCTGAAACACAGGCTTATTGAATATTTAAATGCATGAGCATACTTTGCTTTTCAAAATGCCCCAAAGCCTGCCCTCTTGACTCAGAGTAAAAGCCAAAGTCCTCACTAGAGTTCAAAAACCCCAACATGGTCTGGCTCTCCTTTCCTTTCTGAATGTCCATCCTCAGCTCTCCCTTCTGCTCATCCTGCTCTGCGCACAATGGCTTTCTCACTATTATCCTTGTTGTCACCTCAGGGCCTTTGCACTTCTTGTTTCTTCTGTCCCATTCTATCCATGGCTTATCACCCTCACTTCTTTCAAGTCTCTGCTCAAATGTTATTTTTTCCCATAACCCTCCATTCTCTTAAGCCAACTTCATTTTTCCCATAGCACTTATTACCTTCTAAGATAATATATAACATATCTATTTATTTCTCTTGCTTTGTAGCTCTCGCCATTAAAACATAAACTCCACAAAAGCAGCAGATTTGTTTTGTTTTCTTCATTGATGTTTCCCCAGGATGTAGGACAGTACCTGGTACACATCAGGCACTCCATAAGTCATAAGTCTTTCCTGAATGAATTACTTCCAAAGCTTGTGAACAAGAAAGAGACTTACCACCCCTCCCTCTTTCTTACCACTTTGACTGCATTGTAAATACGTACAAATGATGGCTAATTTATAAAAATGTGCTTCTTTCTGTTCCCTCACTTTGAGTCTTCTGTTCCATGGGCTTCACCTCACCTTCCCTCTGAAGTCTTCTCAGAGTAAAAAGAAACCCTTCTCCCATCTCCAACTCCATGTGTATTAAGACTCTTGTTACAATGGACTCCTTCGTCAAGTCCACGCAGCATTGCTGCCCAGCTTCCTGATAAAAACCACAGGAACTATACACTGTGTGTACTCTTGGCCCATCCTACTAGGTCCCAGATGGCACAGATCTTCCAGACAGCAAATCTAATATATGTCGAGTCTGAGCAGGCCACAGAGTTCTGTGCCTACAGAGGAAAGAACCTCTACAGAGTGATCATCATTATGTAGCCATATGACAGTCCTCTCCCCTGACATATGGGCTGGGAATTGGGATGGCTCTCACCCCACTTAGTTCCTAAATTGCTGAAGGGCAAAGATCATTTCTTCAGACCAGGTTAGACCTCATCACAGCTAGCTAGCATGGTGCTTTTCTTCCAATAAGCATTCAGTACAGAGATACTAATAGGCAATAGGGGTGAGGAAACAAAAGAAAAATTAGGCGACGGCTTAATTATTTGTTTAGAATTATATCTTCACCATATGTAGGTAATGGCTCCAGTGGAAATGTGGCTCTGTGCATAGAATGAGCTGCTTTGACACAGAAGCACTAAGTATACAGAGAGATGAAAATGCAAAGAATATACATGCACAGAGAGAACTCAAATATTTTTTTATTTTTATTTTTTTTTGTGGTACGTGGGCCTCTCACTGTTGTGGTCTCTCCAATTGTGGAGCACAGGCTCCGGATGCGCAGGCTCAGTGGCCATGGCTCACGGGCTCAGCTGCTCTGCGGCATGCAGGATCTTCCCGGACCAGGGCATGCACCCGTGTCCCCTGCATCGGCAGGCGGACTCTCAACCACTGCGCCACCACGGAAGCCCATCAAATACTTTTACATCTGAATGACTTCATGCTCTTTTCTTATAACATCTAGTATGCAAAAAAAGAGTCACAGAAAAACATATTCATCCATTTCTATAATTTTTATTGTTATATCAAATTAAAGTATGTGTTTTTCCAGAATTAAATGTAAGATATAGAATTTCTAAAAGAGGCTTTGAGTCTCACAACTTCTAAATAAATTTAAATTTAATTAAACTAATTCAGCCCTTACTTGTGATGTCGTTTATTTTTTTTTCAGTTGGAAAAAATGACCACATTACCATTGTTCCTGGTAAAAGAACAAAACACAAAAGTATAAATGATTAAAAGATTATGTAGGGGACTTCCCTGGTGGTGCAGTGGTTACGAATCCGCCTGCCAATGCAGGGGACACTGGTTCGATCCCTGGACCAGAAAGATCCCACATGCTGCGGAGCAATGAAGCCTGTGCGCCGCAACTACTGAGCCTGTGCTCTAGAGCCTGAGAACCACAACTACTGAGTCTGCATGCTGCAACTACTGAAGCCTGCATGCCTAGAGCCCGTGCTCCACAACAAGAGAAGCCACCACAATGAGAAACCCATGCACCACAATGAAGAGTAGCCCCCTCTTGCTGCAACTAGAGAAAGCCCGCATGCAGCAACGAAGATCCAACGCAGCCAAAAAATAAAAATAAATAAAATAAAATATAATGTTAAAAAAAGAAAAGATTATGTAGGTTTACTATGGTGAGCATGGGAAATGAAACTTACATTTAGCTTTGCCTGGCGTAACAATTCCAGCTGCATTGCTACAGAAACTCTCCGTTATTTCCACTCCTATATCAGCCCCTCTTTCCTCCAGCTACTGTATATCTTACAATTCTCTTTCCTTCCCAGCCCTTATATCCCCTCCACTGTTCCAAACACCCTTCTTATCTACTTGTCAGTGATGGCAAGAGAGGTGAGGCAGAATGCTGAAGGTAAAAGAGGGGCAGCGTCTGCCCTGTTTCCACATCATGGCTAAGAGCCACTCCCTCCACTGCAGCTCTCCCTGTCCACCATTGCCTGCTATTTCCCCTGCACCTGCCTCAGGGTCTCAGTGTGTCCCTCATATTACTTGCCTCATTTCAGAGTTCCTGCTCTGGTTTCTATACTCACAGCATGAGGAGCTCTTATCACAAGCCCTGGATCTTTTTTGTCTGGCCAGAGGAAACCCCATCAGTACCTTCAAGCCTACAACCAACAGGCAGCTTGAGTGGTTTGAGAAGAAACCTCTGTTCTCACTTCTAAGCCTGCAGTTAAGAGTAGGTGTGTTCCTGATATTCACATCAGCTATAGCAATGCACTTCTGCATAGGAACATGGTAATGTTTGGTGATTGGAATCTTCAGTAACATACAAACAAAGAGCCTCAGTAATTAAGTAAGAATGGGGTAAGAGGGGATAAGCCTCACAAACATTCACACCCAAGTTCACAAGGGAAGAGAGAAACCTTGCAACTGTTGGACAAAAATTTCCCCCAGCTTTAATGAGATATAATTATGTGAAACATTGAGTAACTTTAAGGTGTACAGGTGATGATTTGATATATGTATCAGTATCTATTGCAAAATTACTACCATGATAGGGTTAGTTAACACCTCCATCACCTCATGTAATTATTTTGTGTGTGTGTAGTAAGAATATTTACAGTTTACTCTCTTAACAATTTTCAAGCATGTAATATAGTGTTGTTAACTATTATCACTATGCTATACCTTAGATTCCCAGAACTTATTCATCTTATAACTAGAAGTTTGAACACTTTGACCAACATCTTTCCTTTCTCCCCCACCCCCCAGCCCTGACAACCACCATTCTAGTCTCTGTTCTGAGTTTAGCTTTTTTAGATCTCACACGTAAATGAAATCATATAGTATTTGTCTTTCTCTGTTGTCACATATGGCAGAATTTCCTTCCTTTTTGTAGCCAAATAAGATTCTTATTGTAAGTGTTTATCACTATAAACTTTCCTCTTAGAACTGTTTTTGCTGCAACACATAAGTTTTGGTATATTGTGTTTTCATTTTTGTATGTTTTAAGATTTTTTTAATTTCCCTTTTTATTTCTTCTTTAACCCATTTATTGTTCAAAAGTGTATTATTTAATTCTCACATACTGTGAAATTTTCAGTTTTCTTCCTGCTATTGATTTCTACTTCCATACCACTGTGGTCATAAAAGGTACTTGGTATGTTTTAAATCTTCTTAAATTTTCTAACACTTGTTTTGTGACCTAATATGTGATCTATCCTGGAGAATGTTCCACTTGCACTTGAGAAGAATATGTGTTCTGCTACTCTTGGATGGAATGTTCTCCACATATCTGTTAGGTTCACTTGGTCTAAAGTACAGTTCAGATCTGCCTTTTCCTTATTGATTTTTCTGCCTGGATGATTTACCTATTGGGGAATTGCCTGCTATTTCCCCTGCACCTGCCTCAGGGTCTCAGTGTGTCCCTCTGAGGGAGCACAATATATCATTGTATTTTTATCTATTTTTCACTTCAGATCTGTTAGTATTTGCTTAATATATTTGGAGTGCTCCCATGTTCAGTGCATATCTACTTATGATTGTTATGTTCTCTTGATGAATGTACACCTTTATCATTATATAATGGCCCTCTTTATCTCTTGTAACAGCTTTGGAGTCAAATTCTATTTTATTTGCTATAAGCATAATTACCTTTGTTGCCTTTTGGTTTCCACTTGCATGTAATATCTTCTTCCAGCTCTTCATTTTGAGCCGGTATGTATCCTTGAAGCTAAAGTAAGTCTCCTGTAGTCAGTGTATAGTCAGGTCTCATCCTTTTTCTTTTTTTCCATTCAGCTATTTTGTGCCTTTTTACTGGAGAATTTAATCCATTTACATTTAGAGTAGTTATTGATAGGTGAGGGCTTACTAACATCATCTTATTGTTTTCTGGCGCATGTTCCTTTCTTCCTGTATTTCTGTCTTTCTTTGTGAACTGATAATTTTCAATAGGAGTATGCTTTGATTTCCTTCTTTTTATCTTTTGTGTATCTACTGTAGTATTTTCCCTTTGTGGTTATCATGGGGCTTAAAACATCTTATAGATATAGCTATCTATTTTATGTTGATAACAACTTTGATCATATAAAAAAAGAAAAAAATGAAAAACCTCTACCTTTTTAATCTCTTTTATATATTTAATGAAATAGTTTACTTCTTTTTATACTATTATTTATTTTAAAAACTATTGTAGGTACAATTATTTTTAATACTTTTGTCCTTTAACCTTTATACTAGAGTTAAGTGGTTAACACATCACCATATTACAGTTTTAAAGTATTCTGAATTTGACTATATACTCACTTTTATCACTGTGTTTTATGTTTTCATGTTACTAATTAGTCTCCTTTTATTTCAGCTTGAAGATTCTTTTCAGCATTTCTTACAAGTCAGGTCTAGTGGTGATGAACTCCCTCAGCTTTTGTTTGTCTGGGGAAGTCTTTATCTCTCCCTCATTTCAGAAGGACAACTTTGTTGCATAGAGTAGTTTTGGTTGGCAATTTTTTTTTCTTTCAGCACTTGGAATATATTATTCTTACCTCTTGGCTGGTAAAGTTTCTACTGGGAAATTCACTTATAGTTTTATGGGGGTTCCCTTGTAAATTGCAAACTTCTTTTCTCTTGCTTCTTTTAAGATTCCCTCTTTGTTTTTTGGGTTTTTTTTTTTATTATGTTTCTTGGATTTTTACTTATTGTATTTTATAATTTTTTTATTTATTATAACATGTCTTGGAGAAGACATTTTTAAGTTGAGTTTGTTTGGGGACCTATGAGACACATGAACTTGAGTGTTCAAATATCTTCCCAGATTTGGGAATTCCCAGCCATTATTTCTTTAAATAAGCTTTCTGCCCCCTTCTCCCTCTCTTCTCCTTCTGGGACTCCATCAACCACAGATTGTCTCTTTTAGTGGTATCCCACAGATCAAGTAGGCTTTATTCATTCCTTTTCAATCTTTTTTCTTTGTTCTCCTCTGACTGGGTAATTTTAAATGTACTGTCTTTCAATTCACATATTCTTTCTTCTGCTTGATCCATTCTGATATTGATTTTCTCTGTTTTTCTTTTTTCTTTTCTTTTTTTTTTTTTTTTTTTTTCATTCATTGTACTCATCAGCTCCAGAATTTCAGTTTGGATCTTTTTTACAATTTATGTCTCTTTGTTAAACTTTTTAATTTTCTTTGTGTATTGTTTTCCATATTTCATTGAATTGTGTTTCTGTATTTTCTAGTACCTCACCAAGCTTCCTTAAAACAACTATTTTGAATTCCTTGTGAGGTAAAACACAGATCTCCATGCCTTTAGGATAGGTTACTAGAAATTACTGTGTTCCCTTCATAGGATTCCCTTGATTTTTCATGTTTATTAAAGTCTTGCATTGTTGTCTTCACACTGAAAGTAGTGGTCACATCCTGCAGTCTTTACTGACTGACTTCAGGAGAGAGATACCTTCCATCAGCTCTGCTAGGTATTCTGAGGCTTTCTCAGACTTTCTATGGATACACCTGCTCCTCACTTCTTGCTACCTCTTGTAGCAGAAATCTTGAGCCTGTTTGTATTCTCTAGCTCCTTCAGAGCCAGGCCATGTGCTGAAACCTCTTTTTTGCTTTCCCAAGAGTGGTCTCTTCCAGGTCTGCATATTTGGGCCAGCTTTCTGTACGTGCTTACCAGCTATCTGCAGCAGCTTGCTCTTGCCACCATCTGGAACATGCACAAGAGGTCAACCATGGTGCAGAGGTGTATGGGTAAAGTGTGAGGAGTGTTGGGGATGACCATGGATCAGCTGGGGAGATCTGTAAGCAAAGTGTCCCCAGTGGCTCATGGGCAGGCCGCCCCATTGAGTCTCTGATGTGGTTAGTGGGATCTACATCCACTTGATATGTTCTGTTCTGAGCCATGGCTGCTGTTCTCCTACCACTCATGCCCCCAGGCATGCAACACAGTACTCTGGATGTGGCAAGAGGGAAATGGGCCTTTTTGGCAGTGTCTGACAAAGATGGGGAAGCCAGGCGCTTACTCATACAGTATCACTTCCCTGCCCCCAGGAGAAATCACGGGCCAAGAAAAGCTCTCTTGGCACTGAGCTGTGCCACCTTGGGGAAGCGGTGATGCAGGTTAAGTCAAACTGTTCCTCTCACCCTGCCTGATGCATCCCATCTTGATTTTTTCCACAACAGGGTGCTAGGACTTCTCTGCTGGAAGAGACTTCCACAAAGGCTCTCTCATTCATGGATGATTGTCTGAGACAGTGTTCTCCAGGTGGTCCCAGAGGGGAGAGGGGCTGGAGCAAGTTCATGAGGCACTTCTGTGTCCACAGCCAGGACCGAGGTCTGCGTGCCTTTTACCTGACACATGGGTGGGTGGAAACTCCTCCTGGGTCCCAGGCATATGGTGCTGGTGACAGACCAAAGCCAAAAGGGCCTGTAACTGAGCCCTCAGAGGCAGAGAGCTGTTTTCAGGTCTATAGCTGGGACCACAGTTGGCAGGTCAGCTGCCTGATGTGGGCCTGTCTTCTCAAAACTGCTCTCCTCATTCATGGACTACACCAGGTCTCACTCTTACCTGGAGCTCTGAGCTGCCACAAAGGCACCTTTGTCTATGGACAGATGCCAAATTGTTTGGGTGGGGTGATATAAGTGAGGGATGTCTTATTTGGTCATCTTGCTGATGTCTCTCTCTGGAAACTTTAGAAATTGTTAAAATAACACAGTTGAAAATTGCTAGCCTGAAAAGTCTCACAAAACTTTCTTTTTCTTTGGTTAAGATTTATTTGTGTAGATAGTTACATCACCACAATCAAATAATCCTTTCCACACCTGTTTTGGGCTGAATTATGTCACTCTCCAAATTCATATGTTAAAACCTTAACCTCTTATACCTCAAAATGTGACTGCATTTAGAGACAGAGTTTTAAATAGGTAATTAAGTTAAATTAGGTCACCAAGGTGGATCTAATTTTGTATGACTGTTGTCCTTATAAGAAGAAATGATTAGGGCACAGATACATATAGAGAAAAGACCATGTGAAGACACAGGGAGAAGTCCATCTACAAGCCAAGAAGAGAGGCCTCAGAAGAAAACAATTTGTCTGACACCTTAATCTTGGATTGCTAACCTCCAGAATTGTGAGAAAATAAATTTCTGAGGTTTAAGCCACCTAGGCTGTGGTATTTGTTACATCAGCCCTAAAAAACTAGTACAGGGACTTCCCTGGTGGCACAGTAGTTAAGAATCCACCTGCCAATGCAGGGGACACGGTTTGATCCCTGGTCCGGGAAGATCCCACATGCCGCGGAGCAACTAAGCCTGTGTGCCACAACTACTGAGCCCATGCTCTATAACAAGAGAAGCCACCACAATGAGGAGCCCGTGCACCACAACGAAGAGTAGCCCCCAATCGCTGAAACTAGAGAAAGCTTGCGTGCAGCAACGAAGACTTAACGCAGCCAAAAAAAAAAAAAAAAAAACTAGTACAAACCACCAAACACAGTCACTCACTGGTTTATAAATGGTGTGACCTTAATTGGCAATCTAAATATATCTAAATTTGTTTCCATGTGAAAATTTTATGCAAGCTCTTAATCTATTAGGGGAAAACTTTTGAAATGCTATCCCTGTTGGGGACTACTACCTCGGGGGAGGGGGCTGGTATCAAGTACTTTTCAGATCCCAGTCTTGTAATCTGAAAGAAACACACTGGAGGTGCCTACTTGAGAAATCTTTCTATCTCTAAATTCAGGGATTAGAGACCTGGCAATTGAGTGATGGCAAAGACTGCAGTCAATCAACAATATTCTTTCTCCCCTTATTCCACAGAATAGAGGCTTTAGAGAGGTAAAACCAGCATCAGATTAAGAGTATATTTCCAGCCTTTATGCTAGTGGGGAGGTTTGGCCATAAAGCTAGAATCTGGATAATGAGATGTCAGTTGAGGTGTGTAATCTTTGAGCCCTATCCATAAAGTTGAAGAAGCCTGCCCCTCTTCCTTTTACCCCTGAGTCTAAGTGTGAAAATGTTGATGAATCTACCTTCAGGACAAAAGCAATACCTTCAAGATTTCAGATATTTCATTGGAGACTTGGTTCCCAACACAGCTGAGCTTCGCAACATCCTAGGCTATTTAGACTGTTACATGAGAAAGATATAATTTCTACCATATTTAAGCCACTGCATTTTGGGATTTTTATAATGGTAGACTAGATTGTATTTTAACTAATACTCAAATGCCATAAAAGAAGAAAATAGATAAAGATCTGGAAAGAACGGAAAAAGAGAAAAAGAGTGAACAGTTTCCCATGTATATAATTTATCAATGCATTGACTTATGACTTAAAATGAACACTTCTAAAAACCAATAAGGGAAAGACAGATGGCCAAATAAAAAAATGGGCAAGATACTTGAAAAGGTGCCTTATAAAAGAAGATATCCATACGGACCACATACATGTGAAAGGATGCTTAGTCTCAGTGATCAAAAACAATATCACCTCACAACTTCTGAGTGGCTAAAATTAAAACCTTTGACAACACCAAGTGCTGGTGAAGATGTAAAACAAGTGGAATTTTCCTATGTTGTTTGCTGGTAGTAAGGGAAATGGTACAATCGTGTTTGAAAACACTAAGGTAGTATTTACTGCCAAGAGTTGATCAGATGCCTCTCCCATGTCCCACCAACTGTAGCACCTAAAGAAATGTGTGCATATATTTCTTAAAAGATACATACTAGAATATTCACACTAGCCCCAAACTGGAAACAACCAAGATACATAAATTATAGAATGATCATACAGTGGAATACCATACAGAAATGGCACATAACAAACTACTGCTACACAACGCAACATGGAAAAATAATCACAAATATAATGTTGAGTGACAGGAGCCAGAACCAAGAATAGAGAAACCCCTGACTCATTGCTTCCAGCCTAAGTCAGTTTTGAGTTCTAGTAAATCCTAGCTAGTTCTTCTTTTTTACTTCCTGATCCCTTCACAATATCTATACACAAACATTACTTGATTGAGGACATTCAAGACTTAAACAAAGACAAATTCTTTTTCCTAATCTAGTTTGGCCAAATAAAATAGAAGGAAAGGCTAAGTGATATATTATCATAAGGGAAGAAAACTTTACAATTAGAAAATTTATAAGAGGCAAGTTTGTGAGTGTTAGATTACAAAGCAAAGAAGTTAAGTTTCCAGTGTCTGGGTGTAGGACTGGAAGCCGGGACTCATCAAGGAAGGGCTGAAATTAATTGATAAGAGATTATCTGAGCAGAGAAAAGGGTTAGTAATAAGAATAGAGAAGAAAGGCCTTATTAAGAAGTAATCTGAATACGTGGCAAAAAGGAACCATGCTTAGAAAATAAGGTTTGGGAACCAGAGGGCCCTAGGTTCTAATCAGGGAAATTTACTATCTGTGTAACTGGGCAAATTACTTTAGCTCTCTAAGCCTCAATCGCAAAACTGGGGAATGTTTGTTTCTAACTTGCAGCAATTTTAGGAGAATTAAATGAGGCAACAGAGCACCTGGCATATACATAATACTCAGTAAATTTAAGGTCAATTTCTATAGCTACTAATAAGTTTATTATTATTACCACATGCACAGCTTAGCAGAGATATTGCCATTAAACTATATGATTCTTCATCATCCTGCTTAAATGATATATAAAGTGCTTGTATGCTCAACACTGCTGAATCTCAGGAATAGACTTCATGTTTAGAAGATGTATAGACTGAGGTATCGTTGTTCCTAAAACATTTTGAATAGGTTATATTCGAGTCGTCCTTATCCACACACGATAGAGGTCCCTTAGCTTATGTAAATATAAAACTGTAAAACACCAGTCAGCTTTTGTTTACCAGGTCACAAAGATGTTTGAGGTCCCTTATATCTCTGTAACTAATTCTGTGTCACACAAATGAATTGAAAAGGAAAATAAAGACAATTATCCACATAATTCAAGGAGCAAGCACTTGCTAGAAAGAAATTAAAAGGAAAATTGTATTGAGCTATATTTTCTATGAGGAAGCTCACCATGGAGCTACTCAGCTTAGCAATTTCTTGTATTTGTGCCACTTTTCTATGCCTTCTAATTCTGGTTTTACTTGCTTTTATAAAATGATATTTAGCATTTGTGTAAATAAGCCTCTAAAATATGGAAATCCTATTTATAGATGTGGCTTTATAGAGAAATACCTGTGATAATGCTTACAGTCTAAGATCATTAGGAACAAAAAACCCTCTGGCTTGCTTGCTACAAATTGGAATTTCTAATCTTGCTTCCAAAGAAAGGTGTATGTTTTTTATTGCAGTCTAAATTTATAGACTATTTTGGATTCTCACATTTCTATAGTCATTTGCATAGTACAAAAAACATATTACATAATGAGTCAGTCAAGCTAAATTATAGGCAGTTCTTTTCAATCAGGCCACTGCAGTTCTGTGTTGCTCAGTTCAGCTCCTGTCTCCCACTGCTCAAATGTTGCCATGGTGACCAATTTTTGTCATGTACATTCCTAGGTCCCGTGCGGCTCCCTTATTCATAACACTTTGCCATCACTACAGTGACCACTAGCTGTTATCTGATTACCTAATCTCCCCTTACATATCACCTTGAAGCTACCTGGGTGAATTCTTGAAACCTGAGTGTAAATGATATGTTATATAAACAAGAAAATAAATTCATATTAAATAAAATGATCATGGTAATAACAAATAAATAAGACTCCTCAAGCCATCCATAAGCAGGAATTCTATGAATTTATACTCTTACTATTCTCCAGCTATATCACCGTCCATATCATTGGAAGATCGATTTGATTCTTTTATGACAAGTGGAATAACAAGATTGCAAAACTGTAGAGCTGAATTTGATCAACCACGTTGCAATCCATCTGATCGTTGAGATTTCCACGTTTATGACAGCTGAAAAATACAAATTATCAGTATACTGGAAGAAGGCACTGAGGAGGTGCAGAGACAGTCTAATTTATCCATATGCCTAAAAAAACAATGTCATATGGATAAAATAAACTTCACCTCTTTTTACTTTTTAGATATTGTAGGCTGAATCTCTTTCGAGTAAAAACACAAACTTAAAAAAATCACAAGAAACCAGATCAAAGACATAAATAGAACAAAATATGCACAAGAGATCTCATCCAAGATCAAAGATGTGAACGTAATTGCCATGAATAAGAAGTGCAGAGCTCACCAGAACAGAATGTCTTCAGCACACAGAGAATTCTACCAAAAGAAAAAGAAAAAGAAGAAAAGGAGAAAAAAAAAGTCTCTGGGAAATCAAGCGCTCCACAAAGCCAGTAAAATGTCTTTATTTTCCCCTTTGCAGGAAGCAAAACTTCTATGCCGTACTGTTGAAATGACCAAATATGGAGCAATGCCCACCAACTCTGAAGAAGGGAAGCACATTAGAACATTTCCACTTTGTGGGCTAAGCATCAAAATTTTATAGTTTTTTTTCCTGCCCAAATCCACCCCCAAAACTTTAATCTTTAAAAATGTTTCACTGTAAAACAGCTAGGTACAAAGAGGGTTTTCAAGATTGTGAATATTGACATAGCACCATTTGAGAGAGCAGCTTTGCTTGTTAAAATCATGTAATTAATTTAATGCATAAGGGAAAAAGAAAAAAAAGTAGAGGGAGTTCCCTTTATTAAATATTTATCACTGGAGCCCTGGGTGGATGCCACTCAGAGAAGCAACCATTAGAGATGGGACATTGATTGAAGTGAATATTAAGTAGTACTCTACACTAAATAACAACTGCTGATTTCTTGGGGAAAAAAAATTCTTGGGACTCTTAGACGATCTTTTAGAGAGTCCTATTGCATGCACGTAATTTTAAGTAATTCGGTCTTTTAAAAATGTCTCTGCCTCTGACCTTATAGAACTTTCATCTCATTCAAGCCAATGAACTCAACTCTTTTCTACCATTCTACAGTAACAGGGTGCAGGGGAGAGACGGAGAGGGAGAGGGCGTGTGACACAGAACGAGGCAGGGAACACGTGAGAGCAGATGGTTGTCAGAAATGCAAGCTCATACCTTCAGCAAGAGGAGAAAAAGCAAATTAATAATCCATGACTTGGGACTTCCCTGGTGGCACAGTGGTTAAGGATCTGCCTGCCAATGCAGGAGCCACAGGTTCGATCCCTGCTCTGGGAAGATCCCACATGCCACGGAGCAACTAAGCCTGTGCGCCACAACTACTGAGCCTGTGCTCTAGAGCCCATGAGCCACAACTACTGAGCCCACGTGTCACAACTACTGAAGCCACTGTACCTAGCGCCCATGCTCTACAACAAGAGAAGCACTGCAATGAGATGCCCACGCACTGCAACGAAGAGTAACCCTGGCTCACCGCAACTAGAGAAAGCCCGCGTGCAGCACCGAAGACCCAACGCAACCAAAAAAATAAATAAATAAATAAAATTGGAAAAAAAAAATCCATAATCCTATTTAGACTACTAGGGGGAGGACAAATTTATGATTTAAGGTAAAGTTTGATCAAATAGGTTAGCACTAAAAGTGCTAACTTTATTCTCTGTAGCAAAAAACATTTAGGAAGCAATGTGCTTCCTAATGATATTTAGCTATAAATATGTACATTAACAGATATGCACATTTTTGCCCTCAGAATATAGATATAATAACTGAAAATACTTTTCTGAAAAATAATACAAATTTGGGGCAATCTATTTCTATGAGGCTAACGTCCTCCACAAATGTACCAGAATTCATTTCGAGGTTATTTATCATATTGTAGGGTTATTATGGAGAGCAGTATTTTTCTATCATTCTAGATCCTGAATATTATCTGACTTTTATTGTGACCGAAGTTCTTTACATGTTTAATAGGCTAGTTTCCTGGGCTTACTTCACCTGCAAGCAAAATGCAGCCTCCACTTACATAAAACAAAGCGCTATTCAAGGACATAGGATTTCTTGCCACAGAGATTTTCATTGCACTGTGAAGTAGAAGAAAACTACTGTAGAGTGGATTATGCAAGGGGCTATATGTGGGAGGGGAATACAAGACATTTTAAATAAACCTAAAGAGACACTGAGTCTTATGTCTTCTTAGCACTAAGTATGGTAAAACAAACAAAATAAAAATGTGTCCAGAGAAGGGAAGTCACCTCCCAGTAGAAAATATTCCTTTACTATTTGTTGGAAGGATAAGAGTGGACTACTGAAGAGTGAGCCCACTTCCTGCAACATCTGGAATTTCTAAGGGAAATGCTCTTTTCCCCAATCCGTCTATTTATATTAGCATGCTATGA
This sequence comes from Hyperoodon ampullatus, assembly GCF_949752795.1. NCBI lineage: Eukaryota > Metazoa > Chordata > Mammalia > Artiodactyla > Ziphiidae > Hyperoodon > Hyperoodon ampullatus. The sequence continues at coordinate 17,169,186 of NC_136921.1, forward strand.
GCAGGATGCTTTGGAGGCTACTATTGAATCCATTTTCAGGGATTTTAGAAATGTTGGGATAAGAAAAAAAAAAAAAAAGGCCACTGTTCCATAGCCAAAAAGAACATTATTGTACTACCATTGATTACAAACACCATTGGGACCATTTTCTTGAGAAGCTAGTAAAATAGTCTGGTAAAATGGAATAGCATTCCTCTGAGGGATGCTTACACAACAGTAGTAGTTCTCAACTGAGGGTAATCCTCCATCCCTCACCAGGAGACATGTGGCAATGTTTAGAGATTTTTTTTTTTGCGGTATGCGGGCCTCTCACTGTTGTGGCCTCTCCTGTTGCGGAGCACAGGCTCCGGACGCGCAGGCTCAGTGGCCATGGCTCATGGGTCCAGTCGCTCTGTGGCATGTGGGATCTTCCCGGACCGGGGCACGAACCCGCGTCCCCTGCATCGGCAGGTGGACTCTCAACCACTGCACCACCAGGGAAGCCCCGCGGTATTTTTGATTGTCACAATTGGGTGGGGAGTGCAGCAGGCATCTAGTAAGTAGAGACCAGGGATGCTGCTCAACATCCTGCAACGCACAAGTCAGACTTCCCGCCCAAAAAGAAGTATTCAACCCAAAATATCAACAGTGCCAAAGTCGAGAGACCTTGTATTAGTCGGTCCCCTCACTTCCCCTCCACTTGTCCTTTGATTTCATGAGAGCATTTTTACCAAGAGATAAAGCTTATATTTTCTTTAAGGATAATTGAATCACAACTTTTCTTAGGTGACAATCACATATTCATAACCCATTTACTGTAATGATGCTTCGAATTCGTGTATTGAAAATTTAAAGTTTGATAAATATTCAGCTTGATTTTTGGATTCATTATTTAGTAACTGGGCTAAAGCCCAAACTTTTGTCAGGATGAAGTAATTCCCCACACCGTTATTTCACTCTTGCATCCCTCTTGTGATTAAGAGTCTGATGCCCAGAAATGGCTTGGCAGCTCTATGGACCCATACATCTACATTTTCCTTTGTGTGTGGATTTTCTGAGAGCCCAGCACACTACTGATAACATTTTTACCTTGGAACTTATTTGATTTTTACAAGTTATGGTCTTTACAAAAAAAAAAGTGATTTTCAATCACCTTTATACTCCCAATTTTCTCCTGTAACACTGTAGACAGACGTCTGGTGATTTTTGCAGAGTGCTCAAGTAACTGTTTTGAATAAGAGAATTGCTATAGTCAGAATTTCAAAAGAAAAAAACTCCTCTTTTCTAGTCTTTTTGACTCATAGAATCCTGCTAATTCAAGTCAGAATTCTAGATGTTTCAGAGTTGATAGAAAAGAAGACTTTGAGCTTGCCTAAGCAGTATACTGTGGCATCTCGTTAGAATGCAAAATCCTCTTTTAGATGTCTCGTAGTTAAATGAGAGAGATGCACTGGACACCATTTTGTTCTCAGAAACAAGCCTTGATCCACTCACTTTGACAAGACCCACTGTACAGTCAGTCATTAGGCCATTTCATAACAAGCAATGTCTTCATTATAAGTCATTTATTCTGAAGAATTCTAATTAAAACAGACCAGGCAAGACTTTTACTTGAAAATTTCCTTTATCCATTGTCAAGCTACCCTTGAACTTTAGACTATCTTTCTTTAGTAATATTCTATAATCCAAGGTGTTCACACAATCATTCAAAGATATGTATTGTGTCCACTGCCCAATAATATATATGCAAAGTATAAATTTTTGCTAGGCTTACTTCTGAACGTGGAAATATTATCTTAAAATGTAAACAAATAATCTAGAAAACTTTTCATTTTTCCTTAACTCAGTGTTTTCCAAAATGTTCTGAGCATAAAACAAATTATCTGGTTACTTATTAAGAGTAAAGGCTCTTAGCCCAGCTTAGACCTCTGTGGGAGGGCCCTAGGAACCTATATATTTAAATAGCACCCAGAGAATCATATGATTTGGTAATTTGGGAAACAGTGCCTTAGGAGAATGCACATACATGGGAGGCCACAAAACACACCATATTAAATTATATATTAATAGATTCAAAAGGTTGCTTGATACATGCAGAACACTTAGAAGAGTGGCACATAGTAAGCGCTGAAGTGTTAGATATTATTATTTTCCCATCATACTTGGTGTAGATAAGGATTATCATTTAACTAGGTCAGCCTTCAAAAACCATTAGTCTTCTCAGTCAATGGCCCAGAGCCTTGTATTTATTACATCCACGATTCTTTTCGTCTTTTTCCTCAGCTATTTAACTAAATTCCTGTCTCTTTTTTATTAACTCTCCTATTTTGATGGCTTTCTTATCTCTTTCTTTAACTGAGTGTTCCTCCTGATGCTGACTTTTCCAAGAGTCATTTGATTCTTTATCTGTTCACACAAGGAACCCTTCCTGGGAATTCTAACATTCCATTGATAATCATCAAGGTATGTGCCTTGATCCTACCCTCTAAACCCAATTTACCTGTTCTCTGGAGTCTGAGACTGATTATTTAAAATTAATCTGAGCTTTCCAGGCTCTTACCCTCTCTAACTAATGTCACTTCAATGCACAAATATTTGCACATTATTCTGGAATATTCGATTTGAGTTTTCTGGACCACCCACACAATGCACATGTCATGGAGGTTATGTTGAACCTGGGAGCAACCCAGATAACATGTTGATTTTTTTCCCTACTTCAGAAAAATTCTTATGCTCATTCACTGATTTATCCATAACTACAGCTGGTATTCTCTTTCTTTTTTTTTTTTTTTTTTTTTTTTTTGCTGTACGCAGGCCTCTCACTGTTGTGGCCCCTCCCGTTGCAGAGCACAGGCTCCAGACGCGCAGGCTCGGCAGCCATGGCTCACGGGCCCAGTCGCTCCGCAGCATGTGGGATCTTCCCGGACCGAGGCACGAACCTGCGTCCCCTGCATCGGCAGGTGGACTGTCAACCACTGCGCCAACAGGGAAGCCCAGTATTCTCTTTTATACAATGCTTGGAACAATCATAAGAAAGAAACAGGAAAGGCTATATATCAGTCTGCCCCTTTCCACATTATTCATTACTCATTATTGCAGCTTTTCATAAGTAAAAAATATTTGTTACATAAATTAGACATGTAAAATCTATGTCACTGAGCTAAAGGGAAAAAAAAAAGAAGAAGCTATTACTTTGGCCTACTATCAATTCATGTATGTTTAACCTTTGCACCTAATATGAGTATGCCTAGGTTGAATTTTGCAATTGAGAGATCACTTCATATGGTGTTGTATACATACATTCATGTACGTATACAAATGGGTTTATTCACGAAGAGAATATTTTTTTCTTTGTAAAGAAGAGTTTCATTCTGCAGTGAGTAGATAAAAACCATTGCCTTTATCTTATCCACTGATTCTCTCCTTTCAGATCTTAATGAAATAAATAAGTGGTAAGTCTGGAAATTCCTAAATGGCCACAGAAACTACCATTACTCTGTGATAAAAGAGGTTAAACTGCCCAAAGCCATAATTTCGAGTCTTAATTGAATGCTAGCAGTTCAACCGTGAGCAGGATATCCAGAAGAATGGCAGGTCCTCTGTAGGCCTCCCACAATGGGGATGCGTGGGTAGACGCCATCTGCAGCTCAGGGGTGGGGGAACAAAAAGACATTTGAGGAAGAGGCGATTTCTTACCGATATGATTTAATGGGAAAGAGCTGAAAGTCATCCATCATGACTCTGACACACATCACATCCAAGAACAGCCAAAAGCCACTAGATGTCACGTACCGCCTGCAGCGTGTCAGGCCTTCTGGCATCAGCACTTTTGTGCATCCTGCCACCTCCCCTTTCTTGCTGTACTGCATGGGGAGGCCCAGGAATGCCCCTGCCCACCCCACACCAACGTTTGCTAATACAGGCTTTATTATCACACACCTCAACAACCACTCAGGGCAATTCATCTGGTGACAGGGAGTGACAATCAGAGCTGAACAAGGATGCCAACGCCACCAGATGTTTCTGGATCTCATAAACTGGGTTAACACTACCATGCTGTTCCAAGAAGGCCAGGACAACATGGGCCAGGCAAGGACACATGGGTGCTCAGAAGCACTCATTGGGACAGCTGCTCAGAGACACAGAGATTAGGCCCAGGTTCACTTCCACTTCTTTCAGTTTTCCTTATCTTACTTTAAAGTAATTATCTCAAATATACAAAATATGGATTGGGGTTAAGATGAGCAAGAAAAACAAATAAGCTATGTCTCCATATCACAGTATGATGACAACCTGTCCTCACATCCAAGTGTTTTTCGTTTAATTTCAAAGTATGAAATGGCATGAAGACACACACATCTGACATTGTAATGTGTTATAATTAAATTTATATTATATTCTCTTGTTTTAACTTCTTAAACTATTTGTTTTTTATCTCATCTTCCAAAAAAATTACAAGCTCTCCAAGTGCAGAGGCCATGGATAGTGGTGTCCCTTTGGTCTTCACAGGGCCCAATTCCATATTAAACACTTACTAGTTGCTTGATGACTAATCAGTTGGTTTTAAAAGGTTTTGCTTCTGTTTTTGTTTTCAATATTTCCAAAGGCTGTATAAGAAAACTGAAGACAACATGCAGAGTGAAAAAAACAAGGTTTGAAATTATTGACTTGGACCATATCAAAGAAATATAAAGCTAAGCAGTTCAATTTTGTCACTTGAATTGAGGATATTAGTAACCTGAAAGTCCTATGCTTGTTCAGAATAATTTTACAGGTTCAAACCCTAAAAATTGTGCCCACACTTCATGTTCTAGGCTTGTTTATACCATAGTATAAATAGCCCATTTGCAGGTGAATCTAGGTGTATTTGTTACTAAATCATAGGAATACATAAAACTACGAATAAAGGACAGTTCTCTAAGACAATAACTTGTCTGAGTGTACAATAATTGGGACTTTTGCTGACTGAATGCATTGTTGTTTTTGGAAACAACCCTATGAAAATACCAACCATATCCTGAAGCTGGCACTTCAAGTTTATCAGGGAAAATCCCATAGTACAGTGTTTTCATCACTATTCTCACATCCTTTGAATATGCCCATATTAATTACTTTCTTCCTAGATTTTTATTATTCTTGTTCCTTCTAATATTTTCCATATACACACAAAGAGTTAATTTATATTGTGGTCAAGTTATTGTATACATTCCTGAATATATTCCTTGCTTGAGTTCCAGAAGTTGGTACAATGTTAATATTGTATTGCAGCCTGAAACAACTTTTATTTTGGGGCATTGATGCAATAAAAATATTTCATATTTATCATGTATACTAATGGTAGAGATTACCTGGTGGAAATGACAAGTTCTTACTCTGTTTGTGAGAAAATTCTGATTTAGTTCTCATTTATAAATTGTGAACCAAAATGTAGGTTGGGAAAAGTAACAAAGCAAAATTAAGCACGTGATTATTACTAAGTATTAAGAGCAAATTGATGTTATTCAAGGTACAATAAAAATACCATATATAACCCAGTTCTTAAAATCCAAGTCAAAAAAAATACAAACCTAAGGACAAAAGAATTTATTCACTATATGTTTCCTATAAACAATGTTTTCTTGTTAGAATTAAACCACAATTTAAATAACCAGATCCAATGCAAGTAAGAGACTATGCTAAAATATTGATAAATTAATTGACATTTTAAATATCTCTTCCTTTTTGATCAGACACTTGGAGACTGACATTCTAACTTGGATGAGTAAGGGTTTAACTCAGCATAAAGATATGTATGAAAATGTAATTTATACATTGCGTATGTAAACACTGTGGGCATACCAGAGAACACAGTCCGTATGTGGATATACTACCTCATCTGAGCGACCTTCTCTGATATCTTATTCCTGTAGCTGCAATGTGCCTCCACCTTCAGCTGCCATCACCTTTTTTTTTTTTTAACATCTTTATTGGAGTATAATTGCTCTACAATGTTGTGTTAGTTTCTGCTGTATAACAAAGTGAATCAGCTATACATATACATATATCCCCATATCCCCTCCCTCCCAGCCCCCCATCCCGCCCTTCTAGGTGGTCACAAAGCACCAAGCTGATCTCCCTGTGCCATGCGGCTACTTCCCACTTCCCACTATCTATTTTACATTTGGTAGTGTATATATGTCCATGCCACTGCCATCACCTTTATCACTTATTGCATGATGTGATTTGCTCACTTGCTTTATTGTCCCTCTCCCCGACTAGAAGTGGCCTCTAAGAGGACAGGGACTTTGCTACTTGCTCCCTACAGCAGTCTTAGCACTTCACATAGTGGCTGGCACTCAAAAAACTACATGCAAATGTTAGAATATATATGAAATACACGTGTTCTTTTGGAAATAGATAAAAGAAGAACACCAAGAAGACTTTTCACGTGTGTAATTATGATCTTCTAACATCAGTTGTAATGTAAAATATTTCTTCATTCAAATGAAGTGCTTTATGCAGAGTATTTTAGTATGCATTGCACAAATAATCTTTTTCAGTAGATCATTTTCAATAAGTACTTTTCCACAGAGCAGCTGAAAAGGAGTAGGAAAGGAGGTTATAGATAAAACATAATAAAGCTTTATGATTAAAATTTCTAAAATCCTCAAGGTATTATTCCATGACTCATGAAATAAAGGCCCTTAAAATCAATTAAATGAAACCAAGTTCAGCATGTTGTAGTCGATACTTAGATTCCTGAATTTTATATAATGTTCGTGTTTGCCAAAAAGGATGCATTATTAATGCCTACATTAGATTTGCTGATGGTAAGCAACTACAGTGATGAATGGGGAGATTTTCTTGCATATACACTATTTTAAAAGTTTCAGTGAGTGTGTGTACTTTTAGAATAATTTAAACTGAATTAAAACAATCTGAAATTTTTGTATGTAGTAAACACCTCTAATTCTAGTTAGCTCCAAATACATAGATAGATGAAAATGTTGATAAAAATGGAAGGTAAATTTCCATAATGAGAGACTTCAGTTGTTAAAAAGTCTTTCTTCTAGGGGACTTGGGATTATACTTTGAACAAACTAAAAAAAATGGATGATTCCAAAAACTTAAAATCTACTTTTCTTACCAATTATGTAAGCTACTCCCCTTCAGCACACTTATTTATGACACTATGTTTGTTTAACTTCAACATCCAAACAACTGAGACAGTTGGCAAAAGACCAATTTTGTATAGCCCCACACCCACAGATAATGTGTCTTTAAAACCATGCACAATGCCATTCTAGAATTCTCTCTTTGAGAGAAAACCACAAAAGCATTTTTTATTTTCCAGCTCTTGCCTTTCTTTAAGCAAAAGTATTTAATTTTTTGCAAAAACTAATAATACATTTATATGAGTCAAACATCAAAAAGTATGAAAGGCATATGGTGAAAAGCCCCTTTCTCTTACAAAGTAAATATTTTGGAGTTGGTTTCCCAGTTTCACCAAGAAGTAAATTTGCAGCTTTGTTTTCTGTTCTACCTCTTGCTCTTGGGAGTTTCTAGGAAGAGTTTCTAGTTTCTTGGGAGTTTACAGAGGGATGTTCATCCCAGAAGTTCTGCCTTCTTGCTTGAAGGATCAAACTGGGGCCCGTGATCTTTCTGCGATTCCCTGGCCCCTCTGTTGTCTCTTGATAGTTCCTGGCTGCCTGCCTGAAAACTTTCTCTATTATTTCATATCCTAAAAAGAAAAGTCTTTCATCCTTGCCATTTTCCAAGGTGCCCTAGTTCTCCTGTAGCTGTCAGTGCCAGAGTTCTTCAAAAAATAATCCAGACTCATTGCTCTCATCTCTTCATCACCACCTACTCATTCCTTAACTTTATGAAATCTAATTTCTACACCACCACCACCATCAGCCCCCTCCAACTCACACACACACACACACACACACACACACACACACTCATACACGCACACATGGAGACCTACTCATCATCCTAACCAACCGCACCTTTCGCAGTGGCTGCTCAGCCACTCCTGGAACCATGGCCCAGCGCTTCCTCCACCCAGCTCCATCCCTTGAGATGCTCACATTAACCAACCTAGCTTCCTTCTCCTCACCTCAGGATCCTGCCTTTGTTTCCTTTATTGGTGTTTTTCCCTCTTTCAAGTTCTGCTTACTCCAGAGCTCTGTGGGGTTTTGTTTTGTTTTGTTATTGTTGTTCTAAACCATCACCAGAAGTATCATCTACTATTGCTTCTTTGAGAGATAATAAAAAATCTTCATACTGAGCTCTTCTCTCTCTCTGGAATTTCAATTATGCCCTTCCCAGGTCTCCTGGATATTTTCACCGGATCGTCCCACTACTGCCTCAAAGCCTACTAAACTCACACTCTATTTCCCTCAACCAGTGGTTCTCAGTGGAGGGTGATTTTGCCGCTGCCCGTCCCCCCACCTCCTGGGAACATTTAGCAATATCTGAAGACACTGTCACACCGGGAAGAGCTGCTACTGGCACCTAGTGGATAGAGGTCAAGTGTAATGCTGAACACCCTGAGGTCCAAAAGACAGCCCCCCCATAACAAAGAATTCTCTGGCTCAAAATATCAAAAAAGTCCAAGCTGAAAGTCTGCCCTAATCTAATTGCCACTGAAACATCCCCATTTCTGTCACCTACTCACTCCGACAGAAGGTCCTGCATTTAATCCTGAGTTGTTACTCTTCTTTTCTGTTTTCCTCAGGTTTCCCACTCCATTCAATATCCAGAGTTTCACTTGGGTTTTTTCCTTGGAAATTTCTGTTCATTGATTATTTTCTTCATTCCTATTACAGCAGTATTTGCATGCAAGCACATGGGTAAAAAAAAATAATAGTTTCACTGCTCTCAGTAGCTCAAGACTCTTTTCCCTCCTATCCGGACACTCTACTGCTAAATACTGCTAATACTGTTTCTCCCACATCAAAGATTTTCAATGGCAACTTTCTGGAGCCTCTTTGTCTTAACATTCCTTCACAGTCCAGCCCTTACCACCACCTTCCTTTTATGCTCTGTGTGAACTTTCCATTCTGCCAGATTGGCCTATCCTTTATTCCATCTTTTGCTCTAAATGTGATAACTAAATAAATAATTACACTAGATTAGTAGATCTATCGAATAGACAGCAAAATAGTTGATTATTTTGTTGTCAATAAAAATTAACCATTAACAAAAACTGGTTTATATTTTTGAAGATTCTATCCTAGACATTTTGTAATGTATCAGAGAATTCTGGAGCCAAGCTAACGGAATCAGTTCTTGTCTCTGCCACTTCTGAGCTTAGGCAAGTTACTTTATTTCCTCATCTGTAAAATGGGCTAACAATAAAGCTTACCTTATAGAGTTGCTGTGTAACTTAGAATAGTCCCCAGCATGTAGTAAGCACTATAATATTCTTTATTATTCCAAAAGAAAGAGAAGAGTGTTCTATTATTCCTTTATAAACCCACATTTGCAGGCTATTACTGATGTATACTGCTAGTAATGTTATTCTTATTGGTGTGGTGGTCAAAGTGATACACCTTTAATACACATCTAATTGTTTAATAAGTTGCTGAATATTTTCTGAAAATAGCAACCAGATTTTTCTTTATGTGTATGTGTGTGTATATATATATATATATATATATATATATATTTTTTTTTTCCCAAGAGGCCTTAAAAGATTCTGGAAACCTAAAAGTTCCTACAAGATGCAAAGCCTCAGTATATTCACTGTTCCCACATCAGCCAAGTTCTCCTTGTTGCCAGGGTTATCAAGTTTCTGAGGTTCAGTATTCAACATGTTCACTGTTAATTAATACATGGCTCTGATCTACTTGGGGAAACTGTAAAAAGCAATTAAGAGCAAACCAGACTGAAGAATAAAGGACAGGCTTTCTTCTTTTTATCTCTTCCCAGAGTTTCAACGTTTTTCACTGTAGCTCCCCATGGGTGGGTTGAGAGGTGGAACAGTTCATAAGCAATTTATTTTGAAATTGCTGAGGGGTTGGGGGAGGTGTTAGCATTTCTCCCTAAACCTGGCCTTCCTTGTGAAGTTGCTGCTGTTTCCCTGTTCTTTGCCCTCTTTCCCCTGGGTGGTCTCTCTCTCCCCGAGTGATGGTAAGAGCAGGGAAAACGGGAAATGTGGATCTGTAACTACGTGACTTTATTGCCTGGTGTACAGGCTCCAGATACCATTTGATTTCATAACTGAGATCCTTTCCTTTTGCTATCTCCTCTGTGCAGTATCAAACTCTCCCCAAGTCCTCTCTCAACCACCACCACCACCCCCCCACCGTAAGTGGAGCTATTAGAACAAGTGAGGATCTGCCTGTAATTACTGTTTAATTCATTTGCATGTGGATGTTCTCATTATAATGTCATTAGCATGGGGAGGGAGTGTGGTTGCCAGAGCAACCAGGAGTGGGGCAGGTGCAGTTCAGCCTCAAATGGATTCTCGGCTGTTTGGTCAAACTCCACCTGTACTCCTGGCCCTTATCACTCTTGTGGTTGCCAGAAGAAAACATTCCGCAGCTTTACCCTCTTTATTTTGGCTGTGTCTTTGGAGTGTCTTGGTAACCTGTACAGTTCTTCCTGATTTTACTAAAAACTTATTTTATTTTAACTAGCCATGCTTAGGGATTTAAGCTCCCGCTTGCCACATGTGGCTTTTGAGCCCTTGAAACGGGATTAGTTGAAATTGAGATGTGCCATATGTAACTGTAATATACACAAAGGTCTTTAAAGACTTAATATGAAAAAAAGAGTGTAAATTATCTCAATAAATTTTTAAATTTGGATTGTATATTGAAATGGTAATATTTCAGATATATGGGGTCAAATAAAATATATTATTAGCTTTTTTATTTTATAAAATGGCTACTAAAACATTTAAAGTTACATATGTGACTCACATATATGTTCCATATTATAGTTTTATGGACAACACTGTCCTAGATGATAGATTTCTCTTCTAAACCTCCTCTCTGATTAGTACTACCTTCTTAATCCTTACAGACATTTACAATAGCTGGAATCCATGCAGAATTTCCATACCTAATTCTTTCTGGATTGCCTAGCAATTTGCTTGTTTTAGCCATCATTTCATAAATACTCTTAGAGGTTAAAGAATTCGGTTTTCCCATTAACGCAGGAATTCCCTCTTAAAGCAATGCTGATGGATGGCTAACCAGGCTCTGCTTGAGTCTTTCCCTGGGGCCCCTACTTTACAGAATATAAGATAGAGAAGAACTCAAATTATAAGAATGCTTTTCTTTACATTGGCAAGAAATCTGCTTCCTTCATAAAAGCTACCCACTAATCTTAGCTCTGCCCTTGGAAAAAAAATAGAGTAAGGGTGCTTCTCATCCACATGACAGCCCTCCATTTACTTGAAGACAGCTGTCATGGTCTGCTAAGCTAAGCTTCTTTGTTAAACATTAGCCACTCCCCTCAACAATTTCTCATAAGTCGTGGCCTCGAGGCTCAACCATCCTTGTTGCCCTCCTCCAGACTTTTGCCATTTGTCAATGTCCCTGTAAAAATGAGAGATCCAGAAGAGGACATCCAACTCCAGATGTGGTGCACACTGTGTAGAAACAGTAAGATTATTCCATCTCTTCTTCCCGACACAGCCTAAGACTACATTTGTTTCATCACCTCCTCTGTCCCATTGTTGACACATGTTGAACTTCTTGTCTGCTCAACCTAATAGATATTTTTTCATATAAACTGTTATGAAGTCATAACTTCTTTATCCAACACTTAAATAATTGATCTTTTAAAAATTGAAACCCAGGGCTTTATGTTTACCTCCGTAAAATCTTACTTGTGCGCTTTATTACAAGGTAATTTTGTCTGGTTCTTGCTCAGTAAATTAGCTGTGCTTCTCAGTCGTGTGCCAGTCAAAGACATGATAAACTTGCTTTCGATGTCATCTTACTCACTGATAAATGTATTGAACTAGACGGAGCCACCTTGTCCATTAATAAAGAGACTTTGTCAACTGTTTTTCTAAAATCCGTATGCACTGTGGTGTTATCTGGTCAAACTATTCTACCAGAAAACAATTGCAGTCAGTAACTATTTATTGTGCATCTACAATGGCCAGAAATCCTCTAGACATTGAAGTATGATTTGAATTCAGTGAAACAATTCTGATGCCTAGTGATCACCTCTTCCTTCTCTACATGTTCCCAAGCTGTATCTTTAACAATCTGTTAGGACATTTTGCCAGACTTCATTATTGATCTTACTGGTTTATAATTTCCGTAGTTCAACATTTTAACTTTTCAGATAACAAGACACCATTTGCAGCTTGCCACTTTTTCCATATTCCATCCATTCTCAAGGTGTCTTAAAGGTTATCAGCCACAATTCCACAATCATACCTGTAAGTTATTTTATTTTCCTGGGGAAGAGGTGAACTGTACTTGGAGATTTATAGTTATTTAAAGTTGCTCTTTCTTTTCTTCTTTCTTTCCCTCATCCTGGGGAAACTGTATCTGCCTTGGTTATCATGGTAGCCTGGCATCTAATGTAGAGACTAATTGTTGACTGCTTAAATTTTTAATCTTTTTTTCCTTCTCTTTCCAGTTTGAAAGTTATCTCTTCATCTCATTGAAAAGAAGGAAAATTAAGCCAAATAGGCCTTTTGCCTTCTTTCTTTTATTATTAATGATGTCAAAGCATTTTTCCCCAGACATGATCAACAATTATGTTCTTAATTCATTTTCTGAAGGCAAAAGGTACACCTCGTTTTCTAAATAACTTTCATCAAGATAATGAGACTAGATTCCAAGAGACTCTCTTTGTTTCTATACCTGGATTTACTAGTAGATCATTTAGAAATTTTGTATACTTGTTTTTCTCCCATCTGTACTTATAGTATGTTTCTGACTTATAAAGATGTAAAAATGTAGTCAATTAAAATGAAAAAATTATACAAATTGTCATTAGATTTTCTATAGAAACAATCCAGTGAATTTCTAATTTAGGACTGATTCTCTCTCTCTCTCTCTCTCTTTTTTTTTTTTTTTGGTAGCCTCTGCAGAAACATGTAATATCTTGACACTATTAAATGGCCTGGTAAAATATTGTTAAACTCATTATTCATTTAATTCTAAGCCCAGTGTTTACATTGTTACCTATATTTCATGTGTGTATATGCCACAGATGCTGGCAATAGTTGTATGGTTATAATGGTCTAGCGTTGCAGGTTGAAATCTTTTGTATAGCCAGGCTAAAGTGTCCCAGAGAAAGAAGTTCTAAACAGGTGCTTTTGAAGAAGAGGTTGATAAATTGTTACTATCTATGTTGCCAAAAAGTAAGTGATTATATATAATTGAATGAATCTTGAAAGGTATTGTAAGCTATGAGTTTAGTCTTCTGCATTTATAAATGTTACATCCACACTTAGACTGTATCTACTAGTGTAATGAGAAGGCAAACTGTGAAAGAGTAATTTGACTAATTCAGTCAAAATTATCATATCAATCATTTGGATATTTCAGAAGAAAGTTTTAAGTGCCTGAATTATGGAAATAATTACTCCATTTCTCCATTGCCTTTACTATGTGCATATGAAGAGATAATCTGATAGACTGTTTTTTTCTTTTTATAAAAAGACAGCCTTTAAAATTGGGAACCACCCAATATAATCTCTAAAAACTTTTCACAGTTTTGCATCTGGCTTCTTTTGATAAATATTATCTTCTCATTTTTATAACAATTTTTCCAAAACAAAGGGCATCTTTTTCTAAAGTTATTTGTCAGTATAATGCAAATTAAAAATTGAAGCATAATATTGTAGATTATTTCCTTACAATATTGCAAAAACAGCCTTGAATTGAATTAGATCATACTGGCTGCTTACTTAATTCAGTTAAAATCAGTAAACATGAAAGAAGCTAGATTCTGATGGTAATTTTATTCATGTCTCAGATTTACAATAACCTCAAATTATTTTGTTTGATTTGTTTTTCCACCAATAATTTAGTTTAATTTATCACTTTACAAAACCTGAATAGGTTATCAAAGTATTGAAATATAAATTCTTTTAGGAAACCTGTCATTCTGAGATTGTCCTTATTTTTGCTCTCAATAAAAGATTTGTTACCACCCACAAGAAAATTTTCTAACCAAAAGATAGCAATAGATTGACTAATTAAAAATGCATCCATCTGTTGGTTTGCTTGTTGCCTTGCTATTTGAAAAATGCAGATCTAAGTGTGTTGTTTTATTTATGAAGACCCTCTAACTGTGAGAGTTATGAATTCATAAGATTGCATTCATCAGCACAATAAAGGTTAACATTATAACAAAAGTTAAATATACAGAGCATTTCATATATTTCTTTAATAGGTTTGAATTTTTAAACATGTAATTTTAGAAAATAGAGCTTTTTTATATAAAATGCAAAATAGATTTTAACTGTTCTTATAGAACTTTAACAGAAATTAGGATTTACATACAAAAACATCAAGTTGCATATGAACCATTTGATGTTTGCTTTGCTTATGAATAGCGGATAATTACTTTGAAGTGACTGAATATGAAGCTTTATTCTTCCTCAAGGAGGAAGTGTGAAAATTGGTAGAACCAGGATTATATTATTTTAGAATTGAAAGGAAGATGATCCTTACAATCATCTAGGTCAAGATGCTCTAGATTGAAAACTGAGGCTTAAAGAGATGTGATTACTTGTCCAATATCAGACAATCCAGAATCTAAGATTCTTGCTTTCTTAATATGGCGTTTCTTTCACTGTTTAACATGTTTTATAGTACCCTGAGATAAATTGTTTGATTTTTATGCTCTTCTTTGCTAAATTATACATAGAATCTACATTCCATTAGTTAAGATTTTGTCATCTGTGTTTGGGAGAAAGAAATTTTGACTGATATCTTTACTTCCATGTAAATATCAGGTATAGGAAAGAAATCAAGACTCACACTTTGTGGTAGCCAAGCAAAGAAGCAGTTTGTGTGTGTGTGTGCTCACCATGTAAAATATCTACATATAAAAACAGATTAATCTCTGCAAGAGATGGTACACAGGAAGACAATTCCCCATGGACTAACAGTGAGTCTACCTCTGAATTTAAGACTAATAACAAATGGAAACAGTAAATTTTTGGTGAAAAAGTACTTGTGAGGCTATTTAAAAACATCTTTCAGACAATTACATAAATAATAAAAATGTATGGTCCAACTTTTAAAAAATGATTTACTGCAGTTATCTAGCACCTCACCAAATTAAGGTACAATAATATTAACAACAAACAATTATTTTGTGCCAGGCACTATGCCTATGGCTGAATATAGAGTATCTCACTGAATTCCTATAACAATCCTGAAGTGGGCACTATTATTAGTCCCATTTTACAGATGAAGAAACTGAGGCTCTCACCAGGGCATACATTTCCCTCCTAGAATGTGATAAATGTAAAGAGAGTTACTGTGTGTGAGAAGAAGAACAGAAAACATAAGAGCTGAGATGAGGTTGAATATCAGATGGACAGTTAGGGTCTTTTAACTAAATGATTCTCTCTCCTGCTTTAGCCATAGATGCACAATTTGAATTTGGGTCTCAATAAAGTTACAAATCACATGTCATGGGCAGTCAAGGTTACTCTCAAATGGTCAAACCTTTCACCATTAAATCTTTCTATGTCACATCCATGAAGAAATAGGTTTTTATACAATGCTTAATTCTGATAATATTTTTGAAAGGTCAGACAATTCTAAATTTTCTTTGATTCCTGACAAAAAGTGAGAACAGGGAAAGAAATGAAAAAGCATTAGTTTCTCTGAACCTCATTTTAATCACGAATTTGAATCTTCTAAACCATCTAACTTTTAAGCACACTTGCTAACAAATAGCTAAGCCATTTGTGTTTGTTTTGGGTTTTATTTCTCTCTGTGTTGGGGGCAGGCAAATAATCAGCTAAAAAAAGAAGCTAATGCTGGTGACTTTGGGGGACAGGCTTCAAGCTCCTGAAATCAAAAGTGGACTGCAGATATAATGGGGAATGTAGTTAGATACTCTGTTTAGGGAAGTGGGCACATTTGTTCAATACGGTGTAACCCAAGGCCATCCATTTTGGTTTGGCAGCAAGCAAGTAATTGTATGAAAAATCTGCATTTATTCCCCAAATGGCTATAAGTAATGGGCCCCATAAAGAAAGTCAATGGAAATCCTATGTGGTCACAGAAAAGAAGCAAACCTCCCAAAATTTTGGGAAAATTTTCACCATCAGCTAGTTCAATTTTATAGCATCGGTTAATTACAACCTGATTCATTGATGAATATACCTAAAGGAAAACACCTGTCCACACACAATATGACTACCTACTGAAATCCATTTTTTATGGTTATTTCCCAAATTAAATACCCTGAACATAAATGGAAAAATGTATGTTTTCCATGGTGAAGAAAGAATTAAGGAGAAATTCAATAATATGGACTTGAAAGAGAAAATCAATAACTTATTTTGAAGTTTCAAGAGGCAATTTTATACAGATGCCAATTTTTAAGGAGTTTATTTTTTTTCTTTAATCAACCATCCTTCCCCCTTTCCCCTATATAAACTGCTTTTATTCTGAGTTAGAAGGCAAGATGGTATTACTCGAAAGCATATTCTTTATAGAGATAATTAACCTCAGTGGCTTGCCAAGAGTATTTCTAGGCTTGTGTGTTTGTGCCTATATATATGCGTATTTGTACAGATAATCTCCAAGAACACTTTGTATTAAAATACACCAAACCAACCCAAATTGAATTCTAAAGACCAATTATCTTACAAAGAAGACAATTTATTGAAAACCCATTTCTATCCACAACCAAGTATAATTTATTGGAGGTTTCCAAGAGCTTTAAAATATTAATTCCGAGTACTACTTCATTTGTTCTCACCAATTTCATCAGTTTGAAAATTAATCAATTGGCAAAAAAGTTGAACTCTAAGTGATGTTAGATTTAAATTATGCATGTGAATTTCATCAGAACATGAAGAGCAAAACATATTACAGAATTATAAATAGGTAAATTATCTTTGAAGAAGGATTTGTGTAAACAGAGAATAATCAATAATATGGCTTTAATTCTAAAAGTTTAAGGCTTTTCTATCTTTACAACTCTTAGTTTCATGTGTGTATATTTTTCCAGAATTCTTTACATTTAGATTTGTTCTATTTTTTTATACTAAGTACCAAAAGAAGCACTGTTTTTGAAGATTAGCTGTGTTCAGAAAAAAAGAATCACAAAATTATTTCCGTGGTAATTATTAGCTTTGCACTCAACAGGTTTAAGGCATTGGTGAATCAAACATTTGCTCAACATTCCCCATGGATTTGCCAACCATCTGTGTTTACATCCCAAGTAAGCTCCAGGGTTATAAAGTTATTTGCTCAGGTTTATTGGTTACACTCTTGCCCCTGAAAAACTACTGCTTGCCTTTTGCCTGGTAGACCAGAAACCCAAATGTTATAAGCGACAGTGCTCCCAGACCCACAGCAAAACAGATAATTTACACAAGATGATAAGCTATAATATTCAAATTTATACCTTTCATGTGTTTTACTTTTGTATCTTCTTATCTCCAAGAAGACAAAAAATAGAAACATAGTAAAAGTAAAACTTGAGTACAGCTAATGCAAAAAAGTAAGCTATAATATATTACCATGTTATAATGTATTAAATATTTTAGGTAGTATGTACCTTAATTGAAACAGAGGCAAATATATTTTATTTCCTGTGACAAGGCGAAAATTAATCTGTTTATTTTTAGAGAATATCGGGGCTCCTAGTGATTTTAGAGTAAACTTGGAACATTTTGTTTAAAGACCCTGCAACTTTAGCAGATCAGGAAATATGATGTTCAGCTTTAGAGACTCATAATCAGAATGCAGATGGCACCAAATAAAAACAAAGTAATTAAAACGAGGCTTACATCTTAATCCAGTCTCTCTTTCTAGAGATTGGAATTTTAATTTGTGCTAGTGACCTATCTGACTTTTCAGAGGAGTAATCTACTGTACAAATAGAAACATCTCAATAGCGGGGCTTCACATTGTAGAATGCAACCTCCTTCCAATATTAAGACATTACATTATACAAGATGCAATCCATGCAAAGTCTCAAGCGTAACATTCCTCCAGCTACTTTCCAATTAGCAAAAACAAATGTTCCCAAGTAATTTTATGAAGAGATATTAGTACTTACAGGTCAGCTAAGAATCAATCAATCTGAGAAAGGGGAAGCTAGAACCTCTGATCACTCAAACTAGGAGAGAAACTAGGACTATTCTTGGGCACCAGTCCCCAAAAAGATTCAGCAAGGGAGCTTTATTCTTTGCATCAACAAGCCTTGGAATGCTTGCCTTCCCAGGGTGATTATTACATCACATTGTTGGGCTACAGATGTGGGAGTTTGGTATATATATGTGTTTGCATTTTTGCCTGTGTTTGAGAAAGCAGTTTCTGAAGGACTGTGGATCAAACCCTCCCTCTGGTAGGCTCTCGTCACCAGCTTTTGAAGAAGAATTAGTTATGTGCCCCCCCACCCTTTTCTACCTAAATGTAGTGCTGGGCCTCAGGATGCCTTGGCGCACAAAGCTTCCATCCAAGGCTGTCACTTGACTGACAGCAAAAAGGTTGCCGGGAGATGGGCAGCTGTGTGTAGGTGGACATGGAAAAAACAGAGAGCTCAGCAGATTCAATCAGAATACAGCAAGAGGAAGCTTCTAAACCACAGACCCTTCCAGCCTTAGCAGCCTTGAGAAGCTTTAAAGCCGCCTAGTTTTATTTTTAATCGAAGTCAGGTTTTAAAACAAGTACCCAAGTTTATAAATAGATGGATAGCTATAACACATAAATACATATTGTAAAGTGGCAAAATAACTGTATTGCTAAAGAAAACTATAAATGGCAAGACCCAGAGCATCCTGAATTTCCTCTTTGCCTTGGCAATTCAACTGTGTGGTGATTTCTGCATTGTAACTTTAGTTCTTGGAGTCACTTAACCAGGGAGCCCTGCTAAGCAGTATAGGCACAACTGGGCATTTATCAAAGTATTTAAATAATAATAATCTGATTGAAAACTATAAAAGTTTCAGATGAAAACATAATGAGACACGGAGGATATGCAGCCCAGTTTTGTTTTTTTTTTTAATTTTTATTGGAGTATAGTTGCTTTACAATATTATGTTAGTTTCTACTGTACAGCAGAGTGAATCAACTATACGTATACATATATCCCCTCTTTTTTGGATTGCTTTCCCATTTAGGTCACCACAGAGCATTGAGTAGAGTTCCCTGTGCTACACAGTAAATTCTTGTTAGTTATCTATTTTATACATAGTATCAACAGTGTATACATGTCAGTCCCAATCTCCCAATTCATTCCGCCCCCTGCCCCCAGCTTTACTGAGCTGCAGTAAACTGACCATTTAATGGAACAGACTTGATTAATTTCCTGCTGATGACAAATTATCTCTGAGAGGTGTCTATGTAATATAACTAGGCAGGTTAAAGCTTCTGCAATGGGACCTCACTCTTAAAGTTAATGCGTGTTGAAATATCTCTTATAATCACCTGTGCATGTTTTGGTTCAAATTTGTTTTAATTCAGAGCTGCAAGAGATAGAGACTTAAAAGTCAGGCCATATATCCAAACCCACATGTTAATCCTGAATGTCAGAGTGGAACATCAAGTCTCAGGAGATAAATCTTATAATATTTATCAGGTACAAATATTCTATATAGAAGAAAGATTTATCCCAAACTGGGATGACTCAGTTTCCAATCCAGCTAGAAATGTTTCAGGATGTTCTTCTTAAAAGGCTGTGTTAATAGAGTCACAAATTTAAATAATAAATGGCATCGGACTACCATTCTCTGCATTTTAACGCCTAGTTTTTAACTTCTTCTCTGCCTGCCCCATCAAAAGAAAACCTGGGCTGCATACACATAGAATTGAATAAGAAAAAAGCCAAATGGTCCAACTGATATACTTTAAATGTCAGTTTGAGTCAAATGATCCGTTACTAACTGAATTTCTTTTCACCTCCCTACTTCAAATAACTCATTATTGGTCTGAATTTCAGCCAGTTTATTTGTGCAGATATAGGCATGATCTAAGAAAAAGTAATTCCACATATAACTAAGTAAAAGAGGGCTGCTTAATATATTTTAAAGTTGTATGATGTAGGTTTGTGCATAGACTCCTGAGTTAGCATTTATTTTATATGAATTTTTCATTGTTTTTAAACATTCTATGTCCAAATAATGCCAGTTCTAACTAAAGCATGTTTATGAACCTCACTTTATTTCTTTATATAGGGAATTTATTTACGTTCAATTGATTTTAATAAGGTTTTACTGATTTACATTGGGACTCAAGTAGTATTGTAATTCAGAAAAAAAAAAAAGCCTATACTATGTTTCTTGGAGTTTTGGCTGAGTTTCCTCTTTAGTCCTTTTGAATAAACAGTCAAAAGGCATAATCTTTTGCAGGCAAAAAGCTTTCCTTATTTACTAATTGAAATAAATGATTAGGTTAAAGAAGTAAAATATAAACATAATTTCAAAAGCAATATTTCCTCTATAAATATGCTTATAATGTTCCATTCATTAAATAAACATTTAAAGAATTTATATTTTACTGCTGACTGAAAGGAACACACAAACTAAAAGTTGAGAATTATGTTTTAGCCGGGGCATTACCGAGGACTATAGGCCGGGAAAGCAGCCTCTCAGAAAGCTCTGAGGAACTGTTCCAAGGAGGTAAGAGAGGAGCCAGGATATACAGGAGCTTTTGCTAAAAAAAAAAAAGCAAAAAAAACACACACACACCAAAAAAACAAAACATGTAATCCAGCATCAAAAGATTACTGCTAATCACAAAAACCAGATATCTCAAGTTAATCATTTGATTGCTTTTCTATGTATGGAAAGATGCAAGATTCTGGGCATGTTGAAATTATTTATTTGATATGCATCTTAACTATCTAGGGCCAGTATCCTGTTTTTCTGCATCCCGAATTCCCCTCAGGGTGCACCGTTGGGGACAGCTGCCGTGGCTGATGCCTTGATGGTGAACAGTGTTCTTTGTTTATTGAAATGGCAGGCAACAATTTTTTGTCCACAGTACATATCTGTCATTTAAGACATTTTTAGAATATTCAGAGATCTTTGAAATTACAAAATAAATGTTGGAGGTACAAGCACTCTGTAAATGCTTTAGACTATGATAGGGGAAAGGAAAGTTACATTTCTAAACTTCCATTCTCATTATGCACTAAATTATAAATCAGGTTCACAATCCTATTATTTTTCTTACAGCATTTCACTGCAATTACATATGGTTTTTCAGAAAGAAAAAATAAAAAGGAGGAGTGGCTGTTGCTGTGCTTCTAGAAATTGGTTCTCTAACCAGATAATTACTTCTCTTTTAACGGGGCTAAAAAAAAAAAAGTTCCAGTTTATGTCATCCCCATATATATTATCATTAGTTTTTCATCATAAAACAACTGTAATTCCAAAGCTCTTTAATAATCATAAATCGACATAGCTATTAAATATTAAAATATTTAATAGCCAAAATAGTGGCTGTAACTTGCAGCTTTATATTGGCATTTTGAGTAGGAATGAGTGAACACCATTTGCTAGGTGTTGTATCAAAGGGTTCCAAGTAAAAAGCATTCTACATTTCTTCGCAGACCTGGCTTTCGTGCCTGAAAAATCAAATAGTTTTGATGTTTGACTCATGTTCCCAGGGCAGCCAAAAACAGATGCAAGTGATCTCCTCTGAATTCTCCTGAAGAAAGGTGCATTGTCTCTGCCAAATGTTTAGTTCTGGATATCTAGAGTTGCTGCAGGATTGAACTGGGTGGGTGTCTTCCTCTCGTTCCACCTCCCTCTCCACAGCTCCCAGGAGAACAAAAGTTTCCCGGTGGTTTCTGTTCGGTTCCCCCACCCCCATGCGGTGGGTGTCGTGCCTGCCCAGGGCTGAAAAGACAACATTCACATCTTAATCACGTGGTCTTTGGCACATAGTAGGCACTTGAATAATGTTTGAGTTGAACAAAAATTCAGATATAGCACCAGACAGACTTTCAGAAAAGTCTTGACCCCTGAGATCCCCATCCTTATTTTCTTGTCCTTTTCCTCAGGGATTCTGAAGATCTTTTCCTGTGTCTTAGTATCTCACCCATCTGACTGGTCAAGACCTGAGTTCCTGTGGCTCTCTTTCCCACTGAGGTGTAAAGGGCTAACAAGTGGCCTGCTTCTTATTTGCATAAGAAATAGCAGCAAAGCCTTGACATCAAAAGACAAAATCTCCAACAAAGTTTCCTGGAAGCTTTAAGAAGCCCACCAACTATAGTTTCAGGTCATTATATTTCAGGTGGTAGTTAAGTTTAGGGGCATTTTTCTGACAGAAGTTGATATTTCATTAGAGCTTTGGTTATTCATTATCACCAATATCTTGACTTGGTGGTGACATTTTTTATTCCTTACACCTCGTTTCATTTAATTATTTTTGAAACTATTATATTTGAAGACAGTTACAATCCCTAGGTTCAAATCCCACTGAAATCATGTAGGGATATAAGAGTTTAGTGTGAGCTGTAATAAATCAACAATGAAAAAAGGGAAGCACTTAGAATTTATTTCCCCTACCTACTCCAGGAGTGGGTGAAATAAAGCCTTCTCCTCTCATGGAGAGCAAAAGGTGAATCACAGAGATTGGTTTCCTCATGGAAGGGAATTTTCAAGCTGAACAAATGATTGTGCATTTAAAAAATATTAATAGTTATTAATGAGATATTATTTGAAAGTAATAATAGCTACTGATCATGAGCCAGACACCATACTGCGTGCTCTACAAAACTTATTCCAGTTTTAGAAGAATCACATAACTATCTACAATTCACAGATAAGAAAACCATATCTCAGAGAGGTTAAGTAACTTACACAAAGACACCCAGCTAGTAAAAGAACTGTTAGAATGTTAAACTAGGGATGTCAGTCTTGAAAATCCTGGTTCTGGCAATGACAGGGAGTCATTGGAGCACTGTTGGAGACTCCATTTATTAATAAAGAGGCCAAGGTCCAGGGAAGTCCAGCTACACTAGCTAGAAAATCTGGCAGAGTGTCTAGTAAAAGGCAGAGTGGATTCCTGTTCTCATTCTAACCTTTTCTCTAGTCTTCCATGCCCTTGCTTTATTGTTGTTTTTTTTGTCCAAAGGTCCAAGGTTCTTTTTACTTTGGTAAAATTGGTCCTCCGTTTAGACGCAGAAACTCCTAAGATACTTGGTGTTATTTTGAAATGTCTTTAAAAATTAGAGATACTTTTGAAATTCAACCTTAATTCACATAAGCATCTAAAATGTACTTTGTAGCTCAAGATTTTATGGTAGGCACTGTACAAAAAGAAAAATTATACCAAGAATTTCAAATTATTGAATTATTATTTTCATTAAGCTTATAAGCATATATGTTTTGACATATCTCTTATTGGATTGAAAATACTCTCAATTTCACACAGCAGTTGGGAGCCTAGTTTTATTAAAGAGTCAAGCTAATTTATACTAAAAGTAGGTGATTTTAGGTGCTTTTTGTGTGGTATTCTATTGTATGCTTTTGACTTCACTGAGTGACTGATTTGTTGCAAATACTCTCAAACGTCTGAAAATTCCAAGGCGTTTTCCAATAAAGTAGGGTGTTTGCATAGATGGTGGACCAGGACCACCATCATTTTTTTTTTTCATTTTTGTCCTGTTTTTAAGGAGGAATCGTGTCTGTTGGATTAGAACACTTTTCCTCTAGGTTGTCACAGTGGACAGAGGAATTTTCAGCATCTCATTTCTTGTTTTTTTCTACTATAACTTTTATTACGGAAAACACTGAACACACATAAGCATAGAAAGAATAGTATAATGAATTCACGAGTCTTATTATTCGGCACTTAAAAATATACCCAAATTTCCCAATTCTGTTTTATCTATTCATTCCTTTATTCTTTTCCTTTCTTTTTTTTTTCTTTTTTTATTGGAATGTTTCTACGGGAATCCAAGCTATTGTATACTTTCATCCTAAATACTTCACTATTCAACAGCTCATTTCTGATCTTCAGCCCAGAAATGCTATAAAGAGGAAGTTATAGTTCAGTTTTCCCAAGTTAGCATTTCCTGCCTCTTGGGTCTCCAGATTATTGGGCTGCTTTGGGTCCTGAAAAGGGAAATGGGAAGAAAAAAGGGGATGGACATCACTGAATGTCCCCTAGCAAGTGAAGCCTTGCTTTCAGGCAGCTGTGGCTAGAAAGACTTTAATAATCAGTGTGCATATACCGGAGGGGGGTGGTGGTGGTAGATGGTTCATGTTTTAGAAACTTTACTGTTTCTAAGGAGGTAGCCAGTCAATTTCCCATTTCAACCACCCATACACGCAGCACTCAAATCTTGCACAGAGGCAACCAGCAACCATTGTTTAAAAACGTTTTAAAAATAATTCGGATTGCTCTTTTTCTCCGCTGAGTCTGTGTACAGAATGACAGGGACCAATATTCATCTCCTTTTTCAATAAACCTCCGGGAGACACATGAAAGAACGTAGAAATGCATTCCTTAGAAGGACTTCGTGCAGTTATTTTAAATAATTTATACGCACACGTACATATACATCCCCCACGTGCATTTCTTTCCCCCTTTTTACTTGTGTAAAATCAGTAGCTACAATAACTGAAATCCACTTCCTCAGACTGTGACATTTCAGCAGGTCTTTCACGGAGAAGTCAGAAAGTCTGGAGCCGCACAAGCTGTCCCTCTAGGCCACCGACTCACACAGCTACTGCCCAGCGCCTCGCCAAGCAGGCTCAAGTAAAAGTTGCCCATCTCATTAGTCCGGGTCTGAATTTGCACAAGTGGAGTAGACACGATGTGCTACGGAGGCCAGTGACCTGAAACCGTGGCCGCGATCTGCTCTCTCCTCCACACCGCCCTACACCCTTCGTTCTTTCTCTAGGATTTCTATTTCAGGGATGGCAGCTACTCAGGCAACCCCTGGGATACTAAGAGTTTCTCCTTGAAACACTTTCTGATTTCGTCTTCTGCAATCCAGCTGGCGAGAAGTGCGACAGGACTCCCGGGCCCTCTCCACGGTCACCCGCCACCACTCCGCAGGGGTGGCCTTGGTGCTCCGGAGAGGGGCGGGTGGATGAAAAGATACCCCACGGACACACCTACTCTCTGCGGACTGCGTGGTGCGGTCTTTGTCCGCTCGCCCTTCCGCGCGGGCCTCGCACTCCCTTTTCTGGCCGGCAGGTGGCGCGGTTGGTTCACGATGAGCTCCTGCCGGAGAGGGAAAGGCGCTTCCATCTCTCCGCGGTCGCCTTCCCGCTGGGACCAAGGCCCAGGAGGAAAACCTGGCCCTACCCCGTGGGGAGCCAGAAGAGGGGCGGTTTGGGAGGAGGAGGGAAGGAGGGAGGCCTCGTCAGGAATCAGGGCGTCTTCAAACGTCCGGAGAAATTCACCGAGTCACGTCGGGGGCCGGGTCCCGGGCCGCCTGCTGCGTTGCGGTCTCTGGGCAACGCTCAGTTGGCTGAGCCCGCGTCCGGGGCATCAGGGGACAAACCAGGGACCAGTGCTGCCTGGGCCCCCAGGAGGCCCACAGTGACACCCGCAGCACCTCGGCGGGGGCGGCTGCGCGGATTTCTGCGGGTCCTGTCGCTCACCACCGTCTCCTGGGGAGGCGAGAGCTGTCCGGACCAGCGCAGGGGAGCGACGGGAGCGCAGGGCGGCAGCAACCGCTCCGGGCAGCCCCCGAGCTCGGGTTTGCGGCAGGTCCCCGCACTTCCACTTCAGCTCTTCGCTTCTACCCCCCGGGCCCCGAACTTGCTAGGCCCGGTTCCAGGGACTCCCCACGGGGAACACACAGTTGGTTCCCGGCAGACAAGGCCGTCTCGGGGCGCCTTGCCGGGGTGGGGAGTCCTGTCCCGGGGCCGGGGAGGTGGAAGCGCCTTTCCCTCAACGGCTGAGCGCGGAGATGGGGCCTGAGGGGGCTTCTCCGTTGCTAGAAAGTCTTTCGTTCAGTCTCTGGAGACGGGCCGAGGGCTGCACTCGACGTTCGGGACTGATTAGGTACCGCTCTCCAGGCAGCTGGGAGCCTGGGAAAAAAGCAGTAATCAAGCCACAGAACTCTCCCCAAAGAGCATTTCATATGGAGATGCACCACAAAGACACAAAACGGGGCCAGGGGCCAGGTAGCAGAGAGTGGCCGCGGCCGCGCGCAGGAGTGAACGTGTAGCCTGAGTCGGGGCGCGCGGGAGGCGAACACTTCGACCCTCAGAAAAGAGCAACAGCAAAGAGGCAGGTCAACTTGATACTTTTTTATTGAAATAAAAGAGCATTTTCCTCCATCTCAAACCGCCCGAGGCGTAAGAGCGGGTTCCCAACCTTTCCTCGGACTTCCCCCAACCAATTCAGAGTCTTTCGAAGCTCCTTCCGCCGTCCAGGGGCTGGACCGCTGAGATGCGACCAGGGGACCCGCGGCCTCATTCCAGCAGGGGAGGGACGCGGCAGAACTCGCCCCCTTAATCCCGGGGAGACCTAGCGCCCAGCCGAGCCCAGAGTGGGAGGGGCATAGGGGCGGGCTCTGCTCATCGGGGGCGGAGCAAGGCAACCCCTTCTGCGCTACTATTGGCTGCGGGCCCCTGACTGGCGGGTCACGTCACGGGCCGGGCCCACCCCCTTGGCAATGTCTTCAGCCTGCTGCACTCCTAACTTAAGCATTTATTCCACTGGGATAGAAGCAGCAGGAGCAGCGTTAGCACCGGCGAACCATGGCTGGGATTTTTTATTTCCTCCTCTTTTCGTTTCTGTTTGGGATTTGCGACGCTGTCACCGGTTCCAGGGTGTATCCCGCGAATGAAGGTAAGAACGGGGCGGCCTTTCTGCGGTCTGGGACACAGAGGCGAAGATCGGCGGGTGAATGGTCCCCGGGAGCGCGAGGCCGGAGGGTGCAGGGGGATCCCAGCGCGAGCGGTCGCCTTGACTCCGGAGAAAGGGGTCTGGAGCGGGGGGAACAGCGAAGGGAAGGCGCGGAGCGGCCGGGCAGCCTGCCTCGGGGCGGTGACCTGTGCGTGTGGCGAGGTTGCCCAAGTTTGTAGCGAAAGGACAAAGTTTATCGGCATCCACCGGCGAGGGCAGCCCGAGGTGCCCCGAGGGGATGCACGGGAGACAACGCCAAGAAAACAAATAAATAAATAAATTTTGTGGACCTCCTCCTACCACCACTTACCCACTCAGCCCAGGTCGAGGGGGAACGGAAGCCTGGAGCTCCTTGAGGGTATGGCGGTGCTCTCGGGTTCTTGCGAAAGCTTTGCGAGCTCTGGTTTCTGCAAAGTTTCCCGAGCCCTGCGCTTCCCGGGACCTGGCTGCCGGGCCTCCACCGCGCAGCGGTCGTGGCGCCGCTCGCCGGTCGCTGGTGACCTGATTGCTAGCACCCGGCGTCAGATACCTTTCTCCCAACCGGGCCCCCGCGCCGTCGGGGTGCGATTGCTGGCCTAGGGGACACCAAGCTCCTCATGTCACCCCGCAGACCTTGGGAACCCGCCGGCAAGCTGAACGTACTCGAGTTTTAGCTTTTTGCCCCTAGAACTGTACACCGGGTTAGTTTGAAGGGAACGTGCCGAACCAACTGGATCAGTGTGGGTGCTCAGTTTTATGTGCGTCTGTTTGGACGTGCTGGAGGGCTGTGTGTGTGTGTGTGTGTGTGTCTGTGTCGGGGAGGTGGGGGTTTATCATTTAGTTTCTGATGATCTCAGAGAAAGGCGAGTTGCGTGTGCGTGTGGGTATGCGCGCGCGCGCGCATATGGGTGTCTGTGGGTGCGCGGGTGCCCGCGTCGACGCGGACAATTGTGTGCCTGTGCTCGAGTGCCCCGATTGTGTGCGCTTATGTTCCGGCGATGCTCGCGCTCGAGTCTGCACGCAACTGGCTCGCCGACTCCTTCACCTTCCCACCCTCCCATCCATCCATCCATCCATCCATCCATCCATCCGTCTGTCCATCTCTCCAGGATCCGTGCATCCATCCCCGTACAATCTATCATTTTCCCTGTTCCGAAGGAGGGAGCCAAAAACCAACTTAGCCTTGGCTGGGCAAGCGGTACCAAGAGCTCGCTAGACGCAACCTCCCAGAGATTCACACACCTGCCGGCAGACAAGGCTTGGGAGGAAAGAGGCGCTCTGTCACCCTTTCGATCTCCTCTCTCCTACCGACGTGGGCCATCTCGGTCCCTGCTGCCCCTCGGTCCCCGGGGTCGTTCCTCTGAGCGGGATCGTAGATCCCGCGTTCTCCTGACTACTTCGCACTCTTGTTAGGACGTCCCCCAAGACCTCTCTGCACCAAACGCAGAGATTTTTTTTCCTTTTTTCCCCTTGTTTTTTCTTTTGGGAGCAAAACTTGGGAGCCTTAGACAAAAAAGGCGGTGATGGAGCTGTAGGCTGATGTAGAAAGGAGGGGGGTCACCCCC
Source organism: Hyperoodon ampullatus (assembly GCF_949752795.1). Lineage (NCBI taxonomy): Eukaryota > Metazoa > Chordata > Mammalia > Artiodactyla > Ziphiidae > Hyperoodon > Hyperoodon ampullatus. Next base: position 17,197,693 of record NC_136921.1, read on the forward strand.
TCTCCGACCCCTCCTCCCCCTTAAAAATTAATTCATTTTGTTGCTTTTTATTCCCATCACGTTTTCTTTTCTCCCTTTTACCCTCCCTTTCTACTCCCTTCCTTTTTTTGTAAATTGGGTCTTATTGTTCCCTTTGTGTCCCTAATCCACCTTACATAAATCCAAATGGATGTAGCGGGCTTTTCTCTAGGGACCGAGAGGACAGAAGGGGGGCGGGGCGCAACTCCGGGCGGGAGCGACCCAGGGAAGGCTCTACATTTTAAAATAATTAACAGACCCTAGGAATTCAGGTTTCTCGGGAAAATCAGGGGAAAGAGGCTCATTTTTAACTACTTGGACGTCGGGGTGAAATGAGAGGAGAGGTGGGTAGAATTCAGGGGCCGGGGGGGGCGAGACTGAGAGTTGGGGTGCGCACGAGCAAGGATGAAGGTTTCCCATTTCCCACCCCTCCCCCAGCCTGAAGAGCCAGCCTCCCTGATCAAATTAATAATCCAGTGGTTCCTTTGAGATGGGCCTTTCGACCCCCAGGCCTGCAGGTCTCGGTGGGAAAGACAATGTGGAGAGTTTAGGAATTCATTGCGTCGTTTTCAGTGTTCTCGGTGCCTAGGACTGTTCCAGCGTGGGCGGGGTGCGACCGCTGCATAGCCGCCCTCCCGGTCCCCACAAGCTTGGATGCATACTCTTAGGTGTAGCACAAGCATACTAAATCTATTAGGCAGTCCTCCATAACTAAAATTTAAACCAGTGATTTCCTCTTGGGGGAAGGAGTCTCCGATTGTCTTCAAAAAGGCCAAAGAGAATACTTAAGTGTATTTGCATTCTAATTCCACACGTCTGCCATTTCCCCCTTCTGAAACTTTGATATTTAAAAAAGCAGCGGATACCACATCCAGGGCCTATTTATTTGGTGGTGGAGGAAAAAAAAAAAAATGATAGGGGAGAGAGCCTTTTCATGACCCTTTTGAGTACTCTCTGATAGAATTCACTTGTGGCTCTGTCACCATGATGATGAGTTATGCGGTCATCTGAAACTTGCAAAAACAAATAACTCTAGTAGATACCAGACAGAGATGAATGCAGATTTTGCTTGGGAGTGTAACTGCCCTACATAGATATATTTATTTTTTGGATTGTACTTGAGATTCTCAATTCATCCTTTTTAGAAAAAGAATCAACTGAGTCCTGGGATGGAATTTTAAATGCTAAGCAAGTTAAATAAATAAGAACCTGCAGATTTAAAGAGGGGAGAAGATCGAGTGAGTAATGATTATTTACATAAGTGAGACCGGGTTTAGGTTTTGATCAGAGTTGGATATGCACACCCTCGGCACATATGGAAACGCTCAGGCAAATGGTTTTTTGTAGTATTGGCTTTTTGCAATTGAAAATTAATCTATTTTTCTTTGGTTTTTTGCAGTTACTTTACTGGATTCCAGATCTGTTCAGGGAGAACTTGGGTGGATAGCAAGCCCTCTGGAAGGAGGGGTAAGTTCCGAATTGCTCTCTGATCCACAGGGTAAAAAGGAGTGATTAGCAACTTTCTGAGAGTCCTAATGACGTGATTCTTGTTGATTGTGGCCGGGGGTCAGATTTCCGCCATGGCCTATGAAGTGAATTACGCTTTGTTGGAGAAATCCTATACTCCCTTTGGATAGCTCTGTCATGGAAGAACTGGAATCCAAAAGGGCAAAAAGGGGTTTCAAAACTAGGAGATTGGTGGAGGCATTGCCTTAGATGCCTATTTAAGACTAAAACACCAACAAGAAATGCGAACTGGGGACCAAATTAGTATTTATGCCTATTGCTGTGATAGCCATGAAGTCCTGACAGAGTTAATTTTAGAGCAATTGTTCTATTTCCAGAGGAGGAAAATGAATAAATAAAAATACCAGGGAGAGAACATTTCTAATTGTACCAGGAGCAGGTTTAGTTCTGTGTGTGAGCAGCGGGGGGCTCTGTAACTTGCTATGACAATCTTAAATCAGCTGCTTTTCACTTGCACGCTGAGAGAAAGCCTTATGAACTTGTACCAAGGGCAACATCTATGCAGAAAAAAAAAAAAAAAAAAGCCCCAAGTTTGGCATTGTTGTTACTAAATGTGAAAGTTAAAGTATTTGGAATCTTGGATCTTTGGGGATTGGGGAGGCTGGATTATAGAGTATGAGAGTGCATCATTGTTCATTTCTTCTTGAATTTGCCATGAGAATAGAATTAGGTCAATAGCCACATTCTCCTACCCCATCCTCCCCCCTTAATAATAAGTCAGAATGAATCAGCTTTGGAAAGAAATCAGTACAATGTGTAACTCTGGCATCTGCCAAATTGAAACTCTCAAATCCTTTAAAAATTAAGCATATCATCCTACCTTTACATGCTTGATAGTCTATGACTGAGTCATTTGATTAAAAGCAATGGGGGGGTGAAAGATTAGGAGTCTTTATCAGGCAAAAATTGTAATGCCAGCACCCAGTATGGCGCTTCACACCTGGCCATTGAATAAACAATAAAGGATTGAAAAAAATAAAGATTCACAGAAACTGTTATAGAAGATGGGCTTCAAAAATAAGACAAGGCAAGAATGGAAAATTTTAGGCTTTTTCCAAAGCAAGTCTTGTCATCCATTTGAAATAAAATGGAGATTGTCCTGCCTTCCTGTTTTTCTGCCTGAACTTGACTGAAGTTGGTTGGGTCTCTGCTGAAAAATTCTAGTTTGCCCTCAAAACCATTTTTTTTTAAAGGGAGGGAGAATGATTGGCAGGCCTCTGGCAGTGTAGACAGGCTGTATTCACCGCTGATTGCAGGCAATTGCCCTCATCCTTTGAATGTGAAGAAAGGTACAGCTTTATCTTGTGAGAGTCAGACTCTTGTTAATCCTATACCCTGGAAAGGTCACTGATTCAAGGAGGCTTTCCCATGCTACATCAGAGGTATTGCTCTGTAGGCTGAATGTATTAGAACTGCTGGCAAAACTGAGGATGGAAGGTATCAGTACTTGCATTAAAAAAATTAATGAGCCTTATTTTTCTTACTGGCTGTTCCCAAGTTTGAAGAGAGGATACATCTAGTATGATTTGGGACCTGACTTGTTACACTAAATATACATGTGACCTATTGAAAAGCAAGGAGTAACACATTTTCAAGTACAGTTCATGGTCTATCTAGTTTCTGGGAAGCTTTTATTGCAACTTAATATGCTACAGACATCTCCCTCCCCCCACCCCAGCTCCCAGAGAACTGTTGAAAGAGCACCTGGTCACTTTTTCTAGACACAAAACTTCTTTTGGTTGTCTCCATGTCCCTTAAAAAAAAAAAAATACTGTGCATAGCTGAGTGTACACAACCCAGAACCTTTTATGGGCAGAATGTGGACTTCTGAATATAGAATGTACTCCTTCCTTTTCCTTAAATACCATGCGTGTAATGTTTTAAATATTGTTATGAAACATAAGAAATGAAATTTTATTTGTGTATAATAGAATTAGTCCTTCCAAAATACATAGCAGCCATTGAGAAATTATGTGCCAAATTATAAAGTTTAATTAATTTCTAGATTTTGTAATAAAGAAGACTTTGGGCCTAGAATGAAGGGGTAAATTGGATATCTAACAAGTAGGGGGTGGATTGGCTTTAAAGAAGTCTTTCTGAGTGTAAAAGCATATTTGAATCTTTTGATTATTCTGAAATCTCTACTTATTGTTAGAACAGTTCACATCTTTCTTGGCTGGAAATTTGAGATTATAATTTTGACCAATAATGACATTTATTTGTTTGTTGTTGTTGTTATTTTTAAAAAGAAAAAGAAACCTTATTTGATAACACCACTGGGTCAAAAATGAATTGTAGTCACTGTCCTTTCATTTTTCTATCAGAACAGCTAAGCAGAACATGAAAATAATGGAAAATGATGGTTTCTGATAGCAACATTGTAGCAAAAACCTAATTTCTTTTCAGTGTTCATTTAAAGGAGTATACTGAGTTTCTGACACTGATTGTAAAATGCAAAACTAAGGGGAGAATTGTCATTGTTCTGCTGAATTGATCAATGTGTTTAGACAATTAAGTTCGGGCTGGAAAATTCGAATTAGACCCGAATTATGTGTATGAACTGTGGAGATATCCCTATGTGCTTTCATTTACATTGATAAATGTGTTTTTCCATATTTCCTTTGTTCTGAGATGAGAAGCATGCTGAGTAGGTTTTTTTGAAGGTGGGGATCTATTTTTGGATTTACATGAATTTCCCCCAAATAAGTAAATTACTGGTGATTTATTGCTTAGTGGATAAAAAGAAATTTTAATCACCACAGGGCACTTAACTCTCCCAGTTCTAAAACTTTCATAATGGTGGCAGATGAAAGGGATACAGAATTTTATGCATTATGGCCCTTCACATAGTAACATTTCCATCCATTAATAGTTTTCCAATGCACAGATGGGAAACCTGTTAAAAGATATGTTATGATTCTATGTACTTCATTGGCTTGAATGGAGTTTTAAATATAGCCATCATAGAATACAAATTTTTTTAAACTATCTTTTTTCTTCTAATTATATTCATGTGTTAGATACTTAAGCTGATTTATACCAGATCTATATAAAGGCATTACTGTAGATATTAATGAAGAATTGGAGGCTGCCTATCAGTCTGGTAGGAGCCCCAAATTATCTTGCTGCTTTTAGGATTATTTTAAAAGCCACAGCGAGAATGAAACTACAACGCTAGTCACAGTGAATTTTGCTGAACTCAGATTATCCCACTATGAGAATCTCTGTGTTAAGAAGTAGATTGAAAGAAAACCCTACTACCCTTCTTTAATTTTCTTGGGCTTTCACTCATAAGTACCACTTACTATTTTATTCTCAATATCCACAGACTATTTAGAAGCAATGCACGTGTGCATTCGTGTTTACTTTGTTTTAAAAATAAGAACAGTATACACACTTTTTGAGTGAATACATCTTTTTGGAAAGTGTTCTACCATTATAAATGACAGTGTATTTGAGAAATCTGACCATAAAGTTTACTCTCTATCTTCCCAGGCTTACCAAAACCAGAATGGTGAGATTTTCTTTACCCCTTTAAAGAGTAGTGACATCGCCAAAAAAAAAAAAAAAAAAAAAAAAAAAAAAGACTTTTTTTTTAGGTATTAGAGAGCAAAGTTCTGACAGGAGCACCACTAATTGACTGATAATTGTCTTCCTTTGGCAGACTCTGCACTTCCTGCTCTTAATTTGCAGGTCTCTGCTCAGTTGTTGAAACAATACACATCCTAGTCTATTCATTTATGAGTAAGTTTGAACTGTTGTCACTTGAAATTGTAGCAGTTGTAATAGGTGAATTTGAGGTTGTTAGACCACCACGGACGAGGAACTGCTGAGAACTCAAAGCAATCAATCCAGCAAAACCTCTGGATCTGAGGCAAAAGAGTGAAAATTAAAATACTTTCCCAATATAATATCATCTTGGTGAGGAATTAGTGCTAGGTAGCTTTCTTTCTTATTGCAACAAAAATCATCACTGTCCTATGAGGGTAAAATAGAACTGATAAATCACGGTATGATGAAATTTTTGTAATCAATGCATTTCCTTTGGATCTTTGCAGTGGGAGGAAGTGAGTATCATGGATGAAAAAAATACGCCAATCCGAACCTACCAAGTCTGCAACGTGATGGAGCCCAGCCAGAATAATTGGCTGCGAACTGATTGGATCACCCGAGAAGGGGCTCAGAGGGTGTACATTGAGATCAAGTTCACCTTGAGGGACTGCAACAGTCTTCCGGGTGTCATGGGCACTTGCAAGGAGACGTTTAACCTGTACTACTATGAATCAGACAACGACAAGGAGCGTTTTATCCGAGAGAGCCAGTTTGCCAAAATTGACACCATCGCCGCCGACGAGAGCTTCACCCAAGTGGACATTGGCGACCGAATCATGAAGCTGAACACGGAAATCCGGGATGTAGGGCCATTGAGCAAAAAGGGGTTCTATCTGGCGTTTCAGGATGTAGGGGCCTGCATCGCCTTGGTTTCTGTCCGAGTGTTCTACAAGAAGTGTCCGCTCACCGTTCGCAATCTGGCTCAGTTTCCAGACACCATCACAGGCGCCGATACGTCTTCCCTGGTGGAAGTTCGAGGCTCCTGTGTCAACAACTCAGAAGAGAAGGATGTGCCAAAAATGTACTGCGGGGCAGATGGTGAATGGCTGGTACCCATTGGCAACTGCCTATGCCATGCCGGGCATGAAGAGCGGAATGGAGAATGCCAAGGTAAGGAGAGCCATCTTGTACTTTTCATTAGGGCTTAGTGCACATAATTAAATCAGAGATGAGACTAAATGGAGTAAAGCCAGTAATTAGCAGTCCCTGTGGGATGTGGTGGGACAGAGGGGTCTAATGAGTAAGTGCTACAGCTCCAGGTGGCAAAGCTAAGACGATTCTAATACTGACAAAATAAATGATGCTGCTGTAATCAGCAGAAGGCCAAACACATTTGCTAACAGGCACTTAGATCTGAACCGGCTTGATGTGCCCTCTGAAATGTAAATGAACAAGCTGAAGAAAGGCCTTGATTGATCCTTACTTAAAGAGGGCCGACACATTTTCGAACCATGGTTCTCCTGTCCGTAAACATCTCTCCTCGTATGGATGTGTACATGAATGATTTAAATGTGGAATTAGGATTTGTTGTTCCAGTTTCCTCCTGCTGATTAAAATTGAGCTGTGTGAGGAAAGTCCAGTTTTTCCTGCCTTGTGGATCAGTGTAGACATGGCCCAGCAAAGTGGAGTGACAAGGTTTCAAGTGCCTTATGTTCCACTGAGCGCCCATTGATAGGGTTTCCAAGTGAAATGAATCTTGATGAAAGACCTCTTGATTTCCCTGCGGATGTGATAAAGAGCTAGGAAAAGTCTTCTTATTCGATCTGTGGTCAGAGGCAATAGTAAATTGTAATCCATTTTGATTATTGAGTTTCTGAAGAAATCCAGATTTTTAAAATCATGTTAATTACTGTTTATCATATTACTAGGGTGACTTTTTTTTTTTCCTCTCACCTAAAGTTCTGTGTCTGCACTTCCCTCTTCCCTTATTTCGTCTTTCTGGGGAGTTTGCAAACTTGTTTTCTTTATATCAGCTTTGCGTTTGAGGAAGGGCTGGGAGTAATCCGTATTTATATGGATTGCTCATGTCATGTGTGGATTAAGGCTTAAAAAAAAAGCAGTCATTCCAAGATTTGTATTTTTGCTTGGTATTTATTTTCAGTGGTTATTAATAGTCTGCTGCTGCCAGTCTTATTATGGTTACTACTAAAGCGTGTAACTCTTGGTCCCATCTCTGGAACAGATCAGATTAATCTTTTCTCAGGGTGATTGTTGAACTGTAGACTACATTGCCACATGGTTCATCTGATTTGGCAATTAAAGAGCCCGAAATAACTGACTGCCAAACAATTTGTCTGGCATTTCAACCATCTTAATGACAGGGTGGGATTAACTATGGAGCAATCCACTTGACTGATTGGAAATCAACAGTTATAACCTAAAGAAAGTTGCATTTGGGGTAGTTTGGTGTCATAGAGTTATGCATTTCTCCTTTCAGAGTTCATAAGTGTCATTCTTGATCTGCTATAGTTATTTCTAGGCATAGCTAACAATGACTGTGTTTTAATTGCATTGAAAAGTAAAACAGAATAAAGGCTGGCAAACTTTTCTGTTGACCTAGAGTCAAAAGGTAAACTTGTGAACTTGAAAATCTAAAGGTTGGAATTTCAAGGGTTTTTTTGTTTTGTTTTGTTTTTACAAAGGTTGATTTCTTGCCATTTTGTTAACTCTTGACTTGGCAACTACTAGGTAAGCTGTACCAAATGGAAACCCTGAAGTAGATTCTGGTATTAACATTAGAAAATATGTGAGTGCATTGTTACTGGCACTGAAATTACTATCATCATAGCAGGAAGAGTGAAATGAATAGGGCAGTGACATTGCATCACATTTTAGAGTAAATTATTCTGCCTTTTTGGTTTTTGTAAGACAGGACTTGAACATCTTTACATTTCAAGATTCTTATATATATTTTAAAACACACACCATTGTCTTCCATTTCTTGCTCAAATGTTCATGCTTCTGGCATTAGTACATTTCTCTGTATCTAACGTCATTGATTTCCAATTGTCACAGAGCCCAGTAACTCATACATTGCTGCACTGTGAGACTCCTTGACATTTTTACAACCCAAATTAGAAGGAAAAGAGAAAAAGATGGAGGGGGAAGTGAATGTAAAGGCAATTGAACATGGTAGTGGTTGGCTTTATGGAAATAACCTTGGGAATCCAGTTCCTCATCATGTGGTCCATGGAAAGGGTGAGGCTTCATGTTTTAGGTCCAGTCCATTTTTGAGCAAACTGTTCCTAACACAAGGTGAGATATTTAATGGAAGGGGAAGGTTGATTAAGCTATTTTTGAGAATCTTTGTTCTCTGCACTCTTGCTACCCAGGTGTTTTCTTTGCTACTTGTAAAATGATTAAATCTTTCAAGAAGACACTTTTTGCACAAAACCTTGCACTTTGCTTGTATTTAAGACTACCAGGTAAGAATCTCTGATGAATTTAGGGAGGAAGAAAAAACTTGAATGACAAGAATTCTAAAATTCCAAATTTGAGTGAGAATTTTTAGGGATAACTCAAGACTGTAAACATCTTAAGAGTAATGAAAATGGTTTCCTCCATCCGTGCCATCATTACTGGAGTATCGGGATTATCTAGGAAGAGCAGAAAGAACATCGACACAAGGAAATGTGTCTCAGTTTGGTCACTTAGCTGAAAGACCTTGAGCATGTTTCTTAAGCCCTCTGAGCCTTGGTTTGTTCATCTATAAAATGGGTTGATAATAATTGTACTTAGCTTAGAGACTTGCTATGAGGACATAGTGATGTAAAATTAGTAAAAATCACCTTTTAGATCATAAAGCATTAATCTGATGTTAATGCTAACGTTTCCTTTATCACTCAGCTCTTACCAAGGTCATAACTGTTGAATTTTAAGAGTGTCGAGTTAAAATGGTAAAAGGGAAGTCCATCTTACAACCGCTCTTAGAAGTCAAGGACAAAGATAGGAAGCATTGCCTTTGCCCTAACAAAGAATAACATTCATTTGAAAATGATATTTGGAGAGTGTCATTTTTTTTTCCCTCCCCTACAGGAAGGAGAACTTTCTTCTGAGTGAAAGAAAAGTGATTTGGAAGTGGGATAAGAAAGACCAGGGCGTAAAGGGAGCTTAAGAAAGGATATAAAGGAGAATGGGCAAGTCTTCAGAACTCTGGCAGCAGGTTCCTCCCCAATTGTCTTTTCAATGAGTCTGCTGTGGCAGGACAAATAGAAGAACAGGTGAAAGGTCACCTACTTCCTCATCCATCTTCCTTGGGGTCTGGGAGGTCAGAGTGAAGATTGATTAAGATCTTAAATGTTTGACAAAAGATCCTTGGGCAAAAATGGCCAGGGCGGGTGGGGGCCTGGGGTGTGCTGTTGTTTGAATATAACCCTGGTCATCAGCCGGAGTCCTCAAGGGACCTTGGGGACAGGACTACACTTCCTCTTGGAGTTCTTACCTCCAAGCAGTACATGCAAATGCAGACGGAGGTGAGTAGCCGCGTCCAAAGTGTCAAGAGCGGCCGGGTGAGGGCAGGCATGCCCTCTGCAGCAGCTGCAAGTTCATGCTGCTCTTGAATACCATTTTCTGGAATGATCTGGCTCAGTCTCAGGAGGACAAAAAAGAGTGTAAGCCACTCATTTGTCTTCTCCAGGAGAATGTCTGGCTGATGTTAGCAGTAGTTTGATTGGGTGCAGCGGATAAGTAACTGTGCTGGTTAGTAGGAAAAAGGAAACAAAATCCTCCTCAGACATGTCCCCCCTCCCCCTACACATACCCCCCCAGGAGGGAATGTTCCAGATGTTTTACAGGGTTTTTTTATTACCTCAGAAATATTAAGCAGGAGGAAGAGGAAAAGATTCTTTATTAACTTATTTTTTGCTTAATTAAAGAGCTGAACAGTGAAAGGGAAGTCACAGATTTACTCTTTGTGAAAGATTAATAAGCAATATTTTCAGAGAGCATGTATAAAAATAATACTAATGAAACGAAAACATTCTTATGGAGTCACTTAAGGCCAAATAATCACAAATAATAGCTGTGACAAAATTAAGCTAGGTAGGAATTAAACCTTACATAAATACATAATTTTGCTGTAAATTGTTTGGGGTCCTATATATCTAGGACCTATATTATCTATCATTACATATATGATGCCTTCATATCAGCAAAAGGTATCTTATTAAAAGCTCTTTTGAGAAAGAACGATATAGAAATGCTTTGATGGCTGTAAAATAGAAATATTTCATATCTGTGCACTGAAAAGAGGGAGAGGGCTGTGATTAAACAAAAATTATTACTTTGTTTTCCTAATATATTATAGAAGGACCGTAGGAGAACACAGTACTGGAAAGAAAGCATTTAAAATATAGTTCAGAGAGATACTGTTATATCCTTTCCACTTCTGAAATTTTTCTTCTACCTTTGAATCATGTCTTTAAGAATCAATTGCTTAAGTCACATGGCTGCTTTTATCTCTGGCTTTGAAGCATGGCTGTGATCATTGAAAGACATGATCTTTACCTCTGAGAAGAGCAGGGTTTAATTATTGTCCTTTCTCCGTTATACTTTTTATTTTCCCTTCTATGTGTGACCGGGCTTCTTTTGTGAGTGTGAATCAGGCAATGGTCTCTATTTTGGATTCACCAAAGCACCATGTAGGAACTATCTCAGGGATTTTTGAATCCGATATTTAAGATTTGATGATTTATTTTAATCTGACTGAACTTCCTTGTACTTTTCAAAAATGAATTAAGACATAATTATTCTGTTAAGACTTGAGTCTTTAGGAGAAAGACAGATTAAATGGCTTTTCATTTACTACAGCGTGAAACAGAGGTGGTCATGATACATGTTTGACTTTCACATCATTGAATTTTAATACTTAGGTTTTTGGGGGGCAATTTTTTTTTACATTTAATTAATGAATTTAACATTATCAAAGAACTGTATGCTTCAAACTCTTACTCCAACTTATTTCTGAGTTACCAGTCTTTATGATTTGGCAGATAATGCAAATATATCTATATTCATGTATTTTAAAAAATTATAGAAATGGAATCATCTTCTTGTCATCTTGTTTTTAAGATGCTTGACTGTTTGTCATGGATATCATTCCATATTAGAGAATATAACTTTTTTTCATCCTTCATAATTGATAATTAATATTCTGTAGTATGAACATATCATACTTTAACTTTTTCCCTTGTTGGTTGATAGTTAGGGTGTCTTAGTTTTTACTGGTAATATTTTTAAATGAACACTTTAATTTGTAAATCATACATGTACATTTAAAAAAATTGGATTAACTTTGCTTTGTTATTTTTCTGGCTTTATCTTGGACAAGTGAATTTAGTAAAACTTCTTGACTATGAGCATGTATGTGGAGGAGGTCAGTCTAGGATAACCAGACAAGTAAGACCACTGACAATTAAGGAACATAGTGGAGTCTCATTAAATGTTCATTGAATGAATGAATAAATAAATGCATAAGGTATTGTGGCCTGTTTCATATTAAACATTTATTTGGTGGAGTAATGTTTCATGGAGTCAACATGATATATCAGAATCTTTGCATGTGACTAACATATTAATGAGGTCCTTTTTTGTAATTCCTACTTCAGTTGGTTCTTAACTATTTTCATCATGTTTATGAACCATCTCTATGATCTGAATGTTCAAAAATCTCTGCAGCCCATGAGTTAACATAGTTATTAGTACAAAATGGCTAAGACCTGCCTTTGAAGTTTGAGACTTGAGTTTAGTTTCTAGGTGTGCTGCTTAACCAGGTGTGCAATCATGGTCACCAACTTAACCTCCCTAACCTCAAGTTTACATCTGCAAATTGCTGACAATGGTATGTTATTATGTATGACACATACATATCAGCATGCATGTACAAAGGGTTTAGCACAGTGCCTAGAATGATTAAGCACTAATGAAGTGGAAAATATTATTGTTAATTTTATTGTTGTTCGATAGAAATATGGTGACAGTATGGCCTATTAGGTCATTGTCTGTCCAACAATGGAAACCGGTTTAGGGTTTGAAGTAGATTTTTTGGGGGGGGAGGTGAGGGCAGTGTTGACATATGCAAGGGTAGGGGATGGTATGAAATGGCTGTTCTTATCTGCATTGATCAAATCCTCTGTTCTCCAGCCTACTGCAGTGATTCTCAAAGTGTGTTCCAGCTGGGTTCCCCAAGACCCTTTCATGTGGTCTGCAAGGTCAAAACTTTAATGCTAATATGTCATTCGCCTTTTCCCTCCCCTTTTCTCATGAATGGAGTTTTCCAGAGGCTGATACGTGATAGCTCATCTCATCAAATTGAATAGAGAAGCAAGTATGAGAATCCAGCTGTCCTCTGTTAAGCCAGGCATTAACGATGTCACTCTTCTCACTAATTTCGTTTTAGAAAATATAGTAATTTTTTTCATTAAAACATATTAATTGTGTTAACATGTAATGGGCTTATTATCGATACTTTTAGATAAGTTCCTCTCAGTTTCAGTTTCTAATGGTAAATATTGGTAGCTTTAACCCACATAAACAAAAGCACTTTGGCATCCCCAGTTTTTTAAAGAATGTGTAAAAGGGTCATGAGACAAAAAAGTTTGAGAACCGCTGCACTGGTCCATCAGCTTTTTGTTTTTCTGGCAGGTACAGGGAGTGCACTTCTGTCTTCTGTAGACACTTTAAAATTAAAGTAAAATAAGAAAGCTCTGGAAACTTTCAGAATCTGGGAGATTTAGGTAGCTTAGAAGGATGGCATTTATTCAACCCTTTAGATGTTTCTATAAAATTAGGCAGCAATTTGTAGCGCTTAGCTTTTTAAAAATGGTTTATCTGTGTCCAATAACATGCCTCAGTGCTCTCTTAAGTTTTACTGTGCTTGTGAGAAGGAATGATTAAAGAAGGCCTCAGCTGGCCCCTGGACCCTGAGAGACTGTATCTTTTTCACTTAGGGCCTAAAACCTTTCTCACTGTGCCCCCTTCCAGCTGGTACCTCTGAGCTGTTTTGGGAGGAGGAGAGCAGGTGAGGTCACTGGGTCCCATGATCTGGAGGGTAATTAATAGTCCCATGACTAAATGGACATTTTATGAATATTCAGAGTCTATTTGGGCTTCTGGGGAAACAATCGGGTTGGTACCGCTGACAACTCCCTTTGGAGACACGGAGCGTTTTCTGCGTGAATGCGGGTCGTCAGCTGTCCGCCTAGGGTTGCTTTTGCAGGCAGCAGATTCCTCATTTGCATATTCTGTATGCGCCCTCATGCAAAACAGCACACCCATTTCCCCCTTTCACAAAGGCTAGAGGGCTTCCTTTGGAAACTCCAGCCAAAATCTCCTTCTGTTTATGCAGAACCCAATGATTTAGACACCATGCAAATTAATTCGGTTTTGATTTGAATGCTTCCAGAGATTGGGGGTGTAGGCGGAGAGTGGGGTATTTGCACAGGGCCCTTTTTGTGCACAACTCCGCACCCTCCCCGCTCCCCCCGACCCAGTGTGGCTGGTTGTCACTCCCCGGGCCCCTTGCCCCGTGCAAAACAACCCACGGTCCCGCTGCTCATTTTATTGTGAACGTTGGAAAGGAACCTAGTCTTGGTGAATCTCTTGGCTTGCCTGTTTAGTGACAGTTTCAGCTGGAATCTTGCTGTTCTTTCTGAGGAGGGAGGAGATGGCACTATTCGGATTATGCTAGGAATGTTTAGAAGTGGCCCAACAAAGGGCTTAAAAAATGGTCAAGTAAAAGATAAAATTCTTGGAGAAAGATTTGTTAAGATCTCAGGCAATTCCAAAAAGAGGCTTTAGGTCACTAGTGGTCTGGAACCTATTCACTCATTCAACAAATAGATACTGAAAGCGTATAATGTACAAATCACCATGGGTATTTTCATTGTGTTAGTGTCCTTCAATCTATGAATGAACACAACCGTCTTCATATCTAGAATCATGATTAAAATCTCTTATTTTCACTTACGTCCGAGATAAATTTCTTTCAAAGGCATAGTGACTATAATTCTGTTCCTTATTCTATATGTATATTCGCTTTGGGTTGAATGTTGCCTTTTGAATTCCTGTCTTCCCACCCCACCCAGTGTCTCCAAATTTACTTAACCTTTGCTTTATTCCTTTAGAATGGTAATGCGAGCACACTTATAGTTAACCCAACAAACTTCACTTTCTGCTTGAAAACAGCCCTGTCTTCAGAAGGCCGTGATCATATGTATTCTATAAACTAGAAGAAGAGGATTGGGCATGAAATGTTTTTGAAGTTCAATTAGTTTTGAGTTCGAACTGATCCACAGGGCAGAATAGCCAGACTTTGCAGTGTAATTAGGTGGAAGGGCTGGGTCAGCTAAAACAACATCTAAATGTAGAAGAGCTTTGGTTCAGCTCCACATGGCCTGACAAAATTTGATGATGCTGTTCAAAGTCCATTTGGGATGGATTATTAGGATTAAAGAACAGCAGAAGGCTCTGTACTTGGTATATTCTCTCGTGTCATTAGTGGATGAGAAAATTCAGCTGCTTATCTGGCTCTTGTTTCGAAGAATGGATTTAAACAGACCCACACTTCTCAAAGGTGATCTTACTAACCTCTTCTTAATAAGTTACAGATCTCCAATTGCTCAAAATCCTGAAAATACCATTTGAAGTAAGTTGATTGATAATTATCATTTCCCCTACGTGTACAGATATTTTCCACAGCAGTACAAAGCTATGGTACAGTTTCTTAATTACCCAGATAATCCTGTTTGCTTGTATTTTTAAACTATGAAGTGCTGGGTAATTATTCAATTCTTAATAGAAGGCAAATGGCAATGTAAACAATAATTAGGATGTTAGACAGACTAATGCGCTTCAGAGCAAATTGGATTTTTTTCATACTGTTCAGCATGAAGTCCCATAAAGCTAACAATTTAGAAGCAAGGCAAAAAAGGTTCCATTTGGTTCATATTTTATGGCGTTATCTCTTCATGGCTTGTTTCTGTGAATAGCAGTCTGCCCCAATGAAGCTGGCTGCGCCCAAGCCAACTGTTTCCTCCGTAACAATCGCTTCCCTGCTGTTTGACATTTGGCGAGGTTCTCCCAGGCCTCCAGATCGGTCCTTTGTCAGCTGCAGATCCGAGGGGTCAGAGGTTAACAGAATACTGATTTCCTCTCATAATACCATGGCAGGTAAATATGGGCCAAACTCATGATTAGTTAAGATGCAGCTAAGTCAGGAGTGCTTTTCTCATGGGCTTTTGTCCTTAAGAACTTCCCTGATTTGAAATGCTGAGTTTCCCAGCTCTTGCCTTCCACAGCGGCTTCTTCATTACCAGAGCTGCTGTCTCTTTTATATAGCTTTTTCCGTTAATAACCATTCACAGCTAACAATATATCCCCAGAAATACATGACCTGAAAACTGAGCATATCATCACATTTGATGAATTAATTTTACCAACTTAACAATACTTTGCAATCTTTACACATTTAATTATGTCTTGTAGTCTTATCTGTACTGTGTGTTTCATGGATGAAATAATAAACTGATAACAAAGGTGGTAGACAAAGATCCTTTAATAGTGGTGCTCTTACCCACCCTCCATTTTTTTTTTTCAGTCCAGGCTTCATGGTGTGTTGCCAATTAGAGGTATAATTAAGCAAACAATTTTATTCCCATTTTCACCATTTATGGAGATGTCCAAGCATTCATCAACATGTTATTAATATTTTACATTTAATTTAATGTAAATTTAAATTTACATTAATTTAATTAATATCAGTTTAATTATATCAGTGTTAATTTTTCTCCTAAGGATTGATGTAAGCTACTCAATAGGTTATATCTTAATTGTTCATGTTGGACACACAGGCTGTAGAAGTTTAAAGTATCTTTCAAACTTTCTGTTACTATCAATGAATTGATGCAAAGGCCACCTTTGTGTATATCCCTATCCCATTTCTATTTGGCCAACCTCCTTCACATTGCACTGTGACCTTGATGCTTAGATTCATTTGTTTTCAGTATTAAGTGTTTGAAAAAGACATCTCCACTTTGAAAAACAGTTTCCTTTTGAAGTGTCCAGCTTGGCACTGACTGAAGCAGCCCCCAGGCCAATTAGCATGTTAAAAGAATGGGTCAATACCTTTCTGCTTCCTCCACCCTCCTGCTCTCTTCTGAGGGGGAAGAGTTTTGAAGAACCCTAGGAGGCTCTTGACAGATGTGCCAGGAGACTTCAAGAGGATTGTCGATTGCCCTGAGTAGGGAACATTGACGGTTTGATCTAGTGCCCAGACAACTTCTCTGCTGGCCATTTGAAAATGGATGCAAGAGGCATTGACAGCTTCAGGAAAGCTCTAGCAGTTCATGTAATTATGGAGAGGATTAGAAGAAAAGTGTTGGGAGAAATAAGAGATCAATACAGGGGCACTAGTTGACTTGAACTCACCTTTAGCTGTTAAATACTACATTTTGTAACATTTAGCCTATGCACATGGAAGACTATTTTATAGGTTGGCTTTTTAAGGGTTGTGTAAAGCCATGCATTAGAAAAAAAACATAAGCAGCCACTGATTTTTGAGAGCGGACTTGTAGGTAATTAACACTGTAACACTTCTAGTACTTAAGATGCAAAGGTGCTAATTAACAAATGGGAGAAATTGAGATTTCATTACTCTGGTCTCTAACTAGGTGCCAGCAAAGATGTGCAGCTGAAAGTAATATTTTGAACATTCAGGTTTCTTTTAAAGTGTTTGCTTTAGGAACTGCCTCTGTTTATCCTAGAGTTTTCAGTTAGCACTAATGCAGGGCTACAGTAAAACAATATAAAAGTGCAGGTAATTTTGCACCAAGGAACTCCTGTTGATGGAAAAATGAGAACTTGTCTTTGCATGACTAAAAAGAAAAGTTTTTAAAAAGTTTGAAACTTCCCACCTGAGGGGCCCAAATGGTCTTGCTTTAGGAAGTTATCCTCCACAGGACAAAAAATGGCTACTGTACTGAGCTAAACAAAGCCCAGTACATACTTTTTTCTAAACTTCAGGAAGGATTCTGGGATCCTCATTTACAAAATGTTGTGGCTATAACTATTTCAGTAATTTTTAAATGGGTACTTGATATGGCAAGAATTTTGCACTTTCAGCAATTGTACTGAACCATTATCAGATCTTTCCTTTTCTTCTAGAGAAACAAAGTCATTTACTGAAGAGAAGTAATGTTTGACCTTATAAAAATCACAACTATTATTGCAACTTTAAAAAATAGATATACTAAAAATAACCCCTACCCCCCTCAAAAGGATCGTTGAATCCTACTACAGATAATGATTGAAAAAACCTATTGAGTTTTCCCAGTATTTCCCATTATATTTTCTAGCTGGTTATCACTGATCTACAGGAAAGCTATTGATTTTTCTATGTTTATCTTGTATCCAATCTTTTTCTTGAACTGCCTTGTGAATACTAATAGGTTTTCAGTTAATGCTCTAGGTTTTCTAGAGAACTAAGAGTTTTCGGTGCAAGCAATCATATATTTTTCCTTTTAAGAAAAAAATTAAACCTCTTATTTATGATTTCTATCTTACAAAATTGGCCAGAATTTTCAGGCCAGAGAAGAATAATAGTGTAGATTGTAAGCACCTTTATTTTATGCTCAATTTTAGAGGGCATAATTTAAGTATGCTATGAGATATATTGTCTTCATATCATATTTCCAATTTTTAAACATTTCTAAGGAAGAAGGGCTTTTGAATTTTGCAATGACTTCAAGTATCTCTTTTAGCTATGTGACCTTTCTGACTTGCTGTGTTTATGGGATTGAATATATTAGTAGATTTTTCTGAAAATAATTCGTAAACTCTCTTTGCAAAAATCCTATTAGGTGGCAGTAAATTTTGAAAAATAGTTCCTTAAATTCTATTTGTTAATCGAAAATGGTGATGAAGAGCCAGGATTTTGGAATAAGAATTTAATTTTAATCTCAGCTTTATTTACAATGTGACAATGGGCTCTAGGTACTCAACTTTAGCGCTTTTGTTTTCTCCTCTGTAACAGGAGAATAATGATACCTACCCCATGGGTAGCCTTAGGATTAAATAAGGCAATGTATGTAAGCCTTACTAGGAAGTGACATCTATTCAGTGCTCAGTAAAATGTAGAAATTTGTATTATTTTTATTTTGAATTTTTAATAAATAACCAATTGATATTAACCTATATATTCCCTTTTTCTCTTTCTCTCTAACTGTATCTCTCTCTCTTTCTCCCCTCCTATTCTTATCAGGTTTTAGGATTATAATTGAGTCATAAAGTTAATCACGATAGTTTTCCATTTTTTAATTAACATTGGGAAAGTTAGTGTGCAGGGGATCTAGCCTTACTCTCCAAGTTTGAAAGATTTCGCCATTAAAACTGGCTCTAGACTGTGCACTTAGGATATGGGCACTTTTCTGTATATTTGCTAGACTTCAATAAAAAAATGCAACAACCCCAACCAGGAAACTGGCTCTGGAACCTCATTCACTTGCTTTTCTAGTCACATAAGTGACTCTTCCATTCCATAGTTAGATGTGCTCTCTGACTCTGATCTGGGCTATTCCCAGCCTCTGTTGACTTCAGGGCGGAAAGCACAGATGCCACATTGCTCTCCTTTGTAATTACATCACTGAGATTTCTCATTACTTGTGTAGATCTTAAACATATAAGTTAAAGGCAATAGGATCGTTCAACCTGGAGTTAATGCATAGGTATGGTTGAGCTAGTCATAAATCAGGATCCTGGCTGTTAATGAGGATCTAGTTGAGACGATATTTAATATCTCATTAGGAAAAGCTGCATTTCACTGCAGAGTGAATGTGGATGCAGCTCCTCTGAGCTCTGGTGCTTTGCTCTTTTTTTTTTTTTTAATTGAGAGAGAAAGAACTTGAAGTGACAGATTCCCTGTTCTAGAAACATCTGGTGTTCCTTAGAGCTGCAACTTTGACATCATAATCTGTCAATATTTTATATTGGTTTTGAGGATTGGTAAGCTTCATTTTTTTCATTTCAAATGATTCTGTGGGCCTCATGCAAGCTACACGAGGACCAGAGGACAGATGTCGCCTCAGTATAAGGAAAGACCCATCTAATATTTTGAACTAGACAAGAGTGGAATGTGATGCCTTTTGAGAGGATGAGTTCCCCTTTGGAGCTGGTGTTCACACTGGCTGGATGACCCCAGGGCATCTAACTGTATCCTTCCAGTAAGAGAATGGAGACCCTGTGTTCCTTAAAACACATTGTCATTTTGGGCAGGATGATTCTTCCCTGAGTGTAATATTTACCAAGCACTGCGGGTCCATCCTGTGCACGGTGGGTATGCACTTTGCAAGGCATTTGGTGTCCTGAGTAGTCCTTGGGCAGTAAATGCCTACGTCATCCTGCAGTCAATGTGACAGGCCAAAACCTCCCCTCACGTGTCCAGCTGCCTCAGGTATGTTTACTAATCTCAATTGCAAGCTTCTAAACTAGACAAACTATAAGATAACTTACAACTGTTAAGATTCTAAGATAGTAGGGTATTTGGTCCCCTGTTACAAATGTTTCATATTTCCTATAGGATAGGTAATCCAGGTCTAGGATCTTTTTTTTTTTTTAATATTTATTTATTTGGCTACGCTGGGTCTTAGTTGTAGCACGTGGGATCTTCGTTGCGGCATGTAGGATCTAGTTCCCCAACCAGGGATTGAACCACAGCCCCCTGCATTGGGAGCACGGCGTCTTAGCCACTTGACCACCAGGGAAGTCCCAGGTCTAGGATCTTGTAGCATAGAAAAGATGGAGAAGCTTTTCAAACACTCCTGGCTATCAACCTCTCTGTTTTTATTTTCCTTAAATCTAAGCGTACACCATAGCATCATCATCTGTTTCCCCAATAGGCACCAATTAAAGGAGAGGGGGAATGTCTTCTGGAAGAAATTGCTCACATGTTATAAAAGCATCTGTAATGATGACCAACAACCAGGTTCCCTACTGACTTATTTAATCCTAAAACAGCCTTATAAGGCAGGTAGTGTTATTATCCCCATTTTACAGTTGGGAAGGCTGAGACATGGAAAGGTGCCCAAGGTTATGCAGACTACTTAAAACGATTTGAAACCAGGTAGGCTGGCTCCAGCCTCCAAGTTGCCAACTCTATACCATACTTTCCCTGGGTAAGAAGTGTTAGAAATCAAGAAATGTCTCACCAAGGTAACTAAAAATATGGAAACTGCCTTGTATTCTTACAAGGTAAGAAGAACATTTTAAATGCCTGAGTTATAAACTTATGTAAAGAGCACCCTGTATTTACTCCAAGATTTGTAAAACACTCATCTGCCAATGGGTGGCCTTTGTATTCTTTCAAATGGCCTGGCAAAGAGCAAAATGTGACTTTGCAATTATTAAAGCTGAAGACCTTGTCGTAGAGTGTGTTACTGAACAAATTATTCTTATTTTGACTCTGAATCACAGCACAGAGGGAGGTTATAAGCATAGATCCGAGTTTACATAAGACAGAACATCATCTCCTCTTAACTGGAGGACAGCTGAACCAAATGAGAACTTTTTTGATTTCTCAAATGCTGTACAATAAATCCAGAGCTATTTAGAAGGAAAATCAATCTAAAAAGGAGGATGAACTTTTCATAATCTAAATGTTGGCTTGTGCTTTTATGCTGGTTCAGGTAGAGTATTTATTTGCAAAGGTATGCAGAAAAAGAAATGGCAACAGAATCATTTGTGATTCAATTCATTTCTGCAGTAAAGCAAAAGGAGAAAAAATGTGAGCTAAACATTGCAAATGGTGGTATATGTGATTCCTTCGGCATCCACACAGCCATTCTACTTTCCCCCCATTGTGTTGCTACCTAGTGGCTTCAGTGGAAATGGTTCACCTTTCAGCACCTAAAACCAGCTACATCCTGAATTGTTCTATTATGGAAGTCTCAAAAATTCTTTTTGTGGGGGGCTAAGTCATTTAGAATCAGGTTTTCTCTTGCTTGCATCACAACCCTAATTAATAAAAGAGGTCATTACTTTAACTGAACACTAGTCTTCTATAGACAAATGTTTCACATAGGAAGCATAATGTGTTTGCCCAAGCTGAGTAGTTACTTTTCCAAAAGATTCCTTTCTAGTCCTATAAACAACAAAGACATATTGGATGGCTATTTTGTTCTCCCTCCTCAGCCTGATGGCAGGATGGACTAGTTTGGGTTCTGCTGCTAATAGGAGCGAGAACCCTCTTCCGTACAGTGGCTTTGTGAAGTGAGCTATCTCTCTTCTGAGTGTTGAAGAATATTCAAGCCCTAATGACCTTAGAAATCCTTTATTTAGTTCATGCTTCTCATATTACAGATGAGAAAACTGAGGCTCATATTAATAAAGTATGTAATAAATTAATAAAGAGGTACAAACTTCAGTTACAAACTAAATGAGTCACGGGGATGAAATGTACAGTGTGGGGAATATAGTCAGTAATAATGTAATATCTTTGCACGGTGACAGATGGTAAGTAGACATCGTGGTGATCATTTTGTAATGTATAGAAATATTGCTATGCTGTTCACCAGGAACTAACATAGAGTTCTAGGTCAGTTATACTTCAAACAAACAAACTTATGGAAAAACAGATTTGTTGTTACCAGGGGTAGGGGGTGGGGAGAGAGGGATTTTACAGATACATACTACTATATATAAAACAGATAAACAACAAGGACCTACTGTATAGCACAGAGAACTATATTCAATATCTAGTAATAACTTATAATGGAAAAGAATCTGAAAAATAATATATATACATATATATAACTGAATCACTTTGCTGTACATTTGAAACTAACACAACCTTGTAAATCAACTATACTTTAAAAAAATTAAACATTCAACTAAAAAAAAGTGAAAAAAAAAGTAAAAAAGAAAGAAAAAAATAATTAAAAAGATAAAAAGACTGGCTCCTGAAATACGGAATTTCAGAGTCTTGCCTTCTTGACTGTGTCAAAGGGAGGATAATCCCAGAAAAGATGTGGGCAGCCAGGGTGAAGTAGCATCTACATACCTTTGAAGTTGGCCTTGGAGAACTAAGTCCTATATACTCAAGTCTACTCCCCAAATTAGGCTTTTGATATGAGATCAAACTTGGTCCTTGACTGCAATCATTGGGGTTTCAGTAAACTGTTTGCCCCCCACCCCCATAAAAGCTTGAAATCCTCGGATATGCTCTGACTTTTTGTCCGCTTCAATACATTCTGAGGTCTCCATGCCTTTTTGTGCACTATTTCCTTGGCAAAAGAGTTTGCAGTCTAAGGGAGCAGGCAGCCCAGTAAAAATATTTATGATGTGTGATAAGTGAAGTGTGAGGACCTGGAAGAGGGAGATGCTGAGTGCTGCTGGAGGTGAGATGTAAAGGAAGGTTTTTGGCAATTTGGACATAGTATTGGTGCATTGGTCCACTGGTGGACTCAGTGGCCATTGGGATCTAGGGTGTGTGTGAAAGGGAATGCTTTGAGTAACTTCAGGGTTGTAGGTTTGGTGCAACAATGCTTAGTGATTCTATTCTTAGATTAAGGAAATCCTAGGCGATGAGGTAATTTTTAAGGGAGGGTGGTTTGACCTGGCAGGATTGAGGATTAGTTTAGTTTATACTTGTTATATGTAGAATATAAGAAAGGATGAGGGTAGTGGTCCAGGAAGGGAAGGATGACCATAGTTTTACTTGCTTTTCATTTCTGAATTTGACCTTGTAGAAAAACAAGGATTTCCTTAGTCTAAGACTAGAATCACTATACAATTCATTCCATCACAGGAGATGAAAAATGCCTTTCTCCTTGATCATTAAAACTTAGCCTTTCTGTCAAGGTTTCTGCCTTCATATCTTCGAGTTTTATTTATTTATTTATTTATGCCTTTGTGGGGTTTTCGTGAAGACAGTGTGGTTTGGTGGCCTAGGGCTTGGGCACAGGGTGGGGTGACTAGGTCTCTTCCAGGAGTGTGGATCTTGTGCAAATCACTTAATCCCTCTAGTTTCTTCTATTCCTCATCTGTGAAATGGGGGTACTGTTACTACTTTTAATTTTGCAGTATAATTAGTCTGATTTGTATACATGTTACATTTTTTAATATATCTATTATGTCTTTGGTTAAAGAAGATACTTTAATATTTCATTTTTAAAATATTTCAGCTGATTAATACTTCATTTGACCAAAACATAGATTTCTCATGTTAATTGTACTCTGGTTTTATTGTGTTTATAGCAGCTAAGTATACCATGGGAAACCCTACTTATTGGAGTATGAAAATATGGTTTTAAGCCATGTTGAAGGGAACTGATGAATCACAAGGTTATTGGGGTGAGAAAAAAATCATGAGACATTCCTGTTTTTTGTAGAAAAATGAGGTAATACCATTGGCAAGTAAAAAGACTGGCACAATCATCTATAATGTCACCACATAATGAGAGTCATACTTATTGTTTTGGTTTCTATGCTTCCAAACTTTCTTTGACGCACACATTGCCACACACACTCACTGAGTTATTGATCGTATAGCATGATGATAAAAAGTCTTTCCAGATCAATACATATAACTTGATAACATCATTTTTAAAGGTGACAGAGATTTCTGTTGCTTGGATGTACCTCCGTTTCTTCACCCACCCTCTGTTTTAGGGCTTTTAGGTTGCTTTTAGTGTGGTGCTTTTAATAACATTGCCCTGAATATCCTTACAGGAACATCTTAAAATATAGGCTTAATTATTTTTTAATAATTGTAGGTTTGAAAAATGTGCAGCTTTAGATAGAGGCTTTGATATTTATTGGAAAAGACTCAGTTTTGAGATACATGCTTACTTAAGCTTGAAACAACGAGAAATAGCAAACCTCTAGTGACTTCATATGACAATTTCCATGCAACACTCATTAATGAAGTGCACTCCAAAGTGGAGGTAGTTTTACTCATTAGCACGTGCACGTTAGAAAACTTCCTTTAAGGTTTTTGCCAACAAACCCTTTCTTTTCATCCTAAAAAAAAGCAATTAACTTTTAAGCTTTATTTTAAACAAATGTAGGATTCATTGGCTATGTGATAGCTATTAGCAGGAACCCTTTCATATAAAGGATAGCCTTTACTATAAATGATAACATAGTTTAGTCACCTGATAAACATTATTGCCTCTAAATCTACTGTAAATTTTCCCTCCCACTATCTAAGGAACATCACTGCTCTTAAAACTCAGAGAATCACTGCCTTTCATAAAGACATTGTTAAAGTGAGCTTGATGAGGCTGGTTGTTTTATATAATCTCTTAGATACTGTTGTCTTATAGTTTTAAAGAATGCCTTCAGGGCTTCACCAACTGGAAAGGAAAATGACTTCCTGGATTATGAGTGGGCTTTAAAATAACTACACACACGGAAACCAGCAATTCAAATTCCTGAAGGGTTGGCTGATTCTTCTTTTTTATGAGTTAAATGCATTGATTGCTGTGTAATCAATTGTTTCTGTGGCCTTAAAATTCATCTTGCTACACTCCAGAGATTTAACACCTTTAAACTGGGTCATCCAAGTGCCTATACTAGCATTCTCTGCACTTATCTCCCAGTACCCACTTACTCACCATGGAATATTAATTATGCAGTTCAGTTTTGCACCTTCCCCTTTTTAAAATGAATTAAACATCTTGCAAGTTATTTCTCCAATTGCATGAATGGAATATAGAAGAACATTGCATCCTTTCTTTCCCACTTCCTAGACTCCTTTTGCCTCCATCTTTCTCAGTGAAGGAATCCTGTACATATTGGCTCTTAGCTGGAAGATCTTGTCATTTGAAAATAGAGTACCATCTCTAAGGACAGTGAAACCTTGCACGCATGTCCTCATACCTAAACTATTCATTCTTCTTTGGGCAACTCATCTCTTACCAATATGAAAAATAAAGCCATGTTATTTTTAAATTTATTTTTCCCTATTAAATGAATTCTCACATTTTATTCATGAAACTCATCCTGTTCATTGCAGAGCATTTGGAAAACAAGAAAAGGAAACCGGAAGTCACATTTGGGATCATCCTCGTACCCGTCTTCTGGTTTCTTGCTGTCCCTGTCTAAGTGTAGAATGGTGTTTCTCTGCCTCGTGGCACTTGTCTTTTCCTTTTTCCTGCCAGTGCAGAGCAAGGAAGTGCTTCATTAATAACCTCAGAATCACCTACTTGCTGAGTGGGTGATTTGTTTTGCTGTTGTAGGCTGCATTCCTGTCCTGCTTGGAGTGAATATTGTCATCTATGTGCCTGTGATGTTGCAGCTTCCCACATACTTTATTGGCCCAGAAATTCCAGCTACTCCTTTCTCTTTGCAGCTTGGCATTCCAGATCCCCAATGGGACCAGCACCTTTGACTGTAACCCCAAAATCCTCTGTGAATGAGCTTGCCGATCCCTTCCCCTAGGATGTTACACCCTGTTTCTCAATTCCACAGAATCTTGTTCTGAATCATCAGGAACTTGAATGTGGGTCGCCTACCTGACTTCTAGGGTGGTACCTTCTTAGGACCCTCTCTCTGACTGGGAGTCCTGAGAATTTGATGTTGTCCCAAATCAAGACTTAGTTCTCCATGCTATTTCGGACACTAATTTGGCCCTACGTCACTTTCTTTAGATCTAGTCTCCTCAGATTCATCTCCCTCTGCTGCCTGTGTCAGTGAAGTTTTACATGTTTGAACAGCCAACACTTCAAAGACAAGCAGCTCTATGCCATGGAAAGCGTTTAAGCAGAAACTAGAGGGAGTCTTTAGTAAGAGAAGCTTCAGCAAGTCCCTCACTGGAGAGAAGGACTGGAATAACTGCTCTTATCCCTTATAATTTTGAGATTTTTGTAATTCAACAGTAAATGCCTCTACCTATCACAGGTTCAGTAAAAATTCTCTCATTTATTTTTCTGATCCTATGCTGAGAGCACTGATTGGTATGGAAGGCTTGCTGTATGTGCATTGAATGTAAAATCACATTTTAAAAAGGTCATATCCATACAAAAGGAGGGAAAAAATAATAACATGTTAATCAGAAGTGGCTGTTTGGTAATTTAAATTGTATTGGCCAAATTATTTAAATTACATATCAATCCTGTCTATTTCTGTCAGATATTAAGACAACTAAGAAAGGTTTGATTCACTGGATACAATGTTTCACCAGCTGGATGTATATTTGTTTTGTTTTGCACATGGAAACTTGAGTGATCACAAGAGCCCTGGCTGGATATTTTGCTTGACTAGAGAGACTATATTGAGTTTATTAATTAAGAAAAGTATCTTGTAAAAATGGACAAGTGCTAATAAATGAAGTAGTGTTTAGGCAAAATTGACAATTGTCTTCCCTCTTCTCTCTGTTCCCCTCCTCCAAACCTATCTAGCCATTATGATATAGGTGGGATTATATAATTATAATGGGATATAGGCTGGGATTATAAATCTTCCTAAACCTGAGTGTTGATCATGTGACACTCCTACTCTGAAATCACCCCTGGCTTTTACCTATGACCCTGCAGGGAAAGGAGGTACAAGCTCTTTCTTTAATGTTGCTTCACTGCTCTAAGAATCCAGCTTCCAGGGCTTTTGCCCACACCGTTTCCCCTGTGCCACGTGCTTTCCTGCCTGTCACTATTAGACACATTCTTCGAGGCCCTCTCAAGCAGCATTTTCTTTTCCCTTTAAACTCTCCTGAGAGTTTTGATTGCATTCCTTTTTTTTTTAATACAGCAGGTTCTTACTAGTTATCTATTTTATACATATTAGTGTCTACATGTCAATTCCAGTCTCCCAATTCACCACCACCACCCTCCCCGCCACTTCCACCCCTTGGTTCCATACTTTTATTCTCTACATCTGTGTCTCTATTTCTGCCATGCAAACTGGTTCATCTGTACCATTTTTCTCGATTCCACATATATGCGTTAATATACGATATTTGTTTTTCTCTTTCTGATTTCACTCTGTATGACAGTCTCTAGGTCCATCCACGTCTCTACAAATGACCCAATTTCGTTCCTTTTTATGGCTGAGTAATATTCCATTGTATATATGTACCACATCTTTATCCATTTCTCTGTCGATGGGCATTTAGGCTGCTTCCATGACTTGGCTATTGTAAATAGTGCTGCAATGAACATTGGGGTACATGTGTCTTTTTGAATTATGGTTTTCTCTGGGTATATGCCCAGTAGTGGGATTGCTGGGTCATATGGTAGTTCTATTTTTAGCTTTTTAAGGAACCTCCATACTGTTCTCCATAGTGGCTGTATCAATTTACATTCCCACCAACAGTGGAAGAGGGTTCCCTTTTCTCCACACCCTCTCCAGCATTTGTTGTTTGTAGATTTTCTGAGGATGCCCATTCTAACTGGTGTGAGGTGATACCTCATTGTAGTTTTGATTCACATTTCTCTAATAATTAGTTATGTTGAGCAGCTTTTCATGTGCTTCTTGGCCATCTGTATATCTTCTTTGGAGAAATGTCTATTTAGGTCTTCTGCCCATTTTTTGATTGGGTTGTTTTTTTTTTTAATATTGAGCTACATGAGCTGTTTATATATTTTGGAGATTAATCCTTTGTCCATTGATTCATTTGCAATTATTTTCTGCCATTCTGAGGTTTGTCTTTTCGTCTTGTTTATAGTTTCCTTTGCTGCGCAAAAGCTTTAAAGTTTCATTAGGTCCCATTTGTTTATTTTTGTTTTTAGTTCCATTTCTCTAGGAGGTGGGTCAAAAAAGATCTTGCTGTGATTTATGTCAGTGTTCTTCCTATGTTTTCCTCTAAGAGTTTTATAGTGTGCAGTCTTACATTTAGGTCTTTATTGATTGCATTCTTTAATGTCACTGATACTTTCTATTAACATATTCTTACTTTTTAGGGCACAGAGTATTAGTGAGTAAACTCCCTACTACTTATTAGCTGTTTGACTTCTGGCAAGTCAATTTGTTTCTCTGTGCTTAGTTTACTTGTATATAAAATGCAGACAGGGGCTTCCCTGGTGGCGCAGTGGTTGAGAGTCCGCCAGCCGATGCAGGGGATGCGGGTTCATGCCCCAGTCCGGGAAGATCCCACACGCGCGGAGCGGCTGGGCCCGTGAGCCATGGCCACTGAGCCTGCGCATCCGGAGCCTGTGCTCTGCAATGGGAGGGGCCATGACAGTGAGAGGCCCGCGTACCGCAAAAAAAAAGAAAAAATTCAGACAGTAATAGTACCTCCTCCACAGGTGGTTGTTTGGATTAGCCATGTAAGTACTTGCAAAGCACCTGAACCATGCCTGGAACATAGTACCTGCTCAATAAATATTACCACTACTACTACTACTACTACTACTACTACTACTGCTACTACTGCTACTACGACTGTTACTGAGTCCAGGCTCGCTCTGCTCACCACATGACAGGCCAATGAATCGGAGACGAGATGTTGAGGCAGGGAAGACGACTTTATCCGGAAAGCCTGCAGACAGAGAAGACGGCAGACTAAAGTCTCAAAAATAACCATCTTATCGGGGTTTGGATGCCAGTTTCCTTTATAACACAGAGAGGGGGAGGAGATAAGGAAGTGAAGTTAAAAGGCCATAAGTTTTGTAAATATCCCCTGGAATGGCCAGTCTAGGGGAGGGGATGTGTTAAATTTCTTCTTTCTTGCGGCCATCCACAGGTGGACAGGGTCTGGATGTTTCCCTGAACAAAGGTACTTTGGTTTAACATTCATGCGGAGGGGCAGGGTTCCCCAAGGCAGGCCATTATGTATAGACAGTATCCTTTTTATTTATTTATTTATTTATTTTTTTATTTTTTATTTTTTTTGCGGTATGTGGGCCTTGCGCTGTTGTGGCCTCTCCCGTTGCGGAGCACAGGCTCTGGACGCGCAGGCTCAACGGCCATGGCTCACAGGCCCAGCCGCTCCGCGGCATGTGGGATCTTCCCGGACCGGGGCATGAACCCGTGTCCCCTGCATTGGCAGGCGGGCCCTCAACCACTGCGCCACCAGGGAAGCCCGACAATATCCTTTTAGTGAACAAAAGCTGTGGAAAGCAAAGGTTAAATAAAAGAAACAGATCCAACATGTAGTCATATTTGGCTCTTCCCCGTTACACAACTAATACTACTACTACTACTACTACTACTACTACTACTACTGGGTTGTTATGGTCCTGTTTCAGGGCCCTGAGCTTGGTGAGCAGAATTTCAGCTGCATTTCAGACCCCACTTTCCCCTTCAGTTTGATGCCCTCGTTCAGTGAACAGCCTATATAACTGTATACGACAGTTCAGTATCAGAATCTATGTTCTCCCAGGCCTAAATATATATTCCATTTATCTTTGCATCCTTTCTAGTGCCTAAAATATAGTACACTGAGTTCTCTTCTGTTCTGGTACTCCATATGTGGTCACTGAAATGAATGAATAAACAAATGTAAAAAGAAAAATGTCACTGCAGTTTTGTTTATTTATAAGAGGCCCATTGATTTTTGAAGCATGCTCACAGAGTGTATCATGTATTTTCAGTAAGAAAGTACTATTTTTCACCATCTTGTTATAATACTGGATATGTCATAAATTTAAAAAGTGAAATTGAGGGTAAATTTTCTGTGGGTTGATTTACTAGATCAAAGAGTGACTTCAACTTTCAGCACGTATTTTATTTGCCAGCATAAACTCAGAGGTTTAGTCAAGTGCCAAGAAAAGAAGTTAATCATCTGAATTATGCGGATCCTGGCAAATCACTCTTTCTTTTTTGCGGGGGAGAATAAGAGCTTTGAGTCTTTATCTCCCTTCAGCAAATCCAAATGATTATAAAAGTAAGAATAAAACTCTAGTAATTAATCTAATAGCTCTAGGCTGCTAATCATTTCGGAAAAGTGACATTACCCAGAATATCCTGGTTGCCATTATTGCATGTCATTGATATATAATTCAATTGATTTTCACACTTTTTACATTCCAAAATGAAATACAGCTTTTGCCATGTCACTAGATTGGAATTCTTTGACAATACATTAACATGCCAAAAATAATATTACATATAAGAATAATGTAAAGATAAATTACAGGTAGAGATGTATCCCTAAGGAGATTTTCATTTGTGTCTTAGAATAGAAGACTTATAACCCTACTCACACATCTATTTCATTCTAGTACGTTTTAGGCTCTTAGCTCAATTCAATAAATTACTCGTTTTGTACTTGCTGTATGCTAGACACTCAGTGTTGCTGAGCAGTGTACTTACACAAAAGTCTGTGTAACTCTCAAGTACATCATGATTTTATCCAAAGAGCCCATAGAGACTTTTATGCAAATGAGTCCTTGAACTGGTCACCCTGACAGTTTTATAGGATTAGTATAATGCTGCCATGACTTTGAAATGTTTTTGGAACCGTCTTTTTAAAAATGTCTAATGTCAGGGCTTCCCTGGTGGCGCAGTGGTTGAGAGTCCGCCTGCCGATGCAGGGGACATGGATTCGTGCCCCGGTTCGGGAAGATCCCACATGCCGCGGAGCGGCTGGGCCTGTGAGCCATGGCCGCTGAGCCTGTGCGTCCAGAGCCTGTGCTCCGCAACGGGAGAGGCCACAACAGTGAGAGGCCCGCGTACCGCAAAAAAGAAAAAAAAAAATGTCTAATGTCTTTTTTTCAAATGTGCTTAGTACTGGACAATTCTGCGCTTTAAGGTGGATTTCATTTTTGGAAATCACATAATTTATAGACAAGGTTGTTGATAGATGAGAAGATCAATCATGCTGTGTAATACATATTTTTTAATTCAAGAACAATGAGTGATTGCAATGTAACAGACTCTTTTCATGAGTAATCTTACTTTGAATGCAGCCTCAAAAGAAGTATTTGGAGCATTAGTAGGATAAGGGTGTGGTAGGTCTCCAGCATTCTGGGGTTTAGCTGTCAGTCGCAATGTGACCTCTAAGAAGTCAAGTCTAATTTGTTCCCTCTCGAATCCTCAGAATCCTGGAACTTGCTATTGAAATGAATGAGCGAGTGAATGGAAGCTTGCATGGATGAATGTTAACAGCAGTTCACAAATGCAATTATAGGCCCTTGAACATATAGCAGTTTATCTTGTTTATTATTATTTAACTTTCTGGCATTACTTTAAATAATTTGTGTTAAGGTCACTTACCTGGTGAGAATTTGGTTCTATGTTAACCTCTTTTCTTTTCTTGCAGTATTTCTTTTTTTTTTTTTTTTTTTTTTGCGGTACGCGGGCCTCTCACTGTTGTGGCCTCTCCTGTTGCAGAGCACAGACTCCGGACGCACAGGCTCAGCGGCCATGGCTCACGGGCCCAGCCGCCCCGCGACATGTGGGATCCTCCCAGACCGGGGCACGAACCCGTGTCCCCTGCATCGGCAGGCGGACTCTCAACCACTGCATCACCAGGGAAGCCCTCTTGCAGTATTTCTTTGTAGCACTACAGCCTGGTGAAGTAGTGACTGTCATTATTCCCTTTTTCATAGATGAGGAAACTAAGGCCTAGAGAAGCAAAGCAACTTGTCCAAAGCCAAACCCACACAGCTAGTAAATGGGTCTGGACTCAACCTGAGAAGTCCGGCTACTGATTTATAGTCTTAACCAGGATTCTATGCTTCCTTTCAGTGTATCTGTTTTTCACATTATGCTTTCAATCCTCCTAAACAGGGGATATAGAAATCCTTTTAGAGGTAAGGGATTTGACCAAATTATGTTTTATAATAGGGATTTTCTAATTTAGGAACTAATGGGGGTTTGGGGAAATGTCTTTAAAGAATGTCAAGGGTCTACTGCAGAGCAACCTTAGCCAAGGAATGTAATGGGCAGCTTTCAATGAAAGGGTAAACCACCAGTACATTTATTTAAAATAATTTCTCATCTAAAGCTCAAGCTCCCAAAAGGCCTACAATTTCTTGAGAAGGAGTACTTTAGGGTGGAAACACTGAGCTTCTAATCTCTGTTCTGAAAGTATCCAATTATCTGATCATGGAGAAGTTCCTTACTTTTCCCACATCAATTTCCTCATCTAGAAAATAATTAGCTGGAATAAGTCTTTTACAGGATGCCTTTTAACTCTTAAGTGTCAAAATGTGTGATAGGATATTAAGTGCTGGTTCTCTGGAGATCAGGGGGAAAAAAAGAAATCTATGTTGGCTGGAGTTATCTGGAAAGGCTTCCAGGGAGAAGAGGAACTTGATAAAACTTAGATAGTAAAGGTGGTACAAGAGGAATGAATGCCCCTTGAGCTAAGAACAGGGAATTAGCTGTCACACCCTGGGGCTGAGGAGACTGGATTTTTGGAAGAATTTGAAGAGCAGAGAAGAGATTTGGTCTCTTCCACCAGGCTCATTTATCATATAGTCCTTGATTGCCTGCTCTCTTCTGGCCATTGAGAACCATTGATCTTGGAACATTCTAGATATTTCATCCAACCAAAGAGAATGTTTTGTCGTTATGAAGATTTGTAATGTTTACCGAAATCTTTGTTCTACTATTAAGGCATGCAGAAGAAAGATAAGGAAAGCCTCCCAGTAAAGTTGACCTGAAGGTTATAGTTAAAGGATAATTTGCTTAATTTAAGCAAAAGGAGAAAATGACAAATCAGTTGTTTGAAGAGCAAAAAAACAAAGTGCCCTTGATTTGGCATGATTGTTTTATTGCTTTGTAGATGGGTAGTTTAGGACAGTAAACAAATGATGATGATGTTTATTCAATTTGGAATTTGGAACTGTTCTAAAAGGTTAACACATGGCTGTTCATTTTTTTTTTAGGTGTAGGAATGGCATAAAATAAGTTGGTGGAATGCGATTGTTTTGAAGCTTTTCTCTCTGATGTTGAACCCCAGTGGTTCTGAAAATGAGTTTTATACATTAGAATCATTTGGGGTTCTTGCTACAAATGTACGTGTTTAAGGTCACATCTCAAGAGTTTTGAGTTTGTGATCTAAATTGTTAACAAACTCCCAGGTGGTTCTGGTTAAAATTGTGGATGGAGCCTACACCCTTCTAGGCCCATGAGGTCAAGTTCAGATAGACAGAAATTAGCCAATACCACACTGTTTTGGTTGGATGCTGTAAATAATATTCTTTCTGATTAATACAAAAATTAAATCATGTAGATGCTCAAGCAAAGAGCAGTTCTGTCTACTGGAGAATTGTGAGTTATTTACCTCTTTTTTATGGAGACTGTTTCTTGGGGGAAAAAGTAGTTGGAAGGACAACTACACAGAAGTGAAGGGCTGTTCAGTTTGGATTTAGGCATAAAATTATCAACTAAATGTGGCAGCCCTAGTAGAATAAAGAAGAGCCAATCAAAAAGTTATCAAATATTAAGACTTTTAAACAGGAACCAACAGATTGACCTTGGGTTCCAGGGAGAATCATAGCTTGCTGATTGTTTGTTCTCTTCCTTTAAAAAAGGTAGGGAAATTCACTCAACCCTACCCCTGCAGCCAGACCAGTGAAGAAGGCCATTTCAGGCTATCAGGCAAGAGACAGTTTTCTGGGAGGGAGATCCTTCCTACATGCCAGTGTTAGAGCATTTGCAGATAAAGAGTCTCCGAATTTTCTGGAGTCAGCCTAGCATTCTGGTTAAAAGGAGAACTTTGTAGAGCAGGGCTGGATGTCGATTAGCCAAGAAGATCAACAAATGGAAGTAGAATCAGTACCAGCACCAGAGCTGAGACCAGGGCAGAGACATTTTTTCAAACCACTGGTGGGTACCTGGAATGTCAATGATTTGTTTATTCACTAGAGGTCTGTTTTTGCACAAATTCATTCTTTATTCAAGAATGAATTTCTCGGAAGAGGCACAGTCCCAGGTGCCATCATTATTCCATATTTTTTGAAACTTCTCTTTGCGCATGTGGGCAATTCTCAAATCTTCCTTTTAGTTATCCTTAGAAAGATCTCAGTGTAAAGGATCTCCGCTAATATTCTCCTTCAGGAGAAGTAGTTGGGGTGACATTTGCCATCTAGTCTCTGCCCATCCAGATTGGACAGACCAAATAATCACCAGGAGAGAATGGTGCCTTTACTGGGGCTCCTCTTAGGGATATTTTATTTACTTGGTATGAAACACACACTGTGCCGCAAAGGTGTGGGAAAAGGTGATCTCAGGAGGGCTTTGGCCCCCGCTCTTCTCTGGCCCTGCTGACTCTCTTTTTTTTTTTTTTTAGTTTTTATTTTTATTTATTTATTTATTTTACATCTTTATTGGAGTATAATTGCTTAACAATGGTGTGTTAGTTTCTGCTTTATAACAAAATGAATCAGTTATACATATACATATGTTCCCATATCCCCTCCCTCTGGCGTCTCCCTCCCTCCCACCCTCCCTATCCCACCCCTCCAGGTGGTCACAAAGCACCGAGCTGATCTCCCTGTGCTATGCGGCTGCTTCCCACTAGCTATCTACCTTACGTTTGGTAGTGTATATATGTCCATGCCTCTCTTTCGCTTTGTCACAGCTTACCCTTCCGCCTCCCCATATCCTCAAGTCCATTCTCTAGTAGGCCTGCTGACTCTCTTATACATAGTATGGCTTCCAAGTTGGTGAAGCGTCTGGAAGTGGGGTGCAGTAACTTGTAGAAGGCTGTTCTGGTTTTCATAGAGAAGAAATGATGTCTGCAGTCTTTACCATCTCAGTCCTACCTCACAGGTGTAGTTCTGACAAAATAGATACCAAACTAAAAGTCTGGATGCATTTGAAGTCAGATTGATTTTCTCAGAAGAGGTACAGTCCCAGGTGCCATCATTATTCCATATTTTTTGAAACTCCATAAACTGGAACTCATTCAGTGCCCTATAACCTGTGTGTCTAGAAGCTACGTTGAATTTTAGAGTTACAGATGGGTGTCGACCAGGGTTTCAACATTTTTCTTTCAGGGACACACCTATGAGCCTATGCTTTGAGCACATCAGTTTTCTTCTTTCAGAGTCATCAACCCCCTTAATCAAGTGTACCTCTGTGTCCTTTATTGATACAACTGGGGGTGGGGGGCAGGTGACTATCTTTCCTCCATTTCCTCATTCAAACATTTAGCAAAGGGCCACAAACTGAGAGAGAAACCAAGTCAAAAGAAGACCGGCCAGGCTTATGATATGTTGTAACACGTTTTGAACAAAAAATGCCAGTGTTTTGAGAAGTAGAGCTGCCAGATGATAGGATAAATAATGAGTTTACTATAACACATGTATATTGTTCAGTGAAACTCCTTTATAGTTTCCATGCCAAGGCCATTTGTGTGGCTCAAATAAAATGTAACAGGCAATTTTGACATGACTACTTTACTTTTCCCCTGGTTTTCTTGAAGCTCATAGATTGGCTCAAAGTTTTGGTTCCTTGAGCAGGAACTGGAAATTAATAACCTGCCCTTAGAATGAGAAGGGATTTGGGTAAATCATGTCTACTTGGCAAGTTAAAGGTGGCCAACAATCAGAACTCATTGTGAAATCTCAACAGATGGGATTTTTCCCATCTTTCAATAGGATACTTTTAACTATCTCTGTAACAATGTTTGAAATTTACCTTGCAAACACCTTAATGAAGCTGGTTTGTCTCAGCAGTGTCCCACTTTGAAAGAGCATTGGCCACACCTTGAGAAAGAAAAAGGGTCAATGATGGTCGCTAGAGGTTCTTTCTTCTGACACATTTTCCTTTTTTGTTTTGTTTTGTTTTGTTTTGTTTTTGGCTGTACCATGCTGCTTGTGGGATCTTAGTTCCCTGACCTGGGATCGAACACAGGCCCTCTCCAGTGGAAGCTCTGAGTCCTAACCACTGGACCACCAGGGAATTTCCCTGACACATTTTCACTGGGAAATTCTGCACATGGTCTCTCATTTATCCTTACCTTCATTCAGCAGACATTTGTCTTCAGTCTCTGCTTCCCTGAGAGGACCATTAAGCCCTGGCCTTGGCACAGATACAAAATTCTGTTTGGGTTTGAATAGCTGCGATGTAAAAAGTAAAAATAAAACAGACATCTAGATCAAATGTTTTTGTCTATACTGTATCTAGCTACATAAAAATTGTTTAGACCAGATATAGGTGTGATACAGATAGATGGATATAACGTGATCCTATTTATATTACTTTTGTTCTTTAAAAACAAGAAAAGAAAAAAGCTTTTCACATACATCAATGAAGAAAAAGGATATCATTAAAAATCAGCCCTGAGTTGGAAGGCAAATGTGCTTATTTGTACAAGAGGTAGATTTTTATATTTTTCCTTTCTATCATGGTTCAATGTTGAATTAGAATATCTTTATTATTATTATTTTTTACTTCCATGTGTGATTACTTTGAAATTCCTGCCTGAAGACTTCCAAGAATTTTATAAAAATTATACAAGTTCTTTAAAAGAGGATTTTGAGTCTAAGCCATACTGGCTCTTTAAGCTTAAAAAGTACACATGGCTTTTGCAAACAGAAACAAGTCTAATGCTTTGAAGAATGTAAGAAATGATTGGTGTTTCAGAGGCATTGAAATGGTTAATCTATTTATCTATACTAGAGTAATACACCCCCCAGTATAAACACTTTCTAACTAGATTTGGTCTTGCAAGCTTATCTAATAGAGAGTTGAACATTACTTTTCTAATTTTGCAGTTTTAATACTAAACAGGTTTAGAAACCCTTGTTGGACTTTTCTAGTAGTAATTTTTTCTTGACCTTGCTTTCTTGAGTCATCTTAGAACATACTTATTTGCTGCAATTGAAGCAGTTGTATCTTAACTGATGCTTTTCTTAACTTGATTGTAGCTGGGTACATGGGCTGATTATGTGACTCTAAATTAACACTTATAAGTTAGTTCCCAGGCCTTGGAGGTGTCATTCTGTCTTCAGCCACTTATAGCTAGTATTTGAAGGACTTCCAGGGTACTTGGGGGTGGCGGTAGGGGCTTAGAGAATCACAGTTACCCACAGCACAATGGAGGAGTGGACAACAAAAAGAACTGCCTTCCTGCCCACTGCAACGTCCTGCTGTAATTCTTCCCTTACTGGCTCCCACAGGGCTACGGATGTACCCAGCAGAGCTGGAGAACAGAATTTCCCCTGTCCCCCATTCCCAAATCATATGCATCAAGCCCTCAGCCCACATGTTTAAGGATGCCGAGCCCAGCAGCTCTCCTGAGAAGGATGCCCAGGGGTCCACGTGTCCCAGTACCCCTGCAGGATTCCACTATGTTACAGAGTCACCACTCATCCCATACCAGGCACAGGTATTCGCCCATCCCTAAGTCTATCAGTCCATCCGTGGTTACCCGCTGCTGTGTTGTTTTATTTTAGAATTTGCTTCCAACTGCGCTCAAAGGCTTCACTGTTTGTTAACGGCCATCTCCTCTCTGATGGATGATGCTGAACACAAAGGTAGTTGAAAGTAACAGTGTGATCAAATCCTTTCTCTTCCTGTTCTTCTGCATGAGTCAGTCTCCTGGCCTTAATGTTTATATAGATCCTTAATAATAAATAGCTGATGGCGACTTGCTGAGACATGTACAGTAAGGAAAGAAATTATGTATTAAAGATTTGGGTCTCGTCCCAATTTGTTTTTTTTTTCAAAGAGAAAAAAAAAGAGGGAGGGAGAGAGAGCCTTGTGCTAATAACCAGTTTGTGCAGCAGTGTTCCTTTTACAAACCTAATGAGGTCCGTTTCCCACAATTGTTTTGATTTATTACCTGCTCCTGCTGGTCTGTCTGCTTTGGTTATTATTTTGACATTTAGCTAATATCGCACTTGAAATCCTTTCACTTTCTTTCTTTCTTTCTTTCTTTTATTTTATTTATTTATTTTTGTGTGTGTGTGGTATACGGGCCTCTCACCGTTGCGGCCTACTCCTGTTGCGGAGCACAGGCTCCAGACGCGCAGGCTCAGCGGCCATGGCTCACGGGCCCAGCCGCTCCATGGCATGTGGGATCTTCCCGGACCGGGGCATGAACCCGTGTCCCCTGCATTGGCAGGCGGACTCTAAACCACTGCGCCACTAGGGAAGCCCTATTTATTTTATTTTTGGCTGCATTGGGTCTTTGTTGCTGCACGCAGGCTTTCTCTAGTTGTGGTGAGCGGGGCTACTCTTTGTTGCTGTGTGCGGGCTTCTCATTGCAGTGGCTTCTCTTGTTGCGGAGCACGGGCTGTAGGTGTGAGGGTTTCAGTAGATGAGGCTCATGGGCTCTAGAGCACAGGCTCAGTAGTTGTGGTGCACGGGCTTAGTTGCTCTGCGGCATGTGGGGTCTTACCAGACCAGGGCTCAAACCCGTGTCCCCTGCATTGGCAGGTGGATTCTTAACCACTGCACCACCAGGGAAGGCCCTCCTTTCACTTTTTGAATCCGTTTTTCACCCTTTTCATGAGTGGTTTTGTGGGAGGTCAGATTTCCTCATGTGAAAATAATGCTCAGGTTAAAACACCTTTTCCGTTTCTAGTGCTCTGTCTTCACGTTGAGGAAACCGTACTTGCAGGTTTGCCAACTGAAGGAAAACGGTTGTTGGATTTGGGTCCAAAAGCTCCGTGTGTCATGCCTAGAAACCATCACGGTTGACGACCAAAGTTTCTACCACCTTCAGTAATATGAATGCGGAATCACTGAAAGTTGAAGAGGTTATGCCTTTCGGCAGCAACTCAAATTTTGCTCTTAAGTCTGGGCTTCAAGATCAGGTGTGATGACCTCTGAGATGCTTCTGAGTCAGAGGTTTGATACCAGGGGGATCTCAAAGCATTAGGTCAAAGTAATTAGCTCTGCCTACAGGATAATCACCTCCCTCTCTCCTCAGATCCAAACAATCTTTAAACTTGTTTTAGAGGATAGGCATTCTCTGTTGGTCCAAGTCAGCGTGTTGTGTTTAGATGTGGGAAGGGCTGGTGGTCCTTAGGGAGGGGCGGCTGTTTCGCAGAAGTCACAGTCCCCGGTGGAGAGAGGAAGCCGTCCACTCAGTTACCCCCATGTGCTCTGCGGATGGTGGCCGCCACCTTCACTCCACCTTCTCCACAGCCCCCTCAGGACGCAGCAAAATAAATCCCTTTCCTTCCTTCCTCAATTGACCCGACATCTCAGTGTTTTCATTGCTTAACAGTTTTTAAGTCATTTTTCCCTGATGTCAGCGTGTGATATATATTAATTATAGAAAATTTAGAAAGTAAAGTATTGCGTGAAGAAAATTACCCACAATCCTATCATTCA
The DNA here is from genome assembly GCF_949752795.1 of Hyperoodon ampullatus. Taxonomy (NCBI): domain Eukaryota; kingdom Metazoa; phylum Chordata; class Mammalia; order Artiodactyla; family Ziphiidae; genus Hyperoodon; species Hyperoodon ampullatus. The sequence continues at coordinate 17,237,017 of NC_136921.1, forward strand.
GAGAGACCCACTCTTACTAGATTATGTATATTCTTGAGGTATTTTTTTTTTCTTCTTTTGTTTTGGTGGAGGCGGGGGTGCATATGGACAGACTGTTTTTAATGCTCTCTGCTTATAATTTATTTGAGACTGCACAAGCTAATTCGATTCTTGATCCGGTTCTATCAGAGGGGCGTATCTGACCAAGGCTAAGAGCATGCCTTTAGTTGTGTGAGCGTTTGAAAACTGTTTGAAATGTTGAGCTGTAGCATATTTGGGGATGACACAGAAGAACATAGGACCAGAGAGCTGGGATAGAGGAGGAAGGGTGTGGAAGTGGCCATCAGAGGCACCAAAAATGGTGAAATGGGAGCAGCGCTGGATTTAGAATCAGAAGATCAGCTTCCTGCTCTGCTGGCTGGCAACCTCCCTGAAGCTCTATTTTCTAACCTGGGAAATGGGAGAACTCCAGCTTTTCTGGGTTGTATTGATGATTCAGTTCATTATACGAGGTACTGTTTGTGAAGATGAATTGTAAGCAAGCACTGCAAGAATCAGATAATATTATTCTAATAAAAAAGGTGGTCGGACCTGGCCGTGGTGATTCAAAGGGAATAAGAATAAAGTGACCAAAGGTGGCTGGGAGTTGTAGGTGGGTGTGCAGGTAAAAGGTTTAATTGTCTGATCTGATTTTATTGTTGCTGTTGTTAATGCATTTAATGGTTAATGTGGACTTTCTGTGAAGGTGGTTATCCAGCCTGGAATTAGGATGATTTTCTTTGCTATTTCACTGTGGTCACTCTTCCTTTTCTCATCTGCGTATTTTTAACTCAATAAGTGCATTCTCCTGTAAAGCTAATATGTTTGCTCTCTCACCTAAGAGACCCTTATCAGACTTTTGCTGTGGGATTACAGGCCTCCATATCAGGAATCTTGCTGCATTTACACAAGGGTGAACCGGACAGGCAGAGCTCTGTGTTTTAAACAACAGATAAGGTTTGTGTTTCATGTGTGAGGGGAAAGAGGGAGACATTGGGTTGGGGTGGGAGCTGGGAAGGATGTCCAAACACCTGTAATCTGTGAAAGAATTTCTTTGTCTCTGCTCCTGAGCTTCTGGAATGGGGGGAATACTAAAAGAAGGAGTGTGCAGGGCACCTGCGAGAGCTCTGGAGTCAGATTGCCTCAGTCTATACCCTGTCCCATCCAGTACTTAGCTACGCAAGTTACTTCATCTTTATTTTATGTTTCAATTTCCTCTTAGATAAAATGGAAATAACAATAGTATCTAACTCCTAGGGCTGTTGTGGGATAAGGATAAGCCATTAATATCTTTAGGACCGACCCATGCCAACTTTGCCTTGACTCCTCTGGAAGGATTTGACAAGTGGTCCTGAGGCAGCGTGGGCCTCCAGGTTCCATGAGTGCGGAGGAGACCCAGGTGGGCCTCCCTTCCTGTGCTGGGGCCACCATGCTGGGCTGTTCACTTCTAGGTGGGGATGAAGGTGGAAGGTGGAGGGTCAGGGCTGTACTTTGAACTGTGACCCCCTTCATCCTGTGGGGCTGAGTCCTTGTCCTAAATCTGGACACTACCAAGTTCTGTCCAGGGTGTCTTTCGAAGACACGTCTGTTCATTTCAGCTACCTCTTCCCAGTGTCATAGAGGAGTGGTTCTCCTTTCCTGTTCCCTCCCTCTTAACATTTTTCATTGAGAGACTAGGCTGGTGGGCCTGTGAGTATAGACGTTAATCAGAGACACTTTGTCATTGAAGAGTTGAACATGTTTGTTAATAAGAATCCTCTGAACCAAGAGAAGATGGGGACATGTTGAAGTTACCAGATTTCCACACCATTTTTTTTCTTATGTTGTTCTAAGACAGATTAGTAGACTATGACTTTAATGCTTTTCCTCATTTTAAATGTGTGTGTGTGTAGTGTGTATGTGTATGGTGTGTGTGTGTGTATGGTGGGTGTGTGTGGGTGTGTTTATGTGTATGTATGTGGTAGGTATGTGTGTGTGTGTGGTGGGTGTGAATTTTTCTTGACCCTGGATCCTATTATTATTCCCTGAGCACACAAGGGAAAGACAAGCTTTTGAGGCATGCATAGTTCTGGAATTACACTTCTTGGTTCAAATACTGACTCTGAAATTTATTACCGACAAGCAATCTAGCATTTCCTTAACTCTACATGCCTCAGTTTCTTTAATTTAAAATAGAGGTCATGTGTTTCTTTATTTATCAGGTCATCTTAAGTATAGTAAGATTACCCAAGTGAGCCGTACTCATTCAATAAATATTAGTTATAATTATTTTTAGAATGTGGAAAACCTCAATTTGACTTTCACTTTGGCCATTTTTAACTAGTTGGAACCTCTGCCTGAACCTCCATTTTCTCATCTAGAAAATAAAATAGGGAAAACAGTATCTAATTCTGAGTCGTAAAGAGGATCATGCACTTCAGCATTTTGGGGACACAGAACCTAAACGTACGCGATAGGTTTCTTCTTCCTTCCCCACTGGTAGCCTCTTTCCTTGGCAATGTTTTTTCAGGGAATGTCAATTTCAGGAAGAAGCACTTCTGTAGAGAGGATATAGGTGCCACGTTTATGTTTCCTGCTAAGGACCTCAGAGCAGCGTGGTAAACAGTGTATTTTGAGCGCTATGCTATGTACTTGGTGGGCAGTTTTCCATTATTTCTCACACAATGTTGTCCCAGTTTCACTGAGGAAATCACAGCTGGGGGTTAAGTCTCACATCTCACTGTCGAGCGTCAGCTGCATCATTCTGGTCTGTCTGACTTCCAGTTGTGTGCCTAACCCCTGAGCCGTCCTACCCGCCCTGAGGGAACATGGTGGAGCCGGGAGCACGGGTATCCCCACCGCCAGAACTAGTGGAGCTAAATAGAGGACACATCCCTTTCTCACCCCCTTATCTTGTTTCACTGAAAGGTAATTTAGGGAGCATATGATAACTTGTTTACCTCCACAGTCCTGATATCCAGACCACAAGTCAGAAAATGAACCTTTTAACTTAATATATATGTCGTACATGGAGCCTAGCACCAATTTTCATCCACCTAAATGGTAAGTTTCACACAGCATAATGGATGTCCTCTCTGTGTACACATTGTAGGGGACAAATGTCTTGCAGCTGCTTTGCCCTGAGGCCATTGTGAATGCCACGTTACTTGACAGATGGTTCTAGTTTACATCATCAATTTTTATCACATTCTTTTATGAAATAGAAATTTCTATCATGGGCATGTAATTTGCTGAGTATTGAAATTAGCGAGCTCTTTCAGAAGGCTGTAAAATTACATATTTGTATGAAATTTACCCTATTTCTTCTCCCTCTTTCACACTTACCCCAGGTGAATGAGACAACACATAGTACAGTCAGGGGAATTTAAAGAGTTATAAAGTCATAACCATTATTTGAAAAATTTTATTTTAAATCTGAATTGGGGGAACAAATACCTTAAATATGAGCATGTTCCTAGTAATTCATTGGCAATAGCTGTTAAAATGTGATCAAATCAAATCTAGGTTTGGGATGCTAAGAAAGATCAGTTATGTGGCAACAGATTTAGGTTGTGTTTACTAATCTGAATGGACCCTTGAGGTGTTGAAAGTATTGAGAAGTCCAAGTACAAATTTCTTATATGTTGTATCTTTCTGGCTTAAGTCATTAAGATATAGTTAAATTTTATGTAGACGGTTAAGCATTTGGGAAATTCTGAAAGACCACTCTCTAGAACTATACTTATCTTTTTTAGTTTGCCTATTCATTTGACATAGGCTTCATTAGGAATTGACAATTGTACTTCCCAGGTAACATTCATCCTTATATAAAACTGGTTATAAGTCTATCTTCAGTGGGTCATGATGACTTACAGCTATATTAAGATTTAACATGGACTGACCATTGTCCTGCATTCTCATTCTCATTGTAGAAAAACACCTGCAAAGATAGGCAAACACCTGAGGAATGATCATTTCATTTACCACTTGCCTTATTGACTATCTGCACATGCTTATGCTTTCTCAAGTTTCATTTTTCTTTCTTCCACTCAGAAGCCTGGCATGAAAATGCACTCAGACAGAATCTGGTGGGTTTAATACTTAAACTCTTGGGGAGTTCTGGTGCTAAGGAGGGAGGGTAGTACCTGGCAGGAGGCACACAGGAGTGGCTAGAGCCTTTGCTCTGGAGCCATTCTCTCTGCATTTGACCTTCCATCCACCACTTAATAAATATTTTATTGCCTCTGCAAGTCAAGCACTGTTTGGGTGCCTTGGTTTTCTCAACTGAAATGTATCTTTTTGGAAGCATATTGGTGATACTGAGGTTCTCAAATTCTAGGCAGTAATGCACAGTTTTAAAATAATGTAACAATTCGAATTTTATTTTGATTATCACCTTCAATTTATGGCAAGGGATATTGGCTTTTGAGTTAAGAAATTAAGAAAATGATTGAACTTTCAGAAGATAAAACTCCTGAAAATGGAACATAAGTCTATGAAGTGTGGGAGACCCTGCTAGAGCCATGTTCTGGAGTGGGTGTTTATTGGGTGTGTTGATTGGGTTTAAATCCCTGTAATAGGGAGCTTTGTTGTAACAGTAACCTATTGTCTTTATGTAATTTCTAGACTGCTCATTGCATAGGTTTGGTTAGCTCACTTTTTGACTTGTTGTGCTCTATAAACTGGACCAATCTTACAATTTAGCTGCTCCCACATCACTCCCCTGATACTGTTCTCAAAGAATACAGGCGTCTTTGACATTGACAATCTGTCCCTTCCTAGGCCTCTTCCTCCTTATTAATCACCTTGACTGTTTGAAATTCTGATCTCCTTTAGCTTTTTTCATGCACCCTCCTGGTTCTTCCACAGTGAATGTAGCATTTGATCTGTAGCAGTGGACACTGAAATTCTCAGGTGCCTTTCATGCATGGTGGGCATAACCGGCAATGCCTAGGTCAAGAGCAATTGGTGATGGTTAAATGTGATCACATATTTAAAGTGCGTGGCCTAGTGCCTGGTGGTGGCCAATAAATTCAAGTTCCCTTCTTGCTCTGTTCTGTTGTCTATGCTGCCTTTTTTCCAGCTGTCTTTGAAAGATGGTATTTACAAGATTCCTTCCTGAACTTTTTCTGAATCTACAGCTTCTCCACTCCTGTGATTCTCGTGTTCTTTGCAGATATTTTCCAAATCTCTGTCTCTAATTGTGCTGACCTCCAGACCTGTATTTCCAATTGCTTCCTGAACATCTCAATTTAAAGGTCTTGAATTCAGTGACCACCTAGCTGACCTCATGCTCTTCCTTCCAAAATCAACTCCTCTTCTTCTAGTCCCTATTTTGGTTATGGTGTCTCTTCTCTCAGGTATTTGGTCTGGAAACTTTATGGCGAGTTTCAATTCCACTTTTTCTACATCCTGCAACATCTAATTAGAACTATTGGTTTGGTCTTGGGTAGACCGTTCTTCCTTTCCTCATTCAAGGGCAAGTTTGGAAGTAAAGTTAGCTGCTTGAAGTTAGGCCAAGCAATGGCTACTTGATTGATATTCACAGTTGAAGGTCACAGAGTCTGTGGGGCTGAGAATAGGGAAGGAATTATTGCCAAATGTCCCTGGTTAGCACTGTACGGACCAGGCCAAACCTTGCTGTATATGGAATAACCTGTCTCTCATAATCTCTATTTTTCAAATACATGTAGGTGCTACTCTAGTTAATAAAATGCAAATGTATTTTAAAGAGTTATCGAATGTGTAGTAACCTTTTGTCATTGTAGAATTTTTCAAATAATGCATACTGAAAGTGCAACTGTTGGGGGGTTTCATCAAATGTTATGATGTCATATCATGGAACGTGGATTTCAAGGATTACTGACTTTCCTTTGTTCAGAGTCACAAATGCATAGGAAATAGAAAAATCAGAGATTACATGAGCTTTCAATAATTAGATTTGGGGGAAGAGAAATCAGAATTGAAAATCTCAAAACACTTGACTAGGAAGTTTAGAACTCCCATCTGTTATAATCAAGATAGGTGTTTTTTTTTTTGTGTGTGTGTGTGTGTGTGTGTCTAGGATAAGTCCTGTCTTCTGGGTTTACCAATTGCTTGCTGGATAACAGGGAAATAAGTATATGTGTAAATAAGCATGAAGATAAAGGAGTGCAGTACGCACAAAGTAAATGTGAGGTCTGATTCCCCAACGTAGTAATGCTTCACAGAAGAGGTGGTGGCTGATTTTATTTAGGCTTGGAAGTGCCCACCGAAGAAAAACACACAACCTAAATGTTGTGAGTTATGTTTTATTCGGAGACCTTACTGAGGACTATAGCCCAGGAGAGTGAGGAACTTCTGAAGAGGTAAGGAGGAGCCAGTATATATAGGAGTTTTTGTTGGAAAACAAAAAACAACAACAAAAAATACAACCACATAGTTGAACGTCAAAAGGGTACTGCTCATCACAAAAAACAGACATCTTATGTTAACGATGTAGTGCTCCTCTATGTATGGGAATATGCAAAAGTCTGGGCTTATTGAAACTATTCCTTAAATATATATATATCTTAACTATTTAGGGTTAGTATCCTGTTTTTCTCCATCCTGAACTCCCCACAGGGTACACTGTCATCGGGGGTTGATGGCTTGATGGTGGGCAACATTCCTTGTTTACTGAAATCACAGGCAACACGTTTTTGTTCTGCAGAGGAGAGGTTAAGATTTTATTATTCGGAAGTGACTGAGAACTTGTGAACCATTCAAGTGAGAACAAATGCTACACGGTCTAGTTTGATTGAAATGTAGGATATCTGAGGAACAATTGGGGGTGGTTATGAGGCTTTTGAGTGTCTCTACTCTTCTGTTCGAATTTGATGGAGTACACAATGGGGCCCCTTGAAAGATTTTAAACACAGGCATGACACAATCAGTGTGGACATTGTATTTTCTTTATTACACAAAATGGGTATTTAAAAATTACGCTTAAATCCAGGTAATGGCCAGTGAAGAAAGTGGAAGCAAAAACTAGAGCAAGGGAGAGAGACAGAAAAACTGAGAAACTACAGGGGAAATAGAAAGATCTCGGTCGAAGAGCTAGGTAGGGCATGGCTGGAGCTCTAGGTTGTGCTGGAGGTAACCTGCTTTTGTTTACTTGGGCTGGGAGTTTAGACTGCTATCCTTGCCTTGCCTTTGAAAGTTTACTTTGGTTGTTCTACCACTATGCCCAGGTCTTTTCATGTTTTTTTATCCTTAAACCCTGAGAGGCTCCTTTCCTAGGGGCTAGTTAGCTGTAGTATTAACTTCGAGTGGCAATGCCAGCAGCATTAATACCATCCAGGACCAGTCTCCTAAGTGGAATGTCTTTATAGCTGGAGCAGAAGAATGAAGTTCTGTTGGATGAGCCTGAAGAGCTGAAGAAAAGGAAATGTTTTCTTGATGTCCCTTCCTGTTCTCCACCTCTCTCTTCCCTCGGATTCTTGCTCTGAATCACCATCTGTTTTCCACCTCACAGGGTGTTGGGGTTAATATCAACTCTGCAGTCTGTGACTCAAGGTCCAAACATCCTTGATCAGAAACTGCATCATTTCAAGTACGTTGAGGAAACGGGTTTCCTTTGTGGCCATAGGACCCTAATAATCTTAGTATTCTCATATTCTCAAACCATGGGTCATGTTTTGTTATAGTCTACCCTCTTTGATTTCTTTTTATTTGAAACTACATTTATAGGCACCCTAGCTGTGACGCTGCACTGTTTTGTTTAAAACATGCACCTGCTTTGTTAGTAAAGGAAACTTTGCCAAGAGACTTGTATGTAGGTGGATGTGACTAACTCAGCAAAGAGACTTATCTCTCATCCTATCTGCCCGAGGTCCCAAGGCTGCCTTTGATAGGACTTATTTCTTCCCTCACCAGCCCCACCCACTCCAACCTGTACTGCTCTTTTCTCCCCCAGTTTCTCATATCTAAATAGTTCAGCTTTTCAAAACTAGTCAGCCCTCTGGATTTATTTTCCGTTGGGTGACCTGAACCATGGGCTTCCTACTCCTTTGAGTGCCAGCGGCTCACAAGCAGAGAGCATTCACATTTTGCCTCTCCACTCCCCCCACCCTTTAAGTATTACCAGCAAAACCTTCTTGCCTGCCTGCGTTGGGATTGTATTCTTTCTCCTTTAGCAACTTTCAGCACAGCCTGTAAAGTTGCAAGGCTGTTTGAAGGGAAATCTGAGTCCCAGTGGCCAAGAAACATAGGAACAGGAAAGGGAACCCAAAATGATCTTTGTAAAGCTTGGTTCACAGAGCCAGGGCTGGTCTGGTCATGTGTCCAGCCTTCTAGAGCTGGTCATCAAGGTTTAGATGCTACAGGCAATTCATCCGTCCATTTATCCAGCCTACCAATATATCATGAACAGCTACCAAGATGCTATACGCAGTGCTGGAGATTTCATCGCAAACAGGATAGGCACATTTACTACTGCTGCTGATCAAGAGATGCATTCTACAGGGGGAGATGGGCCGGGAACCTCTAAACACACAGTTCATTACTGAACGATATACTTGTGCCGAAGGCAGGGTTGAGGAGAGGGTCTGTAAGAGTGAGGCTTTCCTTGTGGCTGGTACCGGCATCCCAGGAGTCCCTTCTTTTCTTATAAGCTGAAGACGACTGTTTTGCACTGTAGGCTAAGAACTGAGCTATATGATCACAGGGACTATCAGGAAAAGAGGGTATGAATGGTACCAAATCTGAAAATTCTACTCTGATTTTTTCAGTTTTCTGGAAACCAGCTAGCTATCTGCGGTCTCCCAATTAGGTCAACGTCAGCTCTGTGTGGAAACAGGAAAGTAAAGACCCCACTTGAAAACCAACAGAGCCTGCCCACACCAACAGCAACCTAATGTCAACTCAAAAGCTAATGGCGGGGCTTCCCTGGTGGCACAGTGGTTGAGAGTCCGCCTGCCGATGCAGGGGACACGGGTTTGTGCCCCGGTCCGGGAAGATCCCACATGCTGTGAAGCAGTTGGGCCTGTGAGCCATGGCCGCTGAGCCTGTGCGTCCGGAGCCTGTGCTCCGCGGCGGGAGAGGCCACAGCAGTGAGTGGCCCGTGTACCGCAAAAAAAAAAAAAGCTAATGGCTCTTCCTTCACTTCGGTTGCTGTTGACACATTCTTGTCAGTTGCACTCCTGGTTCCGGTTTGCATCGTGCTCAGGAATCCGGCCCTCAGGCAGGCTCCTTGTCAGTGGGTGCTGTCATGCAGCTGCCATCAAGGTGTGGCTGCTGTATGTAAGTGGTCGGAAACCGGGGCCTGGTTACCAGCCTCGTAGAGACGGTTGTGTTGGTGGGAGGTGTTCTGTCACCAGCCGTGGGAGTGTTGGCCCAGTCTGCTCAGGTACATCTAGAGACGACTCATTTCAAAGGACACAGCCAAGGGGAAAACCAGCATTTTCTCCTCGTGTCACTTGTCTGGTATCTTAAGTCCACATCCAGGAATATTTTGTGACCTCACTGAAGAGCAAAGCGAGTCCTTTATGTCATTTACTTGGAACCCAAGCTCTGATCCCTGCTCCTCTATCCCCACCCTGGTCCAGGTCACCATCGTCTCTTCTTGGTCTCCCTCAACAGCCTCCTCACTGGTGACCCTGCTTCTACTGGTACACTTCCTACCACCCATCTTCCACCAGCACCCAAAGTGATCTTTTGAAAAATCTCTACCCTGCTGGTCTCTTGGAGCTCAGTGTTGGCTTTCCTCCTCAAGCCTTCCCTAGAGACAGCTCTTCTCGAACGGATGCACACCTCCTCAGGGGCCTTTGCAACTTCCTTTTTCTCCTGGAATGCTTTTCTCACATAAGTCTTCACATTTGCTGGCCCTTTCTTAGTTCAGAGCCCAGCTCATGGGTCACCTATAAAAGGCCTTCCCTAAGCACGGGCTCTAAGCCCTTTCCCCAGTGTCTTTCATGTTACCACTTTGCTCTCTTGTAATTATACCTGAGCCACTGGAGTGTGTGCTCTTCCAAAGTACAGATGCCCTCTCTGTCATCCCCTCCCTCTGCCAGGCATATGCAGCTGCTCAACTGTACATGTGGAGTGAGTGAGCCTTGATGCCATAGAGAAAAGACATTTGTTTTCTTCGTTCTCTTTTCTGATTTTAGTAAGTGGCAAAAGGAGCATAGGAACACTCAGAAATCTCTGCTAAGACAGGTAAGAGAAAGTTCAATAAAGAGTTTAAAGTTATGGGCTTCCCTGGTGGCGCAGTGGTTGAGAGTCCGCCTGCCGATGCAGGGGACGCGGGTTTGTGCCCTGGTCCAGGAAGATACCACATGCCGCAGAGCGGCTGGGCCCGTGAGCCATGGCCGCTGAGCCTGCACATCTGGAGCCTGTGCTCCGCAACGGGAGAGGCCGCAACAGTGAGAGGCCCAAAGAGTTTAAAGTTATGAATTTATGGGAGAGTGGGTTGTTTTGATAAGCCCGTAACTCAGACCCATGGCTGGTAAGTGGTCGAGCTCAGGTCCTGAGTTCTGTGGGTGAGCCCACACCAGGCCTGGAAGGGAAGGTAAATGTACTGGAGTCATTTGCTGAATAGCCTTTGAACCAAACCATAAATGACTTTAATGTTTATTAAAACATGTTAGCTCTTTCAGAATCATTGAGTCTATCACATCCTGGGAGGAGTATAGACCAGAATTTTAGAAGTTTAAAAAGAGATTTTATAAATTATGTAGTCTGGTGTCCTGAGAGGAAACAGAGGCCCAGAGACCTTCAGTTGGTAAATATTGGGACTAGAACCCAGCTCTGGTCCCCACAGAGCCTGGCCTCTGGATTCACTTCCTGCACTTACACATATGCTAGGAATGAATTCTGACATACCAAGTGTAACCTTGACATAGCCTTGAGGAAAAAAGCTTCATTTTGTTCATGGAGATGATCATCCACCTGCCAAATTTTTTTAATGCTTTCTTTTTTTTCTCCTCCGGGAGGATGATTTATGACTTCATCCTTTTTTTTTTTTACTTCTTCAAATCTGAACCTCATTCAAAATGATCCCACCTCAGGGCTAGGAAAAAGTTTTCTATTCTAATAAATAAAATACAGGTCTTCTCATGGTCTCAGCTTTCCAGGCACAAAACTGATCTACTTTTGACAGCTTTGTGGAAGGACTTTTAAGGTTTTTCAACTGCTTTGTGATATACAGAAAGTAAGTGTAATTAGCAAAGAAATTAAACCATTTTCCAAAATCCAGGTTGGTTACAATCTTGTAAATAGAATCCTAAAGAACGTTTTCAATTTCCCATGCTGCTTATAATCATTTTTGAAGGTTAGTTCAGAAACTTGTTTTGGGCCAGTAAAGATATTTGTACATCTGAGATGAATTTAGGTTACGTTAGTGAAATTCACTTCTTTTGTGTTTGGCAATAAGCCTGATTTGTTCTCCTGCTGGCTTTAAGTGGCTCTCACTGTCACCCCATCTATATTTTACGAACAAGAGTTGTTCCACTCTCCCTTCATATGACCCAACACTGTGGGAACTTGTCAGTATCATGGTCTTGTTTTTGTTTTTATTAATATCAATTTTCATCGTGATTGCTTGTGTTTGATATCTGGGATGAGATACAAATGCACAGATTATGACTTGATATTTCCCCCTGGCATCCCTGTTTGTGATTTATAATTTATACCTGGAAAAGATTTACTGACCTAACTGATAATCTTTCCCAACAAAAGATAAACACCTGTATAAGTCATCAGTGTAAGTCAGATGCACTTGAAAGGGACAAAGAATTCACCTGCAAGCACTTTTGGCATCTTGCCCTTTCCCATGAATTCAAACTGCTGACAGAGAAAGCTGATGCTGCCAAAGCACTTTCAGCAGGAGAGCCCCTGAGGGAGGGACCGGCCCCACCTGCCATACTGTAAGGACCATCCTAGAGCCCTGCCCTTTGTGCTTTTATTAGAGGAGATCCGGTGAAAGCAAAGAAATTGTCCTAGTGCTGTGGAGCTCAGATCTATGAATGTGCACCTCCCCAGCCTCCCTTTTGTCCAAGGGGTCCTGTGGAAAGCTCACAGGTAAACCCTGACCAGTTGCTAGTCCATCCTTGTCAAGGTGGGTGCCCATGGGCTCTCAGTGTCACGTTGCATATTCCTGCTAGCTTTAAACTGATTTCTTGGGACCATGATCTGTCAGCCTGATGGGCTGAAAATGCGCTAGATAAAGGATCAAACCCACCCCACCCCTGAAGCTTGCAGGAGTGTAACTGAGTCAGTGGGAGAGAGTGAGTTGGTACTCGCACTATTTTATATAATAGTGAAGTCATGAGTGATCTCAAATGTTTGGTCTGCTGGTTCTTGCTCTGATCTCTCAGATTGCCTCTATACAACACCAAACAGATGGTGCACGTGCCCCATGAATTTCATTTGGTCTAGACTAGGACGCTTCAAGGAGCTCCTTGGGAATTTTTTTTTTTTTGCAGTACGCGGGCCTCTCACTGTTGTGGCCTCTCCCGTTGCGGAGCACAGGCTCCAGACGCGCAGGCTCAGCAGCCATGGCTCACGGGCCCAGCCGCTCCGCGGCATGTGGGATCTTCCCGGACCGGGTCACGAACCCGCGTCCCCTGCATCGGCAGGCAGACTCTCAACCACTGCGCCACCGGGGAAGCCCCTACTTAGGAATTTTTTGTTGTTCTCCTCAGACATGAGCAGTGTTGGAATAGTCAAACACATGTAATATTAAATGCTGGCAGATAGTTATATAAAATCACTAATCCACTAATGCAATACCAAAAGCAAAACAAATGTTTACCCTGCTCATATCCGTTCAACATAAATCCCCTTTTCATCATGAGTACTCAGAATTTTAAAACTCTCTCCAAAAATTCTCAGTACGATAATATTCAAAAAGTAAACAGTGAAGGGGCCCATGATCAAAACCTCAGCAGAGAATTGTAATGCATCCCTAATAACCTTAGCAGTGAGTCTTTTAAAGCTTCTTTTTCTTCTTCTGATCTCCTTGGGCCCCATCAACATAACAAAAAAGAAGAGGGGGGCACTGAGCAGTTATTACTGTAGTCATTTCAGCCACATAAATCGTGATTTGTGACAACTCAGGCTGTAAAGTCGTTTGGATGACAATGACCAGCGACACTGCCAGAGTTAATCAAATAGTTGTTTAACATGTGTTTCTCTTGGTCTGGCCCTGGCTTCAGAATATATTTCATTCATTCCCAGTCTTTACAATGTTTACTTTTAAATGGAGAAACAGCAAGTATAGGATGTACCTAGAGTTAAGAAGAGAACATCCACCTGGGCTGTGATCTCCCTAAAAAGAGGGGCCTTGTCGAAATCAGCTGGTAAATACCCAGAGTGCCCACTTCCGTGATCTGTTCCTGGCTGGCAATCACTAACTCTTGTTTTATTTTCTTCTGGGTAGAATCAGCTTCCTGGCCAAACTCTTTTTCCTTCAGGAACATTCTACTCAGGGGTCACCTGTTCTTACAGATGCCATCTTTCTACTCCGTTCCTTCTATATGCAGACAGTCTTGGGACTTCCCTGGTGGTCCAGTGGTTAAAACTCCTTGCTTCCACTGCAGGGGCCGCAGGTTCCATCCCTGGTTGGGGAACTAACATCCTGCATGCTTGCAAGGCGCGGCCAAAAAAAATAAGCAGATAGCCTTGGGTTAGGTACGTCAGAAAGGTCCCCATAGAAGCCTTCAGGTACCCCTGCCAGACAGCGTCCTTAAGATGGGAGTGGGGGCAGCAGTCTACTCCCTTCCTGAAGGCAACATTTCCCAGATTTCTTAGGGCTTAGGATGTGCTCAATGAATACTTGCTATCATTGTTACTATAAAGACTTAACAAAAACATTATAATCATGCTTAATAAATGTTTGCTAAAACATGAATGTCCAAATGAATGAAAAGGTGTGCATACCTGCTAGTGGATGATCTCTTTACGTAATGATGCTGACCACATGGATTCAAGTATTAAATTCAGAGTGTGAGGAGTGGGAAAAAACGTAGCTGTTTCCTTTATTCAGTGCTCTGACCTCTTATTTGAAATCAGTGGATGTGTAATGAACCACTAGTCTTTATGTACCCCAAAGATCAGAGGCCGAAGAAGGCGATAGCACAACTCATTGGAAAGTTGGTCCCTCTGAAATGTCAGGGGTAATCAAGTTCGGTGTTAATGGCTTCAGAGTTGCATGCCATCACTGTGATTAATGTACTGTCAGTGGTGAGGATGGAGCCTATATAGCTGCACTTATTATGTTCCCATATATTTTCAGTAATTTTTTTTCTTTTTAAGATGTTGGAGGTAGGAGTTTATTTATTTATTTTTGCTGTGTTGGGTCTTCGTTTCTGTGCGAGGGCTTTCTCTAGTTATGGCAAGCGGGGGCCACTCTTCATCGCAGTGGGCGGGCCTCTCACTATCGTGGCCTCTCTTGTTGCGGAGCACAGGTTCCAGATGTGCAGGCTCAGTAGTTGTGGCTCATGGGCCTAGTTGCTCCGCGGCATGTGGGATCCTCCCAGACCAGGGCTCGAACCTGTGTCCCCTGCATTAGCAGGCAGATTCTCAACCACTGCGCCACCAGGGAAGCCCCTATTTTCGGTAATTTTATATTCAAGTTCAAGGCAGGGATTAGGTGTTTTTAAAAACATGATTAGGAAATTCCCTGGCAGTCCAGTGGTTAGGACTCGGCGTTTTCACTGCCAGGGTCCAGGTTCTTCAATCCCTGGTCGGGGAACTTAGATCCCACAAGCTGCATGGCACAGCCAAAAAAAAAAAAAAAAACAATAATAAAAAAAAGTTTTTAAAGCCATGATTAAACACTTTGTATGTTTAGCTCATCTTAAAGTATTTGTTTTTCTTTATATTGTAGACATTTGTGATTTTTAACTTACATTTGTTTCCTTTCCTAATATAAACTTTTACATATTAGAAAAGCAGATAAATTTTGTCAAAGCCTTAAAAACATTATTATAAATCATTCAATTAAGTTCTGCTCAACCTATGCAAATTTATATCTTCAATACGATCAATAAATTGAAAAAAATCAATCATTAATCTCAAATTTTATCAAAGAAAGTCACGGTCATTGATATGTGAAATTTAGTATGAAATAAAAGGAAAAGAACCACAAAATTTGTAGAGCTCTGGGGATTAAATTGTTTCCTTGAAATAGTCTCATTGTTTTTCAAGGCAATATTGAAATCCATGATTTCTTTTTTTTAATATAGCAAATTTTCAGTTTCCTAAATGAGAGCATAAGAACAAGGGTTAGAGGTAAGAATAAAGAATCTTTATTTAACAAACTACATATTAAATATATATATATATATATATATATATATAGAGAGAGAGAGAGAGAGAGAGAGAGAGAGAGAGAGAGAGATTACAGTTTGTTGTGCTGCCTTCTATTTTAAAATTGTTACCCCCTATAAAATTGAAGTAACTTATTTGTTTCTAGCAATGCTCTATTCTGATTTATTATAAATTCACGTTAACTCCCATCTTAGAGAAAATTGTAAAGATCAAACTAAGTTAAAGTTTCTAGCCTCACTGTGGTCAATTCTGGTAGCAACCTCTGGGCTTTAGATCAGAATAGATTCTGTCTCTTTCAAAAATACTGATGCCCTTTATTTGTCCTATCTGTCAAGTCACTTACATCTAAATTTGGAAACCTAATTGCCTTTGTTGGAGCTCTTAAAACTTCCCCCATGAGAGAGAATCCCAAACTGATGTAGCCAGAGATTGGAGCTAGCAACCTACATTCAGGTCAGTACCTTTACATATATACAGAGGAAGGCTTTTTTAAAGCAGTTTCTGGCAATGGAATTATGCCTTATTAATATTCTGAATCTACTAATTCATTTTATTCTTTTCCATGTTTAGTTGAACTTTGTCTTTGGAATTTCTTCTGTTCATGTTGACTCCCTCCAAGTTTACCAAAGAGAAATAGCTCCTCAAATAATTAGACTGTGTGTTTTTGAGGCAAGCAGGGAAAAATAATAAGTTATTTCTCCATTGCATTCTTTTTACTTGTGTTTAATAATTTTTATGGAGTTAATTTAAATTTAGCAGGCTTTATGTGAACTTGCTTCTAGAGGATGTACTGTATCTTATGTGAAAACTGTCTGCATCTGACATTTTAGAATTACCTACCTATTTATGGAATTATACTGCATTCTGTTCTTGAAAGAGCAAGTCAGTTTTCGGTGTAGATTTTTTTCTGTCATTTTCTTCCCCTTTGTCTATTTTTTATGGAAGCTAGTTCCAAGATAAGAGTGGAAACAATATAAGGAGCTGGAGGGCAGAGAATAGGTTGGAACAGTGGTTTGCTGAAGGAGATGGTCTGCATCATAAACTATTGATGGAAAACAGAAACCTCAAAACCCAACCCAATAATTTACTTAATTTTAAAAATGTTCTTACATATTTTTAAGATAAAAATAAAACTTTACCTGAAACCTATCTTGTGTATGATCACTAAATAAGTTGCCGATGCTATGAGACAGAATTCAATCCAGGGTTTTTCACATCATGTTAACAAAGGAAATAAAACAATGAACACGTTATCTCATAGTGTTTTTGAAATTATATCCAGTTCTGTTCAAAAATAAAACAAAAACTTGAATTTTATTTATTATTTTTTAAAAATATATGGATTATCTGCACCTTTGCAGCCTGTTATATCCCACTGTGGTAATAATATGTTACCCTTTTAGTGAGTAGTTAATACAGACCGGACACTGTGTTTCACTGCGTAGGTATTGTCTCACCTAATAAGTACATCAGCCCCCAAGTCAGGCTACATCACTTTATTACCATTGCTGCAAAAGAGTAAACTTTCCACCAACCATCTTACCGGAAAACTAATTTGACTCAGTACTATAATATGTACATTCACTTTAAATTGGCTTTCAGGGAAGGGTTTTTAAAGGCAACGTTTGGGGTGACTGCTGCAGGATATATGACTTTCTTCTGATTGGTTAGTGATGAGGTAACAGGGTGGTGTTCCAGGAATCTTAATCGTCAACTTTCTGATTCCAACTAGTCTGGGGTCTCATTGTAGTTACTGTTTACCACCTGGGTGGGGGTCATAGTTCCTACAGAACTCAGAGACGTCTATCCGATTGTCATGTATAGCCCTTGAGGAGGAACTAGGGCTCTGTTTTATCTCTGAACTATTGTTCAAGCTATCTTGCTTAACTGCTTTTCCTTTGTTTCTGCATTCCATCACTTCTCTGATTAGTAACTGCTTGGAACTCAGGGAGACACTGCAGGGTAACAGAGATCAAGGAACCTTAGATTCCACACTTGATCCTGGCATGCTCTAGAGGAATGGTGGGCAAGTCATTCATCTTGAAAATGAGTGTGTTGGACTAGATTTAATATTGGCAAAGTATGACCCCCAGGCCTGACATCTGTTTTTTATGGTCTGAGAGCTAAGAATGATTTTTATAGATGACATTTGCAATCAATTTGATAATAAGGCACACTTTTTTTGAACTCCAATTGAGTGAAATATTATCCCTCCAGATAGGAATTCCATTCTTCTCATTAATAAATAGCACTTAATTGTTACTATTATATTCTGAATTTCATCAATAAAAAATTTGTAGAAATTTCTTAGAATTTTAGCTTGTTATGTAATTACCTTCTTAATATCCTTGGTCTTCCTCTTGGCCTGCAAAGCCTAAATTTTTTACTACCTAGTGCTTTACAGAAATGTTTGCTCGCCCTTGAATTAGATGATCTCTAAGGTTCCTTAAAAAACTCAATTTCCATTTTTTTTTTTCCCAACACATATCAGGAAAACCAGTCGTGGAATGCAGGTGACTGGCACAGTGTGGTTTTGCCAGTGTTTTGCTATTTATGAAAGGAATAGTCGATGGTCCCAAAGCAGAGCCCTGTTTCCCTATAACAATTGTCCATCTTTACCCTGTAGATTTCAAAAAGCATGAGGAGGTCTATAAGCCTGATTTATAGGTTAAGCTACACTGCCTGGGTTAGAAAACCAACCCTGCCTTGGGCAGACCGTTAACCTTTCTGCCTCAGTTTTCCCATCTGTACTATGGGGGATTTGTTGATGTTCACAACTTCCCCAAAGATGGCTGGGGATTGCACATTTCTGCAAAAACCTGAAAGCAGAAACCTTCTTTAGAGACCTCATTTTATTTTTTATTTTAATTTTTTTATACATTTAATTTTTTTTAATTAAAAAAAAATTTTTTTTTGGCCTCACCATGCAGCATGCGGGATCTTAGTTCCCTGAGCAGGGATCAAACCTGTGTCCCTCGCATTGGGAGCACGGAGTCTTAACCACTGGACCGCCAGGGAAGCCCCAAGAAATTCTCTTTGACAGATTGTTTTCCCCTTAGGAAAACCTCTTATGTTATTCATATAATATACAGTCTAGCAAGTGAACAGTTAATCAAAAACTAATTTGATAATGGCCATTACGTAACTGATATTTCTAAAATAAATTCCTAAGCATACTGAAAATACTGTATATCCAGTACACCAAAGACAGAGTTCCCCATAGTACCCGTCTGGAAGTGTGTGCCCAGTATCCTACCCACATGATGAGGGTAGAGAGACCCACAGGCCTCTGAGAGCCAAATGTTCCCCCTGGACCAGTTTGCATAAATGGCTCAGATTGCCCCAAGGGAGCCACTGTTGGAATTTCATCTTTAACCTTCTGGAGACTCCAAATTAAAATGCAAATTTGTTACCAAGGAAGGTAATTTTTAACACATTAATGTTTATTTGTTAGTACTTTAGCACAAATTAGGTTTTCTCAAATTAGCCAGCTGCCTGAGAGCAGTGCTTAAATAGAAGTGAATCAGCCTCCCAGAGGTGGGCTCGGGGTAAATTTGAGCAAAGGTCCATCCCCCATCACTGTCAGCACCCAGCATTTGCAAGAGTGCCTGTGTGTGGTCACACATGAACACACACACACACGCGCGTGTGTGCGACTTAAGAGTCCAGACTTTAGCATAGCATTGTTCAATAGAAATACAGTGCAAGTCACACAGATGATTTTAAGGTTTTTAGTAGCCACGTTAAAAAATGTAAAGTTTCAAAGGTGAAATTAAATTTAATGGTATTTTATTTAACTCAGTATATCCAAAATGTTGCTTCAATATGTAATCAATATAAAAATTATTAATAATATAGTTCTCCTTTTTGAGTACTAAGTCTTTGAAATCTCCTGTGTATTTCACATTTACAGTTTGTCTCAATTCTGACCACTCCCGTTTCAAGCGCTCAGGGCCCACTTGTGGCCAGTAGTTACTCTGGACAGCGTAGACCTGGAAAGTGGGTCACAGACATGTGGTTGACCGAGGCAGCAACCTGGTGGGCTGGAGGGACAAATGGAAGTTGGGACCACCCGTACTTCCCCACCACTCATTTATATCAGTGTCACATTTTGCTAGAAGTCAGTCTTAATGCTGACTCCACCACTTAGCTGTGTGACCTTGGGCAAGTTACTTAAAACCCTCAGTTTTTTCATTTGCATGTAAACACCATAAATGCTCAATGAATATTTGATGTATCATCACAACTGATATTATTAGTAGCTATTTTTACAAACTAAATTAGTTTAAACATGAACTATAAAGGCAGTCAGGTGCGATCAATCTTTCTGTATTTCTCTAAAAAGGAGAAAAATGACCAAACATCTATATATATAATATCTTTTAAGAGTAGGTTTCGCTAGTTCCTGAAATTGGGCATTACACCTCATGCAAATCATCTATACACCAAGAAATCCTGAAGATACTACCTTGCCTTAAGAACCATTTTGTTTTTGTTTTTAACCAAAAGTAGTTATATTTAAATATTCCACAAAGAAACTTCTACAGAAGACTATCCTAAAATCAACCTCATTATAGTAGTGGGTGAGCCAATGAAACAAAAGTTTTTCTATCTCTTCTTTGTCTTCATTTATCTTTTTTTTTTTTCTTTGCGGTACGTGGGCCTCTCACTGTTGTGGCCTCTCCTGTTGCGGAGCACAGGCTCCAGACGCGCAGGCTCAGCGGCCACGGCTCACGGGCCCAGCTGCTCCGTGGCATGTGGGATCTTCCCGGACCGGGGCACGAACCCGTGTCCCCTGCATCGGCAGGCGGACTCTCAACCACTGTGCCACCAGGGAAGCCCCTATCTTCTTTTATTTAAATTCAGCAGAAAGAACTAATTCAGGCAAAGCTAAAGGAAAAGAATTCAGAGTTTTGCATGCCACATGTGAATTAATCTTCCCACAATGGCATATTTGATAGGTCAAGTAAGGCACTCCTTCTCTGTACCCCATCTCGTGAACCCTCACCAGCAGCAGGGCAGAAGGAAGGCATGTCTTGGGTGTGCAGTTTGGTTCTCTCCAAACTTGCTTACCGAGTCACTGTCATTCAAAACTACAGTGTAATGGTTTTCACCCAAAAGAGAAGGACGGAAAATCGTAACACGTGTCAGTGCTTGCTATACACGTTTCATGGGGGGTTTGTTTAGAATGAAAGATGTAGTGAAGATTTTAAGATGCAAATAAATGGTGATTAAATATGGGATGTACTTACACATTCATGCACCAAACGCTGCAAGGCTGTGAACCACTCAGAGCAAAGAAATGTACTTAGCCATCAATTTAGAAGGTCATTTTGAATGTAGGCAGCAAAATGGCTGTGTGCATGAAAAACCACTACTGTATTTTGAGAGATCCTTTCTAAGAATCCTGAAATATTAATAACATGGTCTTAATGTAGTTGAAGACACAAGAATGTGTGAAGGGTAGAGAGGGTTGCTGAGAAGAGCACAATGACAATGTTGTATTTTCTGCTTGCGCTTGTAAAAGCAAGAGGAAAAGAGAGTAAAAATAGTGTGTTTAAAGAACAGCAGCCTTCAATTTCCCAAATAGATATAAAACTCTGTATTCTCCAAATGAATTCACAAATACTTACTCTTGGTAACATTAATATACTAGCTTCAAGGAAACAGAAAAGAAGTATAAAATTGAAAATTCACTTTTCCCTTAAATAAACATGTATATACACAACTAATTTTTGAACTTTAGGAAATTCAAGATATCCTTCAATTTGATTTTTGTGAACTAGGAATCCAATTCTTTAACTGGAAGTAGTCTGATTGGAATAGAAGTGGAGGAAATAGCAATGCTGTTTTCTTTTCTTAACAAGTTTTTGAATGTGTTCTGTTTTCACATGGCAATGAATCAGTCATAGGCCAATTTTGTTGTCAATCTCCCACTCCCACTGTGAGTTTTTACATTTTGATTCCTGATGAAACGAAGGTGCGCAAGGATTAGGCAGGAACGTGGAAAGTTTTCCTCCAACATCCAGCTGTGAAAAAATAAAAGCAATTTATCCCTTTTTGGCCGTCCCAGCCCCGAGCGACCAGGTTTCCACAAGTTGCCTTTGTGGGCTGTGACTGACTGAGTGAGACACGAGACCCAGTGGGTTTGTGTCAAGTTCAAGGACTCATTGTGTTTGAAGTGGGAAGAACGGGTCTGACCCTCGGTGCTTCTTCCTACCAAAGCCACAGTTTTTGATTTTAATCGAAACCCTAGGGCCATCTTAAGCATGACCAAGAAGCACCTTGCATGTTGAACCTTAGCTAATGATATGATGTATAAACTTGAGACACATAAATCTCAGTCATAGTCATTGGAGCAACTTGTTTTTCTAAGATGCTCCGGTCCAGTGACAGACAAAAGCAAATAAGGGAGAGATTGATCTCCGAGCGCTTTTATTGTCGGTGCTCCACACGCCATAAAGTTTTGGCTCGTTAAAGGAAATTCCGTAAGCAACTCTAGTTAATAATGGTGAAGTAACTGCGTGCTTTTCTGGAGCTTCTGCTGAACTCCATTTCCGCCTGCCGTTACCAGAGCATGATTAAGAAAATACCAACAGGATGTGCTGGACGGGGGAACAGACTTCACCTTGAAGCCGTACGGATGCTTGATGGATGAGTAACGAGACAGGGAACGTGGCCACATCTCCTCAGAGAATCACATAGTTCTGTGGATCTCTTTTTATCCACTGGTTTGAGTAAAATCTGCTGATTGCTGGCGCGGTTGGTCTCTTGCGGTGGTCACGCTGATGGAAAAGGCCCTTCTCCCAGCTGATATTTTTGATAGTTTAGAAATACCCAAAGTGTGTGATAAATGGAGAAAATTGAGAGTGAATCATACTGGAAAAATTGTGGGTAACTGTAGCATTTTTATGGTACCTCTGGTCTTATAAAATAACTTTATTTTTAATGGCCTTGTCACTGTGGGTTTAATATGGATGGTGTCAGTCAATTTTTATTTGAGGTTGAGACAGATTTGGGAGATGATCTTGAAGGGCATAGGGGAGAAAAAAAAGGGAGAGAAAGACGCCATTAATTATTATTTATGGTGAGATTTCCCAGAATTATTGAGTCTTTCCACATTAGTCAAAGCAGTCCTCGGTGTCAGTGCGATGTTTGTAAAGATGAGGTCATGGAAAGCGTGTCAGGTGCATAAGGAACTGTATGGCCCATGTTCTCTCCACCAGCCACTTGGGCTGTGTGTGCAGAGGGAGGGCGGTGTTGGAAAAATGGAGGAAGGGGGAAACATGAGGGTTTTATGAATTTGAAAATGAACGCAAAAAAAAAACCTGAACATATTATATTCCAGAATCTACTGTGGGTAGTTTTATATTACTTTCCCCTGAAATCATGATCCATGTCTTACCAGCTCTTTTCTTTTATGCTTGGTTGCTTCTGTTGGTCTTTCACTTTGGTTCTTTCTGTAGCTGAGCGTAATTAGGAAATAATCACCTACCAATTTTTTGTTGGCGCTGGGATACACTTCCAACTATTTGGTTCAAAACCATGCTGTCAGATTCCATAGCATGGGGCCAAGAGTACAGGCTTTGGGGGCCAAACACTTGCAGTCAAAGCTGGTCCCTGACATTTACCAGATGCATGGTCTGGTGCCGACAGTTTACCGCTCAAAGCTGGTATTCCTCATTTCCAAGGTAAGACTAGTAACAGTGCCTGTGGAAAAGGGGCGCCGTAAGAATCAAACGGCATCATGCATATAAGCATGTAGGAAGCTCTGGGTAAACTTTAGGTGTGCTTTTATTGACACAACCAGTTTTAAGAAATTTTTTTCCACAGGGCTTTGCCACCTGACCGTGATGTTAATGGCTCTGAAAGAGTGACTGTTATCAACAAATGTTTTGGGTTGTTCTTCCTGCATCTCAAGCCAGATGCTCACTAGTGATTAGCAAAAATGTCTCCTTTCTTCTGAATCAAGGAGGTAACATTTCGCTTTGCTATGTTATCAGGGGTTTATGTTGATTTTTTTTTTCTGCTTTCCTTTAGCTTGCAAAATTGGATATTACAAGGCCCTGTCCACGGATGCCAGCTGTGCCAAGTGTCCACCACACAGCTATTCTGTCTGGGAAGGAGCCACATCGTGCACCTGTGACCGAGGCTTTTTCAGAGCCGACAACGATGCTGCCTCCATGCCCTGCACCCGTAAGTTGTATGCTCATCTCCCGTTTCTTTGATGCCAACAGCTTTCATTTCCACCTAGCAGGGCACTGCTAGGCCTTCTCCCAGGATAGCTGTGCAGGGGGCAAATGAAATGAAACATGCGTCTTTTCTCAGTCAGAGCAGGGGCAATCCTCAGGAAAGGAAAGGCTCTTTCTCACTGACTTTGTCGCCTTCAAAATGCACAGCTGCCAACAGACTTGGTGGAGCAGAGATTGAACATTCATGGGTTGTCTGACACAGCGTAATTAGAGCTGAGACTGGAATTTATAAACGGCTTTACCGTTTCATCTGGGACTCTTGGGGAAGTGTGACAGCTGCAAGGGAAACAGGTATAGGATGGGATCACGTGTGGGCAAGTGGTTTCAGTTCTGTGCACGGATGTCATAGCTTGCAATGTCGTTACCCTTCTTCCTTTTTTCCTCATAGTTTTGTGTTCATAACATTTAGACCTGGATCCTAATAAATGCTTGTTTAATGATAGACACTGAACACATGCTGGGTTAAGGAATGGATGGGGTTGGCACCACGGTATGCAGGGAAATAGAGAACTCCTTTCTCACACTTTATATGGACAGTGTTTCTGGGGGTTGACACTCCTTTCATGCATACTCTGGGATTCATACACCCTGCAATGGCTATGACCTTGACCAGAGCAGGGAGTGGTGGGCCCGGGTATTCCACCCCTGTGTTCTCATTGACTGAGCCTGTGTTTGGAGGTTCAGAGCTGAGTGGCCAGGCACAGGAGCTTTCTGCAGGTTTTGGCTTTGTTTCCCAGCCCACCATTTAGTACCCAAATGACTATTTAGCCTTTTAAGTCTTAGTCTCCTCATCTGTAGAATGGACTAATAATAGTACCTCCCTCATGGTTGTTGCTACTCAGTACCCTCATGTTATTTACATACTATGTAAAATGCATAAAATCATGCTACTTGACAGATGTTAGCTTTTACTGTCATTAGGACTTTTGTTATTTTGTTCCTTAACTACCGTACATTCCATCTTGGCTGGCCTGTAAACATCATTGCAAATAGCAGTTTTGTTTCTGGTTTGGAGTCAGTTGGATCAGCTGGGGGGCCACTGTCTAGCCCAGTCAAGGACCACCTTTAAAAGGAGTGAGCGGAGAAACTTCAGGGCCATCCCAAATTTGTACTGAAATTGCTGTACCCTCCAGAGTTCATTTCATAACCAGAGAGGATAATAATTATTGTCATAATAACTACAACAACCATTTTATCATTATACCCAGGTAATGCATTAGGCACTTTTGATTAACTTTATCATAGGGCTCATATGATAACAATCTACAAGATAGACATTATCTTTTTTTTTTTTCCCCCTGCGGTACGTAGGCCTCTCACTGTTGTGGCCTCTCCCATTGCGGAGCACAGGCTCCGGATGCGCAGGCTCAGCGGCCATGGCTCACGGGCCCAGCCGCTCTGCGGCATGTAGGATTTTCCTGGACCAGGGCACGAACCCGTGTCCCCTGCATCGGCAGGCGGACTCTCAACCACTGCGCCACCAGGGAAGCCCAGACATTATCTTTATTTTAGAGATGATGTAACTGCCAGCTCAGAGATGTTAGGGGTCGTGACCAGGGCTCCACCCCATCTTGGTGATGGTGCTGCAACACCAGAAGTTTCTATTTATTGGGAGGCAGTCTTGCCCTCTTCCTTAGCTCATGCACAAATTTCCAGAGGGAAGGAGTATATTAGGGCCAGGCTTAGCTGTAAACATAACTGGACAAAGATTTCCTCATCTTCTTTTTCTGTTCCTTCCATAGACTAGGTACTTTCTCTGGATGCCACGTATATTTGATATGCTCAAGTCCCAGCCTGTTTCTTTTCCAATCTAAGTATTCTTCTCTTATGTTCCATTGTGTGCAATTAGCTTCATAATAAACTCTCCTCCTCTGTCCACACCCACTACCAACATTTCTCCAGTTGTGATTTTAGGGCATAATAGCAAGCTCAAAGGGAAATATAGTGGGAGGACAGTGTGATAATTGGCCTCAATTTGCATCATGCAGTCCAACACCTACTTTCCACACAGATAAGTCTTCTCTAGGCTGGGGCTTGATTGTGAACCTCATAAAATTCACCTCTGATGGCAAGACAACCTGGCTTTTTCTCCCAGGTATTTTTAGTCTTATGATTCTGATCTGTTATCTAGCATTCTAGGGGGCCATGGGCCAATCACTTAATTCTTGCAGCTTGCTATGTGGGAGTTTAGGGAGACCCCAAAGGTTGCCACATGCCTGAGTTACTGGTATGTTTACCATATGTGTAAAAGTGGTTTCTGAACCCTTGGAGTTGTATGTTTCTGTAAGAGGAAATTATTAGCTTTACCTTGACTACGCAAATGAGAGAAAGAAAATATTGATTTTAGCCTATGGACAGACCTGAAAGTTTTAACATGAAAGTAACTTTTGCATTTTTCAGAGATTGTTTTCAACAACGTAAGAGAGGTGGCTTTTTGTGTCATTGACAAGAGACCCATGAAAATACCAAAGCAATATGTGATCCTTAATACTTTCCTAACAAGATCATTGCATTTATTGTATCTCTCCAACTCTGAGTTAAGAGGAAACACAGTGCTGATGTTAATACCACACACTTGAGAGGCTATTTAATCTCTCCAAGCCTCAGTTTACTGATCTGTAAAATGGGATTCTCATTATCTACCTGTGAGGTGGTTTTAAGAATTAAACAAGAAGGGACTTCCCTGGTGGTCCAGTGGTTAAGACTCTGTGCTCCCAGTGCAGGGGGTCTGGGTTCAATACCTGGTCAGGGAACTAGATCCCGCATGCTGCAACTAAAAGAGCCCACATGCCTCAGCTAAAGATCCCGCATGTGGCAATGAAGATCCCGCGTGCTGCAACTAAGACCCGGAGCAGCCAAATAAATAAATAATTTTTTTTTTAAAAAAGAATTAAACAAGAAGATATTTGCAAAGGTCTGGCACATGGTAGGGATCTTACGAATGTTTGTTCTCTTCTTTTATTCCCAGCTGGTCACTTCCTTCCCCAAACGACCTCCACAGCAGACAGCTGGTGCATCTCACTGCCCCTCTAAAGGGATTGTCTTATTTGACTACATGATTAAATTACCAATGGCTGTACTGTACTCCAGAAACTCTGGGGGGTAGGACTGAGGCATCAGTATTTTCAAAAGTTGCCCCCATAATCCTACTTTACAGACAAGGTTGAGACCACTTCTCTACAGAGTTGAATTTTTAAGTTTTATTTTTTAGTTTAATAAATATTAACTACACAAGACTCTTTAAGACCTCTTTGAGATAGGGGTAATCTATAACAGATAGTAACAGATAGACTAGTAAATTAAATAGCAGAATTAGAATCTATTCTAACCTACGGCTCTCCTTCTAGATTTCTTCCATCCTGGTGAATACAGTGGACCTGCATTGTCCAAGACGGTAGCCACGAGGCACACATGACTGTTTTCATGGCCACATTTCAGGGCTCAATAGCCACATGTGACTAGTGGTGACCATACTGAACAGCACTGCTATAGAATATTTCTATGATCACAGAAAGTTCCATTGGACAGTGCGGTGGTAGATTTTTCAATAGAGAAGACAGTGGGAGTTTCTCAGAGAACCCCTTGATCAAATAACCCAGAAAATGAAGCCCTTCCCCCTCACCCCACCCCCAGCTTTATCGGCTTCTCTTGACAAGATATGGGGATGGAAAGGAACATAAACATCAGGGATCCTTTCAAAGTGATTCCAGCCTCTAATCAGTTCTTCCCAGTTGGTTAAGCCAGGTGACAAACCCAATTCCCTTGCGCTGACAGCCATGATAATCAGGGACTTCTTTGTTCATTATGCTGTCTTTAACCCCAACATTCTTATGCAGCCCTGAGTTTAGTGATCGCTCACTGTGACGGCACACTAATGAAGAAATAAAACACACTCTCTGAGACTCATTCTTCTAGCCAAAGAGAGACTCTGCTCTACTGGCTTGTAAAATCAGGTTTTTGTTCACTTGGAGAACGATTAGACCAGGAATACAAGCAGCATTGGCTAATTTAGAAGGGAAATGCCTAAGAAGTTCTTCACACCGTCGGCATTGCTGGAGAACTTCAGAGAATTTAATGGAGAATAAACTTTATCTCTAGGAGGACTTTGGATGGAGCTTCTGGTTAGCTTAGGTTAGCATAAATGGCTGTGAGAAAGACAGGCAGTTTTCAATGGCGGCATCCTGTGAACATTTTCAAGAAAATAATCTGTACCTGTTAGAATAGAGAGTAAGAACAATGCTTCTTAAACATGAATGTGCGTAGAATCACGCAAAAGACACCTAGGGATTGGTAGGAGATGTCAGGCTTGACGTTCTGCATTTTTTTTTTTTTTTTTGCGGTATGCGGGCCTCTCACTGCTGTGGCCTCTCCCACTGTGGAGCACAGGCTCCGGACGCGCAGGCTCAGCGGCCATGGCTCACGGGCCCAGCCGCTCCGTGGCACGCAGGATCCTCCCGGACCGAGGCATGAACCCGTGTCCCCTGCACCGGCAGGCGGACTCTCAACCACTGCGCCACCAGGGAAGCCCCGACGTTCTGCATTTTTAACAAGTCCCCAGATACTGCTGATGGTGCTGGTCTGGGGACCACCTTTAGCCAGTAGGAATTTAGAGCCTCCCTGATGGATCGCATGTGATGGGAGACCCTCTCTTCTGTCCTTGTCACTTTCAGGCCATTTCTTCAGCTCATTGTTGACTCTAGAGAGAGATTTCAAGGGTTCTGAACATTCTCCCTTAATGGAAATCGAGTACTTCATTTGTCTCCCAGATGAAGAAAATCCAACCTGGTTTGGAGTTGCATAATCAAACACAGGCACCGTGGAGTCTCTACTATGTTACTAGGTTACAGCCAAACAGTGGAAATGTCAGTGTTCCCTTTAGGCACAGACATCAGTCAAGAAAGTCAACAGGGTTTTTGGAGACGTTGCCAGCAAGGCAGACACGCAGGCCTCCCTACATACAAGGATGCCATCTAAGCTGATGAAGGGATTTTGATTTCATGAACCATTTCTTAGAAGAAATGTCAATGTGATTTTTAAAAATTGGAGTATAGTTGATTTACAGTGTTTTAGGTGTACAGCAAAGTGATTCAGTTATATATATGTGTGTGTGTGTGTGTGTGTGTGTGTGTGTGTGTATTCTTTTTCAGATTCTTTTCCGTTAGAGGTTATTACGAGATATTGAATATAGTTTCCTGTGCTATACAGTAGGTCCCTGTTGTTTATCTATTTTATGTATAGTAGTGTGTATCTGTTAATCCCAAATTCCCAATTTATCCCTCTCCTCTCCTTTGCCCTTTGGTAAACATAAGTTTGTTTTCTATGTCTGTGAGTCTATTTCTGTGTTGTAAATAAGTTCATTTGTATCATTTTTTTAAGCTTCCACATATAAGTGATACTACATGATGTTTGTCTTTCTCTGACTTACTTCACTTAGTATGATAATCTCTAGGTCCATCCATGTTGCTACAAATAGCATTTCATTCTTTTTTATGGCTGAGTAATATTCCATTGAATATATATACCACATCTTCTTTATCCATTCATCTATGGATGGACATTTATGTTGCTTCCATATCTTGGCTATTGTGAATAGTGCTGCTGTGAACGTGGGGAGCACATATCTTTATGACTTAGAGATTTCGTCCTTTCTGGATATATGCCTAGGAGTGGGATTGCCGGATCATACAGGAACTCTATTTTTGGTTTTTTAAGGAGCTCCCATACTGTTCTCCATAGCGGCTTCACTGATTTACATTCCCCCCAACAGTGTAGGAGGGCTCCTTTTTCGCCACACCTGCTCCAGCATTTATTATTTGTACACATTTTAATGATGGCCATTCCGACCAGTCAGTGTGATTTTTATCAATGAAATCAATGTCCTTTAACTCTGATGATCACCAACCCCTCCCCTCCAGGTCTCTTTCCCCTTCCCTTTACCTTTCCTTGTAGTCGGGGAACGTAGTCTGGCGATCAGCAGTGCTGGGAGACCAGTGCAGGAAGACCTTGATGCCTTAGTCATAAGTTGCTCGTTCAATGATTCTAGTCGGTGTTCTTTTCCCCCTTTGGAAGACCGAACCTGTATTACATTTAAGGTAACTTTCCAATCCTTCATTGTGTTTCAAAATGTACTGGAAAAAATGCCTTGTGAAAAAGCAAATTGTCTTTGTATATCTGGAAAGAAATAACTGATTTGTTATTTTGCCTCTTTTACTTCTGAGCACTATTACGGGAGTAGTTTTCCATACTTTTCAATTGGAAATCTGTCCTTGTGCTGTTGGGTCCTCTTTGTTTAACTTGTTTGATGAAACTTATTAGAGCCTCATGATTGGGGGCACTCTGTAAATCAGAGATTATTATTTTAGATTGCTAACTTTGAAGGGCCTTCACACATCTGTCTGTAAGTAAACGGCCTTGAATAATTCAGTCAGCTATGCCAAACAAACAAAGAATGATTGATTGATACTTAGATGTGGCCTAAAATATTCCAAAATTGCAGCTTTTAAGATAATTTGTACTGGAGGAGCTCAGTGCTAATGAGGGCAAATTTACCAAGATCTATGACGAAAGGTCCTGATGTGAGAAAGCTTTCTGCAGGTTTAGGTTATCAAGCAATAGAAACAGCCTAGCTCCAAACAGCAAAGCATCACTTACTTTGTCTTTACATTTGCCTTTTCTAATTGAATTTATCACACCACTGTATTTCCTCTAGAAAATGTATTGTTTTAAAATTACCATTTCACTTCTATTACTCAAAGCCCTCCCTTCTAATGCTTTCTGACAGTTATCAACATAATGAACCATAATGAAATGATGAGCAATCTTCAGTGGAAACCCAACGTGGATCCCAGTGGTGCTGTGTGACTGCGTTGTTAACATTTGAATGCAAATTAAAATAACATCGTCCTTACTTGTTTCCAAGGTCAGGAGAAGAGAGAGACTTTTTTCTTTCTTTTTTTTTTCTTATTTTTTTTTTTGCGGTACGCAGGCCTCTCACTGTTGTGGCCTCTCCCGTTGCGGAGCACAGGCTCCGGACGCGCAGGCTCAGCGGCCATGGCTCACGGGTCCAGCCGCTCCGCGGCATGTGGGATCTTCCCGGACTGGGGCACGAACCCGTGTCCCCTGCATCGGCAGGCGGACTCTCAACCACTGGGCCACCAGGGAAGCCCCCTTTTTTCTTTTTTTAAGTGCTTTAATTTTGGAAATCTCATATCCATTTTCCAACAAGCCCTTGAAGGTTCCCCTGATGTTCATCTCTACCCCGAAGATTTTCATGCTTAACAGTCCAGCTAAGGGATTTTGGAAGGGATGTCCAACAGGAGACTTTGATGTTATAAACCATAGGATAAAAGGTAGCCTTCGGTTTCAAGTAAACTACATTTCTTCCCCACCCAGAAGCATATTTCTTTTTGCTTTGGAACTGCAAGTAACTAATAATATAATGATGGAAGCAAGGACATTCTGTGAAATTGATCAATGAGAGTGTAATTGGCTGTGGTGACAGACTAGTTAGTGGAAGAGTGAGAATAAAGGCCAAAGATTCCTAAAGTTTTGTTCATGAAAGTGTTTCAGAAGATCCATTGGTTGATCCCTAACCACTTAACATTTTATTGTCTATGTTATCAATCCTTTCTTGAGAACATTTTTATGAAATTCTTGAATCTAAGGTTTGGTTATTTCATGTGATTTATAAAATTTGCAATATTAGAGTGTAGTTTCATACTGCATTCCATAGGACAAAAACTCAATTAAGACACCAACTCCCCCTTTTCCAGATTATGTGACATAGTTTTTAAGGCAGAACATACGGTCCCACTGCCTGTTAAGCCAGTTGATAGGCCACCAAATGTGCCTGTCCTCTGGACCATAAAAACTGATCAAAACAACCAAAGACATTTTCATGATTCAGATGCAGCCTTCCACCCATTCCATTTTTAGGCTGCATCTTTAGTTAGATCTCTAGTTCAAGGTCTGACATCAGTTAGTGAGTAAACCACATCCTTGTTTCTTCCTTTTAAGTTATCTTTCAGCATTTTGACTGAATAGAAACAATTACCTCTAAGGAACCCAAGTGCATGATTCTTGTCTAAAGACAATTAAGGGTATAAGGGGAAGAAAGCATCAAGTGTGCTTAATGGAAAGCACTAGACAGACCCCAGGCTGATTGCTTGCCATTTGGTAAAATTTTAAAAGTTCTAAGATATTCAATAAAGATCAGACATCAGCTCATTAAGTTATTTTTCAAAAATGCTACTTTAGCCTCTGCATTATCCTCCAACCTTATTCTAGCTTTATATAGATAAGCAGTCCCATGTGGACATTTTATTGGGATTAATAGCACAGTGTGGATTCAGCCGAAAAATGCATATGTTTGAGGAACACGAATGTGTGCCCAAGTGAAAGACTTGACTCTTCTGCCAGCGTCATTTAGCCAGGTTATTACAATTTTTCCACCACCATGAATAATTAAGAATGGCTTGTTATCACCCGAGCCCCGTCATTTCTGGATAGCACTTTTGACACGACTCATGGAAGTCCTACAGTGGCTGTGCACAGCATGCTTCTGTGAAACAAGGTCAATTAGACACTTTCCTGAGATCCCCTGGGGTGAGAAGTGGATGCCTTCTCTGCTATCAGCATTTTGATTTTCCTGTCATAGCTGACTCTTGCTCTACATGCCATCTACAGCTCGGCAGAAGATGGACTGAGGGGAGAGGCCTGTTGCATAGATAGAATTGCCCCCCACCCTCCCGTGACCTTCCACCCAGGAAAGCATCTTTAACAAAAACTCCTACTCTTGAGTGGAATGTAGGAACCAGGCAGAGGGGACATCTCAGCTAAGACAAGAGCACCATCCAGGAGGTAATGCCAGCAAACTGTAGCCTGGAGGGCAGAGCAGCCAGGAGAAATGTGAGAACACTCCAGCTGGGTCCACAAAGAATTCGTAGATATGCTTCATTTTTCCTTTGAATTGTCCGTATCTCTGGGAAGGGGGTCGTTTTAGCCTTTGAATCAGGCTTTCTGATCCTATCTTTGCACATATGGGCTGTGTGAATTTGGGTGAGTTGCTTCACTTTTCATATCTTAGTTTTTGGTCATCAGATTGCTTGGGGTAACAAATACTTTTCTTCCAGATTTTATTATGGGGATTAAATGAGATAAAGGATGAAAAAGGACTTTGCAAGAGATGAATTCACAAGCTAGCTAATTCTAAAGCAAAATACTTAAAAATTTCTTTAAAAAATTACTTTTCGTGGTCTTTCATACTGTAACTTCTTCCTGTATAACTGAGAGTTAACTGTATAAAGCACTTCAGCCATAAACTAGTCATCTTAAAATAAAGAAACTCCAACTGCAATTAACCTAGTAAAGAAAAGACAGATGGTTCCTGGGTGTAGAATAGGAAAAATAGATATACCGAAAAAATAGGTGGTAGCAAAATTTCAGCAAGGAGTTACCTCTACAGGAAACCAAGAATTTTTCGTGACAGTAATAAGTGATTGATGTGTTGGAATGGTTCTGTTTTTTTTAATAATGGACAGTTCTGCTTTGACTCTATTCATTGTTAAACACATAAACTGCCGCTATAAAAGGTTATGCACTGTGCATACATCTTGGAAGAGGTGTCCCAGCAGCAGTCTTCATGTAAACTCACCCAGGGCAGCAAAGTCTGAGAGAAGGCAATTAGTAGTGACACATATATAACTGTCAGGGGGGATGCATGGGCTTTGTTTCAGAGTCAAAACTTAACACACCCCAACTGTTTATTCTGTCTTATAACCTGTCTTTCAGCTGGAGAGAGATTAACAAAGGCTTATCTGAAGGGTTAGAGGGTTTTACAGCTAAGGCACTGAAGTCTTATTGACAGTCCAAAAGTTGTACATGATTAATGAAGCCTTACGAAATGGAACTCAAGACCCGAGGTGCCTCTTCCTCGGAAGCTCTGTCTTGTCCTGGGTGCCTCGGCATTTTAGTAGCATGACAGTAGCGCTTCAAGAAATTGATCATTTAAGAATTATGTTTCTGCCCATGCTCTGGGGGAATGTTTCTTCCATATCCAGAATTAATTTCATGGCACAGGCGTTGAATTTTAAAACGGTGATTAAAAATCAGCTAAGTATTAAAAGTGTGTGATAGCTTTGGAAGCTGCTTTATACTTGAGCCTGGCTACTTTGGTTTCCTAGCAGCTATCTCCTAGCCCTGGTTGCAGACTTTTTTTTAAAGCTTTTAGCATGTAATTGCCGTTTTTTCCTCCCCCATCACCTTTGCCTTTTGCGATGTAATATACCCAAGTGCTGTGGCTGTGATGCTTCTGAGGATTGAGCCTGACTGGGCTTAAAGAATCATCATTCATTCACTTGTTCAGCAGATATTTAGTAAACATCTACTACACATTTGGCATTTTTCTAAGGGCTGGAAGATGCTCATAAATCAGAAAAGATAAAAGATTCCTGTTCTCATAGAGCTTCTGTTTTAATGGGAATAATAAACAAGATAATGTAAAATTCTCACAAGAAAGAAAAAAAATGTTCATGAGACAGGGTTAAAATAGAGGAAAGGGAAGAATTTCACTTTGCGGAGAGTGGTCAGGTGAGATTTGAGCTGAGACACCCCCCCACCCCAGGGGGCGGGGGAGGCAGGGAAGAGGCTGCTATTGAAGAAGCCAGGGGACAGAATTCCAGGCACAACTACCAAGTCTAAAGAATTTGAGTTGCATGTTTAAAGTTTTACTGACAATGTGAGTTTTAAACTTGACTTATTTTTACTCTTTGGTCCTGGAGTCTGTTGGCACTTTAATTCCAGTTGTTGTAAGTAACAGAAATTTCAGGTTTATGTGGCACTTTTCACCTTGTGTCCATATAGATTTAAACTCTTTTGCAGAACCTACTTTTAAATGCATTTCTCAAAGTGGGTTCCATCATTTGCTGAAATTTCAGTTACTTGCTCTAAGAATAAAGAAGTGAATTTTACCTGACTTGTGACTTTGGAATGGGGTACATAAGGTGCAATTATCCTGACCTAGACTTTCCATGGGGTGGTTTATAACTCCAAGTTCTCAATGGGGTATTTTTGACTTTGGATTTACTGTTGGCTGATACTTTTTGAACCATTTTATTAAGGCTCCTACAGATTTCATGTGTATTTATAAAACATCAGGTTGTCCTAAATGGGCTACTTTAAATCCTGGCATAAGCCATCAAGTATGTTTTCTAAATTACCCAGGAATTACACTTTAGTCTAATACATGGGAGGGAAGAATTATGATTTGTGGAATTACTGGAATTTTCTTTGATGCTTGGAATATTGCCCTTCTTAAATGTCACATTCATTTAATTTCTCTAGATAGTGTGTGGTTCATTTCTGAAAGCTTGTCCTTTCCCAGAGGAAAGCACATGATAGGTTAAGGAAGATCAAGATTTCTTTTATGATATAACATGATATGATACGATAGTCCTTTGCTTCTGCTGTAATTTGGCTACAGTTTCTTGGGGACTTCATACTGTCAAACTCCTGTCAACTGAATGCACGTTGACATCCCACTAGAAAATAATAATTACCCATTGTAGCACCTTCCACCAGTACCTGCTGTGCGATACAGAAAGTCTTTCACACTAGTGAAGCAAATGGATGTTCATTAAATTTATCCACAGTGGCAAGGAATACAGAGGCTATTTCTGTCAGAGCAATGAGAAACCCAAAAAATAGGCCATACTATTCTGTATTTTATTCCTTCCTTAATCAAAGAAAGTAGGTGTAACTTGGACTTCAGAAGCCAGAGTTGTTACCTGACCTGTATAAGTGTGTAAATCAGGGGTGTGATCTCCCTAGATTAGTTCAGAGTATGCTTGAAGTCCCTAGAATTATGTGCAAAATTATGAGTGATCATCTTTCTGGAAAGAGGGTGCTTTGCTCCTGTCAAAGTCCCTGTAGCAGAGCTTGGGAAACTATGGTCTGAGGGTCAAATTCAGCTGCCCTTGTTTTTGCAAATAAAATTTTCTTGGGACACAGTCATATGCATTTGTTTAGGTATTGTCTATGATCGCTTTCAAGGGACCATGCAGAGTTGAACAGTTGCTACAGAGACCATATAGCCCATAAAGGCTAAAATATTGACTATCTGACCCTTTACAGAGGTTTGTTGAATGTTGTTCTAAAGGGTTAGTAAGTTAAGGGTTATTGCCTTTGACTTCTTGTTCTAGTAGTTAAGCTATTACCCATGCAACTAAATTATGTTAAAAATGTGAAAGACATTCTAAACATGAGAACTTTAAAATAGTTTAGCACGTTAGCCCCATTCTTTGATGCAGGAAGAGAGAACCTTAGGTTTATATGTGAATATCAAGCAGGTTTTACAAATAAAACCAAAAATGTACAGGAAGGATTTTTATTATCCCCTTAAATATACTTCAGTATTTGATTGATTTGTATTTTAAAATGTCTTAATTTTGCTCATAAAAGTAAAATTAAAAGAAAAACCATACTTCTATAAAGGCTAATAAGGAAAAGGCCCATGAAACCATTAAAATTAACTGTCCTCAGAGATAAAGTTTTCCATAGCTTCATGCCTGAAGGAATCATTCCCTGAAGTCAAGATGGAGGAAGAAAAGTCATAATAACCAATCCCAAATTAACAAAACTTCAGTTGATACAGCCCACATTTTAAATTTCCAGCCATACTGGCTGGTTGTCGAGCTATAAAAACAAGAGAGGAAAGAGTACTTGCCTTTCCATCCTCCTGACGCTCACATGGCCCATATTTAACTTCCTTTAGTCTCTTCCTTCCCCCTTTGATTTCCTGCCCCTTCCTTCAACTATCCAGGAAAGTATCAAAATGAATCAGAAGATTTCTTTTTCCTCCCTCCTCTAGAGCAGGTGACAAATACTGGACACAATAAATATTTGTTGAGTGATTGAATGATTCCACAGTCCTTCCTAACAGAAGAAACCATCTCTATATGATACATAGCCCTCCCTACTTGTTCCAAAGTATTTTTAAAATGTAGAAAAGAGGAACTTGAATTAAACTAGCTACACGGAGATACTCCTTTACAGGGCTTAATGGTAATGAATCAGTATGTGAAAAGCTGGCTAGTACAGCCTTATCTCAGAGAAGCTTGCATTAATTCACAGGCTTAAAATAACATTGTAGGTAGATGGGCAGAAGATGCATTAGAGGACCTTGTTAGTTTTCCATCCAGTCATTCATGACTCCTCAAAAGTTTATTCAGCTTGCTCTGAACTAGGAATCATAGGAGATACTGGGAAATGAGGAAGACATCAATTCTTCTCTTGAGGAGCACACAGACTGTGATAGAAACAGATATGTACTGGGTGTCTGATTAGCAAGACCCCTTTACATGTTCCAGACAGAGTAGGAAATAGAAATAATGCCCTGAAATATGGAATAATCTCATAAGCAGGATTACTGCCAGTCCTACATTGAGGCTAGTAGTGGGCAGTTTGGGAAGACATAAAACCCTATAATTCACAATGACCTGCAGCTACCTGATGTTGGTGTATGCTTGGTACATACGATGTCAATATGGAGAAAATTAAATGGTACGATTATCCCTATTAGTTATATATCTCATATTTGAAATTGGAGACATTTAGAGGTGGACATATTTCTGATGAGAAAGGCAAGCATTTGTCATAAATTTAATTGTTCCTAAGTATCTAGATATGATGCTATAACCAAGCTTGGGCCTGCTCACCTGACCTGTGGCAAAATCAATCTACTGACACAAGGTTGTGGTGAAGGAAAGTACAGCATTTATTGCCAGGCCCCAAGTGAGGAGAATGGACAGCTAATGCTCAAAAGACTGGAACTCTCTGATGACTTTCAGGGAAGGGTTTCTAAAGACAGTGTGAGGGAGAGAGTCTCAAGGTATGTGATCAGCTCGTGCTCAATTCTCTGATTGGTTGATGGTGAGGTAACAGGGTGATATTTCGGGAATCTCAGTCATCGACCTTCTGGTTCCAACTGGCCTGGGGTCTAGTGCTTGTGTCAGCATGCAATTAACTTCTTTTACCTGATGGGGGTTTTAGTATCTGCAGAACAAGTCAAGGCTATGGTTCAGGATATTATCTGCAGCCCCTTGAGGAGGAATTAAAGGTCCTTGACTTTGTTTTATGGCTAAACTCTTATTATTTTGTCTTGCTTGACTGTTTTCCTTTGTTTCTGCATATTCCCACTTCTCTGATTAAATTTGCTCTTTGGAACTTGGGGAAGGCCTAGGAGGCTAAAGCTTTTCCACAAACAAGAGACAGGGGCCATGGGGATCTGTCCCAAGGAAGGCCCTACAGAGTCCTGCTGGGTTTCAATACTTTAAAAAAAGAGGACAAGATAATCTAAGAGTAAAGTTTTTTTTCCTTCTGAATGCCTTGTGTTTATTGAGAAAACTCAGTGTTACTCATGTTGCCTGTATTATTCTCTCTAGTCGTCTCTACAGGTAATTATTTTAAGATGCTGCTGTTAAGTATGACCATTGGGCCCAGATTGACTTGGCTGTATTAAAGGCCATGCTTTTTTAAAATTTTCTTGAGAAGAGGATACTTTCTTTTCTGAGGAAGAGATGGCCCTTCCCTATACATGGAAACACACGTGATGTGTTTACCATCTTTTAATTGGCAAAAATATTTTAAAAAGAAAAAACTCAAATACAATACAACCACCATTGTGATTTTAATTTATAAAGCAAGTGTGCTTTCCCACGTTTATGCAGGCCAAAATAATAATCATACTGGGTGCACATTTCTATTTTTCCTTCCCCCCACCTCAATTCTCTGGTTATAGTCCAGTTTGTAAGCTGCTGCTATGCCCCCGTGTAACCATCACTCCCTATATGGCAACAAAACAAAACATATGCAGTACTATTCACCAAACCATTCATGGAGGCAGCATTGAACTTGAACTTGCTTATTAGTTCTCTGTCTTCCCTTGAGCATTTGCCCCAGGGTAGATTCTTTAAGAATCACTGACCCAAGGAAGAAGGCTCTTCCGCACTGCATCTTGTTTTCATGCCAGCCCTCCATTTTGAAACCCTGCAGCATCTTTGTATTTTTTTTCACGTGGCAGCGTTATATCTCTGAGTCCTGTGACCATTTAGTTTTCTGCTCCATTTCTTCTCTGTTTAGACACTGCAATGCCCCGTCCTACATACTAATTACTGACTTTTTGCTTCTGTGCTTGATTCACTGTGTCACATTTTCCCATGTGAAAGTGGACTAGGAACCTTGGCAAGGAGGTTAATGGATTTGAGAGTCACTCTTATTTAACCCTGAAAGTCACAGCAAAATAAGAACCAGTGGCTTGACTCATTTTATGAACCAAGCTGTGGTCAACTTCAGTGGCAGACTAGCAATCAATTTCACTATGATGGAAAGAAACATCTACAGAATTTGAACAGGATTGAAGATACACCTTCCCTTTTCCTATCTTTACCTCTCAAACTTTGGCTGAAGCTACTGATTTTGTTGTTATTTTACCTTTAATGTGGAAATAACCCCAGAGTGTGGGATTTTAGTTGGACTCTGTCACTAATTAGGTTGCAGGAACTTTCAGTATTGTCAGCTCTGCTTTCTGGCTCTCAATTTCCTCATCTATAAAATAAGACTATTTAGCCAAATGATCTTTAACATCTTATCTGGCTCTAGGAGTCTGTGATTTCAAATAGCTCTAATCATGTATTCAAAAAAACATTTACTTAATCCTGTTGTTTTCCATCACTCTACTAAGGACCACAGATATAAATTTGGAATCTAAACAAGAAGGAAATTTGTGCTTTCTTTCTGAGGACTTCTGTGGGGGCAATCTTACCTTTAACGCAAATTTACAGCACTGTCTTTCCTTTAAAGTTCTCAGGATGGGGACCAGGTCTTAACACTAAGAGAGAGGTTGTCAGTAATTAGTCTCCCAGGGAGATTGGGAGGTCCTGCATACCTTGTTAAAATAAAGGCTTCAATTAATTTGTATAAAGAGAAAAGGAGAGTGAATTACCCTTATTCAATATTACTACCAAAATCCTTTAGCCATTCATCACTGTGAACTAAGTAATAAATACTGAATATGACTCCTTATTCGTGAAAGTTACCTCTTCCAATTCTCTGGCAATGGCTAGTCTGGAACATTATATTCCGTTATGGTTGACTAGGTGAAGCTTCTCCTGATCTCATGCAGGCTTCCGGTTAAGCTCCTTTTTCTGGGGAACGTGGACACATTTCCCTGAAAGCAGTCATTACAAATATATTAGAAGTAGAATAGAAACAGTAAGCAAGAAGCCTCAGATTGTCACTGAAACTTGCTTTGGCTTTTTTCTTGGAACACCAAAATGAGAAAGAGGAAAGAAAAGAGAGAACTTTCCAATTGTTGCAGTGAGTCAATACTTTTTCTTAGAGTGCAGCAGGTATCTTTTAGACCTTTGGAATCAGCTCAGACTAGAAAAATTCCCCCTTTTCTGTTTCACCCTGATTCTTCTCCCTGAAGACAGTTTGTGTCACAACATCTTGGCATAGAGACTAATCTACAGCAAGAATCGAGATGGTTCATCGTGAGTCTGTGGTCTTATTTATTGTTACTATTTTTAAACCAACCATTTATGTTGTTTGCAATCGGTTGTTCTGTTTCAAAACAGCCACTGCCACCAGACATATTTTGGAAACCTTTGATGTCAGTGGAAATGTGTATCATAAGAAGAGCCTGGTGCAGCCCTGGTCAGTTGAAGGACAGGACATGGGGTCTTGGGAGTCTTTGCACAATCCCTGCCCTGGAGTTGAGATTTCTCAACAACTGTACCTTCGACGTCTCTGCAACCAGGTTAAACCAGTTCCTACTTAATTACCCATAAACAGCTTAACTCTCAACTGCCATGTCAGACTGAAGAGGTGTATCTATACAGTGCAGTTATTTTTATTCCATATTGGTGACGCACTGTACTTAGGAATCATCATTTATCTTCAGAAGTGGTATATAACTATTAATTTACCAGAGTCCCACAACAGCCCTGGGAATTAGAAACACATTCGTATACCCATCTTTCAGATGATTAGATTAAGACTAGATAAGTTATGAGAAAAAAAGCCTGGCCACTTCAGAGGGCAAGTCAGGCTTGGAGCCCATTTGATATAGAGTTGTTTCAAGTCTCAGAGTGACAGTCAATGCTACATTTGTTTGTTCAGGAAGGAGAATGACACTCACACATACAGCCTGCAATCATATTGCTCTTTTTTTTTCAGCTGCACGGCTTGTGGGATCTTAATTCCCCGACCAGGGACCAAACTTATGCCCGCTGCAGAGGAAGCATGGACTCCTAAACACTGGACTGCCAGGGAATTCCCTATCATATTGCTCTTTTAAAAGATTTTTGCTGGCTTGATTTGCTTTTGGCTTTCTTTGCCAAACAGGACCATCTTGCTTCTTGTAGCTGCAGAGAAGAATATAAGCTCCAAGAGATTCCAGAGGCTAGTTTCAGTTCTTGATGTGATAGTATGTTTTGTTTTGTTTTTTTCTTTTTCCAGGTCCACCATCTGCTCCTCTAAACTTGATTTCAAATGTCAACGAGACTTCAGTGAACTTGGAATGGAGCAGTCCTCAGAACACGGGTGGCCGCCAGGATATTTCCTACAATGTCGTGTGCAAGAAATGTGGAACAGGTGACTCTAGCAAGTGCCGACCCTGCGGAAGTGGGGTCCACTACACCCCACAGCAGAACGGACTGAAGTCCACCAAGGTCTCCATCACTGACCTCCTGGCTCATACCAACTACACGTTTGAAATCTGGGCAGTGAATGGCGTGTCCAAGTATAACCCTAGCCCAGACCAATCTGTGTCCGTCACTGTGACCACCAACCAAGCAGGTAGGGATTGGCTCCTCTTTATCGTTTATCTAAACATTTATGGAGAAAGAGCTTGTGTTGATATCCATGAAGGATGCTAAAGTTCTCCAGTTGAAGAAGAACTACAGGGATCTAATCATAAACCTGTGAGCTGCATTATAATACAAAAGATACTTAGAAGGATGTTTATTCATTCAGCAGATATTTTTTTGGATACCAACTGTGTAACATGCATTGTACTAGGTGGTGGAGATTAAATGAAGGCTAAGACAGTGTCTGGTTGAAAACAGATGACATTGGGTTGGGTCACTCCATGCTAGACTTCTCTTGTAAGGGATGGGTCTTGGCCATTTTAATCACAAGGTCATGGTCGGATATCAGCGCATTTACATATTATTTAGGAATATAAAGTTGATTTTTACCAACACAGAGTGCTCTATTGGCATTTGCTGTATTTTCCAACAACAGCATTAGTGGATGTAGTTTTGATCTTGTTTTTTTATTTTAAAAATTAAAAAGTAATTGACATCGGTCTTTATTGGAATCACCAGGTGGTAAGCCTGTGAACGATGAATGGTTTAATGGGTAGCTTGCTCTGTGTGGTTGACAAAATGTTCCTTCAAACACATGCTACTTTTGTAGCCACTTTCATAGTTAAATTCACACTTGACAGGTGGAGGAGGAGAGTTAATTTACCTTGTTTCCTGCATCGCTTTCCTCTTCTAATTCAGATGACTGGAGAGCATTTTCTGTTCATGGAGAGTTTCTGCTGAGGTAATTGCAGAACTGTTATCCAATCTTGAATATCAGATATTCCAAAGTGTGAATTAGAATCTAGATTTCTAGGCTCTGTTCCTGACCCACTTACTCCCATTCTTCCCCCAAAGAAGTTTCCACACTTTCTCATGATAATTTTCCATTCTGGATTTCTACCACATGTTTCACATTGCCACCTCCGTGTTATTTATTTCTGGGGATTTAAAGGGGAGGAGGAAAAAAGGACTGTGGTTTATCCTTTTGTGAAGCTCTTAAGAACAACCCACTTCATCAGAAAAGGATCATAAATTGCCAACAATCCTATCCCCTCTTACTGCACTTCTCCCTTAGGTGAATGTTTCAGTAAGTGCACTCAATAGTTAAGTAAAATATATCTGTACTAATTGACTCCATAGTGAGAAGTATTCCAGTATCCCAATCCAAAGTCATTCTTTTTCCACTTTTCCCTGAACTCTCTAGAATAAATAAAAAGTTAAGACTGAGGGAAGATTTTGAATTGGTGCTAGACTGACAAATCTTCCCAGAAGGTAGTTTCAGTTACACAGATGTGACCAGTCTTTAAAAATATGTAGTGTGAACAGATCCTCTGCTTATGTTTTTGCCTTTTATTTCTGCACTTCTAGGATGTGAACACTGTTGTGGTCATCGCTTTTATTTCTCTACAAAGGCTAGTATGATTTAGGAGGTTTTTGGGGTTTTTTTAAATTATTTTTTTAATCAATTTATTTAATTAATTAATTTATCTATTTTTGGCTGCTTTGGGTCTTCGTTGCTGCATGTGGGCTTCTCATTGCGGTGGCTTCCCTTGTTGTGGAGCACGGGCTCTAGGTGCACGGGCTTCAGTAGTTGTGGCATGTGGGCTCAGCAGTTGTGGCTCATAGCTGTAGAGCACAGGCTCAGCAGCCATGGCTCATGGGCTCAGTTGCATGTGGGATCTTCCCGGACCAGGGCTCGAACCTGTGTCCACTGTTTTGGCCGGCAGATTCCTAATCATTGTGCCACAAGGGAAGCCCAATTTAGGAGGTTTTAATAGCATCACAAGGACTCTGTGAATGCCAGCTTTTTATTAGTCGTCTTTTGGAAGAAGCAATGGAAATATTGCACATAGGTCCTGGGAAACCTAGGATGTTGAGTGTCTCTGAGTTACAGGGATTCAAGAAGGTGCAGAATGGTCTTTGCACCCCTAGAGAATCTGGTTTATGATTCAATCAATATTCTTATGTTCAGCCCCCCTGTATTCTTCCAGCTATCTTCCAGTACAACACTACTTTGTGTTCTTCATGGAATTAAAACTAGGAATGGACCTTTGAAGCCTCAGCTGTACAAGGTGAAGTCATTCTCTTTGGTGGAGGGTAGCCTCCGGGAGATGTACTGAGGACAGGCTTGGCTCCCACAGATTTTGTGGGGAGACTTCTCTGACTCTGTATATTTAAAGATTCAAGCCGGAAGGGATTATGTCAACCCCTACCAAGCCAGAAGGCACAAAGAACACAAGGAAGACAGGCCAAAAATCCTCCAGAAGAAGAAAATGTGCAAAAACATTACGCCTGGGAAGGAAACAAAGTCAAAGTTTTATTTAAAAAGTAGGTGTAATTCTTCTAGATCTAGGGAAATGGTGGACAGGGAATTCCTCTGACACAATGAGGTGTTTTCTCTGACACGGCGAGCAGTCCTGCCAGGAGGTTTGCTGAATAGGACAAAATTCCAGCTCCTTATTTTAATTTTCGTAAAGGGTAATGCTGGGAAGCTGTTCAAAATTAAAAATAAATCTTTCAATAAGGAGACCTCCTATGTGGCCGGCCAGAAGGCTCCTGCTTAGCAGAGAGTCGTATGTGTGCACAGTGCCGTCTCATGATCCCACAGCGATTTGGAGTTCAGTAATTCAAAATCATCAGGATGGTTTGTCTTTGACTAACAAACCTTTTCTTCATAGTAGTGCAGATTAATAATGTAGGCCAAAATTCTGGATGAATGTAGCAACCATAAACTCTATCAAAGTTCCCCTATCCATATTTACGTACACACAATTATATTCTAATTGCTGTTGTTCTGATCATTTCATTAAATTAAATTCCTTAGGGTCCTCTATAGGCAATGATGTCTCACTCTATAAGGAATACATAGAATAAATGAATGGTAGCTTTAACCACCTGGAGGCCACCAAGTTTCACGGCTCTGCATTTTTGCTCTGTTTTCACAGGGTTCTTTCTCTCACCGGTGGTAACATATTTAAAAACAAACACAAAACCTAGAATTCCTGGTTTTATCATCACCACCTCTGAGACCGTCACAGTTGAACAGCCCCGTGAAGGTGAAACTCACCTAAGCTCGTATCAGAGCCAGCACTTGAACTTGGGGAGAATCCTTGCCCCAAAAGGAGAAAGTTGCTTTCTTTTAAAATTATGAGGTACTTAATAGCATTCCTGTAGTCAGCTTGGCATCTCCGCATTTGTGAGACCAGACTCTTGAGTATCTGAGCCTGGAGATGGGGGTCTAACTGGGCTTCGATCATGTAGTTGTGGGATGCGGTGTGAATGGGCCAGTGTTCTCACGCGGTTATTTAAACCATTCTAACCCCAATCTTACAGTTGGTATCTTAAGGAGCTAATAACACCCTTTTCCTCCCCTTCTGAGTTCAAA
The DNA here is from genome assembly GCF_949752795.1 of Hyperoodon ampullatus. NCBI lineage: Eukaryota > Metazoa > Chordata > Mammalia > Artiodactyla > Ziphiidae > Hyperoodon > Hyperoodon ampullatus. The sequence continues at coordinate 17,281,806 of NC_136921.1, forward strand.
CCCAACTGACACACAAGACAAGACAAAGGGAGTTCAGAGTGCCAGCTTTATTGCTGAACAGCTGATGAAAGGATGTGAGCTTTGTATCTATAGCCAAAAGGGCTGGCTCTGGTGACACGGCCCCAGTGTCACCCAGGGACAGTGTAACCCAGCTGGCTGACTGCAGGCTCCTTGCCAGGACAGAGCCTGCTCTGCTCAGGTCACTCTGGATGCTTTAGGAGGCAGGGAGGGAGGGAGCAGCGAGGGTTGAGCTGAGGACCTACGACGTCTCCCAGATCCTCTTCCTAAGCCTCCACCCACACCGCAGGCCAAGAGCATGAAGTAGAGGTGAGGAGAAGGCGAGGATGGGGAGGCTTCAGCAGAAGTAGCCCCAGAGGAAAACATCAGACAAGGAAAATGGATGTTCTCCCTACACTTACTTTCCTCCATTGCAGTCCAGACGGAACAAAATGAGAATCCCTTGAAAACTCTTTTTCATTCCTCCATCTTCCATCTTTTGTTTTGGAAGAGATGGTGTTTGTTCCGTCTTTTGTTTAGGAAGAGATTTTTTTTTTTTGCGGTACACGGGCCTCTCACTGTTGCGGCCTCTCCCGTTGCGGAGCACAGGCTCCGGACGCGCAGGCTCAGCGGCCATGGCTCACGGGCCCAGCCGCTCCGCGGCATGTGGGATCTTCCCGGACCGGGGCACGAACCCACGTCCCCTGCATCGGCAGGTGGACTCTCAACCACTGCACCACCAGGGAAGCCCCAGGAAGAGATGGTTTTGATGCTTATGAAAAATGAATAAGCAGACCGCTGGGTGATTTGTTTTCTAGATGACTTTCCTTCAGTTTACTTTTACTTAAGTGGACCATCTCAGGGAAATGAATGCAGGATGTGTGTCTAGGAGAGAGAAATGCTGTATAAATGAAACAAGGTTTTCCTGACCAAGCAACAAAACTGTGACTTTTTGCTAAAAATGCTGTGATGGCAGCCGGCAGTAGAGCTTAATATCATTGAACCAGTTTTCACTCTGCACCTCCTAAACCTCCCCCAGCACCTGTCTCCCAGCTCTGGGGCTGGACCATACTCTAGGTTCTTTTGTTTGTTTTAAATCATGATGAACCCCTATGGCTGATATTCTCTACTTACCCCAAGTTGCACCCAGGACAACTCTAACATTTTGACTTTTACTTTGCATATGATGCTGTTCTAGATGCTTTACAATGAAATACGTCTGATAATCTCTCTTTAGCACGGATGTCATGTCCTAGTGACAAAACATCTTTAACACGCTGGGTTTGGACAAGTTCAGATATTCAGTGGGTTACATAATTATTTGAACCTAGCTAATCTCTAAGATCTTTTCCAATTTTAAAATTATGTGATTCCAGGAATATAGCCATGAGCAGTGAAGCATGGGCTTGAAGTAGGGCTTCATTTCCATATGTTGTTCAGAAACTGGCTCTTAAGGCAATTCCAAGAGTGGGAAAACCTTCCAAAAATGCTTCAGCAGAATTATCAGAACGCATCTGAATCCTGCCTCTCCTCCATCCTTCCGAGCTGTACTTCTAGGATAGGTGTTCCACACCCCTCCCCATTCATTTGGCAACGTTGGGAGACATTTTTGGTTGTCAAAACTAGGAGGAGGGGCAGTGCTATTGCGTCTACCGGGTGAAGTCCAGGGATGCTGCTAAACATCCTAGAACGCACAGGACCGCCCCACAACAAAGAAGCATCTGGTGTGAAAAGTCCATAGTGCAAGATGGAGAAACTCTGCTCTAGTGCCATGCTTGAAAACCAGATCTTATGACGTCATAGCAATGCCCACCTTCTCAGAGTTCCATCCCCGACCTGTCTTTGTTTGGTTCCATCTCTCCATGCTGGGAGCACAGGGCTCGCAACACTATTCTCAGAGGATAGACAGTTATAAAAGGCTCTCTGGGGCCTCTTGTGAAGAATCCTGGTTGCTTTGTCATCAGATGAATCGGTGCTGCTTGTCAGACTGGCCTTGTTCCCTAGGATGGACCATTAAGAAAACTGCAAGAAAATGCCACACTGAGGATAGAGTGGCAGGAACCACATTGTAATGCCACCACACAGCATAGATATTCAATACCCGTCTGTTGATTAACACATTTATTTACAGTAAAAACAATCAGTGAATGATCTTTGTCAAGTAGTGATAAAGTTAATAAAACCAAAATAATGTGAAGAGAAAAGAAAATAACTCAGTACAAGAGGCATTCTGTCTTTTGTTACTCAACTGGTAAGTTCCCGTTCTCTCTTTCTTGGCTGTCTTTTAATTAGACATATTATGTTATTTGAGTGGGATAAAGGGGAACGGTGGGAATTCTCATCCCCACTGGGTATAATTGCTACTTGTCTTCTAGGTGGTAAGAGGACAGCTTCAAGGAGATGTTGGAAGAAAGGGAAACATCTTAGAGCAATTGTGTTAAGCAGTGTGCTCCAGGCATGGTAGAGTGGGGCAGGTTTGGTGGAGTCTGAAGCTTAGACAATTTTTGTGTGATTTCAGGAAAAGACCTACAAATCTACACATATCAGATGAAGAATCAAGCTTTGGAAAGGGCCCATGCAAGCTTCCTTAGGTTCAATATATAAAATCCTGCCTCTTAGTTGCATGGGACTATTGTGTAATTATGCCTAAACGTACAAAGAAACAAGAAGAAAGTAGAGATTGCAAGAAGTCCAGTTTGGCTTAATAGGAAAGGTCATGTAGTGCAAGGGTGATACTGGAGCGGTTCTGGCCTATAGCTGGTGGGGAGGGACAGCGCTGGATGGGCCTCAAGTGTGGTATGAGATCAAATTAACAAGCAGAAAGCACAAGCAGAATGGTAACAGGTTGCTAAACCCAAATGAGATGTGAAGGATCTGGATTTCCTATAAGCTTAAACAGGAAGGAGGAGATCGAGGAAATATCTGTTGATATTTTTGAGGGACAAATATCTGGCTTCTGTTAGTGCTTTAGAGCAGGGGTTGGCAAACCAGAGCCCAAATCCTGATCCCCTGCTTTGAAACCCCCTAAGAATGTTTTTTTTTCTATTTCTAAAGGGCTGGAAATAATCAAAAAATAATATTTTGTGAGATGTGGAAATTATATAAAATTCAAATGTCAGTGTCTGTAAAGAAGTTTTATTGGAATAAAGGCCCACTTATCTGTGTGTATGTGTTGCCTAAGACTGCTTTCCCAGAACCACAGCAGAGTGGAGTTCCTTTGGCAGAGTTGCCTGCACAACAGACATATTCACCATCTAGATCTCTCCAGAAAAAGTTTGCCATTCCCTGCTCTGGAGTACTAAATCAAAGAGGATGACATTGCAGCATGCAACTCTGCATTTTAAAGCAAAAGCCGCCATAGACAATATGTAAATGGGTGTGGCTGTGTCCCAATAAAACGTTATTTACAAAATCAGGCCCTGGGCCAGAGCCAATCCTTGAGCTGGGAGGTAACTGGCTTTAGGGTCCATGTTCTTAACCATTACCCACATCACATCAGCCTATTTAATCCTCACAGGTTTATAGTGAAGATCAAATGTGAAATCACATGCCCAGCTTCTAGCAGGTATCCAATTAACATTGCCTTAAAAAAGTTTAAACTCATTATTTGGAAATCTTACTTCAAATTGTTACCCCTCTAGTTGGAAAGGACCAACGAGAAGAGGTTGAAATGCTGGTGTCATTTGTCAGAAACTACCCCAGCAAAGGATGGGGCGGATTGACATTTAGGTTCATCTCACTTTGGAAACAATTTTGATATTTAGCAAGACAGCTTCTTTCTAGAGGTTTTGACTCTATGAACAAGATTTCACAAAAATAATTAGGATTTCAAACACGCCTTTAGTTTCTTGTACCACAAATCTTTTCCCAATGACACTCAGGTTTTTGTTGTGTTTTTTTTTTAAACATCTTTATTGGAGTATAATTGCTTTACAATGGTGTGTTAGTTTCTGCTTTATAACATTCAGGTTTAAATATATAATGTGGCACATGCTCGAGGGACTGTTCTGAGGGGGCAGTGTTCCGGTTCTCTTGAAAACATGCATTCTTAGCACTGCTGTATGGTTCCTAGATGCTGGCAGCATTTTTTAAATAATCATCTGTGCTGCTTTTTAAGGTTGCTCCCTCACTGAGATGATGTCTCCTTTGCCTTTGATCTCAAATAAGTGATTTTTTTTTTCTTACTCCTAAGAAATGTAAAGGGAAAACACATGATGAAACTAGTGAAATCTTTAAGTTAGAAATCTTTCTAAAGACACATTTTAAAATTCTTCAAACAAATTGTAAGCAATTCCATTGAGAAATTTTGCTGAAAAGTTGTTTGTACATCCTCAACGGCTGGTATGCAATTGTTAGGACCTCTAAGGTGGAAGCTGGTTGGAGAGTCCTTTCTGTGCCGGGGTCATTATAGGCCTAAACAAGCACACAGTGGGCTTCAGAGAAGCCAGGCTGTGGTTTTCTCATTAACAGCTCTGATCCAGCCATGGGCTCCTGGTTTAATTTCGTAATGCCTAGGAAATATACATTTTAAAAATATGCAGTACAATTTTTTTTTTAAAAGAGAACAGTCTCTTGATTCTAACTTTATATATATAATAAGTTCATGCCTATGGAATATTGTTGCCACCCTGATAATTATTACGCATGCTCACTAATTATGATCATGATGAAGAATAAAATAAACCGGTAGATAGACAATGGTACAGCTTCTTGTGCGTGGCACCAGGGTCCAAGAATTTGTATTCAGGGTGGGTGCCACAAGTCCTGGTGGGGAAAAAAAATAAAAAGCCTTCCAAAAGAACCCACTAAATTATCCAGCTTCAAGGTTGACTGAACAGCACAGACAAATAGTATGTCTGTAGAGCCTAGTAGTAATTACTGCATATAAGTAAAAACTGGGTTGCATTTTTAAAGAGGTGAACATTTCACTCTAAGAAAATGAGTTTTATTTATACGCCCAGAACTGAGAGCATTATTCTTCCTAATTCTTTTCCCTTCACTCCTACATAAGTATACACACATGTCCATTTGTGAGAAGGGAAATCAGTTCACCAGCGTTCACCCTAAACGCTTGACAGTCTTAATGCTGATTTGCTTTTCATTCCTTAGTGTTAATGCTTGTTCCTTCGGACACGACGGCCAACTTTTACACCCTACGGAGAAGCCTTCGAGAGATTTGAAAAATAAGTACTGAGATGAGAAATGGATAGTGCAGGGCTAGCAAAGGTTCTGGATGAGCTTCTAAATTGTCTAGTTTTCACTCCAGCTGGCTGAATGAATGACGGTCTCCTCAGAGGAGCCAGAAGAGACTCTCTGGGGTCCAGTTTGCAACTAAACATCAACAAAAAGATCCAGAGAAACTTCTATCAAAGTTTCACTAACCCCATACTGATGTCTTTAAAGAGTTTTTTTCTTTAAACACGGGGGAAACCAAGAGCCGTGCTGCAGGACTAATCCTGCATTGAGAGATCTTAAATCTGCAGAGGCTATTAAAACAGCTGTCCCTGCTGTACAGAGCCTTCTCTGAAACTCAGTGTCCATGTATTGTTTTCATGCTGGTATACAAGAAGAGAGCATTTTCTGTGTTGCCTTCAGGTAAAGACTCGTGAGGATTTCTTTTAGGTTTTACACTTTAAATCTGTCAAGATAGGCATACGTTACGTAGCTATTTCTATGAGTATTAAAAATCTTTTTTTAATAGATCGTCCCCCTCTACCTTTCACCCCCCCCCCACGCACACAGGTGGGCACACACACACGCGCGCGCGCACGCACACACACACAAATGCTTTCCTCCTTAGCTTGTGCCAGAAGAATGGACAAGTTTCCCTTGGTTGCCCCCAAAACTGCAGTAACAGAAACAGAGAGATGGTGCCACACATCACTTGCCTCATGAATACCGTGGCTTTCATTGGGAAAGGTCACTAATGATTTTGGTCATACATGTGAAGGTTGGTACCCCAGAGTGCTGGAATCTAGCTGAACAGTCAGTCGAATGACTGCCAATATAGACCCATAGCTGAAGAAACATCTCTGACGTTAAATTCCTTCTTTCCCTATTCTGATAGATTGGTCAGCCCACCCTCGAGGAGCTCTTCTGTGGTTCTCCTGTGCTTTATGTGCTTTATGACAAAGCACAGGAGCTACTCTCTAAAACATAATCTATCTAAAATATCTTATGGGGAAAATGGTAGGGATTTGCCACCCTTCTTGGAAGGGAACGGGAGAGGAAGAACAAGAGGAAGGGTGGGCCACACCTTTTTGCCTGGCATCTTCTAAACGATAATCTATGTACATGAATTTCTCAGGCAGTTTGGTCAAAAAAGCCTCTTTGATGAAGGCTGGGAGGTAGCTGAATTTAAAAGTTTCTTATCTAGGAACCTTTTGTCGGTGGTGTGTGCATACAAATGCAACTTCAATGTGTAGCTTCAGCTTCACAGTGGGTGCTAAATAGGGACCCGCCTCCAGCAGGTTTGCTGTGTGTAACATGCTTGGATAAGATCCATCCATTGGAACAAGCACTGAAAGGGGCAAGCTCACAATGGCTCCCTGGAGAGTTGGTGTTGTCTAGGTAAGGTACTGCAAGCTATAAGTCTGCCTCCTGAATTCCACCCCCCGCTTTTTTTTAAATACACACATAATAAGTGTGTATTTTGAGCCTAATAGCGTGAAGGTGGATGAGAGCACAGCTTCTTCCATGTCCCTTTATCAAAGCCAGGGCAAACATATAAACAGGCCAGGGATTTTGAATATGCAACTACCTGAAAGCTTAATCGAGTGTTCCTTCCCCTCTCCAAGATAATCAAGGACTTTTTTTAATATATATATACATGAAAGTTGCAGGTTATCCTAAGCGTTGCTGGCGGAGCCCTTACTTGCATTGAAACCCACTGAATTCCATCCCGATTCTACAGGGCTTCAGGAGAGCAAGGTTTTAGGAAACTTTCTAGGAGGATGCTTTTGGAGGCTTGGGAGTTCTTGTTGCTAACATCAGCGGCCCCCAACCTTTTTTGGCACCAGGGACTGGTTTCGTGGAAGACAATTTTTCCACAGGGGATTGAGGGTAGGGGGGATGGTTCAGGAGGTAATGCGTGCGATCATGGGAAGTAGCAGATGAAGCTTCGTTTGCTAGCCCGCCGCCCACCTCCTGTTGTGTGGCCCGGTTCCTAACAGGCCACGGACCTGTAGCGGGGACCAGACCCTGGAGTTGGGGAGCCCCTAACTAACATCATCTCATTTACCCCATTTAAAATAGGGGTAGGGGGCTTCCCTGGTGGCGCAGTGGTTGGGAGTCCGCCTGCTGGTGCAGGGGACACGGGTTCGTGCCCCGGTCCGGGAAGATCCCACATGCTGCGGAGCGGCTGGGCCCGTGAGCCATGGCCGCTGAGCCTGCACGTCCGGAACCTGTGTTCCGCAATGGGAGAGGCCACAACAGTGAGAGGCCCGCGTACCGCAAAAAAAAAAAAAAAAAAAATAGGGGTAGGATTGCCATTACAGTATATAATCAGGACCCTTCTTGCGTCGTTTTCCATTGAAAGCGAGAAGTACAAATACAGCAGAACCTTGCCGTACGAGCATTGAATGTCTTTATAACCAGAACAGTGGTCATAGATTTTAAAAAGCCTAAGTTTTATTCACAGCCCTCCTTGTATACATCAGTGCTGATTAGTCAACTCATTAAGGTGTGGCTCTAAGAGGCTGGTAATATATTTAAGGAATCTTGATATAATGTAAAAGTGTATCGTTTGGGGAGATGGATAGATGGGAAGCATCTCACTGTTAACTCTTCAAGGGTATAACCTTAAGTGTATGAGTTCTTTGGAGGATGGCTTTCACTCTTTCTCTTTTCTTCCTTCCTTCCTATTTTAGAACACACACGAAATAACATTCATAAAACTGCTCATGGTGTAATGGACCCCTGCTCCAACATCTTTCTTAGAGACCACGCTGTGGGACTACTTCTGGGTGAAATGTTGATCTAATGAGGTCCTTCCGATATTTACAGATTGATTCCTGGTTGGAGCTAGTAATACTGAATTTTACACTTCAGCAAGTTGTGTTAGAAAGGCCCCAGTGAGATGCTGTGAACCTCCTAGTTTTAAAAATAATCAGGTCCTAAAACAGTTATAACTTTCCTAATACATTCTTTGTTATTCTTTATGACTACAAAAGTCATCTTGGATTCTCAAGCACAGACCCACTTGGAGACATCTATTGGCCTTAATAACATTTTAAAATTTCACATCTTGGTTGTTCTCAGCCTCAGTCTTATAATGCCTATAGGAGTTTAAACTCTGGCACATACAGTTTAGTTTCTGGCTGATACCCCCAAATTAAAAAAAAATTAATTCTTTGGTTGGCAATTCCCAAGCTTAAAATCCCTTCTCTTAAATTATGCTCCTTTTGTTTAACCTCTATCGTAGCTTTCAAAAGAATTGCCAAAAAGATAGAGTTTCAAATAGGAGGGCTGCAAGAATACCATTTCATTGCTACATTTTTTGAGAGCCTAGCATGTGGTGACGGTTTATATATTGAAGCTTTTTTTTTTTTTTTTGCGGTACCTGGGCCTCTCACTGCTGTGGCCTCTCGCGTTGCGGAGCACAGGCTCCGGACGCACAGGCCCAGTGGCCATGGCTCACGGGCCCAGCCGCTCCGCGGCATGTGGGATCTTCCCGGACTGGGGCACGAACCCGTGTCCCCTGCATTGGCAGGCAGACTCTCAACCACTGTGCCACCAGGGAAGTCCTATATGAAGCATTTTTAAAACATGCTGGTTGTAATTTAACCCCAAGGTCTCTGTATCTCTACTCTCCCCTTACCAGTCAGTTCTTTGTGCTTGTCTATATAGCCAGCAAGAAACTGAACGAGTAAGGTTTGGCTACAAATAAAACGAAGGCTTCCTTAGGTAGTCTTAAACCCCAGTTCCTCAGCATGCTATGGTTCGTGGATATTGTCCCCTGAGTATGATTCTCTGTGTTCAGAACTTTCCCAGACTTCCATATAGTGAAATCAAACTGAAAATAAGATGGAGAGCCTCAGTACTTCACCTGATTGGTCTTCTTCCTGTTTCTCTCTCTGTCTCTCTTTCTACTTGTAACCTTCTACTTCACCACCCATGGCCATCACTTCTCAGTATTTAGCCATTTTTCTTTCAGCCAAACAACATTTGGACTTGGAAAAGTTCCGAGTATCATACAACACATAGGTTTGCAACCAAAATTGTATTGGAATGTTTCCTCTGCCTATCTCATCCTGTCAGTGATCATCTGTAGCCTATAATTTCATGCTCCACTTTATTCTTTGTCAGATATTTTTCATCTCTGTTTTTTTCTCTTTTCTGCCTATGTGTTTCAAAATGCAATAACAGAAAGAAAGATGAGTTACTAAAAAGTAATTTCAAAGATAAAAATAACAATGGCTGGTGAAAATGCTTACCATTTATGGAGCTTATATACTCAATTTAGGGTCGCCATGACTTTTTTTTTTCTTTTTTTTTGAGCAGCTCATGAGGTCTTTTAAAATAACCATTAGGAAGAATAGGTATCCTGTTCCAACTCTATATGTGATGGGGAATTGGATGATGACTAGTCATCAGGAGATGGATGATGATTAGTCATCAAGAGATGACTAATGGGACTCTGGACCTTTCTGTCTTTAGGTCATCTTCTTGTATCTGGAATACACCGTAAGTGGTCCAAGGCCTGACCATCTGGCAGCCATTGAATGGCTATGGTAATGGAATTGGTCCCAGTCCAGGTCTTAGTCGACAGGTGTTCACATCATAAGTGACACTAATTGACTTCCTATCTTTCAACTTGGAAGACAGTGGACTGTCACTGAGACGGTGATGGGGAAGGAGTTATTCATGATATATTCAGGCTCCACTGAAAGCCAAGGAATTCAGTACCTCGAGCTGGCACCAACCTGGCACCTTGCAAATATTGTACTTGTCTCTTACGGGTTCCATTAACCTCAGAAATAGAAAATAGGAATCTAATTTCAATAGATTTGCCATAACTCAGAATGGCAAATGCTGTTTTTCTGAGGTTACATGAGCCTCATGTGTTGAGGCTTTTTCTCTTTATTTTGTATTAGAGTAATTAGATGCCTCCTATGAAAATTTTATATAAGGATGAAAAAAAGAAATTGGATTCTTGGCCTGTATGATAGTATCAGTCAGGCTACCTGCTTTTATTTTGTAATTGTTTTCTTTGTTTGTTTTGGGGTTGGTTACCAGGTCACTTATTCACAGCAAACAATATGGATGATACCCTTTGATGGAGAATTTAATAAGGCTATCTTCAATGGCCCTGTGAAATGGAAACCAATGTGAAGAAGTAACTTTGAGGCTTTAATTAACATAAATTTCAAAGCACAGAATTCAAGGGGCTTCATCCAACACATACCCTTTTCTGTTGTTCCAGGTATCTGAATCATAATTTATTCACTGTCACTGGGGCCATGACCTGAGGGTGACTTGGCCTGACTTGGAGGAGATTCTTAGTATTATTAGTATTAGCATTATTAATATTTTGTTCCTTGAATTTTCTTAGGTTTATCTAAGGGCTTTTTTTTTTTAACTACGCAGACAATTTGGATATCCCTGTAGCAAGCGGCAAAGCCATACTCCTGATTTAGTTATCACACTTAAAAGTCGAGATGAAAACAGCCTCAGTGGATCTATTTATTGAAGCAGACAGCCTCTTTTAGCAGAATGATCAATGTCTTACCTCTTTCTGAAAGGCTTTTCAGGCATAGGAAATCGTCAAGCATCTGATAGAGAGTAATGACAAGGCTTTTTATTGGTCAGTTTCTAGAGTAGGCTTTTAAGCATTTCTGCCTGTAAATGTAGAAACCTGAGTGTGAAAGTAAAAGGCAAGAGCAAAGATTTACTGGGTGCATCTATCATCCTGGCTTTTAGAGTCTTTGTGATTAATACATCTTTAATTGGGGACTGATCTAGATGCCTTGGATGTCAGAAAGCTAAATGTTACAGCATTGTCTCATTGGTTCCTAACACAGCAGGACGATTAGCAACTGTCTGAGTAACAAAAGAACCTGAAGCCCACAGCACAGCTTTTATTTTCCAGATTTGGAATGCCTGAAGCTCTCCAGTGGAGCTGACAGCTAAAGGAACAGAAGCCTTGGTTCACAGCAGCTAATCCTTTTCCGCTCTCTATGCTGTATTTCTGCTCAATAGGAGAAAACTTTTCCTTGACACCATCCTTCATATTCCAGATTAATTTCAGAGGGCATTGTTGGTCATGGAGGGGGCTATATTGCCTAGGGCTCTTCATTCTAAGCAAGACACATAAAACAATTTCAACTAAGAGTTTATACAAGATACTTTCCAACATACTGAGGCGCCATGAGAAGATTCATCTTCCTAGAGGCGTTCAGAGGAAAAATATTTATTTAATTTTTTTCTGTTGTTGCTAGATTTACCCTGTTCTCTTATCTTAAAAAGGTTGTCTTGCTCAGACAAATTCTTTAAAATCCCCTTCCAGTGGAAAGACTTGTTTTCCTGTTTGCCTCAAACTGGCATTCTTACTTAACAGGAAATACACACTGAATCCTGCCATGTTTCTGTTGGCAAGTGTTGGACTATCCTTGTCAGAACCTGCCAACAGATTTCTTAGTAAGCAAAGAGAAAGTAAAACAAGCAGCTCTCAGACGAAACAGAAGACACACTTGTATTGCATCAGAGACACTCGGGTTCCCCCTGAGTCATTCCCAGTTAATTCTGGGGGGTGTGGCCTTGGTTTCACATTGAGACATCACTCACTTGTAATTCTACACTAATGGAATGGCTATCCATGTAGGAATGCTAATTCAAGAGAGTTATTTTGAAAAGAAAAACAGGCATTTAAAGAATGCATTTTCCTTACTGCGGAAAGCAGCAATTGCTGTATGGCTCAGGTATTAAATATAGCGATTAAATAGTTATAAGAGCCCTAATTTGCAAAAACTTGCATCTTTCATGGCACTTTCAGATTTTTTTACCCCAGAGGGTTAACTAAAAATTGTGAATGGGTCTTGCTATTATTAATTTTAATATTCCATCTTTTATACTCTTAGCTAACACTTTTATTTGTTCTTTAACCTTTTTATTGAAAAATATATACACATACATAAAAATAGACAAGACAAACGTATTGTCAATGAATTATCGCAAAGCAAACATCTCTGTGACCAGCAACCAGGTCAAAGAATAGAAGAACATTGCCAACCTTCCAGAAGCCTGCCTGCCTTTTGCCCCCCACTTCTTCCTTAACTCCAAATACTATTATTTTATTTTGTAATTAAATTTTCAGTTTCAGGTGATTCTCTTCTTAGCTCTGTAGGTAGTTCTGAGATGATTCATCACCAAAGCTTTACACTTTGTCTATTAATGGGGATCATGTCTAATTTATCTCTGGATTTCTGGCAACCAACAATGTACATAGATGGCCCTGAACCTAACATATAGCAGACTAACATTTGCTCTGTTACTGATGCAGCTGACGCTGTGGAGGAAGAGGCCATTTAGCCTTCAAATCTCTAATTTCTTATCAGTGAAAGAAGGGGAGAGACTAGAGGCTTTTATAGATCAGTGGTTGAAAATGTGGGCTCTAGGACCTGACCTTTGAATTCATCACTTACAAGCTATAACTTGGGGTAAGTTGTTCAAACTTTCTTTACCTTGTTTTTCTAATCTATAAAATGGAAATAATAATAGTACATTGCCTCAGAGGGTATTTGTGAGGATTATATGAATTAATCCATACAAGAGATTGAAAACAGTGCTTGGCACTTACTAGTTACTTCATAAACACTGGTTGAGTGTGTGTGTTTACAGACGTGATATGGAGAGAGGATCACATACTTTTGAGTCAGGCAGACTTGGGTTTAAAAATCTCATTTTATAGCTTTGATCAAATCATTTCATTTCCTTGTGCTGCAGGAGTTTCCAAATAGAAAATCAAAGGTGCTAATGATAACTGTGGACTTAAGAGAGTTGCAAGGATTAAATGATGTTAAGTGTGTGAAAGTGCCTTGCAGAGGAGGCCAAAAGCATATTTTTGCTCATCTGCCCATTCTTCTCTGTTTAGCTCTGATTCACATGGCCCAAGTCTTTACCTGCATGAGCTGTCAGCTATTCAACGAAGGCTAAACTCTTTTCTAAAAACAAAACTAAACCAAGCCATTTTGAGAACACTGCTGTCTTTTCCCATTTCCCTTTAAAGCAAGCTCAGCTGAATCTTTCTGCCCAACATTTCGTGATTCTGCGGAATTCAGTCACTGTTAGAAGATCTGGGGCTGTGCTTGTGTCTTGTGTCCCTGCAAAGCTGCACAGTCTGTTCCTGGCATTTTTGACCCCCCAGGGCAGCACTCGGCCAGTGTCTCACAAACTAGTGGCTCTCTGCTTGCTGTGGGTGCCCAGGAGCTGGAGTTTCCAAGAGGGAGACCATTCAGGCAGCTTTCAAGTGCAGCTCAATCTTCTGCAGGCAACGGTACTCCTACACTTTATTTTAGTTAGTTATTGTATGAAGATGTTATTGCAGCTCTTCCTCTGCTTATAATGGGGTTACTCCCCAGTAAATTCATTGTAAGTTGAAAATACACTAAATACACCTAACCCATCAAACATCATAGCTTAGCCTCGCCCACCTCAGATGTGCTCAGAACACTTAGGTTGGGCAGAGATCATCTAACACAAAGCCTATTTTATAATAAAGCGTTGAATTTATTGAATACTGAAAGTGAAAATCAGAACGATTTTCTGAGTACGTCTGCTAGCCCGGGAAAAGATCAAAATCCAAAATTCGAAGTATGGTTTCGACTGAATGCGCATTGTTTTCATGCTATCATAAAGTCGAAAAATAGCAAGTAGAACCACAGTCATCGTAAGTCTCGGACCATCTGTAGATGAAGATGCCCCTTTTTTCCCTGAATGGCTCCACTTTACCTGAATGGGCTGCTGTCACCCCAAATGTCAGTTAGCAAGTTAACACGATAGAAAATTGTTTCCTGCTCAAGTCACATCCACTTGGTGGTGAAGAGGGGAAGGGTCTATGGGGAGCTTCCAAGATGGACCTGAGCACCAACATGGAGCTGGCAGATTGTGGGTTAGAGAGGATGGAGAGTCCCAAGGGAGCTATTTATGTGATAGATCTAGAAGGGGATTCACTACTCCAACCCACACCCAGAACTCAGGGACGTGAACCATCCTACATGTGAAGAGATCTAGGAAATGTAGACCTTGTCTAAGCAGCTCCATCCCAGAAACATTTATGGGAAGGAAACTCCCATTTTGGGGCAGTTAGCCACAGAGGCCTATCCCAAGACCTTCAACTTCTGTATGCGAACACTTAATGTAAAGGCTAAGAATTGCATCATATTCCTTTATTTAAAATGTGGGTGATAGCTCTCTGTAAAGAATTTGCCTGAGATAATCTGCCACCCATTTCTCTGCAGAAATAAGAGTCTGAGTTAAACGCTTGCAAAGTCTTGCTCTTGGATCACTTAGTTAAAGCACCATTAATGTCCCCAGATCAGATTCTGTCCCTCACTGGAAGCACAGGTCTGTTGTATCTTTTGGTAAATGTTACTGTACCCTGCTTTATGTTACAATATTTGTTTAAAATAGATTCTGTATGTACTGACCTTGGAAATCATTTTATGGGGAAAAAAAGTGCATCCCTCATACATTTTAAGTATAAGCTTAATATTAATATTTCCATATTTAAATATAAATGAACTTCATTTAATTCAGTCTCCTGAAGACTTTAGTTGAGAATTTGGCTCCACGTCTCTTGTTGAATAGGAAAATAATTCCATATCAATTTGAGAATAATCAGGTTTTTCCATACCTTTTTTCTGTTTGTTTTAAAAACAATTTCACTTCTTGACTATGAGAAAATATGCTTCGGTACTTATTAATGGTCCAGCAGCTAAAAGCTATGGGGTGCAGAGCTGAGTTCTTACAACATCAGTGTTGTATTCAGGGAGGGTGGATAGGGATTGAGTCTTTTAGTGATTTTTATCTAAGGATTAGCAGAGGGCTAATCCAGCTGATTGATTGAATGTAGTGCAAACAAGATCCTGTGTCTAGGAAAGCACTCTGTGCACTGTTGAGTGCTGTGAACTACTGCAATATCATAGTAAAAAATAGTAAAAAAAAGTTGCTCAGTGGTGTTTGGTGCCATAGGAAGTACAAAGCTCAGAGGAAGAACCCTGTCCTCCCTTTGGTGCGATGTGGAAGACAGCAATTAATATTAGCACCCGAGTTCTTAGCATCTCTGCGATGGCAAAACCCTTAATCACAAGGATATCATTAGTGCTCTGAAGCATTTAATTTTGACGCTTGACAGCATTTTAAAATGCACCAACCTTTGATAAAGAGCAAATCAGAGCTGTGGCGTTGAAATGAGAAAGAAAGAGGGAACAAAGACCATCTTAAGCTCCAAATAATTCAATCTAAGTATGCTATTTGCATTAAGTAGAGCTATGTATAAACTGTGGGTTTATTTTTCCTATCAGGGAAAGACCCCTTAAGTAAACATCACCTCTTTCAATTCAGATCCTGGGGAGGGAAACAAAACCCTGCTGAGGTTAAAGACGTCGTCCCTTCAAACGATGGGTTTGAGAACCACTGGCATCCTTGGCTTTAGGTTTCTTAAGGTCCATAAAGGGCCATTTTCACCTTCCTTGTCCACAGGCTGGAGACCTTTTGTTGCATCTGTTTATTTCCTGCCTTATTCCTTTCCCCCCGCTAATTTGAGCCAGTAATGAAATGCAGTGGGTCTTTTTCATCTGTGTTCCCCACCCAAGGTCCCCCAAACTCTTTATAATTCAACGCTTGTGATGCAGGACCCAAGAAGACAGTTTTACAGCCCACAAGTGAAGGACTATAGTGACTCCTTCCTCCCTTTCTTTTCTCCATGTCTCTTTTTCTCTTCATCCTATTGGGGTGTCACAAGGACCAAACTGCTGCAGTAAAATGACTTGTAGGTGTTTGATGGCAAGTCATTGAGGAAGTGAATAAAAGAAAATTGCAGCATTCACATCGGTGGGGAGTGGTTAGAACTGCTGAGCTTTGAACCAAAGAAGGTGAAATTTACCATTTTCCTAAAAGGAACCACCTCTGTTTGACATCAAAGCACCTCCTGTAATTCTTCATTGTGAGACGCACGACTGTTAGAAAGTCGTGATGGAGCCCCGAATCTATGCTATTTCTGTTTATCCAAAACACACATAGAGATAAAACCCACCTGTGCCTTCTGGATGCTCTGTGGTCTGCTCTCAAACCAAAAATAATCACAGGTACATAGCCAATGCGGATTCTATGGGGAAAGCATTCTCAGTTTCTCAAGGGTACGTATTATTTTGAATACAGAATTATCTGATGGGGAGAGAATTTATCTTGGCTTCCTAGTGGAAAGCTCAGATCATTCAGCCTCAAGCTTCGGTAAAAGTTTCCTTTTATCCTCTTGAGTTTTTGCTCCATCTTTAAAAAGTGATATTTTCCTACCATTTTACTTGCCTGTTTCACACTCTTAATCTTGCTGTCCCTACCCTGACTGCAGGGGGCACTCTACTTGGTTACCCAGACACTTCAACAATGATGTACTTTCTGTGGGATTTCAAGGATATATGCTGTACGAAGGGCTGCCCCTGGTGGTGACTTTGCTTACACTAATGAGTCTTTAGAGATAACGCTGGTCTTGTCAAACTAGGGGGCTGCTTGGGGCTCTTTCTGGATTTAGGATTCTAACTTGAAGGGAATCTCAACACCACTCACCTTTGTAGTCAGGAAGTCCGGAAAACTATTTGCATATGCCCTCCAGATACAGAGGAATAATACCGAACATATTGTCAACGCCCTCGTCCAGGGAAAGAGCAGTTTCTCAAAATGCTGTCTGTAACAGGTGCAGTGAAAACT
This sequence comes from Hyperoodon ampullatus, assembly GCF_949752795.1. Classification (NCBI taxonomy): domain Eukaryota; kingdom Metazoa; phylum Chordata; class Mammalia; order Artiodactyla; family Ziphiidae; genus Hyperoodon; species Hyperoodon ampullatus. The sequence goes on from NC_136921.1 coordinate 17,298,726, forward strand.
AGTTTTAATGTTAACTTACTTTTGAATGACATTTTACAGCCTGTGTGTTCGACAAAAGTTCAGAAGCGCCAAAAAACCCTTAGGAAACAGAGACTCCATTTAAAATTAGAATTGTCATTTGCTTCACCCCTGATTGTCAATATCGTAGTTAACCTAAATAGCAACACCAAACCCACAAAAGGTCATCTGAAACAGGTGCAGATATAAAGTTGTTTTGGGGATGACTTACTTCTGATACTTTATATTTAGAAAACATTGTGCTGGCTACAAAGAGTTTTTTTAGGTCTATTTAAACATTTAGTTCACCTTTATTCATTTGACAAATTTATTGCGCACCCACTGTATGCCATACAAGATCTTGAATAGCGGGCATATAGAGATAAGTCTTGTGCTTATAGGTTGTGCATTCTAATAGCCTACATGCTTGTATCTGAAAGGAAGGTGTTTTACAGATGGGAGAATGGAGGCAAGGAAACTTGAGTAACTTGTCCAAGATGGCAGCTAGTAAATTTCAAACCTGGATTCTTATCCAAAATCCTTTTTAAATTCATTGATTTTTTCCCATCAAATTAGTAAAATGAAGACTACTCCGCGTGGATCAGGATGCTTTTTCATCTTTACCTCATTTCATGTGTCCTAGATGAGCCCTCTGCCCTCACAGAACCAAGGTGCTAGTGATTTCCTGAACTTTCCAGTCACATGTGCAGCAGTGCAGCTGTGATCAGCCATCCTCTCCCCTTTCTGCTTCTTGTTTGCCCCAACAAATCAATCTGGACCACACTTCCCCAACCTTAGTCCCAATCCTCCATGGTTCTTTCTGTAATCCACAATGCACTCCTCTACATTCTGGCTTCTTATCCCAGTTACTGTCTGTTTAGTCAAGTACTGTCTAAGTTTTAAAACATAAATGCCTGTTTAGCTCTACTTTAAGTTCCTCAAGCAAAGGCTTAAAGGACATTTGTAGAATGATTGAATGATGATTGATGTGTCAGCATGATTTGTAAGTAAAAAGAAGAGGAAATGGAGGCCATGTTTTGGATTCAAAACTACTGAAATCCCCTTGAGAGTAATAGGAAAAGGTGGTCTCAGACATCTGCATCTCAGGGCAGGAAAATGGACATTGAAAATTCTCTAAAAAATTGAAAATTAAGGGCTGATTTGAATTAAATCACAAATCTTTCTTTAGAAACTACCCTTTAGGAGTTCTTGCCTTTGTGATTTTTGCATCCATCCATCACGATTCTCTAACCACACTGCTGTCAACTAGCACGACCAGCTCTTCTGGTTGTGTGTTATGTCAAAATTCTAGCCATTTAAGGCAGCCTGCTGCTTATGTCCAGGGACACAAAAGTTTCCTTAAAGCAAACATCTCTTTTATGAAGGAAGTCTGTGGGTAGGGAGGAATGCCTTTCAGTCTAAGATGTGCCTTTTTCCTACAATGAGCATACCTACATCAACCCTCAGCTTCCTCCCAGCTTCTCTCACTCTTCTGCAGGTGTATTATGTGTCTGAAGACACAGTATAATGAGGAAGCCTCTTCTCCCTATTGCCATGATGAAACTTGGATAAGAAGGTTAGCAGGAACTGTTTCTTGAGTTCTAGAAAATGGATTCTCTGGGTTGACACTGAAGAGTGTCTTCTCTGTAAGACTATTAAAAAATTCTGTCTTTTTTTTTTTTTTTTTCAGTTAAGAGGCTAAAGGATAAGATGGCACTTAATTGGATACCAAAGATTGTATTTAATTTAGCTTTGTTTGCCCGTTTGCATCTTAGCCGTGTTCCATTGGTGCTCATTAAGTTTGTGGTTGGAGGAAGAGCCAAGTCTCCATAAGGTTTGGGAATGTAAACTGGGAGGCAAGCAGGACCTTTCTTCTGCTTGGTCTTTTTTTTTTTGCAGTACGTGGGCCTCTCACTGTTGTGGCCTCTCCCGTTGCGGAGCACAGGCTCCGGACGCGCAGGCCCAGCGGCCATGGCTCACGGGCCCAGCCGCTCCGCGGCACGTGGGATCCTCCTGGACCGGGGCACAAACCCGTGTCCCCTGCATCGGCAGGCGGACTCTCAACCACTGCGCCACCAGGGAAGCCCTGCTTGGTCTTTTTATGTGGACCAAAATTCCCGTATGATGAGAAGCCTTCTTTTGAACTAAGGCACTGATTTGTCAAAGCTCCTATTAAACCACGTATCTGCGACGAGTGTTCAATCTGTTATTTTATTAGTCTTTTATCTCCTCTTCTAATTCTGTTGGCAAAGGGCAGAGCCCTGAGGTACTGGGACTCAGGATCCAAAACACTTCTAAACGGAGTAGGGTTTGGCCGTGTTTACCAAAGTGTGGAAACATACCAGTGCTGGCGTCAGAGATGATTTTAGGGGAGACCCAGATGGGACGTTATGTAATACTGAGTTGCTCTGTGTGAAAGTTAGTTCCTTTTCCATTCTCTCTCACTTCTGATTTCTCTAAGGTCAGAATCTCAAATTGGTGTCAGGATTATCCTTAATGCTTCTCTAACACTGGCTAATCTCTTTTTTTGGCAAAGCCTAGAGAGGCAAGAGCATTTATGTATTTTTTTTTACATTGTATTAATTATACTATTATTACATATTCTTTAAAGTATATATTAATTTTATTTGTATGGTTACCTGCCATTCATTGCACGTGATAACTCTAGAGGGAAGTTTTCTTTCGAGAAATAAAGTATGTCATCTTCAGAAAATTGTTATTTAAATCATAGTCCAAGTTGCAGAGGGATGTGGCAGCAATTACTTGGGTGGCATGAGAAGACTGATGCTTGGGAACCACTGGGGGAGGGAAATGATTGAGAAATGCCATTGCCAAATGCCTCCTCTAGCGAAATGAGCCACAGGCAAGGCACACAAGGCATGGCGATGGCTTCTAAATGTAGAGTTGGAGGCTGTATTGGAAGCAGGGTAGGAAAGGCGAGGAAAGAACCCTTATGCGGCTTGTAACATGGAGGGCATCTTCTCACCAAAGTGGCAGTGTGGCAAAGCCCAGTTTTTCCCAAACTAGTGTTTTTCTTGCCAAAGAAGTTAAGAAGCTCTTCTCCAGGGGGAGGAATAACTGACCTATTGACTATAACGTGCGTCCCAGTTTTAGGTCTGATTCTCAATCTCACTTGGTCATGGGTTGCTTCTGTCACTATGGCCTGATAAAAATGCTCTTCTGAAAAAGAGCTGTTTGGAAAGAATTCAGACTTTACAGCCACACACAGCATCATACTTTTTATAAATTACAATGATTTATTCTCCTTTCCTCTTTAATCTCATTTTCCTCCATTTTTATAACAGCTGAGTAAGCATATGCTCTCGGTTTATTTTCATGTTCGTGCCTATGAATTTTCCAAGTAGGGCTGCATTAGGAATATCCGATTAGTTACCACGATGATATTGTTAACTGCCTGTCTGAGATTTTGTGAGCCCTCGGTGGAGCTCATATGCCCTTTGAACGGCCACAGGAGCACTGCCGCTCCAGGTCCTGAAGTGGGAATCAGGTTCACTTCCCACATGCAATAATTTAGGGATAACCCAACCAGAGAGAAACCGTCTTAGTTCATCAGTGCGCTCACTCCAAGGGCAGCCAGACAATTCTTTCCCGAGAAATCTGTCTGATCAGGATCTGATCCAGAACATTTCTGAGTGTCAGTTCATTTTAGAACTTTATGATTTTCCTCCCTCCTGCTTTCTTTCTAACGGCCTCACTTTTCTACTTCATTTCCCAATCCTGAACATGAGAGTTGGGAGAGCCCCTTTTTATGGAGTGGATGCTAAAGTGCTCTGTTAGGCCGTATATTTATTAACTGGAGTGAAATGGCTTTTCACAGCCAGGCAACCTTCCTAGCCTCCTTGCTCCCTCTATGTTTAAGAAAGTCACTGCTTGCATTGTGCTGGACAATGGCTCTGTGTCAACCAATAAAGAAAGAGAGAGAGAAAATGTGGGGGGCTGCCGGGGAGCCTTAACACAGCTAATGAGCACATTTCCGGTTCTCATTATCCTCAGGTGTTCAGTGGCTTTCATATGTCTGCTGCGTGTCTCTCTGTTCACTCAGTTTGCTATTACTAACATTGGGGTTGCCTTTGATGGAGGATGTATGTGTTTACTGTATCGAAACTTCACTTGTGTTTATGCCTGAGATCCAATCTGGAATAGCTTTGGGGGCGGGGGTGGGGGGAAAAGGAGAAGGAGAAATAGGGAAGAGAGTGTGTGTGTGTGTGTGTGTGTGTGCGTGTGTGTGCCTGTGTGTTACCATCTCAAGGCACCCCTAACAGAGATGCCAGGCTGTCAGATGGTCCCCCCCAAGAGGTGCTCTCTGCTGGATTAGCTTTAGCAGGAAGATTCCATTGTGTGACATGTAACTTTGGTGTATCTGGTTGCATCCCTTGCCACCAGCATACCTGTCAGATGCGATCAGAGGGTTTGCAGTGAGTCCCATTCCATTTTCAGATAATTTATTTTACTTTCTTTTTCTTCCTCTGAGTTAGGATTTGGCAGTTGTGTGTGTCGGGGAAGAGCAGGAGGATAACCCAGCACTACTCTGTTGTTCCTCAGTGGCCACTTTTGGACGTTTGTTTTCATATATATATTCACAATTTGAGAATGAATAAGAATATACATTCAATTAAGGAAAACCTCTAATATCTGGTTCTATAGCAGCTTGGTTAGATAAGATCACAGATTTCGTGAACGCTCCCTCTTCTTCCTGGAGATGGCACATTTGTGCCATTGTTGGTCACCACAGAGCTTGATAACGGGTGGCTGGAGATGCAACCACCACAGTGGAGAAGCAAGGGTTAGGTAGCCTGGGTTGACAAAAGTTTCTGCTCCCCAACCCTGATAATACAGCCGGGGGAGGACGGCTTTTGTGTCTTTCTCAGTGGAAAGAAGAAGGTTTGCTACTCAGCAGGCAAAAGCAATATTTCAACTCTTGTAAAAGAGTTGCAAAATGCCATATATGTCCAGAGAGACTATCATGGCTTTATTTGTGTTCTTCATTATTTGCCTGGTTGTGTTCAAACTGGAAACTCTTACTGTAATTAAGCAATACTTTTATTTATATTGGAAAGTATGTAAATTGTTTGCCTTCTGGCATTCCCTACAGTACCCTTGGAAGAGTTGCAAAGTCTCTCGTCTAAAATTAAAGACCAATAACACGACACTCAATTCTTTGGAGGTAGGATGAAATGCAGTTGCTCTGAGCTTAAGAGGAGATTTTCCAAAGGTTTTCATGGCTTGCAAAAAAACAAACAAGCAGATAGCATCCTCTATACCTACGGCCTTTCTGAGGAATGGCTGCAGGTGCTATAGAGGTGATACTGTAAGGCCCATGGACTTACCAGACTACTTCAGAGATTGTCTTTTTAAGACAAACCATATACAAAAAAATATTGGAAAGAACCATAAAATGGTATGCTTTTGTACTAGGGAAGAGGAAAACAGGGATCTGGCGGAAGACAAGACAATCCTTCACAGTTTTCTAAAATAAGATGATATTATTGACTGATGCCACCAATTTTTCCCCCTAAAGTAAGATATCTTTTTTTTTTTTTTTTCCCACTAGCACCCTCATCCATTGCTTTGGTCCAGGCTAAAGAAGTTACAAGATACAGTGTTGCTCTGGCTTGGCTGGAACCAGACCGGCCCAATGGGGTGATCTTAGAGTATGAAGTCAAGTATTATGAGAAGGTATTACTTGAATAAGCAAGGTTCTTCTCCTTTCTTCCCCCCAACCCCTCTTTGCTTCCCTCCTTCCTTCCTTCCTTCCTTTCTTTCTCTCTATAGTTTTGGTCAGTTATAAGTCCTGGAATACTAGTAAATCTCAAAACCAAATGCATTTTGCTTCCCAATCAAATCCAATTATGAATTTTATGTATTAAGTTGCTAATCTTAAAAAAGAGAAAAAATACGTTATGTTCTAATATAACTATATGTTTTCTTTCTAGTCCTGCAAATCAAGATAGCTAAGCTAAGAATGTCTTATCTATAAACCTTCTATCAGGAAGAGTGACTCATAAAAGTTGAAATAGTGATCTGTTTAAGTAGATCACTGCTATTCAGAATCAAGGTGTGGATTTTGATGACTTAATAGAAAATCAAGGAAAGAAAGTTACATTCTTCGGCCTCTTAAAGTTATAGAAAGACATTATTTTTTACAAATAACTTGTCTCTTAAAGGACAGCATTCTGAAGAGAGCTATTTGCATTCAAGGTTGTCTAGAAAATGAACAATTATCTTCTCTTTCTTTTTAAAGGTAATCACTTATTGGCTTCCTTATTAAAAGCAGAAAGGGGACAGGATTTTTTTTTTTTGAAACCAGATTATAACATTTTTGACATTTTCTAGAATGGAAAATAGAAAAAGAAAAGGGACCTTCTTGCAGTAGTTATTTCTGTGAAATTGCTGGGTGTGGAGTGAGAAAAGCCATCAACCATCATCTAATGTTCTTTTCAAAAAAAGATTATGGGTAAAGATCTGGATATGGTCAGTGTCAATAGCGATCATACCTGAACTCCACATTTCTTTCAACATCTAAGTAACAATAGTACTTCTAACATTGAACTGAATATAGTGTTTAGAGTTTATCAATCTCCATTTACTTTCAACCTCTGAGTGGACTGGCTTGGCTGCTTTAATACTGTATGGGAGTAAGTGGGAGATTTATTTTGCCACCTTCCTTAATTTTATCCTCTCGTAATGTAGGATCAGAATGAACGAAGCTATCGGATTGTTAGGACGGCTGCCAGGAACACGGATATCAAAGGCCTGAACCCTCTGACTTCCTATGTTTTCCATGTCCGAGCCAGGACAGCAGCTGGCTATGGAGATTTCAGCGAGCCCCTGGAGGTCACAACCAACACAGGTAACGAGTTCTGAGATTCTTTGTACAATCCAGGGCAAATCCCATTATGGTGAACTAAGAAGCTATACACATTTTTGGTTAGGCAAACATTTTGTTGCAAAGACTATTGCTTGAAACTAGATAGCCAGTGTCTGTAACTTAGCACACCTCTTGCTATTTAGAGAAAAACATTTTTCATAACGGTATCTGATCTGTCTTTTCATATGATTGAAAAATGTCTATCTTTCTCCTGTGTTGAGCCTTCCATAAACCATGAAAACTGGGATTGCCAAACTGACTAATGGACAGTTGCATAACTATCTTACATTAAGCTAAGGAGTTTTCTCCCTGGGAAGATTAGAGAAGGTACCAATTTTTTTTTCTCTCCTATTTATTTCTAGGAATCTGTTCAAATCAAGTCAGATCAGTTTTTTTAAAAGCCCCTCTAGACAACTACATCAATCTTTTAACATTGTGAGCTGGACCAACTGGATGATTGAATCAAAATGTTAATAGAGGGCATACCTATGAATAAGCAATTTACATAAGACATCTCCCCTCCATAATTAACAAACCAAAATCGAGCCTACTGGATAAGGAGCTGGTGGGGCAGAATTTTCTACGTTAGTTCTAGAAAGTAATTTTATTCACAAATTATTAAATAGAATATGAATGAAAAAAGAAAGAAAGTACTCTAGAATAAAATCTGAAGGGGTTTGACATCCTTTGCGATTATCCTGGAAGTCTTCAAGGAGGAAGTGGCTTTTGAGCTGGGCAATCATAGACAGGTTTTTTATAGATGGGGTGTGAGGATGCAGTGGAGGGGTCATTCAAAACTTCTTGTCCTTTTGGAAATTTCCAGGTGTTTATCTCACTAAGGAATTCATCAGATCCTTAAGTAAGAGTTTGGGCTGAGACTGGAAAAGAAAAGAAGAAAAAGCAATGAGTAGAAATGTTTACCATAGGATTTAATAAGAGTCTTCTGGTTGGAGTTCTTCATACAATTATAAAAAAGAATGTCTTTGTCTCATTAAGACTGTCTTAGAAGATGCTGTTGTGTGAATACTTAACGTAGAGCAAAATAGGCTGTGAGCATTTCAAATGGCTTCAGAGAGTTGAAACTTGTGACAGTCAGAAGTTCTAGCTCTTAGGACCTTGCCCAAGGTGATCCTTGTGTAACTGTCTTTGCCAGTGCCTTCCCGGATCATTGGAGACGGGGCCAACTCCACCGTCCTGCTGGTCTCCGTCTCCGGCAGCGTGGTGCTAGTGGTTATTCTCATCGCCGCTTTTGTCATCAGCAGGAGGTAAGCACTTAAGCCACTCACTGCCCCTGACCCCCTTCCCAGTTTTTGTGAGGGAGCTTTTTGTCTCCTCCACACAAAGCTGAGGCTTTTGATTAGCATCATAAACATGGCATTTGCAGGACAAGCTCCCTCCTCTTTGCTTTGATCTCCCCACCCCGCTGCTAGAGCTTCCGGCTGGACCCTGTTGGCAGCCCTTACCACTGAGAGTCCTGGAAAGACCCAACTGATTGCAGGAAACTAAGCTGAAAAGCAGGCCATTGGGAACTTTCTAGATATTCTAGGCCGTAAGGTGTTACATTTATACCTCTCTTAAGCCTGAACTGACTGCCAAAGGCCAAAAAAAAAAGCCATATAAAACAGACCTCAAATTTGAGCTCTGCTATTTGTCAACTGTGTTACTTCACCTCTTTGAGTCATTATTTCTTTTTTGTAAAATAGGGATAATAAAATATCTGCCTCTAAGAGTTATTGACAGGAGAGTTTTGATAGGCAAAGTAGATAATCTGTCACACAGAGAGTACTTCAACATGATATTGGTTCATAATGACAGTAACCAAAGCAAGGAAGTGGGCATTCCATCTTCCCTTAGGAAAAGCCATCAACATTTCCAGAGAGTATCCTTTGAGCACTTCGTGGGCATGGCATTGTTCTTGGAAATGGATCTAAAACAGCAATTACTTATTCTATGAGAGTTTACGCTCTAACTTGATACTTAAAAAACAGTCTAGAAAAGAGAGACATAGAAAGAGCTTGACAGCATATTCTTTTGTGTGTGTGTGTTACAATAAAACTTTATTTACAAAAACAGGTGGTGAGCTGGATTTGGCTGAGGGCCATACTTTGCCAACCCCTGAGCTTGATAGCATATTCTTTTGATCCAGTTTTTCTTATTATCATTGCCTCCATCAATTATTAACACTGCCTGGAGCTTCCAGAAGACTGGGTGGGGAGGGGGTTTGAGGGGACAGCTGCTCATCTTCAATGTGTGTCCACATCTAGGTCCTCTTTGTCTCACGTGTGAGAATCATCCCCTTCTCCAACCTTTACCACCCCCACCCCCCATGCCATCAACTGTTTTACAAGGTGGGGCTTTTAAGAAAAAAGCAGAACCTGGGGATGTCAAAATGATCCTCTTAAATATAAATCTTTTCATGTCATAGAAGAGGAAACTGATACTCAGAAAGGTATCGTCCTTGTCTGGATTCACTATATTGCTTTAGTGGTAGATCTGTTACTGGACCCCCAATAGCCGTGCTTGGATCTCAAGCCACTGTCTGTTGCACTGTCTTTTCCTGGCTCATCAGTTGGTGAGCTCATTGATGTCACAGCATAGCCTCTGGCTATTTCCACTGACCTGGGCAAGCCACCATGATTTTCTCTCACTTTGTGGTACATTATAATTAAGGTGATGACCATATATCTTAGTTTGCCTGGATGGTTTCAGTTGTCACCCGTATTTATTAATATCATGTCTCTACTCTCACTCTCCAGAATGTCCTGGTATATAGAGATCAATCATGATCTCTATCACACAGTACAGCACAACTCCTTATTGTGTGTGGGCACCTACATTTGTCATTATGTTTGTTCTTTTTGGTTCAAAGTCTGTTGGATTAGAGCAGTGAATTTCGTCTTGAAGGAGTTAAATCCACCACAAACACTCATCCCTGTTGCTGTAATACACACACACAAACATACATCTAGACATGCCCCCTGTACCCTATATAATAGTACAGCTCAGGCTTTGGAAACTTCAACTTGGCCTGAACAGAATCTGAATTCCCAGAGTTCTTTCCTTTCCTGGCTTTTGATTTTGGAAGTCAATCAAGATGGACCTCTTTCTTATTCATTGCTGTTTGACTTTGTGCATGTACACATGCCAGGCTCATAAACACATGGGAACTATAGGCATTAATCTATATCCATCTGATAGCCAGGAGGAGGGAGTGGTATGAGGAGTGTATAGATTTACATGGGCTTTTGCTTTCATTATTACGTAGTTCTACATTTGAAATTTTTACAGTGTATATAAACAACTTGTGTCATCAGAAAATAAAGTTGTTTAAAAGTTTAAAACTAAGGAAAAAATTATTAATAACTGCCACTGCAAAAAATATTTGACTGAAATCCAGCACCCCAGAATGTTCAGAACCATTTGAGAGAACACTTGTTTACAGAAAGTGGGTCTCGTCTCGAATCTCAACCAAGATGTTGGTTGGAGGCATTCTCTAGTTGTAGTCTGTCTTTCCTTTAGAGTTACTTTTTTTGCTTGTTTTTTGTATTTTAAGTTATCCTAAATACAGCAGTCAGACAGGAGTAATTAGAAATAAGTCATCTCGGGCTTCCCTGGTGGCTCAGTGGTTGAGAGTCCGCCTGCCGATGCAGGGGACACGGGTTCGTGCCCCGGTCCGGGAAGATCCCACATGCCGCGGAGCGGCTGGGCCCGTGAGCCATGGCCATGGAGCCTGCGCTTCCAGAGCCTGTGCTCCACAACGGGAGAGGCCACAACAGTGAGAGGCCCGCATACTGCAAAACAACAACAACAAAAAAAGAAATAAGTCAGCTCGTTATAATAAGTTTTTTTTTCAGATGTTCTTCTTTGACAAAAGAAAAAAAAAGAAAAGCAGATGAAAATGTAATACAGGAAGACAAGTTTATTAAAAGGTGTAGCTATAGGGGCTTCCCTGGTGGCGCAGTGGTTGAGAGTCCACCTGCCGATGCAGGGGACACGGGTTCGTGCCCCGGTGCAGGAAGATCCCACATGCCGCGGAGCAGCTGGGCCCGTGAGCCATGGCCACCGAGCCTGTGCGTCCGGAGCCTGTGCTCCGCAACGGGAGAGGCCACAACAGTGAGAGGCCCGCGTACCGCAAAAAAACAAAACAAACAAACAAACAAAAAAAAGGTGTAGCTATAGAAAATAACATCGCAAGCCTGATGACTTAATTTCCTTTCTGCTTTTATTGATCACTTTATTATATAAGGCAGGATTGATCGGATTTCCAATTATGAGTCCCCACCTTAGAGAACTGAGCCTGTCAAGTTACCCAGCCATGATCTTGTCCCTTCTCCCCCATTAAAAAAAAAATGTTACTTCCCAAGGCTGATAAACACTGCTTGGTGATTGGTCCTCAATGGATCACTTCTTAGAAAATGAAATGTCAACCCCTTGGCCTCCTATTGATTCTTCTTTAGTGTCGGACATAAAGCTGTCATGGAAAGGCTGCCTGGAGCCAGGTAGCTGACAGGCTTTGCGCAGCCAGTGCACACTCAGCTGATTCTTCTCCACAAGTAGGCTGTGTGCTCTGTCGTAACGGACCGCAGATGTTTAGATGGGACAAGAACAGGTGAGAAGAGAAGAGACAGGTAGTGCAGACAAAAGTCTGGTCCATGCTTTTAGTGAGAGTACAAATGAAAGATGGTAAATGGTACTCCTAAAATCATCTCACCACCCTGTAGCCAGCCATCTGGGAAAGCAACAGATGAAACATCCTAGCCTGGAAAATGATGGGGCTGCTTCTTGCCTCATAGAGCCATGGATAGTTGACGGCAGAATGGATGCGAGGGACGGACCCCTTATAGGGTGATTCCCCACACTGCTGATGACATGGGAGATTGTTTTAAGAGGTAGATGGGCAGAGATCCACACAGTGAGAAAAGTTTCAGTCCTTCCGATTACTTCAAAGGCAAATCTGTTTGCTAATTTGTCATTTAAGAAAGAGGAAATGGCCTCAGGCTCACAGCTAGTATCTTGCTGGATTGCTTTTTTTTTTACAGCAATTGTTTATTTTATTATGTTTACTTTATATGGAGAAGTATGAGCTTTAGGCAAGTCAGAGTGATCTTTAATTTTTCCAATGAAAAGATCTACTTTTTTTCTTTTGTCCAACTTGGAATTGTAAACATTTGGGGATCTCAGTGAAAGAATGAAATTCCTAAATTTATAAATTTTCTTTATATATTTAAAATAATATACAGAATACATTGACTTAGATTTATTGTATGTTTTTTCCATCCACATTATGTTGAGGAAATTAACTTACATTTTTTATAGGCATCTTTGATCAGTGTCTTCCTGTGTCACTTATCACATACGTTATAATTTAAGGATTCTGTCAGCTTTTCAGAGAATGTAATTGTACCAGCCATCTGGGTGGTTTAAGGTGCAACATTTCTTGTATTTATGTAATGCTGTCTCTAGAAGTCTTCCTAAACTGCATAAGCACATTCTGTTGGCAACATGGCACCATTTCCTTATACTCCTGTAGGTTCACATTTGTGATCTCCAGTGTAACCACTTTATTGCTTTTAAAAGTGATTTTTGACCATTAACAATGACATCATAAAATGCAATGATAAGGTCATAACCTCAGGACTAATGAACTTAGTGATCAACTATGTTAAATTCCTCTGACAAATACCTCCCCCTTTTATATTAATGATTTTATCAGTTTACCTCCAAGCATCCTAAATAGTATTAATTCAGGTTGCTTTAGGCCAGTGTGTCTTCCCCAAATAGTATTTTATTGTTCAGTATGTATGAGAAACGCTTTTAAGAAAGAACTAGAATGCAAGATGAGTTCCTCTTTTCTAAAGGACAGTTTGGTGACCAGAGACAAGTACTGCCTGATAACCAGCCATAGGTGGCATTTCTACTGACCTTCTGATGATCTCTGGTGCTGCCGGGTTTCCATTTATGTTAGGGTTATAAAGTACCCCTTTTACTTGAATTAAAGAAGTGAATTAATTGATTTTAAGAAAAAAATGAAATGACTATTGCAAAATTTGTGAAGGAGGTACACATACGGCTCAAGGTAGGAAACTACTGGCATCTTGTATATTAGGAACTTGAGGCCTGGACAGGAGGTGAAACAGTTTACTGCACCAAGGTCACACAGCTAGTTAGTTGCCTGATCAAGACAGGAGTCCATCTCTCCTGACTTCCAGTACTGGCCTAGATAGATTATTTTAATGTCTTCTGGACTGAGAACATTGACCTACATCAAAAGTTAGCATTGGGGGCTTCCCTGGTGGCGCAGTGGTTGAGAGTCCGCCTGCCGATGCAGGGGACACGGGTTTGTGCCCCGATCTGGGAAGATCCCACATGCCGCAGAGCGGCTAGGCCCGTGAGCCATGGCCACTGAGCCTGTGATCCGGAGCCTGTGCTCCGCAAGGGGAGAGGCCACAACAGTGAGAGGCCCGCCTTCCGCAAAAAAAAAAAAAAAAAAAAAAAGTTAGCATTGATGGGCTTCCCTGGTGGCGCACTGGTTGAGAGTCTACCTGCCGATGCAGGAGACGCGGGTTCGTGCCCCGGTCTGGGAAGATCCCACATGCCGCGGAGCGGCTGGGCCCGTGAGCCATGGCCGCTGAGCCTGCGCATCCGGAGCCTGTGCTCCCTAATGGGAGAGGCCACAACAATGAGAGGCCCTCGTACCACAAAAAAAAAAAAAAAAAAAAAAATTAGCATTGACAATTGTAGCAAACCAGAGCTTCAGGAGTCTTCTTCATGATGTTGGTACCATGTGTGATGTGTGATTTGATGTACAATCTAACACATGCTATAAAGTCAGACCTTGCAAGTTAGTTTTATCTTCTTTGGAAGGTTACGATTTTCCACTTTGGAGCTGAAACTGTTCCCATAATGCTAAAACAGTCACCATTCAGACTCTATCTTCCCCGGTGTCCTAATTGTAATATTATGGTCACATAAGAATGAATACACTTAAATGTTAGCCTAAATTGGCTCTGATGAAGTCATGTAAATTCCTACCATTAGTTGGCAGATGGTACTGCGGGAACATTTCTAAACAACCTGTGTGCACTCGTGTGGTTCAATCCCACCCATGTCAAGATGTTGCTCATGAAGAACATTTAGCCATCATTTGGTGCAAGAACCATGACAGCCTAAGGAAGGGGAAAAAGAAGAATAACTTCGATGAATCTTCATAGGTGATGCCGTTAAATGCTGGAAAGTGTCCTCCTGGAGCTATGCTAGTTATTACATTGCTTTATCTTCTTTAATCTGCACTTTAGCTGAATAAATTACTTACCTTTTGCTAATTAGTTTTGGAACAGTGAGCCCCATCAATCAAATCCATCGACTTGATCAGGGAAGTCAGTATTTTAGTAAAAGTGGGGTGCGCGCTGGCCCCTGTCACGCTTTGCTCCACTATTTTGTTGATTTTATCGGGTAGTCAGGGTGCCAGGAACAACACATTGGTTGGGAGGGCAGGGCTGGGGTCTCATGCTGTCCCTGGACAATGTCTGTTAATACCCTGATTCCGCCTCCCTTTGACAGAGGCGAGCTTAGTCACAGGCTTTCAAAGTTTCACCTGCAGAGGAGTCCCTTTACCTCCTGCAGTTAAAAGGTTCCATGTTTCCTTCTGGAGCATTCACTCACAAACCACTCCCCTCCTTCCCCCCTTTTTTTAATCAGCTTGCCCACATCTCAATAATTAGAAAACCTTCCACAAAGGTTTCCTTCTGTTATTCAGGTGATCTGCCTTGGATGTCAATTTAACACTCTTTTAGGCGATGTGGTTTCCTCTGGGCTGGCTGACCCAACGCTAAGCTTCCATAGGCTTTCTTTTCTCTGGACAATAACGAGCACATTGTCCCACCCTGAGCCAAAGGAGAAAGGGTCATCAGGTGACAAAGGTAGAGCAGGACTCAGGCTTTTTAGTTTTAAAGGTATTATTAAGTAGCTAATAGGCTACAATTAGCTTTTGAACAGTAATCCCTGTGTTTCTTTGTCAGCATTCCCTGTACTCTACCGGGGTCTTCTCCTCCAAGTAACACTCCAAGTAAAGTTTCTTTATAGGGAGTGTGGGAGGGAGGGAGACGCAAGAGGGAAGAGATATGGGAACAGATGTATATGTATAACTGATTCACTTTTGTTATAAAGCAGAAACTAACACACCACTGTAAAGCAATTATACTCCAATAAAGATGTAAAAAAAAAATGAAAATAAAAATACACCTCTACCAGAAAAGCTGTCCTTCAGAGTTGAAGGAGAGAGAGTTTTCCAGACAAGCAAAAGCTAATGGAGCTCATTACCCCTAGACTGGCCTTACAAGAAATGTTAAAAGGACTTATTTAAGCTGAAACAAGAGGGTGTTAATTAGTTGCAGGAGAACATATGAAAGTATAAATCTCACTGGTAAAGGTAAATATGCAGTAAAAATCAGAATAATTTAAAGTTGTAAGGCTAATTACTTACAAAGCGTGTATGAAGATTAAAAGACATGAGTAGTAAAAACAGCTATAACTACAATACTTTGCTAAGAGATACACAAGATAAAAATATGTAAACTGTGACATCAAAAACATAAAACAGGGCTTCTCTGGTGGCGCAGTGGTTGAGAGCCCGCCTGCCGATGCAGGGGACACGGGTTCGTGCCCCGGTCTGGGAGGATCCCACATGCCGCGGAGCGGCTTGGCCCGTGAGCCATGGACGCTGAGCCTGCGTGTCCGGAGCCTGTGCTCCACAACGGGAGAGGCCACAACAGTGAGGAAGCCCGCATACCGGAAACAAACAAACAAACATAAAACATTGGCGGGGAGGGAATAAACATATAGAGTTTTATAGAAAAAAAAATACACTTTCTCCTCTAATTTACTTCCTCCTTCTATGTTCAGAAGCCTGAGGAGGGGATGGGCAGGTCAGCCTTGTAATGATCCCTGCCATTTTACATTTCCTCTGGCTTTGCACAGATTTCATGAATATGTTGATGGAAAATGGCACTCCTGGGCTGCTTGAGGATGCTCCTTTCTTTTGGTATCTACAAGGGTTTTTGATGAACTCTGACAATTTAAAGTTGGGACAAAAGCTTCCCTGCTCGATGCATTTTTTTCTTCTTTAAAGGAAAGAAATTCAAATCAGTATTCGAGATCTAAAGTGGTTTAAAATATATACTTGTAATTTTAGATAATGCTTTTAGGAGCTCTGATAAGATACAATCTCCCGGGCTGGCAGGACCCTATCACACCCTTGGGACCTAGGCACGCATTTCCCTGACATAAAATGCTATTTTCATAGTCCCTGACCTAACACTCTTATATTTCCTTTAAAAGGAGAGGGGAAGGGGAGTTTTGGAGAGGACTACATCTTTCATACAAATGTTTGGTTTCTGGATGTTTAAACCTGTTTAGCTTCTTTGATGAAGCAATGGATTTTGAGAGCAAGTGGAATCCAATTTAAGTGGATTTACTCATATAAAATGTGCTATAACTTATAATTAACTCTCACCAGCTATCATCATATAACTTCATCCACTCTGGGAGAGGCATGTGAGGTAGTGAGCTGGACGGGGCAGACACACTCCTCCTGTATTTGCTAGGAGGGTCGTGGGTAAATGACTTGCCCTCCTGCCTCCATGTTCTCATCTGTACAATGGGACTGAACATGTGTCTGTCTGCCTGATTGCTTTCATAGGGTTGTTGAGAAGATGCCATGAAATGTTATACGTGAAGGCTCTTTTAAAAGTTAAATACAAAGTAAAAATGCAAGCTATTATTTGGGACTGAATGACTCACACTTCGAAGTGAACTGTAGTAACTGAGGCCTCTGTTTACTGAGCTGGTTCCTGCTTTGCAAACATTTAGGGGAAGAGATAATATATGTGATGAGAGCACTTTGAAAAGTTAAATGCAGTGTAAAAATGCCAAGTATTATTATTTGCAAGGGAATTATACACACAGAGGAACATCTGTAGGCTCTGAGGGTCTGCTTGCAGAGCTGGTTCCTGCGTTGCTGACAATTAGGAGAGGAATGTGGGTGAGGGGCTGGGACACGTGACTGTGACTGGGCTGCTCTCTGGTGACACTGCATGGCCCTCTCTCTTTTCCATGACCATCCTGCCCTTCTTGACTTGTTCAAAGGGCAGGGGTTCAGGTTATCAGATTCAGACAGGACCACACTGCTGCGACCCCCTGTGGCCTCCAGGGACTCTTGTCACCACAAAGCCTGTTTCCTCATATATAAGAGTCTTGACTGACCTCATCTTTAAAGCTCTAAGAAAATTACAAGATGATTATAAAGTGCAATATAAACTTCACATTTTTGACCAAAAACATACATGTACATATTTTATTCACTAATATGGTCTCATCTTCCAACTTTACAGAGTTTTAATATGGACTGAATTGATTTTCCAATTTAACATACATACACATAGACACATATATATGTGTCTATGTATAATGTATCAAGATTACTGATTCAAGAATTATATATATTCAAGATTTCTTTTTCCCAAGACTTTTTATAACCAAGCCTGATCTCACTCCTATGGGACACGGAGAGCAGAAGGCCAACTGTGGGACCATACACTGTTTTTGGTAGAAAAGAATTAGGCGACAAATGGAAACTTATTTTTTGTTTTGTTTTTATTTGGCTGCATGGGGTCTTAATTGCGGGATCTTCGTTGTGACACGTGGGATCTTCTGTTGCTGTGCGCCGGCTTCTCTCTAGTTATGGCGCATGGGCTCCTGAGCGCACGGGGTCAGTAGTTGTGGCCCGCGGGCTCTAGAGCACACAGGCTTAGTTGCCCCGCGGCATGTGGAATCTTAGCTCCCTGACCAGGTACTGAACCCAAGTCCCCTGCATTGGAAGGCGGATTCTTAACCACTGGGCCACCAGGGAAGTCCTGAATCCTTATTTTTACTGCTGCAAGTTTTCTACAAACTCTTAAGGAATGTAATCCAGTACGAAGCAAATGTTTACCTTTTAAATTGTCGTTAATCATTTAGGAATTTGTATGCAGCAGCTGAAGCCAATAACCACAAAACTATTGTTTTAAGAATATCATATAATAGGATAATGAGTTTTTTTGTGGTAGTAGTTATTGTGGTGAAAGCAACAGGGCTTACTATTACTTATCACATACTGACTACGATTGCCTTTGATGTATGCAGAATTCACCTAGGGAAACTTATTTTAATTCAGAGTATGTATGTGGGGAAATTAGCCAGTAAACTTCTAATCTATTTTCAATACAATAAATTTCTCCTGGGGATTTAAAATTATAATTGTATTATAAAATATTTGCTGTATCACCTCAGTTTAATACTGTGGTTATGAGCAGAGACTCTGTGGTGACAAGTTACATACCCTGTTATTTCACCTCCCATAAACCTCAGTTTTCTCATCTGTGAAATGTGCATTACATATCTGCCTGACTTATATTATGGTAGTAGAGAACTTGTGGTTTACAGCTTTTGAAAATATTGTTTTTTATCTTTTAATAGACGGAGTAAATACAGTAAAGCAAAACAAGAAGCAGATGAAGAGAAACATTTGAACCAAGGTACAGAAAACTGGATTAAAAGTAATTTTATTTTTAGAGCATGTCTCGTGTTTTCAGTTTAGAAATGTCTAAATAATATTCACATGGCTATTAATATTATATTCCTTTCATGAAATTACCCAAATAATGTACTTCAGGGTTTCAAACTGAAATAGGTGATTGGTATTTTTTTTTTAAGTGAAATTAAAGATGGAGTTTGGGTAATTTCCTTAGATGCTTCTTTTTCCTTATTTTATCCTCCAACCTGAAAAAGTATTGGTCTAGCTGGCTCATTTTTGTAGCTGGGTGGCAGGATTTAGAAGGTAACAATTTTTCTCTTATTATAAGGTAAACATTTTGGAGACAATAGAATAAGAAATTGAACACACCACAGAATATGTGCTGTGGAATTCAGGACTATCAATATTTCTTTAGTGGAGTTTAGTTATTTTGATAGTCCAAGTGGAGTCAAAGACTAAATTCAAAGAATCGGCTCTGAATGACTTGAACAAGATAGAAGACTCTGGAATGGACAGTGGTTGGTGTCTCTCCAGGAGTACTATCCATGAGAACTTTCTGAGGTGATTGCAGTGGTCTTTATCTACACCATCCAATGCATTAACCAAGGGGCCACAAGCACCGCTGAATACTTGAAAAGTAGTTAGTGTGAATGAGGAAGTGAATTTTAAATTTTATTTAATTTTAACTGATTTATATCTAAATAACACCGAGTGGTTAATAGCTACCTTATTAGCACAGGGAGGTAGAAGAGCTGGAAGAATAATCCTGAGAAAGGTTTTCTTGGCTAGAGCATGTGAAGTGATGAAGGGTCATGGAGTGTCTGATAATTTTCCATTTGTTCATCTTGTTTCCTTTCTAAAACCACACTTTCTCATTTGCATGTGGTATATATTTTTAAAAACAAAAATGATGCATTTTTTTGAGATGAGGACAAAACTGACAGTCTTGGAAAATCAAAGGGTTTGGGCCAACCGGTATCCTACACCTCTCAACGCCCCAAAGCCCCAGGAGCTCGAGCAGGGAGAGGCGGGGTGTGAATGCCAGTGGAAAGTTCCCAGTAATCTCTAATGCATCTTGTCCCGGACATCTCTGGCTGCCCCAGAGCTCACATTCCAAATTCAGTTTACCAGTGACTATGGGGTGTGGCCGAATTACCCTTCCTAGTATTTAAACCATTGACTCGCCAAAATTTCCAGGTGAAATTCAATGTCTTTTCTTACAGCACTTTCTTTCCAAAACAGAATAAAAGTGTAACTCCAATACAGAGTTTGTATTTTCAAATCAAATAGCAGTTACTATCCCTCTCGTCCACTTAACCTAAGTTTAATCTTAGTTTCTTAATTGTTGTTAATTGTTGTCAATTTTTGGTCCAGATATGAGGCAAAAGATGATATCTTGTAACACAGGTCATTTGAGAAAGTTTCTATCATCTTCCCTAAGGGAAGAAAGCTGGAGATGGTGGGTAGGATGTGAGCAACTGATTGGGACAACAATATTTATTTATTATTTTTTTAATTGTGTTTAGTTTTTTTTTTTGAATTTTTGAATTTTATTTTATTTATTTTTTAATACAGCAAGTTCTTATTAGTTATCCATTTTATACATATTAGTGTATACATGTCAATCCCAATCTCCCAATTCATCCCACCACTACCATCACCCCCCCACCTCTTTCCCCCCTTGGTGTCCATACATTTGTTCTCTACATCCGTGTCTCAATTTCTGCCCTGCAAACCAGTTCATCTGTACCATTTTTCTATGTTCCACCTATATGCGTTAATATGTGATATTTGTTTTTCTCTTTCTGACTTACTTCACTCTGTATGACAGTCTCTAGATTCACCCACATCTCTACAAATGACCCAATTTCGTTCCTTTTTATGGCTGAGTAATATTCCATTGTATATATGTACCACATCTTCTTTATCCATTCGTCTGTCAATGGACATTTAGGTTGTTTCCATGACCTGGCTATTGTAAATAGTGCTGCAATGAATACTGGGGTGCATGTGTCTTTTTGAATTATGGTTTTCTCAGGGTATATGCCCAGTAGTGGGATTGCTGGGTCGTATGGTAGTTCTATTTTTAGTTTTTTAAGGAACCTCCATACTGTTCTCCATAGTGGCTGTATCAATTTACATTCCCACCAACAGTGCAAGAGGGTTCCCTTTTCTCCACACCCTCTCCAGCATTTGGGACAGCAATATTTAGATAACACATTCCAAATTTCCTTATAGAGACTCTCTTTTCTTCCACGGTATAGGTTGTTTTTAAAATTTCATCCCTGAAGTGTGAAGACATTCCAGGAACTCAGTAGAGCTACAGCCTCTTAAGTAGCAAACAATTCTTGTTTACCCACTAACGAAAACCAGAGCAAGAATTTAAATATTTTCCTATGTCTACACTAAGTATTTTTCTCATGCTAAGAAATTTTTTTTCTGTGCTGAATATTTTTAGACCCAGAGAACTTCAGTTTATTAGTGGTTCCTGAGAAGTGTTCCGCCAACCTTTTGTGTGTTTATTACTCAGGTGTTAGAACTTACGTGGATCCCTTTACGTATGAAGATCCCAACCAAGCAGTTCGAGAATTTGCCAAAGAAATCGATGCATCCTGCATTAAGATTGAAAAAGTCATAGGAGTTGGTAAGTGTCTGTGTCTATAAGCCTATTTTCTTTGTGGATATTAAATATATGTATGTGGATTATATAAATGCATTAGAATGTAGTGTATGTGCCTGTATATGTAAATATCTGTGTACCTGAAATTTCCTTGATCTACATAAAACACCAGCACAGTGCCTAGTGTATAATAAGCACTCAACAAATGTTAGCTATTGGCTGTTATTCCTTCTCCTTGAACGTGTTTCTGGTTCAGAGTCAATTCTTTTTCTCTCTCAAAGGTGAATTTGGTGAAGTATGCAGTGGGCGTCTCAAAGTGCCTGGCAAAAGAGAAATCTACGTGGCTATCAAGACATTGAAAGCTGGTTATACAGACAAACAGAGGAGGGACTTCCTGAGTGAGGCCAGCATCATGGGACAGTTTGACCACCCAAATATCATTCACTTGGAAGGCGTTGTCACCAAATGTATGTGCGTCGCTCCCTTTACAAAGCCAAGTTAGAAGTTACTGGCAAATTAAACACACATTTTCTTTCCAGGGAAATGACAGATGGAGCAGACCCACTGATTGCTAATAGGAGGAAATCATTGCAGGACAAGTCATTAATCTTGTAGTCATTTCTAAATGGGTGTATGGTGTAGGCTGATACCCTATTTCCAAGGCAGCTTGTGTGAGATTTTAGCGAAATTAATACTGCAGATTTTTGGTGTGCCTTGCCATCTTTCGAATCTTTGCTAGACCAAACTGATTGTCACAGGATAGGTGCAAGCAGATGGTAAGCAAAATAAATTTTAAGTACTTTTCATATAAAACACAACAAAACCTCACCACACCTTATGTTCGAAGCTTCGGTTCCAGATGCAGGGAGTGCATCTTGGTAATCTATTATATTGGGGGATTTGCTTGTCTGCTCTGCCTGATTTATGGCAGCTGTAGTTGCAGTTCAGCACCTATTTCCAGTAACACCTGGTTGCACCTTCCTTTTTTAGTCCATTAGCATTCGCTCAGCCCGTGAACCACGCTTCAGTTAAAATACGACACAGCTCAACAGATGCATTTTGTGAAGCAGACCCTGAATACACCTGTAAGACTGGCTAAGACCAACTTATAAAGCACCACATGGACAGGGCAGCTGAAATGGTTACTATTGAAGGTGGCTCTGTTCCAGAAGCCTTAGTACCTAATACAGTTACTACAAGTCAAGGATCTTGTAAGCCTGGGGCTATGTGTCCAGGACAGCCAAAGTGCCATTAGATTCCAGGTGCCTGGGAAAAGCGTCCTCCATCAACCGGTGCAGAGTGGCTGCCGCAGTGGGTGAAGTGGAGGTGTAAACGTTGGATGTTAGGTCTGGGGCTAAGGGGGCAGTAAGACACAAGGGTACACAATCTTTAGGCAGGGAAAATTTGGAAATTACTAAAAAGTGAGAGCAGATATACACTAATTTAGAGGTCCTCAAACTTAAACATACATCAGAATTCTGGAAAACTCATTAAAACACTTTCCTGGACCTCATCTTCAGAGGTTTGATTTAGTGAGTGGGAGCCCATGAGTTCACATTTCTGAAGAGCTCAAGGTCAATCAAGCTATAGTCCCTGGAACCACACTTTGAGCACCTTTGGCCTAGTGACCAAAGATTTACACATCATCTACTGCTAGTAAATTATGAAGCCTTGACTAGTTGCTCAAGTTCTCAGTTTCCTCATCTGTAAAATAGAGATAAAAATGGAATAGAATATTTAGCCTGTTTGGCATAATGCTTATTTAGCAAATTAAAAAAAAAAAAGCTAAGTGTTAACTGACATTATTATGTCTTAAAAAGTACATCTTTCCCCATCTTTGGAATCCTTTCAAAAAGGAACTTTGGTGCTAAAGGTATATAATTTTTCACCTAAGGTGAAGGCTATAATTAGCATAGAATAGCTCTATTTGCTTTTTAAGATGAGTTTTACAGACAGGATATTTTTTTCTGTGGCCTGTGGCCTTTGGAGCTGCCCAGAGCCCTTCACTACATTAATTAAAAGATAACATTCCCTTTAAATACTTCTGCAGGTCCATTTTCTCAAAAGGAGGCTCTGTTCAGCTTGGGGTGTTTTTCCTGGGGCAGACAGTGATTTTTGTAGCACCTCTGCAGAAGAGCGAAGAAACGGGATCTTTGTGTTAAAGTCCCACCGCACCTCTAAAACCCGTGGCTATTACAGCTGTAACTGTTACAAACGACTGGATGCATTTGCATAATGCACTTGTCACTGAATTAAAATGGTTTAAAATTTCCACCAGAGGAGCCATCCCCTTACCCCCGACCTTTCCCCTCCCCATTGCCTCCCTGCCTGTTCTGGGAAAGGGTCTGTCTCTACCCTGGAGCCCAACCTGGACCCATTTCATAAGCCCTTCTGTGCTTATGGAGACATTCATCTTTATTTCTCTTGTAGAGCTCATAAAGATTCTGACAAATGGATACTTTTCATAAACAAAAAAATGGAGAATAATTGTGAAGATAGTGCCGACAGACTAAGGAGGTGTGAGGGTGAAAGAGTGGGAGAGTCTGAATTCATGACTGGAGTTCCTTGAGTAACTTTGTAAATGGACAGGGAGACTATAAATTCTCGCCACTAGCCCGCGGATCTTCTCCTTGCTTCCCCACATTTCCAGAGGGATCTGGTGAAATGGAAGTAGGTGTTAATGCACCATCAGGGGAGTCACCCCTTCTCATGAATTGACAAAGTATCATTTGATTGAGGCAGGTTCATTAAAACTCATTTAGATGCATTTGTTCTATGTGGTCACAGATGCAGAGGGTAAATGAGCCTGAGGACTAAAGGCTTCCTAATAATATTGATGGAGGATGGAAAGGTATACGGGGACCACTCCCTCCAGCCGAGGGGAAAGAGATTAGAAGTGGTTTTGACCCATCCTTTGGTCTATGCCGAGATTCCTGCTTTTTCTGCCTGCTTTCATTCATCACTTGAAAATTAAATGTTCGTGGTGGTGTTTTCTAATCCAGCACGTTTGCCTCAGAAAGATTTCTTGGGCACGGTACCAAATGTTCAATCGAAGAACAAATGGATAAATGAGACTTCAGTGAAATTAAAAACGTCTGCTCTTCTAAAATTGTGCCTCTGAAATGAAGACATTTCTCCTTTCCCCACACCAGTACAGAGTCTCATCTGATAGGGGCTCTGGGTGGGAAATGTACTCGTTTAGAATAATTCTGGGGGCTTTCCGGCAGTGGCACAGCCCAGCCCATTTTCCCTGACTGGATGTCTCTGTCCAAACAGTCCACAAGGACAGCAATGAATATTTTTGATTTTTCAAACTAACATTTTATTTTCCTCACAGGAACTCTTCTGTTCTCTTGGCTTTACCCCTTGCCTGAGTAAAATATCGAAGATTTACACCCCGCTGCCACAAATACCCTTTAGAAAGAAGGAATTTCAGACCTTGAGTCCATTGCCAGGGATTAAGAAACTAAAGAATGGTCCTTATTTCCTAAGGTCCTCAGAAAGAAAACCAAAGTGAAATGAAAGTGTTTCCCACTTCTCTCAAAACCTTAAAATCATTCTGATTTCTTTGCTTAGAAAAGGGAGAAGGGCACACAAAGGTTCTAGTCCTGAATTAAATTTGCTGCCTAGGATGAATCACTTATTGACCCTTTTCTGTGATTTTGCTGTTGCTGCTGCTGAGGTTGGCAGCTTAAGGAAGCAAATAGACTGAGTTTATTTATAGATAGGAAAAGGGAAAAGAAAGGATATAGCCCCTGACCTGAGTGAGGGAGGGGGAAAAGCTAAGATGGTACATGCTTGAGCTTTAAGATGAGTCTGGGTAATGTAGTATCCAACATAGCTCCCAGAACCTTGGGTTCCTCTAAATAGGTAACAAAAAAAAAAGTTTCTCTGTTCATTGATTCCTTTAGCATTGCACAAGTGGCTCTTCTGGGGACAGAATTAATTAATTGTCTTAAAGATTTTTTTCTCCTTTAAACAGGCCATTTATCTTCTTCTCCATTTGCTTGAGAGAGCAAATACCCATCAATGTGCTCCCTGGATACCAGAGGCCACTTTATTAAAGACGTTGTCAACAAGCCACCCAAAGGGTTAACCTTCCAGATGGAATTTAAACCTACTCGTCCTTTTAATATTTCATTCCTAGCTCCCCACAGCTGAGGCATAAGCTTGGCTTGTTTTAATTAAATTAGATCGCACAAGACAGGTGTCCTGGCAGGAAAATTGTGCACAGCCCATTTTTATCTCATTAACTGCAGTGCTCATCAAGGGTTTTGTGTTTTTCTTTCTGGAAACTCTAGGTAAACCAGTAATGATCATAACAGAGTACATGGAGAATGGCTCCTTGGATGCATTCCTCAGGGTATGTGACTACTTTATATTAAACCCAAGAATGTTGGTATTTAGAAAACTCTAACAGACTTCGAGTATTTGTTCTGTTTGGTTGTATTCATGGACGTTTTTCTAATGAGGCAAAGGAAGAAGAGGAGAAATAGAGAATGATGTGATTTTTAAAGGCTCTTCAATAATCCACGTACAAGGAGGGTAGTATTTGATTTATTCTTGGATCGTGGGGCTGTTTAAGTCATAGATTCATTACAGTTGGATAATTTCCATCTATTACAGGAAGCAAACCCAGCTCCTAGGATATACTCTACTCATGAATTAGTGGCTTTGGTCAAAAAGGCCCGGAAATCCTATTGAGTTTCACTGCACACCGGATACAGATATCAAAAAAGATCCACGTAATAAATGCTTGGTGAAAATTAATTTGGCCTAATGCTAATGAGATTGTCCCTTATTTCTTTCCTCTGCAGAAGAATGATGGCAGATTTACGGTCATTCAGCTGGTGGGCATGCTTCGTGGCATCGGGTCTGGGATGAAGTATTTATCTGATATGAGCTACGTGCATCGAGATCTGGCTGCACGGAACATTCTGGTCAATAGCAACTTGGTCTGCAAAGTGTCTGATTTTGGCATGTCCCGAGTGCTAGAGGATGATCCAGAAGCAGCTTATACCACCAGGGTAAGAAAGATTTGTGACCTCTGGTCTTTGACTCTGATGAAACTGTTCCTCTCACTTTGACGTTTAAACCTTTGTGATTTTTACAAGTTTCCTCATCCTTCAGAGCCCCGTCATAGCCATGCATCCATTTTTAAACCATGTTTCCAAGAGGGATTTTGAAACAGCCTCTAGTTGTGTGACCACTTTACAAAGCCACAAGTTAGAGCGTCACTTATTATTGTATTTTTTCACACTTAACCTAACTTCCTTCCTTCCTTTCTTCTTGTTTGTTTTAGATTTTCTACTTGGTTCCTTTTTATTATTTAAAAAAAACTCATATTTTAAACAGGACAGAACAATATTTCTAGTCGGCTGCCTACCGAATCTGAGAATGTATATACAGGATTTATAAAACATTTACACTACGCAAGGTTTCCCAGTATCTAATGGTCTGCGTTTTACTACTGGTAGATAAGCCAGGATTAAGGCACAGTTAAGAGTTATCAGTATACAGTTAATGGCTATGCTATCTTAGCCGGACAATCTGAATATAAGATACTAATGGAATAAACACAGAATCATAAAAGTTATTGTCCATTAGGGCTAACACTGTTAAAATCAACATGAAGTAGACCAGCCATTTTCTTCTTTTAATGCTCACCATTTTGCATCTACAATGGTAAGCATTGGGGTTTTTTGGTATAGTTTGTTGGGGGTGTGTGTATGTGTGTGTGTGTGTGTTTTCTGGTAGTGTTCAGTTTCTTTGGCTGTAGTGTTGATTCCTACACATACCCTCTTCTGAATTCAAAGTCCATTCATTCAGGAAAGAATACATCCTTGTCCATGCTAAAGACTTTTTATTTTTCCCCAGTAGTTGGAGAAAGGAAAGTAAAAGGAAGCTTCTAGAATGATACATTTATATAGCCAAAATATTTAAGGAAAGCAGAAGGCAGCACAAGTGTCTTGCTGTATGGAACAAACATAAATGTAATACAGTGTATTGTCAGAGTAAACTGCAGTGAATCAATGCAATTTGCAGTACAATTTACTGCCCTGTTTAGTAGCTCTAATAAAGCAAACTTTTAAATTATGTCCTCTTGAACAGCTTAAGGGTCTGAATTGAAGTTGAATTCATTTCCCCAGATGGAACCCTAAGAAATTTGAAGCTCCATTAAAAATACCTTGCACATAAGCATAATCAAACAAGAGACATCTGAGACGTTTAAACTTTTCTTGGGTAATATTCAATTGCTTTACCATTTTTGCAGGGTTTTTTTAGAAAAGTAAATAATAATCAAAATCTGGCCCTCCTGCCATTAAAATTAATAATGGTTCTAGCATCTGGTATTATTTGACTTCCTCCAAGAGTCTGTTTAGCCTATTATCTTCTAGCTACGTTGGTCATGTTTCTCGTGCTCTATAGGAGTTGGATGACAGTGGGATGGATAGAAATGTTCATATTTAACTTTTTTAGGTCATGATTTCCAAAGCAGTATTAAGTACTGCCTTTGTGCTGCTGGGTGAGAGAATCTAACAAGAATTTAAAATTACTGTCAGCTGCACATCCATTGTTATATACCACGGATAACGTGTATTTTGTAAAACCTAAAATGTCCTTTCTTCTACAGTATTGCCTTAAATAGAGCTTAGATAATAGGTAGGCTTTTTAAAAAATAATTAAACATATTAGTTGCTTACTTCCCTGTGACTAAAGAAAACATATGAGAACTGTCTCAACCTGGAAGATTTTAGTTAGAATAAACAAATATCCTGTTATTGTTTGGAAAGCTGTCTCAGGAATGCTGTTGCCCTGCTTAGCAAACAGTAACAACATTCAGAAACTAAAATGGCACGTCAGTGTACTTGGGGGATAACCTAGAGTTTGGATGTTCACAGGGTGGCAAGATTCCTATCCGGTGGACTGCGCCAGAAGCAATTGCCTATCGTAAATTCACATCAGCAAGTGATGTATGGAGCTACGGGATCGTCATGTGGGAAGTGATGTCGTATGGAGAGAGACCCTATTGGGATATGTCCAATCAAGATGTAAGTCTTTATGTTCTGAAATATATGTCTTTGCATTAATGTATGATGGAGTAAGTGTTGAGCTTGAAATGATACATTAAACTTAAAATTCTTAATACAGGTGTGTCTAGTAATCTAGCTAAAACTTACTGTCCTGGATTTTGAGGACCAAAATTACAAAGCCTTAATGTTATAATATGGAAGATAGATAGATATGTGCATAGCTTGATCGATTAGTGATATGGAACAGTACTTTTACTTTGTTAACTTTCAAACCCATACTGAAATAAAATTAAACCTTGAATTTTAAGAAAATGCAAGGATATCTGAAAAACACAAATTTCACATGAGATGAAACTGACATGAAAGGTTTATTGGAAGAAAATTAGTGAATATTTTAAAGCTGGCAAAGTTGTAATTAGAGCTTGCCCCTTGAGGACTCTAAAATAAAGCTTCACTAAATGGCCCTTTGTAAATTATACACATCCCTTTAAATGTACCATCTGGACTACTTTGTAAGGGAGTATCCACAATGCCTCCAATTTTAGAAAAGCATTCAATAATGACACTAATAAGATTCCAGAGTAATAGAATTTAATTACAAACATTTCCAGTGAGAAAGGAAAAAAACAAACCTAGACCGGGGGGATCTTCCTAGAACACTTATTAGCTAATTCTGGGAAGGTGTTAGTTAGTTCTAGAAGGGTTGGAAATCAGAACAAATAGCCATTTCTTGAACTTTCCTAATTTTTTTATATGAGAGGTAAAATATTATCATAGAGTGTGTTTACGAATGTGTGGTATTCAATTTATCAATAAAAATTGTATTTTACAAAAAAATTTTTTAAAAAAAATTTCTCTGATGTGGAATGTTACCTGATCATCTGCCTTGTCCTGAAACAACAGGATGTTGCAAAACCTTGACAATTAAGTGAAAAACCAGGTGCACTCAAGAAATAGGATGTTGCCTTATCAGTAGAAGAATGTTTAGAGCAATACAGAAGCTAATGCATTCTGTGTCCAGTGGGGCAAAAAGAATTCTCTAATCAGAATAAGAGGAACGGTAGTGTTGACACTGTAGTATCTATAAATTATAAAGGAAAGTTCATAGCAAATAGCAAGAAAAACAGCAGCTAGCATAACTGATAGATAATTACAGGCTGGAGACAGACTATGGGAGTGAACAGTGTGTAATCTATTGTTTGATGTGATTATGCAGACACCATCAAGTACCTTTCTTGTATAGTAACATTTGGTTTTGAGTTAGAGACATTCAGAGGAACAAAGACCAACAACCTAGAAGAAGGAGGAGTGCCTGTATTTACTTATTCAATTATTGGATATTTAAGCTTTTTTTTATATCATTTGAGAGTGGTGGCCAAATGCTCATAAGAGCAGAATATCTAAAGATGTTGTCAGTTTTCCCGCCCTAAATATTTTCAGACCTGTAGCTTTGACAGCTTCTATATTATATTAAAATAATTTTGTTGGTTTAAACTTTCAGTTGTCTGCCTTTATCCATGAAAAAGCATCTGAAGCCAGTTCTCTCCCACAAATAATATTGATCTATCATTCACGTGTATTTGTCTCTGTTGGAGTCTGTGTAGAACAGGAATCTACAGGAAATGTAACTGGAGAATTACTTCCATGGGTAGAATTCATTTGGCATATGGTGAATGGAGTCAAAGTAACTGTTAAGAATATGTCAAATTTATCAAGTTTTTTGTCTATTTTAATCCTCGGCCTTCCCCCCCAAAGCATTCAGCAGTAAACTGAGAAAATATGCTTTGTTAACCCACAAGCCATCTTCCAAGCTGGCAGTGGATAGGGAACTAATGAAAGAATACTAAGCAGTCTGAGGGTTTGTAACAAATTGTGTTAACCTGGCATCAGCCCAGTGTTGCTTGCATTCTCATCAATTCAATGTAAAATGTTTTCATCAAATCTAGAGTCAGCACCATGCACCTGGAAAGATAAAAGAAAGTCAGAGGATCAAACTGACCTAATGTCATTGCCAGAAATACATAGAATCACATTCAGTTAGATAGCATATAGAAGTCTACTTTAGAAGGAGAAGTAAATTAATACTAATACAGTAGGAGGTTGGCAAAAAATACATGGGAGAAAAGGGTTCAGAGGGCTTAATAAATCACAAGATGATTGTTAAACTGAAACAGTATCCTGGTTAAAAGAACCACAGTTATACTGGTACATATAAACTGGGCCCAACTGAATTGATTATTTTCTCTTGAAGGCCAGTCATTGAGCAGTAATAGACCCACCTCAGGGGGACTCTGTCATGATCACTAAGATGGCTGCAGCCAGTGGTGGTCTCACTAGGAGCTGTCATTTTAGTAGGGGTAGAAAAAGGACTGATTTAAAACAATGAAAACTTTAAAAATCCCCAAAGAAAATCACCTCCAGAATCTCATAGGATACCCGTAAACCCAGCTTATGAGTAGCCAAGAAATTAAGAAGTAATTCCCCTTTTTAAATTTGGCATGAGTCATATCATATTGTGTTATTGGAATTCACATCCTGAAGAAGGGGGGTTTAGAGAAAAGCCAATAAGAAATGCTGTAATACCTGTGAAGATAGATTAGAAAAATTAGAATTAGAAGAAAGCCTGTGGAATGA
This sequence comes from Hyperoodon ampullatus, assembly GCF_949752795.1. Classification (NCBI taxonomy): domain Eukaryota; kingdom Metazoa; phylum Chordata; class Mammalia; order Artiodactyla; family Ziphiidae; genus Hyperoodon; species Hyperoodon ampullatus. The sequence continues at coordinate 17,329,469 of NC_136921.1, forward strand.
TTTATGGCTTATCAGGCAGGAGGACCGCTCTGGGCAGGAGGCAATTATCACCTACCATTACCACTTCTTTCCTTAGATGTGTAAGGGTCCTCTTTAAAATATAAATGCCCTAAGGATTATTAATTATTTTTAAAATTTTAAATCTAGTTTTGAGCACCTTTAACAGGGTCAGTTGACAGCCAACTGAGACCAAGAAAGAGACACAGAATTGGTAAACTGGTATATTTTGGTCTTCCAAAACTAAAAATGGCTGCACATCTGGAGGGGTTGAGGAATGTGCTATTTCTGAGAGAGGTAGTGTCTTCTGGATTGGAAGGTCTGGAAGTTGGTCTCTGGTATTGACCCACCAGCTGTCTGAGCAAGAATACAGAGGCTTAAAGTGACGCAAAGGGACTTTTGTTTCGTAGGCAACTATTAATGCTTCCTAAGGAATGCCTTTAACACTAAGCTAGGGTCTCTTTTGCTAAGAGTGTTTAGCTGATAGAAGAATGAGAGGGTCGTCGCCCTGTGGTCTCTCGGGGCCAGGCCAACACCATGTGGTTGATCTGATTAGGTTCTAACCACTTTGGAACATTGATGCTTCTTCACTTTGGAGTTTCAGATGGGCATTGTCTACCATTTGAGAACCCCTCATAGCAACAGCTGGCTTCCCTGCCCTGTTGCCAGCAATACTCAGGTCCAGCTCTGGCTTCTGTGAAAGAATTGGAGCCATTCCCATGCTCAAGCTTGCTGGCAGCTTAATGGACAGGAAACTTGCTGAGCAGGAGGGTGAACCTCTAACAACAGCTTTCCTGGCAGCTTAACATACCATTCTGGGTTTTTGGTTTTGTTTTGCTTTTTTGATAGGTGATTAAGGCCATCGAGGAAGGCTATCGGCTGCCCCCTCCAATGGACTGCCCCATTGCACTCCACCAGCTGATGCTAGACTGTTGGCAGAAGGAGAGAAGCGACAGGCCTAAATTTGGGCAGATTGTCAACATGTTGGACAAACTCATCCGCAATCCCAACAGCTTGAAGAGGACGGGGACCGAGAGCTCCAGGTCAGCCGTGCTTACTTAATACTGATGTATGAAAGAATACATCAGAGATGGCAGGCAAGTGGTGACTCAGTTTAATTCCTGCCTTCTAGTCAGAGGCCACTTCACAGCTGTCTGCAACCTGGGTGGCTTCTTCCTCCTTGAGTATTTATGGTAGTTCTTTTCACCATTTTGAAGACCCTAGTACTTGTCAGGCCTCAAACAGAAGTCAGAAAAACAAATTTAAAACAACAACAATGACAAAGGAACAGCTCAAGTGATTATTTTGTGAGGCTGGACCTGAAAACTTAGGAAGATGGATGAAATGTACTTTTGGAAGATGGTCAGGTTACTAGATGCTATATTTTGAAAGGGGAAGGAACATGGAGTTAGCAAAAAATAAGAATTCGAAGACATCTTTAAATCGACTTAATAAAGTGTGAATTGTAGCAAGAGATTCCTGGGTTTCAGTTCTTAAAGTTGCTCTTTTCTGAGTCTTTCAAGAGGGGAAGGAAACAGGACCAAGATAAAAACTGATCAAGTTACAAAGCATGCAGATGAATATTTGAGAAGAGTTTTAAAAACTAAAATGATTGAATAACCTGTAAAATAGGTAGTTACTTCATTGAAAAGAGCAAAAAGAAGCATTTCAGTCCAGAAAGAAGATAAAGATACTGCAGGTCTTATAATTAATTCAGTAGGACCTTTTTCTACCTGGAAATTGGGCTTTACCTAATACCTAGATACCAGTCCCATTGACCATTGTTAGGAGTTAAATGGTTTAAGAAGACAGGCATAATAGGATTAGGTGATTCAGGCCCGCAGGAAGAGAGGCCTCTACTCATCTCCAGATCTGTGTTTCTCAAAGTCTTCTCTTTCATCAAGACCCTGAGTTAAAAGTAGGAAGACATTTTGCCCATAGTATCCAAGCCCTTCCAGTCTTGGCCGGCACTAGGATGCTCTTCTGCAGTCTTTTTCTTGAAAACTTAGCCTACAGATTAGAGGAGAAGGAATACGCTTACCATTACAATATGTGAGGAAAAGAATTGGGAGTGAACAGCAGAGATACCCTGTGTTCTCTTAGACTTTCAGATCCTGTACCACTAGCCACCATACAAAGAGTTAATGACCATGCTCTCCTGAAATAACACTGGGCTGAATTCACATCTCACTTCTGCCACTGGTAGCTATATAACCTAAAATAAAATCCCTCATCATTTCTGGTCTATTTTTGGTTCTTCTCTTCTCCAAGAGGGTGAAAATAGATGGCAGTAAGGCCTCTTTTCCAGGTGTAGCTAGTTTCTTTTATTCCAAGGTAAAATTCCTCCAGCTTTTTATCTCCAGCTCCGGATGCCACGTTATTTTGTCTGAAGGTTCTTTGGTACTTGGGGCTTCTCCTGCTGGTATAAACTCTTTAGTTGCTAACATTGTATAATGTGTGCTTTGCACCAAAGTACAGAACAAATTGAGTTGTTGGACACACTTTTCTCACTTCTAGATTTTTCTCATTGATGGGACTTAAGAGCTTTGATGCTTCTTACTGCTTGCTGATAATGGAAGGTAGTATAACATGGTATGTGATTCAGCACAAAATTAGGCAAATGTCACAGTGTTCCACAAAGAACACAAAGACTTCCAGAACAAGCTTGAGAATGACCCTTAGAGTTCATCCATACTGAGTAAGGGTATTTTCATTCTAAGGTCATTTTGACCTTGTCAGGTACCTAGAACCTCCATGTGGCCCTTTTAATGCTTTGGCTTAAAGTTAGAAGTAAATGCAAACTTTTGGTTTTTGTTCGTTAATATTCCTGGTAAACATTCAACACTAATGTCTAAAATTCTATGTGGTAGTGTTTGTTATTGGCTCAAAATTGGGAAAAGAATGAAATCTTGATGATTCTTACCATAAAAATCTGCAGAATTTTACTCAGAAAATTGGATTTAATTGAAATAATGGACAAAAAAAGAAAGGTCACAAAGACAAGCTATTATTTGGACACAAAACTGATTGATAAAGCAAGTCTTTGTTAACATATCGATATAAAAAAAGAAGTAATGCAAATCAAGATAATTTAGGTAACAATGAAAATGAAAAATGGATTTGATTAATTCTACTATGTAGAAAGTTAAGCCACTAGAGGGACTTAATTTTGTTTTTACAAGAAAAGGATTTTTTTGGTTGAAAATTCAGTAGTGATGATATAATTCTGATTTAGATGTTCGTATTCAAGCAGCATAGTCTCAGGGTGAAAATCAGGTCAAAATGTTAAGATCAACCACATTCTATAATTTCTAGGGAAAGGGAGTTCAAGAAAATAGAACTTAACAAGTAGCAAGGTTGCTATACAGGTAATTATAATAAAGGTGGTATAAAATACCCTGTTAATGTCTACCTTATGATTATTATGTAGTTTGAGATGAAGATGACTATAATTCTCTTAAGAAATACTTTCCATAAATAGATTATTTATTCTGTATCAGTGTCGAGAGGGATGACAGAATACTTGCCTTGAACTCTAGTCCCTCTTGACAGTGATCTAATGTAAAACACCTGGCCTGAGAAATGCATCAACTAATAAATAAGTTAATAAGAAGGGCTTGGAATTTGTTGAAATGATTCTTTTAGGAGCCCCAGCAAGGGAAAACGAGAAGCACATTCCACAATCCAAACAGTGATCAAAGTGGCCATTCTTCCTGCCAGTCTTGGCACACGTGCTGGTCAGGCTGCATTGATTAAAGAGAGGATTAACTCCCTGCTGTCCCAAGTTTGTTTGAATGCACTGAGCCTGCCTGCAAACCTGGCTGGAAGCATGCCGGACTTGAACTCTTGCTGTTTTCTCTGCTTCCATCAAGTCTGGCGGGTTACAAGCTCACAGTTTTCCTTACGCATCCTTCACTAGGGTTTCCATAGTTGCTGAACTAAAGTCTATGATATTCAGTGCTGGCAGGGACTGGACCCTTCCTTCAAAGACTGAGCTGGTTTCAGCCACAAGGGCTCCCCCATTCTTTACCCCAGGCTAGGATGTTAGACCTGCTCTGATCCTTAATGCATTAAGAGGTCCACATAAAACAAATGTGGGAAATGAAGTTAAGAACAAATAGGGTGATTGAGACATGCTTTTGCAGCTTTATGAAATTAGGGGTGAAAAATCACATGATGACATTTGACGTTGGTGATTCCATCTGAAGCCCGTTCTTGGTGCTTCGGTTCCCCTCGCCTGTCTTAGACCATTTGACTTCTGAGTCAGGCTGTCTCTCTAATAATTCTTGTCTGTCTACACTTTCGCGTTCCATTTCCAGACCTAACACTGCCTTGTTGGATCCAAGCTCCCCTGAATTCTCCGCCATGGTATCGGTGGGTGATTGGCTCCAGGCCATTAAAATGGACCGGTATAAGGATAACTTCACTGCTGCTGGTTATACCACACTAGAGGCTGTAGTGCACATGAACCAGGAGTAAGTACTCAGCGATGTAACACAAAAGGGTAAATCTAGATTTCATAGTATTTTGCTTCTTTTGCTTTGAGCTGCATAATCATCCTACTCATTTTTTAAAAGAAAAGAAAACTGGAATGCCTTTCATTTTGATTGACTGAGTGTAATTTTGCACAGCCTCTATAAAGCACCTATATTGTTGCATTCAGCTGCTTAATTAAACATTTTAATACACCTGCCTTGTTGTGCTGTATTAATTGTGGCTGATTCAAATGCATGTCTGCATGAAGCCCAGAAAAGAGATTCTCAGCCCTCATCACATTCTCCTCTCCCACTTTTTTCTCCCTGTACTTACAGCGACCTGGCCAGAATTGGCATCACAGCTATCACACACCAGAATAAGATCTTGAGCAGTGTCCAGGCAATGAGAACCCAAATGCAGCAGATACACGGCAGAATGGTTCCAGTCTGAGCCAGTATTGAATAAACTCAAGACTCTTGAAATTAGTTTACCTCATCCATGCACTTTAATTGAAGAACTGCACTTTTTTTACTTCGTCTTCGCCCTCTGAAATTAAAGAAAAAAAGTATCTGCAGCGTTGCTTGGTGTACAGATGGCTGAAACTGTGGGGCTTACAGAAATGACAACCTTCATTTGAATTAGACCTGGAACAAATTGTTTCTCAGAAGTCCATCCATCCATCACCAATTTGTAAAATACATGTACCTATATAAATAGAACACCACCTCCTGTTTCAATGCCGTATTTGCTGCCAGACGCTGAGCTTCTCCAAGACATCCTTGATCTTCTCTCCATTTGGAATTACAACCGTAGTGTTTTGTTTGTGGCATAAATTACAGTCCATCCTTCTTTCACTGGAATGAAGACCATGCCCATTTTTGAAGGACTCAGTTAAACTTTTAAGGCTTGGTTCGTACCGGGGATAAAACCTAGGTGAACGTCATGTGACTCATCATTGTTGCCGCTTGGTGCTCGGGCCACCTGGTGGATTATGCAGACACGCGGGGCTGGAGAGAAAAGGAAAGTGGATTTTAAAATAATAATAATAATAATAATAATAATAATAATAATAATAATAATAATAATAATAATAAAACCCAAGCACCATACCCCCTACCTGGACAAACGAGGTCTGTTTCTTTGGGCCCGAGGCTGTGCCATATAAGTCTTATCTGGGGACTCTACAAACTTATCATAACTACCTTATGGATAGTGGATTGTGACAATCTTGTGTAGGGAAGTTTCATACTTTCCTCCTTTAAAGAAGCAAACCCAAATCTACAAGGTAAGGCAAAAGAACCAGCAATGAGTCCTTCTCCAATGAAAGCTTTTTTTTGAAACTTTCTTATTTGAAACACTAAGCAGTAAATATCTTTCATGGCTATCAGGTAGTTTAGGTTTTTTTAAAATATTTCAGCCCTCTTGACATTGGGAGAGGAGACCCAAAGCAGTATGGCTTCTCTGCTGTTCTTCCAGGAGGAAGTGAAATAGGAACTATATGAGGTCAGGATGGCATCTAGACCTCCACTGGCTGTGCTTTCTTTCATACTATGAGGGTCCTCTTGTCCTTTGGTGCCCTTCATTCCTGCCACAGATGCTTACTGAGCATCTTTTGGGTACTGGGTAGTAACCTCTAACCTTGTTGGGTCATGCACATGCCCCATTCTTTGGAGAATTTGCTTCGGTTAAGGAGTACTGGAGGGTCTTTCCATGAGTTTCATTTTCTTTTTTTTTTTTCCTTCTTTTATTTTTAATTTAATTTTTATTTTATATTGGAGTATAGTTGATTAAAATGTTGTGTTAGTTTCAGGTGTACAGCAAAGTGATTCAGTTATACATATACATATATCCACCGTTTTTCAGATTCTTTTCCCACAGAGGTTATTACAGAATACTGAGTAGAGTTCCCTGTGCTCTACAGTAGGTCCTTGTTGGTTATCTGTTTTATATACAGTAGTGTGTATATGTTAATCCCAGCCTCCTAATTTATCCCTCCCCCACCCCTTTCCCCTTTGGTAACCATAAGTTTGTTTTTGAAGTCTGTGAGTCTGTTTCTGTTTTATAAATAAGTTCATTTGTATCATTGTTCTAGATTCCACATATAAGCAATATCATATGGTATTTGTCTTTCTCTGACTTACTTCACTTAGTATGATAATCTCTACGTCCATCCATATTGCTGCAAATGGCGTTATTTTATTCTCTTTATGGCTAAGTAATATTCCACTGTGTGTGTGTATATATATATATACATACCATACATATATACATATATATATATATATATATATATATACACACACACACACACCACATCTTCTTTATCCGTTTCTTTATCGATGGACATTTAGGTTGCTTCCATGTCTTGGCTATTGTAAATAGTGCTGCTATGAACGTTGGGTGCAGGTATCTTTTCAAAGTGTGGTTCTTCCGGATACATGCCCAGGAGTGTTCCTATCCTGCTCCAGTAGCCCCTGTACCTAACTGGGTCAGCCAAGGAGGATTTACCTAGATGTCAATGGTGAGACTTGGAAGACACCTTGACTGACTCATTATCAGAAAGTGACCTACTAAAAAAATAGTCTTTTCATCCATCAAGCCCATTAGCCTTAGGTACTTCTATTTTAATCCCGGATTTTCTTCTTAAAACATGTGAATTTAAATGACTCTGTTTATTCCTAGAAGCAAATAGCCTAACTTTTTTGACTGGACAAATTTTAACTTTTTTAACTCTTCCATTTTTATCACTTTTAAAGAAGAGCTTGGCTGATTTTAATGACCTTTCTCCCCCACTTGGTTTTATCCTTATAGAGCAAGAAATGTTAAATTTGATGCTGTCAAATCATGACAGTTTAGTAAAAACCTTTTTGCAACATTAGTTGTGAAAACTTTTCTGTTCAGAAGGAATGTGAAATTTGTTTTTTAAACTACTCCAAGAATTTCTGTTTTATCACCGCTTTTGCTGAAGTCAGGGAGTTCTGGATATTCATGTTAAAAGTTGACAAATCTTGGGGAGGTTCACTTGCTTTTAAAAAAAATTATTTTTTTTCCTTCTGTAAAGCTGTGGGATATTCTGTTTTCAGTTCCCACAGTCCAATTCAAATAAGGTAGCATTATAGTGTTATCTTGTGAGTAAAAAGAGAATGTTACCTTGCACACATTGAATAATTAAAAGTTTTGCTTTCTTACAATCAGCAGCTTAAGACTTGAGGTATTTTTCTAAACATTGAACATAGTCAAAGCAGAATGTTTTTAAAAAGAGAGTGTGTCAATTCTAAGATGTCCTAACACGTTAATGCTATGTACTGTGTTGGAGTGGATTTGTTACATCTTAGCAGGTATCTCTGCAAATGAAATATTCAGTTGAGAACTGAGGAAAAGGTGGAATATGCAATTCATTCAAAGGTTGCTTTCTGAATCTTAATTTTTACACATTGTCTGAGTTAGAGCCCAGGCCAATGGAAAGACCAAAAAAAAGGCTTTCTATGTGTCTAAAATAATATCCAATAGCAGTAAAAGTGGAACTCCACTGCTTCCAGGAAGTCATGCACGTTGAAAGAGAGATGTGAGGACAATAGGAATTTGTATTGTTTCCCAGGGTGTGGAGCCAGACTCTGGCATCCAGACAGCTTGGATTCCAAAACCAACTGAGTTGTTGACAGTGGGAAGTTCACTCTGTGTTTCTTTATACTCAGTTCCTCCACCTGTAAATCAGCGATAATGACACTTTAACAATAACACCTTTCCTAACACATGGTGTTGTTGTGTATATGAACTACTCCTATGTAGAACACACTGAACTTCACAGAAGAAAGGAGTACTCTTCCTCCAAGGTTTCCCAAGTGTTATTCACCCATCTTTCACTTGTGAACCCAAACGTTTTATTGCAGCAGGCCAGAGCGGGATGAAAAGTTCAGTGGTAGGGAACCATCCAGATGAAGCTTCTTCACTTTCAATGGATGTATGAGGGTTTGGGGATAGATGTGTATCTATACAGAAGGTGGTAGACCTATCAAATCACTCCTGTATTATCTAGCCTTGAAATGTATGACATTGTTATTTTATAATTGGGAAGAGTGAAATGTACAAGACCCCATTGCAATGAAAAGAACTGGATGATAAAAACACTTTGATGTCTTCATGACTGACTCAAAGGAACAAAGCTGTTGTTTATTTAGTCACCATGAAAGTCACATCTTTCACTCCTGATCCCACACAGACCACATGCTTTGTCTGGTCTCTGTTCAAGCAATTCCTCACGATAAAGGGGTTGCTTGAATTCAAGGAAGAAAAGGTTTATTTTTCTCCCTTTTATTCTGACATCAACTAGATATAAGCCTCCACATTCCCACACTTTTTTCATATATGCACCGAGTATCCAAATAGCCACTGAACATTACAAATATATTTATATCCAGGCATTTAGTGAAGAAGGGAGTTGGCAGACACAAACGGGGCAAACGTGTTTTTGAGATGACCCTTTCTCCTCTAAGTAGCAAAAGAAAATCACCTTCAAAAAGTGTGCATATCCATATGGAGTTGGTTATTCTCCTTCAGGGTCTTTAAGGTCAAGTTTGTGTTCACTTTGTCCTTCATGTAAATACATGTCTGTCTGATGGAAGCCCTGCACATTCAGGTTTAAAAAACTATGTTCGATAGAGTTACTGATTTCCAGAGAAGAAAGAGTTGGAAAAATAGATCTGATCCTTTTTCTTTAATTTTTTTTCATAATTGTCAAAAATGAATGATGTTGACAAGTGACTACCTGAAGACCTTGGTAGTTATGTCCTTACCCACATTTATAATTTTAAATTGCTTAAGAAGTAATGTCTATCCAAATATTTTATACAAAAACCTTATTACTTTCTCCAAGTAGACTAAAGTATTTTCTACAGGTTTAAGTAATGGTCATTTACCTCCAAGAAACTAAATTAGATTTATCTCCCTCACACAATAAACAATGCACATATACAAAACAAGCAGATAAATTGATTTGATAAAATAAGGAAAATTATCTGTAATAAGATGCACTTTGGTCTGAATTTTTGCTCTACGCTTGAGGCCACCAACTGCTAAACACGGACACTGTGGTGGAAGATATAGTCCAAGAGCAATCTTGATGGAAAGTTATCAAAAGGAAAGAAGAAGAGTTGCTTCTTTTGGCCTGAGTTGATTATTTGATGAATGAGAGGACAATGGTTCCATTGCATTGTGCCAGCCTTGTTAGAATCTAAGCTGATGGGGCGGCGGCAACTGTCTCTTGGTGGACTTCAGTCCCCAAGACCTCCCTCACTGTGCCCATGGCCCCGGGTTTCCTCTCTCTACCTGTTATATGCAGATTGCACGGATCCTTTACTAATTAGATACTCCCATTTGTTAGAAGTTACTTTCTCTTTACGAAAAACATCCAATGCTTTTTATTTCATAGCTGGCATTTTTTCAATCATATTGTTGAATATTGGTGGATTGGGATGTTTCCAGATGTGTCCCTAAAATACACAATTTCCCTCTTTGGAACAACTGACTTTTTAGAGTAGTACAACCTGCATCCTTTCAGCAGCTCTAAGCCCTTCTTGCACAAATGAACCATAACAGTTCAGAATTTTTATTTCAAAGAAAGGCTGTTTCCATAGTGGGTAAAGCTTGGCTGTACACTTGGACTGTATGGATTCTAATCCCAGCTCTGCTACTTCAGAACGTACAAACACAAGCAGGTTTTTTAACCTCTCTCCATTTCCATATCCTCATCCATATAATAGGGATACGAATAGTATCTTACTCTGAGTTATAATAATGAAGCTGTTAATAAACATTTTTATTATTATAGTTATCATTTTTTCAGAGGAGGAAAGTAAGAATTTATGATCTTCTCCCTGGACTCCATACCGAGCCATCCTGCCTTCTCTGTACTTATACGGGTTGACAACTGGCTGGCGAGATAGGTTGATGTTTTGTCTGAAGTCTTGTTCTTTTCTCTCCAGGGAGTACATTCTGCTATCTTGGCCTCACAGTCCTTCCTTTTGATTACAAAGCCCACAGAAGCAAACAGAACACACCCTCCTCAGTTCCTTCTAAACGTGTTTCTTCTGCTTCTACTATGCCAGTTCTGGAGCAAAGACACTGATGAAACAACACTCATTCCTGAAAGGAACACATTTCTGACTTTCAAATCCCCTTTCCCGGTGAAAGAAATGGCAAACATTCAAGCTTCAGCATCTGTTCTCCAATTGCACTGAGGAATGTCCTGTCTGGCAGCACCAGCTCTGCAGAGCCCCTGTTCCCCAACTCCTTTGGTTTTATTTATATGTATTTCCATATCTCATTTCTGTATGTCCCTGCTGCATTGGTGTGGCAGCAAGTGACCGAAGGCTACAGGTTTTACCATGGACACCAGGTCCGGTGCCACCACACAAAACAAAGCCAGTTCCCGTGAGCTGCCTACGATATGCATTGCTAAAGTAACGTTTTACCCAGGGTGTGCCATCGCAGTGATATAAATATATTTTTTTCCTAGACTAAATATGAGCTGACTATCTCTTTTGATGTGTGTACATAGGTGTGTGTGTATGTATGCGTGTGTACGTGTGTGTGAGTATATAACCTCATGCTTAGAACTGCCTGTGAATGTTGCGGAATGCTACATGTGGAGAGGTCTGGTTTGCCACCAGTTCTGAGATGAAGAGCCACGTGAGATAGTGGGCCTGGAAACCATGCCCCATCCCCTTAGAAGGACAACCCGGAAGTGTTAAATGTCCTGTATCTATAAGTGTATTTTGTAGCAGCCACGCTAACCTTAGTAAGTCATCCTACAGCTTTGGACAGAGGCATTTTCACCTTAGCGGTGGAGTGATTTTAGAATATAAATCCATTCAGGTGACAACCCATCATCAAAATCACGAATTCTGATTGAACTCCTCACCTGGATCACCAGTTCCTTGGTGGAGGGAGAGAAGGGGATGGAATTTGTCTAGTAACCCCAAATGGAATACAAGTAGCCTTTGTTTTCCTGCATAAATGGACGTGTTGAATGCGAACAAATATATGCAATTCATATACTTTCGGAGATGAACGTAGACGCGTGTGTCGGCTTTGAGATGTTGTGTCCTGGATTAATACTTTGTCTCCCAATATCACAGAAAAATACATGCCAGCGACTCTTGAGGTTAGCATAGTAGGGATGAAATGGCCTCAAGCAACTTCAGGTTCCCAATTTACACGGAAAGTTCGACTGTTATGAATATGCAGGTAACTTCTATGACCCTCAAAAGTGCATCAGCCCTCTGGAATCTGAGGTCCAGTGTGTGAAGATTCAGTTTTGATCTGATAATGTATACCAAAATCCAGCCAACATACTGCCATTTTTCATAATCAGAGTGGCTGCCTTGCTTATTCTAAGCTATGGTTGCAGAAACTGTGGCCATTTATATAAGCTATAACATCAAATCAGGGAAAAATGGGGGAAAAAAAGATTCCAAACCTTATATTGTTGGATAAGTAGAGAAAATCATCAATAAATATTTATTACATTCTGACAGGGTGTATGGCATTGTATTCTCATAACTATGCCAGAGTGACAAAGTTAATTCACCCCTTTTTGGGGACTTTAATGTATTTCTAAAGGGATGTGCCTATGCATTGATGCCTGAAAAAATATGTATAAAGAAATGAGGTTGAATCTCTGAGTGGGTTTTCTTTCCCTGGAGGTCAGGGCAGGAGACCAACTTAAGGTGCTGTATTTAGCCCCAGGAATGAATGCTGCCCTAGTGAGCTCAGATGCTAAGTCATACTCAGATGCTAAATCATTAGGCAGCATTAAGCTGTTCCCCTGCACCAAATCAAGTAGCTTCACCATGTGTTCGCTGGCCCCAAATTATTTTTAACAATCTTAAGAATGAAATGTTTCGGTGTGTTTTAAAAAGTTATTTTAAAGAAAAGTTATGCTCACTACACTGCTGGTGTGTGTTTTTGAGACCTCTTGTATTCAATCTGTGAAGGATATGTGTATTAATCCATACACACTTATAGCCTCAATATTTGTCTGAAGACACTTAAATTCTGACAAGTAAAGGAAGGTTCTAGAAGCAATATTTTCACTTCTTTAACATTCTCCAAACAACATCAAGCATTGGTACACACTGAAGAGTGCATTTATTTTTTGTATCATTCCAAGCATGTTGGAATATGCAAGGATTGTGGTTAAAATTAGAATGTATAAGGCATATTATAATTTAGTTCATACTGAAGAAGAAATTAACAGAACAATGCTTGGTTCAGACATGTTCCAAAATTTGAGCGATCTCTTGAGTTAGATTTTTCTATTTTGTTTTAATTTGTCAAGGTATTTTTTTTTCCCTTCATGAATTTTAGGTACACATAACTTATGTCATTTATTTATGGCCTTTTATACCTAGTTTGTAAAATTGTAAAATAGCAAACTAAATGCAAAGAGTTTGCATTTGAAAATAATAAAGTAGTTGCCGTATACAAACGTGGAATCTAGTTGTCTCTTTTCAACAACTTTTGCCACATGCATGGTGTTTCTAAATTAATCACTTGTTGTCATTTGGTTAGAACACAACATCTTCAATTCTAATTTTGCTTATTTAGAGAATAAAAAGTATTGATTTCTAAATGGTCCTCGCCCTTGAGAACAACGTATTAGCAAATCTAACTTAGATTCCGTGAGATCCTGTATCCCACTGTAATTAAGACTGAACTTTGCTTAGAATTCAGTCTCCACCTCTTACTCATCATACAATCTAGGGCAAGTTTCTTAATTTCCCTGTGCCCATTTCTTTGTAGAATGGCAATTACAATGCCAAGAGCTTTTATGAAGACTATATTCAACTGTCAGCACAATGTCTAGCATCTAGCCAGAACTCAACAAACAGTAGCTCTTCTGAGGATACAAGCTATCTTTAACATTCCCAGTTCTGCACCTCTCTAACACCGTTGCTACTGATCCAAGTGGCTAGCTACGCGTCCCTACCATGAGCTTTTAATCCAGGATCCACGGACCCTTGACGATACACCACTGGAGCTCCAAGGTGTCAAAAAGTTTTCCTAAAACATGGTGCAGTTGTTAATAGTTATATGTGTGGTTTGATGGGGAGAAAGTTCATAAATTTTATCAAATCTTAAATTGGTGTAGGATACGAAAATATTAAAGGCCACAGTTTTAAGAATGGATGCTCTCCACATATTATTTCATTCAATAAACTACCATTGGCTAAGCCCTTGTTAATTGGAAGTCAGACTTGAAGACTTACTATAATAAATTAAAGCACTTAAGTGCAGCTAGCTTCAGAGAGTAGGGCATGCTTTTTAGTGTTACCAGGGACATTTTAAAACATGGGCCTTGAAATGAAAAGAATCTGGGTTACGTCTGGTTATTTCGTGTTTATTTCTTACTGAAACACCTCTCTAGAATCAGCTATATTGATATGTAGAGTAGTTGACAACGTATTTGTGATTGGAAGGAGACTAGGCTTGACATTTTCTCCCAGATTTGTTCAGCAAGATGGAAAAGCAACTGTGATTCTCCAGAGAAATAACTAATAGGAGATGTATATCTATATATGGAGATATAAAGATATAAGTATATAAAGACCCTCTTTATGAGGAAATGGCTCACAAAATTATGGAGAATGAAAAGTTCCACAATCTGCAAACTGGATACCCAGGAAGGCCAGAGGTGTAATTCAGCCCAAGTCCAAAGGCCTGAGAACCAGTCAAGCCAATGGTGTAAATCCTTATCCAAGGGCAGGAGAAAATGAGATGAAATGTCTCAGCTCAAACAGTGAGGCAGGGAAAAAGGGGCAGGGTGGGGGTTCCTCCATTTATATCCTAACATACTGGATGATTCGGACCCACAGTGGGGAGGGCAATCTGCTGAGTCCACTGATTCAAATGCTAATCTCAACTGAAAACACCCTCACAGGCACACCCAGAAATGATGTTTAACCTGGGCACCCCATGGCCAATCAGTTTGACACATAAAATTAACTGTCACATTGTCGGTATTTTCCCCTACATTTTCTAGAATGAGCTGATAGACTGGTGTCAAAATTGCCACATGTAATCTTAATAATTATGAGATTTATTTCAGTGTAGTGCAAGCTAGCTTCTGACCCTATATTCTCAGTGGTGAAAACACTAAAGTTTTATTTCCAGCTCACATCACAGCCTGGAGAAGATTCAGAGGATCTTCCTGGCAATTTTCCAAGCAGTGACTCAGGAATCCAAGCTCTTCCCCTCCTGTGAGGCTGCCACGTGTGGTGTCCAAGGCAACGTGTAATGGGAAAAGAATGTGGAAGATTGTCTTGAGGCTTTAAGGCCAGGCTTGGAAAGAGATTATATTCCTACTTCCCTTCTTCATTGACCAGAACCCAATCACATAGGCCTAACCTGTTTGGAGGCTGGGAAGTGTGCACAGGAAAAAGAACTAAAATGCTTATAGTAGTTAGCCAGGCTCTATCACAAGTACAGCAGCCCCATGCACCTAGGGGAGGTCAGGGAAACTTCCTGTAGAAGTGAAGTGCATCTGTAAGCTTTGCCTGATCTCCCATAAACGTGTCCCATGGTCATTTCCCAGAGATGCAGACAAGCATCAGCAGACTTGTTACAACGTTTGCTTTCTCATCCTTGTCTATCTAGATGCTTTAGGGATTGCATTTTCCTTTCTGCATCACAGATCTCTACACTTTGGCTACACACAACCTTAGGTTTATACACAAAAGTACCTGCCTCTTAGGGTTTAAATTGCCTTAGCCACTCAATTTCCCTAGGAGAAAAGGAGGGTGGGGAGCATAGAATAAATCCTGACGTAAGCAACAGATTTGAGGTGTTATTTTTTCCTCCAAATAAAGACACAACTAGAGTGTGTAAAACCACACCACCTTAACCCCTTGATGCCTATCAGATGGACATGACCCTGAAGACTTATTCTGAGACATCTTCAGAATTAGAGACAAAGTGCAGGCTTAGAGGATTTCATTCCTTTAAACATTTGTAAACACTTAACTGCGTGCCAACCACGTACTAAACTCTGTTTATTTAAATACAACAGCCTATGACAGAAGCACCCTTACACCCATTTTATAGATGAAAACACTAAGGCATAAGTTGATTAGACAGCTAGTCCAAGGCCACCTTGCTAATAAGTGTTGGAATTTGGGATTTAAAGACAAATAGTTGGACTCCAGAGATTGCTTGTCGCCTCTACTCCCACTGCCATACCATGTGATGAACCCGGTTTGCTCCCTTCTAGCTTATTAATCAATTTGTCCGATGGGTATGTTCCAGTTTGATGATGATGTTACAGACCATTGTGAGCAGTATATCCGTCGGTGCATTCTTCCCTAAACACCACTTGCCTATTCTGGTGCCAGATGGCTTACTTTCGACAGATTTGTCATGTTAATTATTTTTGATAAACTCTAGTGAAACAAACTATACCTTAAGCACAATGTTCACCTACACACTTTGTTTTGTGAGAATTAATTTTCAAAGTCTACTTTTCACTAAAAGCAGAGTGTAAGCTATTATTGCTAAGATACCACCTGAGATATATAGTGGGGGGGGAAGGGGTGATTTTCTTTAATTATCATTTTCATGTTCTAAGCATAAAAACCATGGACAGCGTTTCTCAAATGCCATTCTTCATTTGATGATGACCTGTGACAAAGAGGCTAGTTATTAACCAAATAGAAAAAAAAAGCTAAGAGTCTTAATTAGGTTGTTGATTTAAGTGTGTGGTACATTTTTTCATTGTCAAAATCCATTTGGTCCTTTGCTATCACTAGGAGAATTCAAACATTAAGCCCAGGTCATGACTGCTTCACAGGGTCCAAAGACGAGAGAAAAATTAACCGAAGTAAAGGCTAAGCATGATGGAATAAAAACGTGCACAGATTTGATGTGGACCCTGCCTTGGCTACTCACTACCTTTGTGACCTTGGGCAAATCACTTAACTGCCCTGAAACTCAGTTTACTCATCTTTAAAATGGGAGCCTACTTTGTCAGGGTCTTGTGAGAATTCAGAGTCATCAATTCTAAGGAAAACCAGAGCTGCAAATATGGATGTCTACATAGGCCAGTTAGACCACGTGAATAAGCCATGTTGTCCAAATGTGACACAATAGAGAGTAGGTATTTAGATAAAACATTAGGTTGATAAGATATTAATGAGTATTATTGAATAGATGGTAGGTTGGGGTCAGAAGGTTTCTATGGTCAAATAGGATTGGAAAACAGTGATACATTTCACTACTCCCTTTTGGAGATTCATAAAACATTTTAATACATTAATACATTAAAGGCTCTGAGAAGTCCTGTGGGAAAGGGACCAATTTTGCTACTTTGAGCATTTTCCAAATACATTTGATAATGAAACCCTTTTAACATCTCCACAGAATGAAAGTTCTCTGCAACACAATTTGGACATCTATTCTCTGGGGATTCAGATGAGAAAACTGAAGGAGGGAGAGGCCCACAGATGCACACCACATTGCACAACTCTGATGTCCTGTTGCTTGACTCCCAGCCCATGGTGCATCTACCTCCACACCCCAAGGCAGAGTCCAAGGACTTACCTGGATTTGCAGCTGCACGGAGATTTGCCTTTTGTTCATTGGTGGTCTAGGGGCTGCAATGAACTGGCTGGGGTAGAGCATGTGATGCAGGAGCATAGGTTGGAGAGACTGTGCTACTGGAGAGTATGACTGTTGAGTCCTGATTTCGGAGCCCATATAGGAGGTTTTAAGTCATGAAGTGACCAGTGTGAAGCAGTCATGACCTGGGCTTAATGTCTGAATTCTCCTAGTCATAGTAAAGGACCAAATGGATTTTGACAATGAAAAAATGTACCACACACTTAAATAAACAACCTAATTAGGACTCGTAGCTATATTATGGGCTTTGGCCTCAATGATTTTACCCTTTCCCTTTGGAGGAAGTGCCTTGAGCCACTGACTGCTCCCAGCTGAATGGGTAATAGACCCCTGACATATCTTGTTTCAGGCAATCGTCCTAGATATAATTCTTTGTTTACAGCACTGCTGTGGAAAACTTGATGAATGCTTAGAAGAAAATAGAATTAGGACCTAAGGACCTAGTTAAAATCAACTTAGTAGAACATAGACATTGCTTTGTGTAGAGCTGGAAAAGATAGCCATGAGAGAAAGTGTCTTTAACATGCACCCAGAGAAACTATATATTATACCCATAATATGTAAGAGGCAATTACGGCTTAGTAATCTGCAGTGTATCACTACCTAGCAATCAGATTGACGTATTCTAATGAAACCCATGTTGTTTGTAATCAGACTGGCATTGCTTATTCAGATCTCTGTTCCATAAGATGCACTTTTAAATGGCTCAGATTGCACCAGATGCTATAAGAAATAGCATTCTATTTTATTCCATTACCAGCATTTTTCCCTCTTTCAATTAGCATAATTTAAAATCAGCCAGAGGCAAATGTGAGGGGCTGGAAAGTTGCAAAGAAGTTCAGGAACTACTTGATAGAAAAAGGCAAGAAGACACACATGCACAGTTTTTTATATGGGCAAGAGAACATTACAATTAATAGAGTTTTTATTCTTTAAATTGCCCAGAATTTATTTCCATGACTTATTGAAATATTAGAATCTCTCAGGGGGCTAATTGCCCTGTAGGTTCTTCTTGCTTACGCATTATCTTGTAGATGACACAATAGAATCACCCAGCATTTACTATTCAGTTAAAGTTTAATTGAGTTCATCTTTTTTTCCCCCTCGAAATGGTCAGAAACTTGGACAATTAAAACAAATTCTCGTTTGTAAGATGAGAAGATCCTTGTAAATTGCCTCTTTAAAGCTTAGGTCCTGGCTGTTTATAAAATATCTGATGTGAAAACCTGAGCTAACGTAATACACATTTTCCCCTGATATAATGATGCTAGAAACAGTGCTTTTTCGATAAGTTTTTAAAATAAGGATTGGCATCTGATATTGGGAGACTACATTTCCAATGATTTGTCTCCCCAGGATTTTTGCATCATCCTAGCAATAAGGTATAAACTCCCCAGGCTGTGTCTTGGGCTTTTGCTGGTAGTTCAACCAGAATTCACTCCCCCTTGGTTCTCTTCCTAATAGCACCTAACTTGACAACACATGTCCTCTCTTTATGTCATGTGAGTGGGACTGACCCATCCCCAGCTATAGTTACCCTAGTGGGTCTGAATCACAATAAACCCTTGACACAAGGATTGGTTCAGAGGAGGTCCAATCAAAGTGAAACTTGAGACTCCTTTTCCATAGGGTGGGAAACCACCTATCTGAAACCCTACCCCACTCCTGCATGAACAAAATGTACCATTTCCTCTGGCAGCCATTCTGGCATCATAAGAAAAGTCACCTTCGGTATGAAAGTGACACACATAGGTGAAAAGAATCTCAAAGAAACAGAGCTGGATCCAGTGGTCTCCTGGAGCCGGCTAGCACCAACCAGCTCACGAGAGCCAATTGTTAAATTTTCAGGAAACTTGTGAGCCGGTCAGCATGTTGGTAGCTTAAAATTGGCCACAGTGCAAGTATTCATGCCACGGAAATCTGTAAACACTAAAAATCAGGGCTGCTTCTTCTTTTTCTCCTTCCCCTTTTCCTCCTCTTTCTTTTTCCTCTTCCTCCTTCTCCTCCTCCTAGCTTACAGATCTGGTTGTTAAACACTTACCAGCTTCCCACTGGCTGGCCCTCTGACTGAATCATGCCTGAAGCCTTGGCTGACTCCTGCACTTTTCATATCAGAAGTCTAGAAAGTCTCCCCTTATTGTTAAGTAAGTTTGACCCAGATGATTTTCGGGTGCTATTAACCAAAGGCATATCCTCCGTGACCTGCAAAGTTCTCCGTGATCACAAGAGCTAAAATTTATGGAGCCTGTACTAAGGACCCAAGAACTGTGCTAAGTGCAAATTTACTTTAGCTCAAATAAAACATCCAGGTCTACAAAAAAAAGTACTTTTATTATTTCTGATTCACACATGAAGAAACTAAGCCTCAGGGTACAAGCACCACTTGTCCAAGTTTCAAAGAGACCTACTACAGGTTTCTCAAAGTACAGTAGTTTGAGACTACTACAGTTTTCCAAATGCACCAAGCGTTTTCATGCCTTAGTGCCTCCCCTGTGCTGCCTATTCTTTTTATAGACCATGTCCACCTGGTTAATGCCCATCATCCTTCAAGATCCTGAGTCAGTGCCTCACAGAAGGTCTTCTTCATCCTCTCAGTCTCAGCCGTGTGATTCCTCACATCACCTTGAGCCTACCTTGCTGACAGTGTTTTTAACAATGCCAAGTACTTATTGATTTTCTTGTTGGTTTCCCCCACTAGACCCTAAGATGAACAGATTCTTAGGAATCTTTAATTTTTCTTGTCCATATCTTCAGGCCTGCTACCATGACTCTCCACATGGTAGCTGTTTAATTAATGCTGGTTGAATTACTTGAATGAATGAAAGAATAAAACTTCGTGATGTGTTTTTGCTGCTTTGAAATTCAAGGAAAGAAAGAATCCTCTGTCATTACCCTTAATACATATTCTTGTACTAAATATGCGAATCATCATAAAGCTATCAAAACTCTTTGTCTTCATTTTTCTCATGTTCAGTGTCACCATCTTTCATCATCAGGCATTGTCTGTGTAGGTATTGGACAGATGGAATAATGTGTTGAGAAGATTAGAAAGATCATTGGCTTTTGTGTTAAATAGACTGGACATGAATTCTAGCCTCACCATTCACTACCAGGGTCATCTTAGGTAACTTGCATACTTTCCTCATCTGTAAAATGGGACTGATATCTAACATTTAAGGTTGCTGTGTGAAAGTAAATAGTTGTTAAGTGGCCAGGTACGTGGTAATAGACACTTAAGAAATGGTAACTCCTTACCTTCATGCCTTACAACCTTAGTCATATAATATATATGCCCCCAGTACTATCACCTAAGATTTAGTGTCTGACCTTCATTTTCTTAGTTTGGATATTACAAACTACTACTTCATCCTACTAATACTAATTATAATTATAAATAACAATAGACACAAGTATTACTATATATCATAGGAGACTGGAGTCTTTTTAAACTGAAAGTCTACTACTTATGGGTTTGTAAGAAGTTTCTTATTTTAGGTTTGGGCTATGATTTATCTCTAAATCCATTTCATTTTTCTTATTAGATCCTGTGTGTGTGTGTGTCACTGAGCCTTGCTCACATGAGATTAGAATGTGAGACCAGGCCAAGACAAGAGTGGTGTGTACTTTGTCATGTTTTTGTACTTCATTTTGGAAAAAATACTTCGAAAAAAATTTTTTAAATGCTGGGTGTGTCTTAGCAACTTGGACTGAGTAACTCTTCTCCTGCATGTGTTGTTATTTGAGACTGAATATACCAGACTTTGGAAAATATCCTGTTGACTCTAAGGAATGTCATAGTTGAGCCATCTGGCCAGACCACACATGATGGGTGGTAATTTTGCCCTGGATGAAAGGTTAATCACTATCAATTTTCCTGGAAGTAGGCAGTTCTAGAGCTGGACATGAGCTAGCCCTTGGACTGGTGGAGAGGACACTTTTCTTTTATGGGTCCCCAGGTGGGGAAGTGAAGGTTGTCCCGGACTCTAGATATGGGAGTGTTTGGAGCATTTCCAGTGGTGAGAATTAGTGAGCCCTTGTGCAAGGAGGCAGGCTGGAAGGTAGAATGGGTGTTGACCTAATAAGTGGAGCTAAGGTAGATTTTGGGCATGTGGGATGCTAGCAGTTGTGAGTTATTCCCTGTAACCCTAAACCTTAGTTGAGAGTAAATCACATCTTCCCTAATCCTTTCCCGGTTGTAATGTGGGAAATTGGGTTCAGCAGTAAGCTCATGATCAAATCAGGGAGGAGCAGTGGGGGCCTGTGGTCAAAAATAGCTGCCCAGAAGGGAAGTGTTATCATGAGGATTGTCAGCAGCACAGGAGAAGATGCAAGGGGAGGAAACTGACAGGTTTGTTCTAGACCATGTGGAAGGTAGGATGCTGGGAAATACCCAGAAAACTTTGAGGAGGTTTTCTGTGCCAGGAGTTAGCTGTAAAGGGTTCAGATCATAATAGTCTGGGCTTGAGAAGAAAATGCAACATCATTTTGTAGCCACAGGCACGTGAGGCTGATGACTTATGAGTTATACATAGATTTCTTGTTTAATTTCCACAACAAACAGGTTGCAAGTATTATTACTCCTATTTTACAGCTATAATACCAAGAATTTAATTCAGGTTTTACCTACTTATGAAATGGCCACACTGAGATTTGTGCCGTATCCATCTGCCACCGAAGATGCTGTTCTTCCTATAAGACCATCATGCCTGCCTCCTGAAGGAGTGAAATAGAAGTGAAGAGAAACGTGGCTCACTGGTTAATTTCCTGTGGTATTTCCACAAAGCAAACCTGTGAAAGTATTGCTTTCCATCTGTTTCAACCATTCTTTTGGTATAAATTGCCTATCATTATTATCTGTCCAAATGTCTTGATGGGGAGTGGGGTGTAGGGGAAATTTGTAATTTTTGTAAGAACCGGTAATATTTCACTTCTTAAGTAAGACTTTTAATTCTCTGGTCTATGGCCTGAAATTGATTTTCCCCAAGCTGTTGACCAATGTGATAGAAAATCTACTTAGTGTAATAGGTACTCTCTCCTTGAGCTGTTGAAAAAGAATACTGTATAGTTTAAAAGGTATTCCATCTAGCCTGAACTCTGACACAAAGAGCTTTATGAGTGCAAGTATGTCACTCATGACTCCTTATTCTAAAACCAGGATTTGTGCTTCCTAAGCTCTGTCTTTCTGCTCTAAATTTCAATGTATAATTTAAATTTCTTGGTTCCTGTGTATGAGTTTCTGAATTCCGGAATGTTTATACACAGACACAGAAAAGAAAGGCAGCCAGCACTGCCTTTATTTAGTAGATATGCACTGGTATTTCTGTAGCAGTTGTATATTTAAGTACTTTCATGCTAGTTGGTACCTGGCTTCTGTTCTGAGGCAGCCTGAGTGGCTCATATTACCCTCGCTGTATGCGTTATCCCCTATGCAGCCCCACAATCATTGTGTCAAGGTATTTCATGGAAGTTTATTATTTTTTGAGAGGTTTAGAAATATTTTCACATGTATAAAATAACAATAACTCTAAATAGAGTATGCAGACATAAATTTAAAAAGACACCTAGGATAGAGAAAGAGAGAGAGAGGAAGAGAGAGAGAGAGATGCAATGGCTATCACTAAACATCAATAAGAATGACATGAAAACTTAACACTATATTAGACATGTATAGTCTCTGGTGTCATTCTGTCTTTTCTTTCTTTTTTCCCTCCTTTCCTTTTGTTTCTTCTTTTTATATTATCCAAGAGTTAAAGAAAAGAAATTTCTATTTTCAGACATTTCCTGAATCTTTTTTCCTAGAATTGTCAATAGCACAGAGCTTTGAATAGGTAGATATCTTTCATTAAAAAATTAAACTTTCAGTACTTTGAGACTGAAAGCACATAGAGAGAAGAGAACATTTCTTGTGCTATTAAATAAGCTCAAAGTGCTTCTTTTATTCATTCCTTTATTCAAAAAATGAGCAGAATGATCTGTGGTGTTTTGAATGGTAAAAAGAATGAGGTACTCACAATGCAAGGTCTTTTACTGACCTGCAGTCACTGTTCCTTGCAAAAGGTAATCTAATAATCCTCTATTCCATTTAAGGACTATACGAGCCTGTACATGTCCAGACATCTTAAATGATTTGCCCAATGACCCTTCAAGCCCTTCTGATCCAAGCATTGTTATTACTCTTGCTTGATGGGAATTTAGGTGGACTGAAGTTGAGTGAGATCTTGGAAGCTAATATATGCCCTACTGGTGTGTGGTTTTCTTTCTTATAAGTCGGCCACATTGTCCAAAAAAGTCCCCCCAAAATACAAGCGCATGGCTCTGAGTTTTTGTTTTTCTGATTGACGTGAGTAACTTCCAGAAATCTCTCCAAAGTTCTTTGAGGATCTATTGCTATTCTTGACAGAGTTTTGTAGTTGATTGCTTTGAAGCCCACTTATCTTCCTTAGTTGATTGAAGATGTCACTAATGTGCTTTTTAAATTAGTTTGTGAAGTGGGTGGAGATGGAGCAAAGTCAATTTCATCTTGCTAAAATCCAATCAATGCTAGTTGACTGAATGACTTTAGTTTATTTAGCCGATTGACCCTGGACTTCTTCAAAAGTTGTTTTCTCTTATTTTCAATTTTGATGATTAAAAAATGATTTAATTACAGAATTCACTTTTATGTTGCTTAATATGCTGACAGGAAATTTACCCTACTTTTCCACCTTATGTACAACTCATAAGGCATATAATAACCCTCCGCTGAATTCAATATTTGCTGTTCCAAACTATAAATGAGACAACACAGTTTTCTCTTTTGACTTTTCATTTCTCTTACTGTGCAGACAAGTATTTATAGAAAGAAAAGATTGCCCAGACCTTTGCAAAAATATTTACAGTGTCTAACTTTTGTTGAATTTTCTTTAGGGTTTTTATGATGCAGTGTTTTGCAAATCCTTTCACTGGTTAAACTTCCTTATTGAAGTAATGAATAGAAAAATGGTGGTTCCCATTTATCTGGAGAAGAATTATTGTGACTGCCTGCCTGGGCCTCAAGCTGAAATGCTTACAAAACCATTTCACATCTCAAACAACAACCAACCAAATTTTATTTCTGTCAAAATAATAGAAACAAATGGTTCCAAAGTAGAAATGCTGCTAGTAAACATTTTCATCAGAATCAAGCACTGTGGCTATTAAAATTCATCCAAATTAAATGTTTATTTCTGAAACAAATGCCTTCTTTATAAAATATTTGCCACCAAAAACTCCATCGACCCTGCAGGGAGAGTTCACTTATGTGAAAGACCTATGACTCATGAAAGCCTAGAGAAAACTTCAGTAAACTTCTCTTTCAAAGGAAATGTTAAGCCTGAATTTTTAAGGGGGTAATGAAAACTCATTCCAAAGTTTTATTTCCAAATGCCATTTTTAAGAAATTCTACAAGCTAACTCATGAAGAACATGGGCAGGTCACTGTTGGTCAAATGTACCAGGAGATCCCAGCTGAGTCCCAAACTGGATTTAGGTCCCAGTTTCATTTTGATTGGTTTGATCCTGGAGTGTCTGAATGGAACAGAGGAGGAGGAAAAAAAGTGTAATGGATGGATTGGTGTCTACTCCCCTGGCTCAGCCTCAAGGACTGATCTTGAGACCAGAGAAGAGGATGAAACTTGCCTCTGGATGCATAAAATCTGCATACAAGTTATCCTAAAATGCCAAGCACATTTCAAACTTCTGCATATACCTTATACACTAATATCTCCTCAGTAAAAACAAGTTACATGGCTGAATTCAAGACCAAAGTGTATGGAAGTCCATTCACCCACCATGAGGTTAAAACAAATCACATACCTAAGACCAACATCCATGGGAAGGACACATTCTCCCGTCGTGAGGGAGGGGGAAGTGAGTAAATATTTCCTGAACAACATTATAATCTACTGCAAGTGGTAAAGCCAGAAAGTAAGGATATGTGTTCATGAAATATTCATGAGTGTTGGTCCAAACAGTGCCAAAGACCATAGTGCAGCTTTGGCACCCAGGGTTTAGAGTTGCCACCAGCAGAGAATTGATGAACATGGTAGAACAGTATTTCTCCAGAGGCCTCTTGCCTATAGTCAGTGGCCAGGTGCCTTGGTAAGACGTTGGAGCAGTGAAGCAGGCATGTTTTTGTTGCTGAGTGCACACTAGATGCTACTACTCTTGGAGAATCTAAGAACTACCTGGGAGAGACTTTCAGTGGGGCTAAACTTCTAAACAAGCAGGGGCATTGGTACAGATTAATTTGTATTTGTTTCCTTTATATAGTGTTGTTTCATAAATTAAGTGGGAGATTAACCTCACTTTTTAGATAATTCCAAAATAAAGCCCCCAATGAGTCTTATATCCATATTGTGAAGACAAGAGAACATATTTTGCCTGCAACTATATATTTATGTATAGAATGGCCTACATAACTTATTTTTAGACAAATAATGGAATGGATATATGTGTCCAGTGGTGGTTTTAGTCAACAAACAATTGAACAAACATTTAAAAGAAAATTGGAAACAATTTGAAGGTATACCATGTGGTTTTGCCATTTTATCCTAAAAAGACACAAAACTTCTATTTGTGGAAGCAGTTTATGATCCTACCTGCTCCTCCATCTGCCATCGTTTTCTTACTAACACATGCATGTGGATGTTGTCCCATCACAGTGACTACAAGCGTGAGCATGGGGGTTGTGTGTGGCAGGGGCTAACTTCTTACCAAATCCATTTCCTCTTCTTCCCGAATACATGGCTAGATTACATTTTGCAAGTTCCTTGAGGGTAGTTGTGGCCATGTGACTGAGTTCTAGCCAGTGGAGTGTGAGCAGAAATGATGCTGTGTCATTCCTAAGACTGACCCATAAAAACATCCCATGTTTGATTCTCCATCTTCTTTCCCTTTCCAGGGCTTAATGTAGACAAAAATGCCAGTCTTGGAAACCATGCACTGAAGATAGTAGAGCCATAAAATGAAAGGACACTGGATCTTTGAACTAGCACTTGGCAAAGCATCCACTGATCAGGAATTTAAATAAGCAAGAAGTAGAATCCTATCATGTTTGAGACTATGTGACCACAGGTAAGTTATTTGCCCTCTATACACATCAATTTCCTCACCTGTTAAGTGGTGTGCAGTTCTAAAATATGTACACAAAACTCACAGACACTCCTCCCTTCAGGAGGTGGAGTATAATTTTCCTCCTTTTGGGTGTGCTCTGGACTTAGTGCTTGTTTTCTAACAGAATAGAGTGGGCGTAGTGGCATGTGGCTTCTAAGATGAGGTTATAGAAGGTCTTGTGGCTTCCTGTTTATGCTTATTCTTGGATCCTTTCCTCTGGGGGAAGTTGGCTGCCATGTTGTAAAGATACTCAAGCAGCCCTATAGAGAGGTCCACCTAGTGAGGAACTGAAGACTCCTACCAATAGCCATGTGACTGACCCAACTTAGAAGCATATCTTCCAGATCCAGTCAAGCCTTTAGATAACCATCATCCTAGCTGGCATCTTGACTTCAACTTCATCAGAGATTCTGAATCAGAAATACCCAGCCTCTCTCTGATTTTGATCCATATAAACTGTGTGATCCATAGAATCTAAGTCGAGCAATGAAAGATATGAGCCCATTAGGGGGACTGATAGGCAGATTAAAGTCAATAGATTGGAAGTTCCAATGAAGATCAAAGAATGGTTGGATTGAGACAGATGTTAGACTATGCGAGCTAGAGAGATAGAACTGATGATCAGAGTGTACAATGCTTAAAATCAAGATAGTGGAAGTAACATAACCATGGGTGTGGGATTATAAAAATCTAAGTTGTTAAGATCATAGGAGTTAATCTCTAAGATGAACTGAAGAATAGATTGTTGGAAGTGAGAGGCTAGAGTGATGGGCAGATTCTTTTGTTAGATGTTGAAGCTGCCAAGAATATGACAGGGATGGGGTTAATTTTGTCAAGAAAGGCAGTGAGCTGGATGCTAATATTTTCAATGAATATGGAGGCCAAATTGCATACTTGTTAGTTGAGTAAACCAAGGAGGGATAGTTGGTGGTCCTGCCTGACAGATGTGGGTCTAAGAGGCCTGCGTGTTTGAGGAACAAGGGATGAGAAATTGTTTAGAAGTGGCCAAGAGGAGCTGGGAAGATACCACGTGATGCCCAGGCCCTAGGGTACATGGGAGCAGGAGAAAAACATCATCGTTGCTGGTGAAGGCTGTTGGGGGCAGTAGTGCTGTCAGACAACAGCCAGACTGCTGTTAGAGAAAGAAGGAAAAGGACGCACCTGGAGGAAGTGTTGTAGATAATGGGAATTTGGCTGATAATAGACTCTAAATCTCAGATCAAAGAGTGAAAGGGTTTGTGAGGCAGAGAAGTGATGGGAGACTGGGTCAGATTAGGGGATTACAGGGCTACAGGAGAATAAAGCCTGAGTAATAATGGGAACTTGGAAATCCTGGACTTCTGGCAGTGATTGATTTAAAAGCATAATTGGGGCTTCCCTGGTGGCGCAGTGGTTGAGAGTCTCACTGCCGATGCAGGGGACACGGGTTCGTGACCCAGTCCGGGAAGATCCCACATGCTGTGGAGCGGCTGGGCCTGTGAGTCATGGCCGCTGAGCCTGCGCGTCCGGAGCCTGTGCTCCGCAACGGGAGAGACCACAACAGTGAGGGGCCTGCGTACCGCAAAAAAAAAAAAAAAAAAGCATAATTGGCTTGACTGATCATGATGGCCTTTTAGATGAAGGTGAATACTAAACTCTTGTCATAGCCTTTTCTTAGACTTGTTCTTGGTCAGGTGGTAGGGGTGAGGTGGGTGGTGGCATGGCTGCAGCAAAGACCATCTTACCAGGAGTCCTTGGATTTTCGTGGGCCTCCCTGAATTTCCCGAGGGTGCGGCGGGGTGTCAGGAGGCACTCTGAAGGCAGTGGGTGGTGCTACAGTCCAAACAACAGGGAGGCCCACAGCTGGCAGTCTCCATAGAACTCTGGAAGTCTTACTTAAATTCTTGTTTGCTGAGTTTCAACTTTCTGCCCTATTGAAAGATCAAAGCACCAAATACCCTTAGGATTCAAAATGGTAGAGTCTATAAAATGTTGCTTCACTCCCGGTCACCACTTGGTAAGGAAGGAAAACTGAGTCAACATTTTAGACTTAACTGCTTCTTTTTCCTTACCTCCTCTTAAAATAGTCATTGTTTTATTATTATTAAAACTCTACAACGACGGCAGCCGTTGTTTAGAACTTAGCTCTACTAAAGATGCTTTTCAGGAAGGACTAGTTTAGCACTGTTGGAAGTGCCAGTGCATAGTGATAGAATAAAGCAGATTGAGGGAGTTCCCTGGTGGCCTCGTGGTTAAGATTTGGGGCTTTCACTGCCCATGGCCTGGGTTCAACCAGGGGTTCAATTCCTGGTCGGGGAACTGAGATCCTGCAAGCCGAGTGGTGTGGCCAGAGAAAAAGAAAATAAAAAACCGCAGATTGACTTCTAGTTGGTTTTATTATTATTATTTCTTTTATTATTATTATTTTTTTTGCGGTACGTGGGCCTCTCACTGCTGTGGCCTCTCCTGCTGTGGAGCACAGGCTCCAGACGCGCAGGCTCAGCGGCCATGGCTCACAGGCCCAGCCACTCTGCGTCATGTGGGATCTTCCCGGACTAGGGCACGAACCCACGTCCCCTGCATTGGCAGGTGGACTGTCAACCACTGCGCCACCAGGGAAGCCCAGTTTTATTATTTTTAATATTTATTTATTTGGCTGTACCAGCTCTCAGTTGTAGCATGCTAGATCTTCACTGAAGCATACAGGATCTACTTCCCTGACTAGGGATTGAACCTGGGCCCCCTGCATTGGGAGCGCAGAGTCTTAACCACTGGGCCAGCAGGGGAGTCCCAGTTTTTAATGTCTGCAGACAATGCCCCCTGTATTGCCTTTACCTAAAGTGAATCACTCCCATTTTCCCACCATTCCTACTCCACTATTACTAAGGGAAATTCTAGGAAAAAGCAAAATCCAGACAGCAAAGAAGATTCTTTTCCTCTTGTTCACAGATCACTGCTCAGTTTTGTTACTTAGGGTGTCCCTACACTGCTTGGGGGGTGATGATTGTGGTGAACCAGGGGAAGTGACACCCAGAGGGAGAGGCAGGTGAGTTCACGGAACTCAGCAGGGCCATGGTGCCTGCCAGACAAAGCAACGTTATTGGTGATTTGCAGAAATGCTTTGCAGGCAGAGGGGGCTGCTTTGCAGAGGTAGGACCCTGTGCCAGCAGGTTAGGGCAAGAGCCAGCGCTTCTAGATCTACCCCTAGGTGGGTAAGAAAGAAAGAAGGTCAGTTCTCAGAGAACGCGCAGCCTAAGTAGAGCAAACATCAAATCAGTAAACTTCATAATAGAAAAGAATTTATTTTACTATAGTGTATAATCGGATAAGCAGAATGCTAGGCAAATGTGTACAAAATGTATGGGAAAGTTTCCTGGGAGAAATGACACCTGAATTGACTCTTAAGAGTAGGAGTCAGTGACCTGCTCAATTTATCCTGTTGTGACTTCAGAAGTGGCTCTTGGGTAGATAAGGTATTTGGAGGTGGAGGTGCTCCCCAAAATCCCTTTAAATGAAACATCATAATAGCCCAGATTTACTGAGCATCCACAGTGTGCCAGGTAGACTGCCCAGCGACTCATCATCTAATTTTATCCCCAGTGCAGTCCCTGGGGTATGCGCTATTATCATCCTCATTTTACCAAGGAGGGAAACTGAGGCTTAGAGCAGCCAAGCAACTTTCCAAAGGTCACAAACTACTAAGTGACAAAGATCAAATTTGAATACAGTCCGACTTCACAGTCTAGGATTTAATCTTGCAATCATCTCCCCAAAACAAATCCAGGAGGGCACCTGGATCACTGTTCACTTGAAGCCCTCAGCTACCCATCCCTGTAAGCTGCGTGTAAGACTGACATTGCTCTAATGGGACAGCCCCTGCAGGTATTCATCTGAGCTAGGGTTGGCGAAGGTAAGGATCATCACCAGTGACTATCCCGATGGGTAAGATCCAGGCTTTGTGCTCAGATTTCATCTCTATTACTTCTTGGACATGTGAGCTTGGCTAAGTCACTTACCCTTTCCGAACTCGGCTTCCTCATCCATAGGCTAAAAGACCTATGTCTCAGAATTGTTCTGAAGGTTAAATGCAAGTAGGAGAACTAGCCACTGACACATAGTAGGCGCTTTTCACATGCTACTCTGACATATGTCAAAGTTAACTAAACAGGGCCTATCACAACTGGTTTCTGGAGAAAACATAGCTTACATTCAATTTCATTCTTCCACAGTGACATATTTTGAATCTTAAGTAAAAGACCCCAGGATCGCTATTTATTTTAAACAAACACCTGTCATCGCTCAAATTAGAAACACTTGCCGAACCATGCTACAAAATATTTATAAATTCACAAATGTGTTTTAATTGCTGCTAAGTAAAATGAATTCAGCTGTAGTTTTTCCCTTTATGAAAAACGTGCCTTCATTCCTTTCTCCCCCATCTTAATTAGAATGGTTGAATATCGGATTTGCACAGCCAATGGTATGGTATTTGTGATAAAGGAAAGTTTGGGGATTGGAAGGAAAGGGAGTTGAAGGTGTTGGAGAGAGATGGCTTCACGTGAAAGAGGCACTTGACATTTCAGACGAAAATGAGGCAGGCACTATATCTCTATTTTACCTTGTAACTCCTACCCACAGTGGGAAATCCATTACCTAATTTGTGTAATGTGTTTTCCTTTTCTTTTGATAACATAAGTCTGAAGGTATCCATGCATTTTACTCATCATACTTTTTGTTTTTTTACTAGAGTCCAGGGGGAAAATAATAGCAGTTTTATCTAAAACTTACTAGAATAAATAATGCAGTCTACTTTCATTGGTGATGGTTCTTCAGAAATTGTATCTCTGACCCAGTTTCCTACTAGACTTTTCAACATTAAGATTTTGAGTGTTATTTCGATCTAATTTAGCATAATTTCTGGCAGGAGAGTAATAAACCAAGAACACTCAGGTCAAATTCTACATACACATATGTTTCATTTGGTGTTTGAAAACTTTCAAACAAATATTTTTTAAGAATTGGAAGATTTTACATAAAATCTGGGTTTTGGCTCTCTCTTAGCAAAAATGGAGTATCAAGCAAACCAGTGCCACTCTACCCTATGGCAGTGGTTCTCAAAGTGCAGTCGCTACATCAGCATCACCCAGAAATGCAAATTCATGGGCCCTCCCAGACCTATGAAGTCAGAAACTCAGGGGTTTGGCGCAGCAACCCATATCTTAGTCACCCTCCATGTCACTCTGGTGCACACCAAGTGTGAGACCCTCTGCCCTACGGCAGCAATCTGCTGGAGTTTCCTGGAAGCAGACATCTCTCACTGGTCTTTGATGGCCCGGCTGGCTGTGGACCCAGTTGTAGAAATGATGGGTGTGCCTATACTCACTTGCCTCTGACCTTATTAGGAACAATTTCCTAGCAAGTCCCTGGGGCCAGCCAGCCTCAAGGGTCTGTGATCTCTGCAGTCACAGGGCCCCACTCTCAGAAGAGTCCTGAGTTTGATTTAATGCTCTGCTATTCTGTCTTGAAATTCTTAATCCTTTTATCTTTGATTTTGTGTTTTGTAAGTGAAGTGTGTTGAGACAATGGAGCATGCCTGTGAGCAGAATAGATATACCTGTTGGCAGCATGTATGGGCTTAGGCTGATGGACACAGAGGCAGTGGGCAGCATGCGTGCTGTACAATTGGCCTGGGTGCCCAGTGTCCACGTGCATGCCTGGGGCAGTCCAGGGCACCACGGGTCCCCAAAGAAGTGATGGGATGAACATTCTTTCTGACTATATACAACCAGCACAGGAACTACTGGCACTCAGGCAGTAAACTTCGTCAGTAAATTACTACAAAATAATAGTGTATGCATAGACATTGCAATAAGGCATATTAACAAGTTACTAGCAGACTTCCCTGTTGGCGCAGTGGTTAAGAATCTGCCTAGCAATGCAGGGAACACGGGTTCATATCCCTGGTCTGGGAAGATCCTACATGCCGCAGAGCAACAAGCCCGTGAGCCACAACTACTGAGCCCGTGCTCCACGACAAGAGAAGCCACCGCAGTGAGAAGCCCGAGCACTGCAAGGAAGAATAGCCCCTGCTCGCCGCAACTAGAGAAAGCCCGCGTGCAGCAACGAAGACCCAACACAGCCAAAAAAAAAAAAAAAAAAAAGAAAGAAAGAAAGAAAGAAAGATAAAGATGTTACTAGAATTCTTCAAAAACTTTAGAATCTCTGTGCTTGAAAACAGTTGTACCATTGCAAAGCAACTATTCAGAAGCTTAGAAATAGAAACTAAATTTTAAAATGATCACATTTGATAGAAAAGAATGCTACTTTCATTTGAAGCTTTGGATTAACCAATTATTAGCAAGAAAACAATTTTATATGAATGTTTCCTTGTAATTGAAGATACAGCAGTATAATGCATAAATAGGCATTTGAATTATATACACACCATGAAGCCATTTTCAGTTTCTTGTCTCTGCAAGTTACATAAAATGTCAGAGGAAACATTTAAATGCCATCGTATAAATTTACACTTAAAATTATATTCGGGCTTACACAAATGGATTTGTACAAAGAGTTAAATCTTTTTAGAAAAATTGTTTCTCAAGAATCATTAGTCTAGATATTCTAAAATTTGTATTTCAAAATGCCTTATCAAAAATTTCTCCCAGTATTGTGAAGCATATAAAATACTCTCAACAGCTATAGAAACAGTTGCATCGGCATAAAGTCCTTCTCAAAGCTAAAAATTATAAAAAATCATTTGCTACATTTCATCTGCCAACAATGATTACTTTCAATTATACTGATTGAGAACAAAGTTGCTAAAACTATAAATTTGATTGATCTAATAAAGGAATAGGCAGAAGAGAGAGCCAGAAAAATCTCATGATTGATCAAGATACCATAGTAGTCCTTATTCATAAAGAATTGGCTTTATTAGTATTATTATTTATTGTATAAAAATATGACATGAGGGCTTCCCTGGTGGCGCAGTGGTTGAGAGTCCACCTGCCGATGCAGGGGACGCGGGTTTGTGCCCCAGTCCGGGAAGATCCCACATGCCGCGGAGCGGCTGGGCCCGTGAGCCATGGCTGCTGAGCCTGCGCGTCCGGAGCCTGTGCTCCGGCAACGGGAGAGGCCACAACAGTGAGAGGCCCGTGTACTGCAAAAAAAATGACATGAAAATTTATTTTTGTAATTTATAAGTTTATGTTGTTTTTTATGTATTACTGCTACCCCATTACATTTCATAGTAATAAAATATTTTTAAAGATAGAAGCTTTAGACCCTGGGAAGATGGCGGAAGAGTAAGATGCGGAGATCACCTTCCTCCCCACAGATACATCAGAAATTCGTCTACACGTGGAACAACTCCTACAGAACACCTACTGAACGCTGACAGAAGACCTCAGACCCCCCAAAAGGCAAGAGACTACCCACATACCTGGGTAGGGCAAAAGAAAAAAGAATAAACAGAGACAAAAGGATAGGGACGGGACCTGCACCAGTGGGAGGGAGCCGTGAAGGAGGAAAGGTTTCCACACACTACAAGCCCCTTCGCGGGCAGAGACTGCAGGTGGCGGAGGGGGAAAGCTTCGGAGTAGCGGAGGAGAGCACAGCAACAGGGGTGTGGAGGGCAAAGCGGAGAGAATCCGGCACAGAGGATCGGTGCCCTCAGGCACACACCAGCCTGAGAGGCTTGTCTGCTCGGCCGCCGGGGTGGGCGGGGCTGAGAGCTGAGGCTCGGGTATCGGGTTTCAGTCGGAGCGCAGGGAGAGGACTGGGGCTGGCGGCAGGAAGAGAGCCTGAAGGGGTTAGTGCACCACGGCTAGCCAGGAGGGAGTCCGGGGAAAGGGTCTGGAGCTGCCGAAGAGGCAAGAGACTTTTTCTTCCCTTTTGTTTCCTGGTGCGCGAGGAGAGGGCATTAAGAGGGCTGCTTTGGGAAGCGCCGGAGACGGGCGCGAGCCGCGGCTAAAGGCGCGGACCCCGGAGACGGGCGTGGGACGCTGGGGCTGCTGCTGCTGCCGCCGCCGCCGCGGGGCCTGTGTGCGAGCGCGGGTCACTGTCTGCCCCGCCTTCCGGGGGTCCTGTGCACCCCGCCACTGCCGGGGTCCCGGAAACCGGGGACGGCTTTCCCGGGAAAGGGCACGGAGCGCCTCGGGCTGGTGCAACGTCACGCTGGCCTCTGCCGCCGCAGGCCCGCCCCACACTGCGCGCCCCTCCCTCCCCTCTGCCTGAGTGAGCCAGAGCCCCCGAATCAGCGGCTCCTTTAAACCCGTCCTGTCTGAGCGAAGAACGGACGCCCTCCAGCGACCTACGCGCAGAGGCGGGACCAGGTCCAAGGCTGAGACCCGGGAGCTGTGAGAGCAGAGAAGAGACAGGGAAATCTCTCTGTGCAGCCTCGGAGGCAGCGGATTAAAGCTCCACGGTCCGCTTGATGTGCCCTGCGTCTGTGGAGTGCATGAATGGACAGCGAATCATCCCAAATTGAGGAGGTGGACTTTGAGGACAAGATTTAAGACTTTCCCCCCTTTTCCTCTTTTTACAACGAATTATCCCAAATTAAGGAGGTGGACTTAGCAAGATTTCAGACTTCTCGCCCTTTACCTCTTTTTACAAGGAAGTATCCCAAATTGAGGAGGTGGACTTGGAGAGCAAGATTTTTGATTTTTCCCCCTGCTCTCTTTTTGTGAATGTGTATGTGTATTCTTCTGTGTAAGATTCTCTCTGTATAGCTTTGCTTCCACCATATGTCCCAGGGTTCTATCTGTCCGTTTTTCTTTCTTTTTTTCTTTTTTTTCTTTTTGCGGTATGCTGGCCTCTCACTATTGTGGACTCTCCTGTTGCGGAGCACAGGCTCCGGACGTGCAGGCTCAGCGGCCAGGGTTCACGGGCCCAGCCGCTCCGTGGCATAAGGGATCCTCCCGGACCGGGGCACGAACCAATGTCTCCTGCATCGGCAGGCGGACTCTCAACCACTGCGCCACCAGGGAAGCCCCGTTTTTTTTTCAATAATTACTTTTTAATTTTAATAACGCTACTATATTTCATACTTTATTCTATTTTACTTTACCTGCTCTTTTTTTCCTACTTTCCCTTCCTCCCTCCCTCCCTCTGCCCCTCCTTTCCTTCTTTCTCTCTTTCTTTCCTTCCTCCCTCGCTCCTTCCCTTCTTCCTTTCACTCTTTCTTTTTCTTTCCTTACTCCCTCCCTACCTACCTCCTGTCTTTCTTTCCTTCCTCCCTCCCTCCCACCCCTCTTCCTTTCACTTTCTTTTTCATTCCTTCCTCCCTCCCTCCCTCCTGTCTGTCTTTCTTTCTTTCTTTCTTTCTTTCTTTCTTTCTTTCCTTCCTTCCTCCCTCCCTCCCTCCCTTCTTCCATTCACTCTTCCTTTTTCTTTCATTCCTCCCTCTCTCCCTTCTTTCTTTCTTTCCTTCCATCCTCCTTCCCTCCCTCCCTCCTTTCTTTCTTTCTTACTTCCTTGTTTCCTTCCTTTCTTGCCTTCTTCCTTTCTTTCTCTCTCTCTTTCTTTCTTCTACTAATTCTTTCTTTCTACTTTTTCTCCCTTTTATTCTAAGCCGGGTAGATGAAAGGCTCTTGGTGCTGCATCCAGGAGTCACGGCTGTGCCTCTGAAGTGGGAGAGCCAACTTCAGGACACGGGTCCACAAGAGACCTCCCAGCTCCACATAATATCAAGCACCGAAAATCTCCCAGAGAACTCCATCTCAACACCAGCACCCAGCTTCAGTCAACGACCAGCAAGCTACAGTGCTTGTCACCCTATGCCAAGCAACTAGCAAGGCAGGAACACAACCCAACCCATTAGCAGAGAGGCTACCTAAAAACATAATAAGGCCACAGGCACCCCAAAACACACCACCAGACGTGGACCTGTCCACCAGAAAGACAAGATCGAGCCTCAACCACCAGAACACAGGCACTAGTCCCCCCCACCAGGAAGCCTACACAACCTACTGAAACAACCTTAGCCACTGGGGACAGACACCAAAAACAACGGGAACTACGAATCTGCAGCCTGCAAAAAGGAGACCCCAAACACAGTAACATAAGCAAAATGAGAAGACAGAAAAACACACAGCAGGTGAAGGAGCAAGATAAAAACCTACCAGACCTAACAAATGAAGAGGTAATAGGCAGTCTACCTGAAAAAGAATTCAGAATAATGGTAGTAAAGATGATCCAAGATTCTATTTCCAAGATCCAAAATCTTGGAAATAGAGTAGACAAATTGCAAGAAACAAGGACCTAGAAGAACTAAAGATGAATCAAGCATCGATTAAAAGCACAATAAATGAAATGAAAAATACTCTAGATGGGATCAATAGCAGAATAACAAAGGCAGAAGAACGGATAAGTGAGGTGGAAGATAAAAGAGTGGAAATAACTGATGCAGAGCAAAATAAAGAAAAAAGAATGAAAAGAACAGAGGACAGTCTCAGAGACCTCTGGGACAACATTAAACACACCAACATTCGAATTATAGGGGTTCCAGAAGAAGAAGAGAAAAAGAAAGGGACTGAGAAAATATTTGAAGAGATTATAGTTGAAAACATCCCTAATATGGGAAAGGAAATAGTTAATCAAGTCCAGGAGGCACAGAGAGTCCCATACAGAATAAATCCAAGGAGAAATACGCCAAGACACATATTAATCAAACTGTCAAAAATTAAACACAAAGAAATCATATTAAAAGCAGCAAGGGAAAAACAACAAATAACACACAAGGGAATCCCCATCAGGTTAACAGCTGATCTCTCAGCAGAAACTCTACAAGCCAGAAGGGAGTGGCAGGACATAATTACAGTGATGAAGGAGAGAAACCTGCAACCAAGATTACTCTACCCAGCAAGGATCTCATTCAGATTTGATGGAGAAATTAAAACGTTTACAGACAAGCAAAAGCTGAGAGAGTTCAGCACCACCAAACCAGCTTTACAACAAATGCTAAAGGAACTTCTCTAGGCAAGAAACACAACAGAAGGACTATACCTACAATAACGAACCCAAAGCAATTAAGGAAATGGGAATAGGAACATACATATCAATAATTACCTTAAATGTAAATGGACTAAATGCTCCCACCAAAAGACACAGATTGGCTGAATGGATACAAAAACAAACCCATATATATACTGTCTACAAGAGACCCACTTCAGACCTAGAGACACATACAGATTGAAAGTAAGGGGATGGAAAAAGATATTCCATGCAAATGGAAACCAAAAGAAAGCTGGAATAGCAATTCTTATATCAGACAAAATAGACTTTAAAATAAAGACGATTAGAAGAGACAAAGAAGGACACGACATAATGATCAAGGGATCGATCCAAGAAGAAGCTATAACAATTGTAAATATTTATGCACCCAACATAGGAGCACCTCAATACATAAGGCAAATACTAACAGCCATAAAAGGGGAAATCGACAGTAACACACTCATAGTAGGGGACTTTAACACCCCACTTTCACCAATGGACAGATCATCCAAAATGAAAATAAATAAGGAAACACAAGCTTTAAATGATACATTAAAGAAGATGGACTTAATTGATATTTATAGGACATTCCATCCAAAAACAACAGAATACACATTTTTCTCAAGTGCTCATGGAACATTCTCCAGGATAGATCATATCTTGGGTCACAAATCAAACCTTGGTAAATTTAAGAAAATTGAAATTGTATCAAGTATCTTTTCCGACCACAATGCTATGAGACTAGACATCAATTACAGGAAAAGATCTGTAAAAAATACAAACACATGGAGGCTAAACAATACACTACTCAATAACGAAGTGATCACTGAAGAAATCAAAGAGGAAATAAAAAAATACCTAGAAACGAATGACAATGGAAACACGACGACCCAAAACCTATGGGACACAGAAAAAGCAGTTCTAAGGGGGAAGTTTATAGCAATACAATCCCACCTTAAGAAACAGGAAACATCTCGAGCAAACAACCTGACCCTGCACCTAAAGCAATTAGAGAAAAAAGAACAAAAAACCCCAAAGTTAGCAGAAGGAAAGAAATTATAAAGATCAGATCAGAAATAAATGAAAAAGAAATGAAGGAAATGATAGCAAAGATCAATAAACCTAAAAGCTGGTTCTTTGAGAAGATAAACAAAATAGACAAACCATTAGCCAGACTCATCAAGAAAAAAAGGGAGAAGACTCAAATCAATAGAATTAGAAATGAAAAAGGAGAAGTAACAACTGACACTGCAGAAATACAAAAGATCATGAGAGATTACTACAAGCAACTCTATGCCAATAAAATGGACAACCTGGAAGAAATGGACAAATTCTTAGAAATGCACAACGTACCAAGACTGACTCACGAAGAAATAGCAAATATGAATAGACCAATCACAAGCACTGAAATTGAAACTGTGATTAAAAATCTTCCATCAAACAAAAGCCCAGGACCAGATGGCTTCACAGGCGAATTCTATCAAACATTTAGAGAAGAGCTAACACCCATCCTTCTCAAACTCTTCCAAAATAGAGCAGAGGGAGCAGCACTCCCAAAATCATTGTACG
Source organism: Hyperoodon ampullatus (assembly GCF_949752795.1). Classification (NCBI taxonomy): domain Eukaryota; kingdom Metazoa; phylum Chordata; class Mammalia; order Artiodactyla; family Ziphiidae; genus Hyperoodon; species Hyperoodon ampullatus. The sequence goes on from NC_136921.1 coordinate 17,368,292, forward strand.
AGGCCACCATCACCTTGATACCAAAACCAGGCAAGGATGTCACAAAGAAAGAAAACTACAGGCCAAAATCACTGATGAACATAGATGCAAAAATCCTCAACAAAATACTAGCAAACAGAATCCAACAGCACATTAAAAGGATCATACACCATGATCAAGTGGTGTTTATTCCAGGAATGCAAGGATTCTTCAATATACGCAAATCAATCAGTGTGATACACCATATTAATGAGTTGAAGGAGAAAATCCATATGATCATCTCAATAGATGCAGAGAAAGCTTTCGAAGAAATTCAACACCCATTTATGATAAAAACCCTGCATTAAGAAGGCATAGAGGGAACTTTCCTCAACATAATAAAGGCCATATATGACAAACCCACAGCCAACATCGTCCTCAATGGTGAAAAACTGAAACCATTTCCACTAAGATCAGGAACAAGACAAGGCTGCCCACTCTCACCACTCTTATTCAACTTAGTTTTGGAAGTTTTAGCCACAGCAATCAGAGTAGAAAAGGAAATAAAAGGAATCCAAATCAGAAAAGAAGAAGTGAAGGTGTCACTGTTTGCAGATGACATGATACTATACATAGAGAATCCTAAAGATGCTACCAGAAAACAACTAGAGCTAATCAATGAATTTGGTAAAGTAGCCGGATACAAAATTAATGCACAGAAATCTCTGGCATTCCTGTACACTAATGATGAAAAATCTGAAAATGAAATCAAGAAAACACTCCCATTTACCATTGCAACAAAAAGAATAAAATATCTAGGAATAAACCTACCTAAGGAGACAAAAGACCTGTATGCAGAAAATTATAAGACACTGATGAAAGAAATTAAAGAGGATACAAATAGATGGAGAGATATACCATGCTCCTGGATTGGAAGAATCAATATTGTCAAAATGACTCTACTACCCAAAGCAATCTACAGATTCAATGAAATCCCTATCAAACTCCCACTGGCATTTTTCACAGAACTAGAACAAAAAATTTCAAAATTTGTTTGGAAAAACAAAGGACCCTGAATAGCCAAAGCAATCTTGAGAACGAAAAACGGAGCTGGAGGAATCAGGCTCCCTGACTTCAGACTCTACTACAAAGCTACAGTAATCAAGACAGTATGGTACTGGCACAAAAACAGAAAGATAGATCAATGGAACAGGATAGAAAGCCCAGAGATAAACCCACGCACATATGGTCACCTTATCTTTGATAAAGGAGGCAGGAATGTACAGTGGAGAAAGGACAGCCTCTTCAATAAGTGGTGCTGGGAAAACTGGACAGGGACATGTAAAAGTATGAGATTAGATCATTCCCTAACACCATACACAAAAATAAGCTCAAAATGGATTAAAGACCTAAATGTAAGGCCAGACACTATCAAACTCTTAGAGGAAAACATAGGCAGAACACTCTATGACATAAATCACAGCAAGATCCTTTTGGACCCACCTCCTAGAGAAATGGAACTAAAAACAAAGATAAACAAATGGGACCCAATGAAACTTCAAAGCTTTTGCACAGCAAAGGAAACCATAAAGAAGAACAAAAGACAATCCTCAGAATGGGAGAAATTATTTGCAAATGAAGCAACTGACAAAGGATTAATCTCCAAAATTTATAAACAGCTCATGCAGCTCAATAGCAAAAAAACAAACAACCCAATCCAAAAATGGGCAGAAGACTTCAATAGGCATTTCTCCAAAGAAGATATACAGACTGCCAACAAACACATGAAAGAATGCTCAACATCATTAATCATTAGAGAAATGCAAATCAAAACTACAATGAGATATCATCTCACACCAGTCAGAATGGCCATCATCAAGAAATCTAGAAACAATAAATGCTGGAGAGGGTGTGGAGAAAAGGGAACACTCTTGAACTGCTGGTGGGAATGTGAATTGGTACAGCCACTATGGAGAACAGTATGGAGGTTCCTTAAAAAACTAAAAATAGAACTACCATATGACCCAGCAATCCCACTACTAGTCATATACCCTGAGAAAACCATAATTCAAAAAGAGACATGTACCAAAATGTTCATTGCAGCTCTATTCACAATAGCCCGGAGATGGAAACAACCTAAGTGTCCATCATTGGATGAATGGATAAAGAAGATGTGGCACATATATACAATGGAATATTACTCAGCCATAAAAAGAAACGAAACTGAGCTATTTGTAATGAGGTGGATAGACCTAGAGTCTGTCATACAGAGTGAAGTAAGTCAGAAAGAGAAAGACAAATACCATATGCTAACACATATATATGGAATTAAAAAAAAAATGTCATGAAGAACCTAGGGGTAAAACGGGAATAAAGACACAGACCTACTTGAGAATGGACTTGAGGATATGGGGAGGGTGAAGGGTAAGCTGTGACAAAGCGAAAGAGAGGCATGGACATATATACACTACCAAACGTAAGGTAGATAGATAGTGGGAAGCAGCCGCAGAGCACAGGGAGATCAGCTCGGTGCTATGTGACCGCCTAGAGTGGTGGGATGGGGAGGGTGGGAGGGAGGGAAATGCATGAGGGAAGGGATGTGGGAACAGATATATATGTATGACTGATTCACTTTGTTATAAAGAAGAAACTAATAAAAAAAAAGATAGAAGCTTTATATTTTAGTATCTTAAACAGCATTCTCCCCCTGCTTTTTAACAAGACGTCTTGAATTTTAATTTTGCTCTGTTTCCAAAATTATGTAGCTGGTCTTGCCTGGGACATCTGAGGTAGCCACACTTAAGAGTAGACATGATAAACATGAACAAGAGTAAAGTCAGGAGACTCACTTTCAAAACTCAGCTCTAGGACACTTCGTAAGGTATTTTGTGCTTTCAACGTCCCAAAGGCAGAAATAGTTCTGAGACTGTTCAAGAGTAAAGAAGACCAAAGAGCCATGACAAACAGAAGCAATACAGAAACAGTGATTATATCGTGGATGGAGAAAAAAATTAAAAAGGAACTTTGGGGACATTGGGAAATTTGAATGTGGACTAGATATTAGATGGTGTCACTGAATCAACATTTATTTTATTGTAAGAATGGTAATGCGGTTGTAGAGGAGAATGTCCTGCTCTTAGGGAATGCATGAAATTTTTAGGAGTGAGTTGGTATGATGTTTCTCAAATGGATAAATGAGAGAGGTGATGGGAGGGAGACTGCAGGAGCAAGAGGAATGTGGCTACATGTTAACGGTTGAGGTGGATGAATCTAGCTAAAACGTGTGCCTTGGTAATTGTATTATTTCATTTCTTTGAAGGTTTGAAGTTTCTCAGATTAAAGAAATTGAGAAAATAAATGAATGACAGAGCGTAGGGGGCTTTCTGGGAAGTTGGTAATGTTGCTTATTTAATTAGACATGGATCCTTGTTGCAAGGATGTCTTCAATTTCTAATCATCCACCCGCTATTCACTTATGGTTTGTCTGCTCATTAATGTATATGCTATTTATCAGTTAAGAAGTTTTCAAATGATGCTCTATAATTGAGCAAGCATTACCCAAATGTGATGTACTGTTCTGCTGCTGAGTGAACATATGTCAGTGCTTTCGGAGTGCGAGAGTTTTGCCAGTTAATAAGATGATCACTTTCCTTCTGTTTGTTTTGCACATCAGATTCCAAATTTCACATTCAAAGTTTAAATAAAAAGTTTAGTATGGAAGAAGAGCTGGAGGAATATGAGAAAATGTAACTAGAAACCACTTTCACAAGGGTGGACCCAGGTCTTATGCAGCTTGAAGCTGATATGATTCTGAGGACCCTCCTTAGGGAAGATAATACAAAATTCAACCTGAAAGTAAATATTACTTTAGAAGGTGTTTAGGAAATGAGGGCTCAGAAATTTGACTATCTTTGTCTTCAAGAGAAATCTGCCTCTGGTGTTTATTTTTCATTATTTTAAGTTAGAACAAAGGAAAAACTTTATTCCTGTTTCGATTCCTCTTATTTCAGTCATTATTATATTTACTATATTCTTGTTGCTTCTCCTGGGCACCTCCAATAACAGTTCTTTTTTTTTTTTTCATGACCAAGGGAGCAAGATTTCTCTGTTTGCTTCTAAACAATGGCTGGAAGAGAAGCATTCAATCATTATACTAGTAGGATGGAAATGAGAGGATTAGAGTAGAATCTCTGACTGCCTCCCCTGTCTAAAATGACATAAAATGATACACATCCCACTAGTATCACCAAACTCAGGGCCTAGCACGTGTGCCAGATACCACGTAACAGCTTACGAGTGATCAAATTGATTTTGGTTTAGTCCTCCCAATGGCCTTCTGAGATGGGACTTATTATTCCCATTATGTAACTGAAAACATTTTCCCCAAGTTCAACCAGAGAGTAGTGCCTGAGCCAGAATTTAAATTAGGATGTTGTGTTCCCAAAGCCTGTGCTCTAACCATTACACCTGCTGTCCTATAACTTGTTCCTGTTATAGGACAAGTTATTCCACACCCTGGGACATTCAAATGATTGCTCTCTTGAGTTCAGGATGTGGCATCTGCTTTTCATGCTTCTAATAAAAGAGGGTAATACAGAATAGTTGAATGTTAACGTTGAGACTGTCTATAGCAACGGGGCAAAAGGAATAAGCTCACTGTGGCTATGTAGCTTAGGCTCTTGTTTCTAACAAGACAAGCCCTTCCTACTCAGCTCATGTAAACTCTCCAGAATGCCAAAAGGGGAAAAAAGAATGAATAGAAAAATGCCTCTGGCAGATGTACATTTGGTTTTTTTTTCACATTCATTTTCATACTTAATTCACTAAATTAATGCAATTTCCTAGTTCCTTTTCCTAATTAAATTATTTTCTCTTATACCAGCCAACTAAGCTTACCAAGATAGTTTAGGGACATTATCATTTTGGTTTTTTGAAACAACTCATTTTGCCCCATTTTAGAGAGGTTTTATGAAACTCATGCTCCAAAGGCAATCAACTTCTCTTTCTCTCTCCCCTCTCTCTTCCTTTCTCTTTAAGGAACTGACAAACATAAATAAATATACCTCAAGATTTCACTTATCAATGAACATATCCAGGTTCAAATTTTTTTCTATAAAAGATCATATGGAGGGCTTCCCTGGTGATGCAGTGGTGGAAAGTCCACCTGCCGATGCAGGGGACACGGGTTCGTGCCCCGGTCCGGGAAGATCCCACATGCTGCAGAGCAGCTGGGCCCGTGAGCCATGGCCACTGAGCCTATGCATCCGGAGCCTGTGCTCCGCAACGGGAGAGGCCACAACAGTGAGAGGCCCACGTACCGCAAAAAAAAAAAAAAAAAAAAAAAATCATATGGAAAACTTATGCACTCTTCCTGCCTTTTATAAACTCCAAATCAGCGTCAATCAGTCTGTCTTGATTTGGTATCAATCCCCAGAAATTTGACTGGCAAAATTTAAATAGGTGTCAGGACGAGCTGAAAAGGGACAATCAGGGGTGGATAAAAAACAGATAATCTTTTGAAGGCAGCATCTGAGAACATTTGGTAAAATCAGGCGACCCTCGCACCGCCAGCAACCTCGGGTCTCATTAGACCTTTCTTTCTGGCTTGAAAGGCCTCTGCCTTCATTTCGTGACACTGTCCATGGACCAGTTTTCTGCAGTACACAAAACAGATATGTTTTCCTTCCAGTTCTGGCAAACAAGTCTTGTCTTTCATTATAAAGACATGTTTATTGATGTTGAGACAAGCCGAGTTCCTACTTCCACTTGTGTTTGAATTCCTGGGCTGTGGCTGAGGCTCTCTGAAAGGAGGCATGGAATCACTATTGGCTGCTAGTTCAGAACTGATTCTTTGGAGTTCAAGCTTCTTTCTAGTAACACAAGACATAGAGCAAATAATAAATACATCAACTTTTGATAAAATGGTGTTTTACCTGGGAGTAGTGGGTGGGGTAGCTGAAAATATTTTCAGCTATTGTCTGAAATTGAAATGGCAGATAATGACATCAATTTAAATGCCATTTTTGTAGTGTTAGAAATATTTGGGGTGGCGAAAATGCTCGTTTGGGTTTTCCCATAAGACGTTATGGAAAAATCCGAATGAACTTTTTGGCCAAGCTAATACCTCTAGTATTTATTCTCTCTCTTCCACTCTCTCCTTTTGGGAGGACTCCAGCCCCATATTTCTTGGGAGTAGAGAATGAGATCCTTTTGGATTGCCACCCTGAGCCACATTTATGATGGACAGGACTAAAGTTTCTTGAGGTTCATCTTTACATGTGTCTCTTGGAATACACCTTAACTAAACTACACTTGGGAAACTGGACAAGACCCTCCCCCATCCAGGGTGCAGCCAAGATGCCTCACAGCTCTTTGGAGAAGGGTGAAATGTGTTTGTTTTTCTATGATAAAAATCTTTTAAGGATCAATCTTACAGTTTTCTTTCCTGTTGGAGATGCCAAGGTAAAATTTAGGGCCCAATTATTAGGCAGTCATTCATTGCAGCTGATAGTAAAAGAACTCTATAAAATACTGTATTGTCTTTCTTTACCACTATTATGTCCATGCAATGGTAGTAAATAACATTAAGAGATAAAATTTAACACTAAATTTAGTAGAAACCATGGACTTTACATGAGCCTATAAATTCTCCCTAACCAAATTCAGTCATTATTCAACAAAGTTTTGTTCAATGTGACAAAATGAAGAAAACTGACTTAAAATTTGCCTGAAACCTTGCTGCAGTGACCAATCTACCTCATCAGAGGCAACGGTGAGCAGTGATTGATGCTAAACACTGAATACAAGAAGCAGAGGTTAGAAGCAGAGAGTACTGAAGCTTACAAATAAACAGCGACTAATTAACCCTACGTGATTTAGACGAGGCCACCTGGCTATTGTAGAGGTTATGAAATGGAGGCAGCGGGGAAGGAAAAGGATGAACTCAGCAACCTCAAAGAGCGAAGTGTGGGATTTCGTATAGGTAGCCCTCTACGGTTGACAAACTATGCTTGGAAATTATGCAGGCACAGCAGGAGCTGGAGCACAAGGGAAAACATGGAGCCATGAAACTGTGCTTCTAACTGTCTTGACTTGTTTGTTAAACATGCAAATAATTACAGGCTGACTGGTGACAACAAAAAGAAATTTATCTTTGGAGTCTCAGACTACTGCTGGTGGAAGGAGAATGGACGATTACCTGGAGGGGTTGTCTCCCTCTCACCTTAACATTTATAGAAATAGCAGCTGGGATTCAAGATGTTTTCTGCCTAAGGTCACGTCTCAAGTGAGTAGCAGGCTCAGTTAGAACCCGTGTCTCCTTAATTCTTCTTTTAGCATCCGGTCATCCTCCAGATATAACCAAAACTTGGCACAAATGAAAATGGTAAATGTCCATATGCAAAGCCTCAGACAAAGCCTGTAAATATTTGTGAAATTACACTTACCCTGGCTTTTCCCAGGGTTACATTTAATTATCTTTTTGATGGATTATATGCAGATGTATGATTATATGAGACAAATGGGAAAAGGAAAAGGGGAAAATGCATGAGGTGGGTATAGTTTTCTGTAACTCTTTTAAATGTCAAACTCAGATTCTGACAATAGAAACATAATGAGAAATGCTGTGATTTTCCAAAAAGGAGCTTTTTTAAAAAAAATTTGTAGCCATAACACTGAAAATGATAGAACTGATCCTGTAGAAGCTTTTAAAAATGTGGTCAATTAAAAACATACTGCCCAGTAAGTAGGAAAACTAGATATCATTACCAATGGGGGTTGGTCAGGTCAGTCTGGTACTGGTTAGGTTATCTTGTATGGAAGCCCTGCATGTGATATCCGCTCCAGATGGAGAGATGAACTGTGGATGGATATTATGTATGCCTTACTGTAGTATCTTGCTCACTCATCTTAGAATATTTTATTAAAAAAAAAACATCTAAGCCTGCCATCCTACCTCCAAAATGATGAGATTAGATTTATGTTCAGATATTTTTTAAAAGGCCATGCTAACACATTTCTTATCAGAGACATTACTTTGGGTTTCTTGGTTTTTAATCAGTTAGATAGGCAGATTTGTTCAGAAAATGCAGAATGATTGAGTTACAGATTGATGGAATAATTGAATGGGTGAAGGCTGGTACTGCCAAGTAATACTTAGAAAGTAGTATTAACCTTATCGGACTTTCTGGTACTTTTATATAGTAAATTGTTAGCCAAATGCATGCAATTAAGCAGGGCCTACAGAAGACAAGGTGATTCAAAGATTTGTCTCCTTCTGTATTGCCTCTAGCTAGAGATAGAAAATAAGAGTGAACAAAAAATTGACAGTGGCAGCCAATCAGAAGACTTTCTGATGGAAACTTTCTCTCTGAACTCTAAATAAAGGTAAGCTTGATTTTGTATCATCAAACTTACCACCCAGAGAGTTTTATACACATGCCATGCAGTGCTTCATCATAAGATTCCACAAAAATTATGTCTCCACAAGTCAAGAGTTTTATAGCCATTTAAAATTTCTACATCTAGTTGGTTAGTGTTTTTCTCTTTCAAAAACCTTTTCTCTCTAACTGCTCATTTTTACTTGGTCTTCTAGTAAGGAAGAAAGTGGAGCAGAAAAAAATGTTATGTCAGATAAAATGGTGTGATGCAATTCAATTTACTAAGTATACTTTAACTACCGCCTGCAAGGCCTGTGCTAAATTCTTGAAGTTTGAGTTTAGCCATTTTCACAGACTTTATTTATGCAGTTCTTGGGGTTCTGACCCTGGAAATGTCCAGATTCTAGCTGCTCCCTCTCTTCAAATTCAAGAAAAAGTAGTCCCAAGAAAGGTCTTTAGTGTATTCTAAGGGTTTTGGGAGGGCCTGTTGAAATATATTCATTGAAGAGTAGTTTAGGAGCTCTGCTGACACATATGTCATTGAACTTGAATCTCTCTTTTAATGGGAAATAATAAAGTATGAAACAAAAAGTTTACACTGAAAACATTCTTGATAAAAATTTTTAAGCCTCTGCCCTTCTAAAAGTTATCCATATGTATGCTGTCTACAGGAGATACTTGTTCCAAACATTCTGCAGGAGAGAATAATTTAGTCAGTATGGAACCATTATTAACCTAAGAGTGAAGAATCAGAGTGCTGCTCAAAGTAAGGCTCATATGAACGTAAAGAAGGGAATAGAGAGGAATTTGAGATTGACTGGACATGAGAGACAAAGCAGATTCTGCTGCATCACAATTTTAGGCCAAGATTATTTCAAGAGCCTTCCAACAAGCTTCCCTTCTTCCTTCTTCCTTTCTCCAAGTTATCTTAAGCTTTCATTCAGTATAGTAGCTTTGAGATCTTCTTTAAAACTATTTTTTAAAATCATATGTGACTTACAATCTTGAAAACCTCAAATGAATAAAATGCGAAAAGTTTCTTTAAAATACCCCATGCACGTTCTCATAACATCAGTTTTCCCATTCTCACCTCCACACTTCTGCAAAGCTCCTCTCTTCCCCATTACTTTATGTTCATTTGTAGGCTCCCCTAGTGCTACCCACTTTAAGAGAATGGATAACCAAGGAAGTGGATCCAGACCAAGGTTAGCATCATTTCCTGTCTGGTCACTCAGCACCATCCCTCTCACCACTTTTCTCTCCACTCTCTCTGCCTTGGCAGTTTTCAAAATGAATCCTTGCACTGAAATCTCCAATTACATCCTCTTATCATTACCATTGTTAATTAGCCCACAGAATCTTCACCCAAATATTAGATATGCAGAGACAAGTTTGTCCCTTCTGATGTTCAGGGACTTGTGTAACCCTATTATTATATAGATTGTCAACATACAGGGAGATGCATTGTACTTGTTAAGAATCTCCTTTAGATGTCAAGCCTTAATTTAATTTGTAGGTGCATTACCTTGCTGGAACAATCCGGCTCTGCTCTTAAAATACACCACACACACCTGAATCAACATGGCTTACTCCTGGCAAGTAGGAGTGTTGCTCCAAAGTGGGTGATTCACTCTCTATTAACAACTTACTACAATGACCTAATCAAATGAGTTTGTTTCTTCTAAAATAGAAACTGTATCTACAGTTAGCTTGGAGTCACCAAAGATAGAGAAAAGAAAGTTGAAGGAGTAAGTGCGATCTTCCTTAGGGCATAGATTCTATAGTACCTAGAACAGAATGGGAGTTAGAAGATATGGTTTTTAGTGAGAGTATAAGATAGAAGACCAGAAAGAGAAAATTAATTTTTTTGAAAGAAAGATGATGAGCTACTACTACACACCAATTCAAATGACGTAAAAAAAAAAAAAAAAAAAAAAAAACCTACAACACCAGATGCTGGTGAGGATGCGGAGCAACTGGAACTCTCATACATTGCTGTTGGGGATGCAAAATGGTACAGCCACTTTGGAAACAAAAGATACAGTTCTCATATGATTCAGCATCCCATTCTTAGGAATTTACCTAAGTGAAAGGAAAATTTATGTTCTTATAAAAACCTATATGTGAATGTTTACAGCAGTTCTATTCATCATTACCAAACCCTAGAAAAACTCCAACTATCTTTCAATGCATGAGTAAACAATACATGATACATCAATATAATGGAAAACTACTCAGCAATAAAAAGGAATGGACTGCTGACACATGGAAGAGCTTGGCTGGATCTCAAAACCACTATAATGAGTGAAAAAAGACAGCAATTTCAAAAGATTGCATACTGAGTGATTCTTTTTATAGGAAGTCTCAAAAGGCTAAAACTATAGTGACAGAGAACAGATCAGAGGTTGCCAGGGAGTAGAGGTGGAGGAAGGAGTGATTGTAAAGAAACAGCATGAGGGAATTTTCGGGTGTGCAAGAGCTGTTTTGTATCCTGATTATTGTAGTGTTTACTTGAATGTACGCATGTGTTAAAATTCATAGAACTGTACATCTGAAAAAGATAATTCTACTGCATATTAATGATAAGTTCAACTTTAATAAAGAGGTAGGAAGATGGACAGAAAAGAATATCAAACATTCTTTCTTTGAAATTTAAGTACAATTTTTACAAAAGAAACCAGTGCCAAAGGGATTTCTTTCTAGTTGCACATAGAAGTCAAAGAAACTACTGAATCCCTACCAGACAAGCTGCTAGGAATTCATGATTTTATTTTTCCAGTTGGAATAAAGCTAGTTTTCTGATCTACAAAGTGGAGAATTGCAAGAGGAATTTATGTTTATATTATGATAGAAACCACAAAACAGTCACATCCCCTCCCCCCGCTTGCTATTCATTTCTTGAAAGAGAGGCTTGACTCAAATGTAGACCTATAAAAAATATTTCCTGAAGAAAGTTGAAAGTTTAAATCAACATATTATCTTTGGAAATGACATTTGCTAATGAAAAACCATCGGCTTCTTTAACAGGCAAGTTTCTCTTCTGCCCTTTCATGGCTTTGAGAGTGGTTACCATGGAAAGAGACCAGAGCAAAGTAAGAGGGTTGCAGTTTTTTTTTTTTTTTTTTTGGCTTCGCTCTTTGGCTTTTGCTGTTTATGCCTAACATTCCCAAGAATTTATGGGCTTAATCAGCAGTCAAGAGACACAGCTTTGTTGCTTACCTGGCTAGTTGGGACTTTATGTAGCGATACATTTCAAATATTCATCAATCCACATAGTAAGGTAATTCCTTTATGGTTTTTATACAGCATCATGCTTTTCACTGTGTGCATGGATGTGGTCTTAAAATTAGGCTACACATTTACCAGATCCTTATTGTAGGTTCTTCATACCAAGAGTTTACCATGGTATATGTTTTCTCCTTTGTGATATTTTTTTCTTAACATGGGGAAGTGTTTGTTTACTAAACTAACTTAATTTGTTGTTTGTTTAGCAATCTGATGCTTTTGTACAGAGTTAGACATTTCACAGTTCTAATGGCTGTATCCATCTTCTGAAATCTATTGTCTCTTCTCTACTCACGTCTAAAGACGGCTATTGTTGTTTTAAACACAACAAAACAAAGCAAAACAAAGATATCTGTGACAGAACATGAGAGCCTAGAACAGGAGTCAACAACCTGTGACCTGTAGGCTGGTTGCTTGTTTTTGTAAATAAAGTTTTATTGGAACACTGCCACACCCCTTTGTTTATATATCATCATTGTTTATTTCATGGTCCAATGGTAGAGTTGGGTAGCTGTGACAGAAACTGTATGGCACACATAGCCCAAAATATTTACTTACTGGCTCTTTACAGAAAAAGTGTGTTGAGCCCCAGACAGAATATTGATCTTAACCAGTGCTTCATTTTTGTTATGACAAATCTTATCTTAACCTTTTAAAAAGCTCAAGTTATACACAAATGAAAACTCAGTTCGTTCATTTTGAAAACACCTTGGGAGGACATTAAATGGAATTTGAAATTAAGCATTGGATTGATCCATTGAGAGGCTGCTTCTCAAAGCCTGAATGTAGAAGGCCTAGAGCTGGGTTTCCACAATGAAATCCACATGCAGTGTTCACAAACCTGAAACGTCAAAGGTCCCTGCCATCCTTAGCCCTGCTAAAGCAATGGGGAAAGCATCACCAGAAGAATGGGCATTTGAGTAATGACAGTGTGCTAGGTAACTCTTAACCTGGAAGGTACATATATATTTTTCACCCTAAGTCTTAGCATATATTTTTTTAAAAAACAACCCTTCCATCTCTGAGGCATAAATTGGAGACTATTAACAGAAGGAATTTTGATCATTCAAAGTCGTCACTCAGAAAAATTGTCTTTAGGATTTCCTTTGTTAGGCAGATTTGTATAATAGCTAAAAAAAAAAAAAAAAAAAAAGAAAGAAAAAAGCACCAACCAGTACGAATGGAACCAGTTAACCCACCGTTCTCTCCTTCTCTATGTGGGATTATGAGTGGGTTATATTGATTTGAATCCCCAATTTTCATTGGCTCCAAAACCTTACCTGATTGATGTCAAGAGATACAGTCTGTGTAAGTCTCCCACTCCCCTAACATATCTAAGGTTTCCCAGGATTGTTTATAAAGTCCATACCTCAGTCCTGGGTGTTGCTGCCCCACAAGCTGTAATACCCAGTGCCAATTCCCTACAGCCCAAATCTGGAGGATGCTGTGAACTTGCCCCATTGAGGCAAGACTTACCTTCTGTCATCTGGTTGCTGCTGTGGTACCATGCATGATGTCTGGGAGACCCACCCCTTCTGTTTATAGAAGGGTAGCTGCCTATGCATCCTCCTCCATTCTATGATGCACACGCTGCTGGGTGGCTATACCAGGCTGGGCTTCAGGACCACCTGCACACTCTACTAGGGGCATTTCTTTGCTCTCTTCTATGACCCTCAGACCTAATGTTATCTGCCTGATATATGCACTCTCATCCTTGTGAGGTCACCTCCACGACTTTTCTTGTCTTTCCTATAATCTGGGTTATTCTAAGAATCAGGGATGCATGTTTGAATCTCTAATAAGAACAGAATGTAATCTTGGTTCCCCCCAGCGGATCTCCTTTTTATCTATGTCAATTAGAAACAAGCAGATTCTTGAGAAGAGGGATCCAACCAATTCTACTCTCATCAAAATCCAAGCCTTAAACTCCAGTGGGTTCTTTAGGGTAGGAGATTTCATTGAGTTATTTTACCACCATGTTTGAGCCTCATAGCTTCTCCATTCAAGCACTGGTGAAGTAAAAATGCTGCTGTTGAACTCTAAGTAGTAGGGGTAAAAAACTGCATATGTTCACTTTTGAACTTTGCAATTATCAAAGTTGGGGGTTCAAAACGTGGTCTCAGCACCATCTGCAATAGAATCTTCTGAGCATTCTGAAAATATTGATTACCACCATGTTCCCTAATAACCCAGGGTGGGACCTAGGAACTTGTTAACGAGAAAACATATCAGTAAATAACAAGCAAGTGTACACAGTAGATATATCTATGTATTATTAGCAATTTTCTATACATATGTATGTTTGCTAGAAAACTGCATATAATTAATTCTATAACATGCACCTGATTCTTTTCAATCAATCTTTTAATTTCCTATAAATCTATGTCCCCAGGGGATCTGTCCTGAGCTAAGTTTGACCATCTTGGAACATTCCTTCTAGCAATATTCCCACCAAAAGGAGTATCTTAAATTGAAACCCAATACAGACATATATCAACAAACATCTAAATGTTTTAAAAATACCCACCTAAAAGAGCATTCTTCAGATTTCATCATCCAGTTGGTTGATGCCATATAGATACTGAGTAGAAGGCTCACTGACACACAAAAAGATTGCCTACAAAAGTAAATGGAACTAAAAGTAATACTTTTCTGATAAACCATTATGTACTTAAAAGTAGTGGGGGACTGGGCTTGGGCTGAAAGCTGAGATACAGACTGTTACAAACCCCAGTCAGTGCTGTAGTCTTCTTTTTTCCTCTGGTTATTTTGCGGTCCTTATGTTGTCTTTTACACCCAGAGGTAGTGAGAGTGAAAAGTTTGGAAATCATCTCCTTGTCAAAAGAAAGGCAGAGATTTAAGAAGATCCAACAACCATAAATTCTGGATCAGTGTTCTGGGAAATTCATGTTCTTCAATGGGATATCTACCCATACGTCATAAAAAAATCTTCATATATTTGGGATGCCTGGTATTAATCATCTAAAAAGTTGGAAAAAGTAGATGAGATAAAACTTATCTCCCCTCCTGCAGTTTTCACTGGATTGCTGTTTTGGCAGACAGAGAATTGGACACTAGTGTACTGAAAAGTGTAAATTTCTATTCATAAATATAATAATAAATATTATAAATATTTGAATATTATAATAAATAATAAATATTATAAATATTTAAATGTGTAATCTTTATTCCATGTTTTGATCACCTGTCAAAGAACAGCTTTAAGGCAGTCAGTCTGTCTGCTATATTGTGTTATAGTATTTCGTTCTTTTTTTTAATTTAAGTATAGTTGATGTAAAATATACTTTATTCTTAATTGTTTTCTGATGCCTTTTCTTCTCCTCCCTCCATGGCATCACACTTTTTTTTTCTTTTTCTTCTTTTTTTCTGGCTCCTTCTGTCTGCCTCTTCTTCTTTTTCCTCATTTGTCACTCTTGTATAGCTTTGTGCCTGAAACTAGGTCATGAGACTGTCAAGATGTCAGCTTCAAATTTAGTTCTCAATTCCCTTTCTTTAAACCACTTTATGCTTTGGGGATGATTTGCTCTTCTTTGTGGTTAGATGGAGCAATTTGAATACCCTTCCTATTGCACATGAGTTTTTCCTTATATATACCTGCTTAGATGGCTTCTTATAAGTTATTATGCATTGGTATTCACACATTACAGCACCTGGGTTGTCTTTAAAAACCTTCAGATCTTGATAAATTAAATGAAAAAAAAGAGAAAAGCACTTTACAAAAGGAACATAAAGTTAATTTTTGTCACCACATTTATAAAAGAGTTCCACTAACCGAATACAGCCTACTTCTTACAAACACAATTATGGTTATGCCTCATTGAGGGAAAAGATTTTTAAGTATTAAAAATAAAGTAAGCCACAGAAAACTCAAATATCCTCCCCTAGGAACAAATAGTAAAATCTGGTGTTCATTAAAATACTTGAATGTTAATGGAAGAAAAAATGTCAGCCCTGGGTCTCCATTTCTTTGGACAAAGACAGTGTGGTTTCTCAGTTTTCTCAAGGCCTGGCCTACTTAGGATCTGGTGAGACTCTTTGGAGACAGGAAATATGAGGTTGGATGTAGAGTGCAAATGGGTGAAATGGTTTGGGGTACATCTCCTTGACTTTCCCCATGGGAGCACAATCAGGGACCAGGAGCCCACTCCCCTTGTGGGTCCTCTCTATTTCCAGAGATCTCACTGCCACTGAAGTGGGAAAAGAGGTCTACAGAAAAACATGACAAAATAAGACAAGACCAAATGTGGAGATTTTAGAGGATCTATAGGTTTCAAAGTGTAGGTAGACAAGGAAGACATTGCAAAAATCAACAGCATCATAAAGAAAATGGTCCTCCCATCCCCTCTCCCCCAACCCTCCCCCCTATACACACACATTTGCCTTCTTGCCCTTCCCTCCTGCTAGACCCTTAGCCAAAGCAGGACAGTCCACAGGCATCTGCCTGGGTTTCTTCCCTTTAATTGGCCATACTAGTTAACATTCCACCATTAAGAGTCATTTTTGTTGTAGGCTTCCCTCCCCTTTTACATCTTAATTTTATTTTCAATGCAAATAATTCCTGGAAGATCAAAAGACTGTCAGTTATTAATACTTCAGAGTAAACTAATTGAATCAGATTGTCTTCCGTATGATTCCTAGATAAAACCAGCTGTGCTAAAGAAATAAGACCCCTGCAGGGTAAGGAGGGGATTTGTTGGAGAGAACTCTGGCTGGAGGGAAGGTAGAGGAGGTCTCTGTAGGTAATAGAATCTGAGGCTGGGGGTTGCTTGCTGGTTCTGGGTATCTAGAGGTGTGTGGAGTGGAGCAAAAAAGGCGGGTAGGAGGCTGTCAAGGTCAATACTGGATTATTTGAAATGTTTGCCCCTGGCCATGGAAGGGAGGAAAGCTCCCAGCCTGATGACTTCCAGGAAAAGAGCTGGAAGAGTTTTATGAAAAAGAGTCAACAGTCAAATTTCCGACTTGCCAATTAGGTGAAAGGCAGTGATAACTTCATTCTGTGTTCATTGAAATATTTGTTGCTAGTTCTCTATCCTTCTAAACTGATGTATGCGTGTGCCAAATTCTGGCACATATTATATGCTAAATAAATGATGGGCATCATTAGTAGTAATATGTTTTTAAAATTATAAATGATCTCTTATTAATGTATATAAAATTAATCAATTACTTGACTAATTACAGTTAATTAATTAAATTTTATACACATCAGTAAGAGATTATTTATGATTTTGAGTAGGTAACATATAAAGAGAATATACAAGCTCAAGAATTAATTGAGAAAAAATATACATAAATAAAATGATTACTTTTCAAATTATAGAAACAGTAGTAGATAGAAATATAGTGGTTAATACAAAATGTTTTCCAAAAATGGAATCATTCTACAATGATATTTTATATTTTTTTCACTAAATATTTAGTAGACGGAATAGTCAGTAAATAGAGGCACATATTATTTTTAACACCTGAAAAGCATTCTATTATGTAAAGTCACATATTTAACAAATCAATTTTTGATATACTCTTAGGCTTTCTGGTTTTTAAAAATATATTATTATAAACAACACTGGAATAAACTTCTATGGCTCTATATTTTTATTCTAAAACCTTGGTAGTGAACAAGGACTTTCTAAACATTATACCAAAGGCAGAACCATGAAGAAAAAGTCTAAATTTCTCTACCAAAAACACAAAAATTATACTACTGAAAAAAGGGTGGAAACAAACTCAATCTCAAAAAGAATTTTAAAAGACAAGTGACAAACTGAGATTTGCAACATAAGTAGTAAAAGTAAATATCCTCAATATAAAAAGCATATTCATGAATCAAAAATATGACTCTCTTAATAGAAATATGGGAGAAGACCTTATACAGGCAGGTAATAAAAAATCAAGTTGCTGATAATGAGATGCCTTCTTTTTGCCAAAGATCAAACATTATTTTTAAAGTAATTCTCAGGGTCAGTGAGGGGATGGGGAAATTAATGTTTTTAACACATTTTGCCCTTTCTTTTTCTACAAGTTTTCCATATAATTGCATCTATCCTTATCTTTAAATATCATATATATTTCAACTACACCTAATTATGTACACCTCGCCGCTGGGCTTCACAGCCATACAGAGACCTGCCTACTTGAGTTATCTAGTATATCTGACAAATATCTGAAAATTTACAAATCCAAACAGCATTTTTACTTTTTTTCTCAAGCCTGGCCCTCTCCCAGTCTTTATTCATCCAGAGGGTCCAAGTATCAGAGTAGAATTATTCTTCATACCATCCTTCTTTCTCTCCACACTCAGTATCACCAAGTCCTATCAGCACATCTCCAAGTATGTTATCAGTTCAGCCACTTCTTTGCAGCTCTATCAAGATGGCCCCAGTCCAGGCCATCATCCACCATTTCCTGAATTACAGAATGAGCTTCCTAATTGCCCCCTTCAACTGCTTTCCCCTCCTTCCTCACTGATTTTTCCACTGGGCAATCAGAATGATACTTTTCAAATGTAATTAGATCATGCTTCTTCCAGGCTTGAAACTCTTCAATGGCTTTTCATTACCCTTCTGTTAAATTCAAACATTTGGTACCTAGAAGAGCACATAGTAGGCACACATAAGTATTTATTGAATGAATGGTTACCAAGGCCCTACGTGGCATGGCCACTACTCACTGTTGGAGCCTTACTCAAGGCAGTCTTTTGCCCTCTGTCTTTCTCCTCTTCTTCCCTTCTCTTCCACGTTCCCCCAGGGTCCCCAAATGTGCCAAGTCCTTGCCTGGGTCAGGGGCTTTGCCCCCACACCTTCCCTGCCCCTGGAATGCCCTTGCCCTGCTCTCAGAGGGCTGTTTCCTCCTTGCCATTCAGGACCCAGCAGGGAGGTGCTACCTCCTCGTGAGGTCTTCCCTGAACATATCATCTAAAGTAGATTCACTCTGTGATCCTGTCTCATACTGCCTGCATTGTTTTCCTCCACGTGACTTAACAGAGTCTGTATTTATTGTCTAATTGGGAGGCCTCTAGGGCAGTGACGTCAACTATATTTGGCTCTAATTGTATCCTTTCTTTTTTTTTGTTTTTTGATTGAGGTGTAGTTGTGTTAGTTTCATGTGTACAGCAAAAAGATTCAGATATATATATATATTATATACACACACATATATATATATATTCTTTTTCAGATTCTTTTCCATTATGGTTTATCACAGGATACTGAATATAGTTCCCTGTGTTATACAGTAGGTCCTTGTTGTTTATCTATTTTATATATAGTAGTTTGTATCTGCTAATCCCTAACACCTAATTTATCCCTCTACCTCCCCTCCTCTTCCTCTTTGGTAACCAGAAGTTTGTTTTCTATGTCTGTGAGTCTATATCTGTTTTGTAAATAAGTTCATTTGTATCTTTTTTTTTTTAGATTCCACACATAAGCGATATCATGTAATATTTGTCTTTCTCTACCTGACTTACTTCTCTTAGTATGATAATCTCTAGGTCCATCCATGTTGCTGCAAATAGCATTATTTCATTCTTTTTCATGGCTGAGTAATATTCTATTGTGTATATATACCACATCTTCTTTATCCATTCATCCATTGCTGGACATTTAGTTTGCTTCGATGGCTTAGCTATTGTAAATAGTGCTACTAGGGACATTGGGGTTTACGTATCTTTTTGACTTAAGTGTTTTCATCTTTTTGGATATATGCTCAGGAGTGGAATTGCTAGATCATATGGCAGCTCTATTTTTAGTTTTTGAAGGAACCTCCATACTGTTCTCCATAGTTGCTGCACCAATTTACATTCCCACCGACAGCGTAGGAGGGTTCCCTTTTCTCTACACCCTCTCCAGCAGTTATTGTTTATAGAATTTTGAATGATGGTCATTCTGACCCATGTGAGGTGATACCCCACTGTAGTTTTGATTTGTATTTCTCTAGTAATTAGCGATGTTGAGTATTTTTCATGTGCCTACTCCAATTTTATTCTTCATGCTTCCCATAATAGTGTAATTTGTAAGCCAAGAAAGAAGTGACAAAATCATAGAAGTTAATAATTAGTACATTTTGAAAACTTTTTCTCTGCTGGACGCTCTGCCTTGAAAGGAACAATACACATAAATACAGGTAAATCATACATGGAGTTAGAAGAGTACCTGATGCCTGGTGAGCTGCAGTGATATTTCTAAGCCTATATTCTCTTGTTGAATCTTCCTAGTCACCCCACACAGAAGTCTCTACTTCTTATTTTACATGTGAGAAAACTGGATGGGGCTTAAAGAAGTTAAGGAAGTGCCAGAATCTGGACCCAAGCCCAGGTCCTTCTGGCCCAATCTTTCTGTCTCCAGTTAGGAGTGCCTTTGGTGTCACACCATTTGCTAAGGAGTCGCCATCCCTGTAGGGCTGACCTTGACCTGAGACACTGCCCAATTGGAGTAGGATCTTCTACTCTTTTCCCAGACTCCAGAGTTGGATGGGGAAATAGGCATAGACACTCCTCAGGGAGAGAAGATTTAAAATGAAGTTACTCTCATTTTCTCTCCTGATATTGCCCACAACTAGAGCGACACTCCATCCTGGTTTGTCAGAGCAGTCTCAGTTTTCTCTGGTTGTATAATTATTGATAGTGAGGGTCCCTGTGTGGGCTCTACGTCACTTGGTCACTCTGTCCACAACCGTTCCAGGTGGCTGGGAGCTGGTCTGCTAGCCTCCACTCTCCACTTTCCTTCTCATTTATTTTTGGTGACTTGCTCTCTGTGCTTTAACATGTTGGCTTTCCCAGATGGTGGCCAACTCCTGCAGGTTCCCAAATCATCTGCCCTACGAATCCACCTTTGAGCGAGGTCAGAGCCCAACCATGGTCAGAAAGAATTGTGAAGCGTCAGGACCTGGGGCTCAGTATCTATTGTCCTGCCTACTCAACACACAGCTGACACCTTGCCTGTGCGCTCACAGGGAAGAGGGCTTACCACAGTTACCAGCAGCCACTCCAATCTTTATCATCTTCCATGTGGGTTCTCCCGTAGTTGACTAGCCTTGAAGATGCTTCAGGAACTTCAGGTGGTCTAAGTGCCCTCCCCCACTCCCTTGCCCATGGGGACTGCTTGGTGTCTTCAATGGGCAGATTTATTTCACTCTGTCAAGCCCTTATAGAGAGGGCAGGAATCCTTGTGCTGCATCTCCTCAAACCCCTGCTCAGTATGTGATTTGAAATGATAATGAGCCACTGGTTTCCTTCCCTGGTTCATAGACTCTTGTTTCTCATAGGCTGAATAGTGTGTCTCTTTTATTTTTTTTTTTTTTTTGCGGTACGTGAGCCTCTCCCGTTGTGGAGCACAGGCTCTGGATGCGCAGGCTCAGCAGCTATGGCTCACGGGCCCAGCCGCTCCGCGGCTTGTGGGATCTTCCCGGACCGGGGCACGAACCCGTGTTCCCTGCATCGGCAGGCGGACTCTCAACCACTGCGCCACCAGGGAGGCCCTGAATAGTGTGTCTCTTGATTCATCATCTTAGGAAGATGATTGCCATGTGTCATAACGATATAACATCATCTTGCCTACCTCCTTGCTCCAACGTAACCGTCAGCGGATAGATTCTGGGCAGCTTGGATTTATTTTTTGTTGCATTCAATCAGGTGCATAACATCAGGGAGAGAATGTCAGTTTATTGCAGCTCAAGGTGAATTTCTTTCTCCTCAAGGCAACGACACAGAAGTTCCCCAGTGGGCAGCCCCTTAGAGACCGGCTTGATTGTATTTTTCCATAAATGAGCTTTCAGGGGAGCGTCAGGCTCTGGCTTGATAGAGCCCGCTGGACTGGTGATGAGATTGGATATTGTCCTCCCATGTCCTCTTCCAGGGAAAGGCTGGATTGATTGCATTATTTAGAGTAAGCAAAACCCAAAAAAGCGAAGTGCTTGACTCTCAGGCTTTTCCTTCCAAAGGGGAGAGCTGATGGCCGTTTCATTTAAAAAGGGGGAAGTGACAACTGAATGTTCGACCCATGGTCTGTTCTCTGTTCTAGAGGGATATCATTTTTGCTTATTTTCCATCCAGTTGCATTCATTCACAATGCTAAGCACATGCCTTTGCCAGGACGGCTCTCCTCTCTGGGTGGGGAGGCTGGCAACACTTCTAAGAAGGAGTAGTCAGAGGCTAAGGCAGCAGTGGTTTTTAACTTGCACTCAATAGAACTGTAGGTTTTGTAGGGGGTCAGCACTGAAGCCTGGAAAATAATTTCAGAATGTCTGATATTTTACTTGCCTAGCAATGTTGGTCCTTTGTTTTTGTGTCTTTTATTTATGACAAAACATACCAGTAGAAAGATCTCCTAAATCTTAGGTTAACTAAAGTATATAGGGAGTGCAGATCTTCATAATAAAAAATATAAATTGAAAAAGAGAAATCTTCCCAATATGGATGCATGGTATTTTATCTGAAGCAGTACTTAGAGATATTCATAGGAAAAGAAAAATAGATGTCTAAAGTAACTCTTGAAAACATACCTGAACTAGTAACCAAGGGATCTAGTCTTAAGAGTAAGGATTTGATACCTGTATCAGGAAAAACCCAGTTCTTCCCTACTATGTAGGGGGCAACCTAGTTCTTTCCTCCCGTATCCTTCTTTCCTGTGTGTCTCCTTTACTGCTCACATAGAACCCTTCACTTCTGATACCTGTGGTCCCCGGATGTGTGGAGGTTTTCTCCCACCAATAAGCTGGGTGTCCTGCAATTTAATTCATTTCTGGCACCATCTACTTGGAGATAACGTCAGATCCCACAGGTTAAGGGCTCAGTCCCACAAGACTGCTCCCCACTCCAGATGCCAGTCGCAAGCAGTAGGTCCCCAGGTTACCCACAACTGCTATCCAACTTGGCTACAAATCAGTTTCCCATGACCCCCTGCTCAGGTTTGATTAATTTACTAGAGAGGCTCACAGAACTCAGGGAAATGCTTATTTATGTTTACCAGTTTATTAAAGGATATGATTAAGGATACAGATAAACAGCCAGATAGACCCTCTGGGAGGGTTCCAGGCGCAGGAGCTTCTGCCCACAAGGAGTTGGGGTGCATCATTCTCCCAGTACGTGAATACGTTCACCAACTGGGAGGCTCCCAGACCCCATATGATGGAGATTTTTACGTGAGGCTTCATCAGGTAGGCATGATGGACAATTAACTTCATTTTCAGCCCTTCTCCCTTCTCAAGGGAATGAGGGGAGGGGCTGAAAATTCCAAGCTTCTAATCATGGTTTCTTTCCAGTGACCAGCCCTCCTCCAGGAGCCAACCAGTAGCCCACTAAGAGTCACCTCATTAGAACAAAAGACAGTCCTATCACCCAGGAAATTACAAGGGTTTCAGGGGTTCTGGGTCAGGAACAGGGAGCAGAGACCAATATATATTTTCTATTATCTCACAGCCTAGATGGTCCCTCTCCTCCACTCCCTCACCTAAGAAAGACTTGTGGGAGAAAGAGCCCCTTGGGGCATGATTACTTTCTTGATGGTCCTACGGTATCAGTGAACAGGTGGTAGGTGAGGCCAACTGGGATGGGGCAGGATGAGGAAGAATAAGGCTGGGGAGTGATGATGCAGGGCCATACTCTCTACACCTTTCTCTCTCTGCTCCATTTCCATCCCCATCCTCAACTCTGAGCTGAACACGAGGAGGGTCCATGAAATACCACCACTCCTGGTCACCCTGACCTGCTCTTTGATGAGCAAGGAAAGTGTCCTGAGTGTTGCAATCCAGTTCCCATACCCTGGAAGATGGCTCCTTCCTTTAGACACAATGGTGGCTTTTTCTTGGCTAAAATTCAAAGAAACATCCAGAATGAATGAGGAAAAACTTTATATCACTTTGTAATCCACAGCTTGTCTCTACTGGTTCTATAAGTTTATTGTATTGTTTTTAGAATGTTTACTTAAAAAGTGTGCAGAGCTGGCATAGAACAACACATCTATGTCTTCTATCATGGGGGGCCACTGGCAGGAGGCTAAAAATAGTCCACCGCATGCTTTCCTTCACCAGAAGAATTGCTTATTTGCCAGAAGAAGAGAGAAAACAGAAACGCAATCTTCACCCCTCTCCCTGAATTCCTTCTGAAACCGAGTGAATGTTTTGCTCCAGAAATAAAAGTTCTTTGCCTTGAAATGGGGACTAATGAGGAGTTGGCACCTTCAGTCTGTTTCTGCGAAGTTGAAGGTGACATGAGTGTTCTGACCTTGTCACACACTTGCTATAGAACTTTAGCAGCTTGCCTTTGCTTATAGGACAGGGGCTGGATGCACTGCATTTTGTATTTGAGTCTCTTTTTAATCAGCTCCCCTGTCACCCTGCATTATTCCCTTCTATTCCAGAACTTTTAGCTTTGGACTCATCTCTTTAATGTCCCCCCCGTATCCCTGGTGTTTGCCTGGTCCTTTGATCATACTACTTTCTCTACTGAATGCCTGACTCTTATAAACCAGTCTGGTTCTGCTCGTCTTTCCAGGAAGGGTACCCAAATCCCCTCCTGGAGAAGCGCTCCCTTGGCTGCCCAAGTTATGAAGAGCTTCCCGGGCTCCTGCAGGACTCAGAGACCACAGCAGTCTGCTCCTTTTGACACTTGGCAAATGAGTCTTACAGAGCATTTATCTTTTTATGTGTGCAAGTTTTATTTTCTTAGTATCTTGAAAATTTCTGGGAATAGTGACCGTAGGTTTTAGTCTCTGTATCCGATGCAGCAAGTGACAAACAGCAGGTGCTTAATTAGTGTTTAAGGATTGATTTAGGGATCTTTGTTTCCACCGGGTGAGTTGAACTCCAGGATATCATCCAACCCAGGGGCTGGGCTCTCCAGGGTTTTTGTAAAGTGGAATTTGATAAACACTTCTTCCCCTAAAATGCTTGCAGGGAGAGGTGGTGGGTGTTGTAAGGAGGAAGGTCACCTTTGTGGTTTAAAAAAATAAAAGAAAGAAAGAAACTGTTTTGCACAATGTCCTTGTGGAATCACCAGACACCTGAACAAATTAAAGGTGCTGAGAAATCCTTCAGTAAAGAAAGCTCTTTTATTTTGTTGAATCTGCCATTTCCCAGATTAATTTGGCCATGGAACTCTTCTGATTTTTTATTTTTTCTGAGAAGTAATGACATTTAGCATCCAGAAACACTAGATGTCTTAGCTCGAGCTGCTCTAAGAAAATACTACAGACTGGCTGCCTTAAACAGCAGAAATTTATTTCTCACGGGTCAGGAGGCTGGAAGTCCAAGATCAGGGTTCCAGCATGGATGGGTTCTTAGAAAGAGCCCTCTTCCTGGCTTGTAAAGCGTAGGCTTCTCGCTATGTCCTCACCTGGCAGAGAGAGAGAAAGACAGCTCTGGTCTCTCTTCCTCTCCTTTTAAGGCTGCTAATCCCACCCTCATGACCTCATTTAAATCTAATTGCCTCCCAAAGGCCCCACTTCCAAATACCATCATCAGGTGTAGGGTTTCCGCATATGAATTGTGGAGGGAGGGAGCAAAAAACTTCAGTCCAGAACACAAAGTTTCTTTGAACACAGCTTGAACAGAAGTGGCATCTTTCTCTGGCTTCTCACCTACCCTCCCTCTAAGCCACACTCTCAGTGAGTTTTTCCTTATCTATGACTCTGGTAGGATCTCTTGGGTAATTGGATTTCAATACTCTGTTTATTATTTTGCCCAATTTGCACTAGAACAAACTCCTTCCATTTCTTTCTTTCTTTTAAAAAATTTTTTTGCCTGCACCACGTAGCATGCAGCATCTTAGTTCCCTGACCAGGGATTGAACCCATGCTGCCTGCATTGGAAGGAGGAGTCTTAACCACTGGACCAATGGGGAAGTTCCAAACTCCTCCCATTTCTGGTGTTCTGGTTTGCATTCTTTTAGGTAAGTCCAAATGAGGATCAGGAAATTAATCAATATTTCTGGGAACTTAAGTAACTACTAGACTTAACACAATAGACAATGTCTTGTGCCTCTGCCCTAGCCAGCTAGGTGAACATATTAGAGATTTTCTAGTCTAATCAGATTTTTAAAAAACACATGAATTAACTAAGGACTTGGAAAGTGAGTAATGCACCCACAAGTTGGGGTAATGTTGGAACTAAATCCAAGTCTTCTGGCTTCCAGGTAAGTGGACATTCCCATGCACCTCTGACTTCTCAATCATGTGGTGTCTCCTATGTTTTAAATTTTCCTTAATCTCTTGAAGTCAGCTGAGATCAACCCAAACAGAAAAGGTTACTTCTCTTTTCTTGACTTTTCTGGTTTACATGTAACCAGACCCTTTGATTCTTCCCTGCAGGATATACGTTTCCTTCACTTCTCCAGTCTGGTCAGCCTCCTCTAGGTGTTTTCAAGTCAATGTCCTTTGAAAAATGTGGCACTGGGGACAAAACCCAGCTCTCCAGATGTGACCTGACTTGACAAAGTACAGTGGGGCTCTCCCTGCTCCCTTAATTCAGGCACACTTTTTCATTTGCTACGGGAGAAGGACTCTCAGTGGTCTCAGATATTATTTTGATCATGCCCTTGCCTGCCTCCAGACCTACTCACCATCTCTAAGCCCTCCCACCATTTGGTCCCTCTCTAATTTCATTTTTGTCATCTCTTGTTACACCCCCGGCTTTTATCCTCCTGTCAGACAAACCTGCCTGGCACTTCCCTATACCTGTTTCTGCTTCACTTTTTGAAAAATCTCTGACCTCTGGTAGTGGTTACTTCCCTCAAATCATCCTTTCTTCTTTCTGTATGCTACATGAGGACTCCCTCCTTCCTCAGGTCTTTGTTCAAGTCTCATCTTCTCTATGAAAACCTTCTAGACCAAGCTCTCCCAGCTCTTACCCCTCCTCAAAGATATGTTCTCCTCCCTGTTTTCTCTCTATATGTTCAGCACTAGGGGAATACTCTTTGTATGCCTTGTAATGCTCAGTGTAGTTTTCTACCACTTGTGTCTGTAAATCACCTTTCTTTCTCTCTCATTGCAGCACTGATTGCAATGGTGAGCATTTGTGCATCAACTGATTCATCACAAAGCACTTATACATACACTGGATCATCTGACTCACCTCAATCTTGTACAGGGGAGGCAAGTATTAGCACCCTTTTTATTTTCAGATAAGGGCAGTGAGCCTC
Organism: Hyperoodon ampullatus; assembly: GCF_949752795.1. Lineage (NCBI taxonomy): Eukaryota > Metazoa > Chordata > Mammalia > Artiodactyla > Ziphiidae > Hyperoodon > Hyperoodon ampullatus. Next base: position 17,395,064 of record NC_136921.1, read on the forward strand.
AGCCGGGTTACATAACTTGCTCAAGGACTAATAAATACATCTCTGATTCAGAGAAAACTTCCCCCCATTGGCTGCTGAGATAAAGTTTGTATGAGTAGAGAGCAAGCTCAGAAGATGTCTTATCTTACACAGTAACCTTTGGTTTTGAAGTTTTCAGACAGAGGCAGCACTCTTATAGCTCCTCTGCACTGGACTGGTGGATTTGCTCATCCTGGGAAGTACTGGCATCTCGGTTGTTTTATTTATTTATTTTTTTGGTTTTCATTACCTCTCCTTTATTTTGTGCCATTTCTGTATTTTTAAATTCTGTGTTCTTTACTTGGCAAGTAGGTTAGTCATATACATAAGAATCAACACTTTAAAAATCCCTTGTGAAACATTCATTGAAAATGAGAACAATCTTATGTTACACAAGTTCTAGAATTTTCTACCCGTGAACAGAGCAGGTTAAGGATTGGCTGATGTTTTCTAGGAGGGACACAAAATAATGTGAGCACAAGGTGAAGAGCAAATTGATACTATTTGGAAAAAACTAACCATGAGGCCACACCATTTTGCCTCACTACTCCATTGCAGTAGACAGGGGAATCAAATTCAACAAAAGCTTTTTGAGTCCTTGCTATGGGTCGGTGTCGTTCTAGGGACTTCAGAGAAAGGAATAAACAATACAGACACGATTCCTGATCTCACAGAGCTCACATTCTCAAGGTGAAAACAGTATAAATAAACAAATGATATATTTCAGACAGTGATAAATATTGGCAGAAAATCACATAGTACGATGTGATGGAACACAGCTCAAAGGTGGGGCACTAGAGTGTGGTTACAAAGTTCTCCCTAAGGGGGTGACATCTGAGTCGAGATCTGCATAGGATATAGGCATCCTAGTAAAACTGCGGGCTGATTGTTCTGGGCAGAGGGACAAAAAGACTGTAAGGGGGGAAGGGACTGCGTTTGAGGTTTAGAAAGAAGGCTGGCAAGACTAGCATGTCATGAGTCGGGGAACAAGGAAAGGAAACTGCAAGTTTACATAGAATTCTTGTAGATCATGGGAGCCATTGGAGGGTTTAATGGGGAAGGATGATGCAATCTGATGTATATTTTAGAAATGTCACACTAGCTACTCTATGTACAAAGGGGATTAGTGGGAGGCAAGAATGGAGGAAGTGAGGTTATTACATTAATATTAATCCCAGTGAGAGAGGATGGTAGGTTTCATCAGATATTAAGGATGACAGAAATAGAAAGAGATTTAGGATATATTTTTGAGGTGAAAATGGTATAATAGGCTTATGGATCTGGCATGGGGGTGAGAAAAAATGAAATCAAGGATGACTTCTATGTGCCAATACTAAGTAGAAATACTGGCTAGTGCTATGGAGAGTAGCTAGGCAGAGTTTGACGTGAACCTCAGCATTACTGCTGTAGTCTTTACTGCCCAGGACACCCCTACTTGTAAGCTCTACGGATGGGAATGTCTCAGCCATTTTAAATAAATAATTTATATTCCTTCCTTATAATAAAGATTATATTATTTCATTACAAATTTAAGTCAGAAACAATCCAGAGGAACATAGTTTTAGTTTAAAAGCAGAAAGAAACCCCTTAATGGTGGAAATAAACAGTATTCAGTGTGCACAATGAGGCATATACAAGGAGTTGAAATATGCAGTGAGTTGGGTCTCATTAGTGGGGCTCACCCAGTGGTGGGATATGCAGTTATTTCCCCTGGTGGGGAGATTAGGCTTCTTGGCATTTAAGCAGAGGCAAGGTCTAGCTCTCACATGGGTGGGGAGGGAGTTGGTCTGATGTCAGGAGTGGTTAGAGGATAACCAAGTGTTTGGTAGTATGACCTAGAATATCCAAAAGACATTTTCTCAGCGTCTGATGCTGAGTGCTTCAGGGTCTTATTTTGACATGACTTTCTCTAAGTCTTTTTATCATGGTTTTAGCCACTGTTATGATGCCTTAAGAACTGTAGAGAAGGGATTTCTTGTAGGAAATCTACTAAGAAGGAGATGTCCTCTTGCTCCTTGAAGAAAATGTACAGCACATTAAGCTGGAATATTTGAAGACTTCAATAAAAGTACTATTGATAAAGAGCTAACCAATGATGCTGAAACACCCCAAGACTTTCAGTGGTGGTAATCTCTTCATGGTCTATGGGAGCAAGGGATGATAAAATTGCTACCAAACCTGAAAGGGATCAGAGATGTGAAAAAAGTGTCACTGAAAAGAAGCTATAGAGACCACGGCCACCTCCACATCCCAACCCCAGCAGGGAGGGAGCAAGCAGTGAAAAAATATTCCCACCTTTCTCTTCCTGTTCTTCGATCTGCAGGTTCTCTCATTGGCTGATGCTCAAATAGGAGCCAGAAGGTCAAGGATCCAGGCCTCATACTCCTGGGGCCCAGGGCAGGGCAGAGAAAGGTAGAGAATGGATTAGGGGGTGAAACTAACACTGGTCTCTCTAAGGTCAATTTTGGTTCTATGATTTCAGGTTTATATTCCTTCTTCTGTTAGTTTTATGTACCACCTTTTACATGCTGAGCACACAGGTAGAAATAACAGTTGTAATCACTATAGAGATAGATGGCAGTCGGCTATTGATTCTGAGAGGCCGGCAGGTATCAATTGGCCATAGAGGTGCAAAACTTTGTTTCTAATCACACAGATTGAAAGAAAAACAATCACAAGCACACACAAAAAAGCAGATTCAATTTCCAAACCACATTACCAGAGTACTTTTAACAGAGTAAGTGAGAAGTTGATGTGTGAATACTTACAAGAAGGGTGTAGGACCCACTGCTACTTCTCATGCCTCTTTTACTTCTTTGGCACTAGAGAAACGTTTTAGGCATTGAATCAGCAAGGATTTGGTTCCAGCCGGGAACTAGAATGAATGGAACATGGTCCAGCTCAAGAATTAAGGATTCTACCCCACGTTGCTTCATCGTCATCCCTACTTAGCTACTAGGTGCAGCCTAAATCCTCCCAGCTTCTTCCCTCTTATCTGAACTGCGCTGTGGTTATTAAACAAATCGTGGATCTATTTCACGTCCTCTCTAATACTTTGAAAACTACACAGTATGAGGCCTAATGAAGACGGCAGGCCTCGGAATGACTTAGAACTGAAAATATGACTACATCAAAAGTCTTTAGAAGACAAGATTTTAATGGCTGAATAATACGCTGGAAGAGAGGAGTAATTTCTTCTCGAATGCTAGGATGAATTATTTATGCTTTGACAACAGTATGTGTCTCTAAAGTAGCTTTTAGTTATTTGCCACTTCTGGCTACAGCTGATCCTGCTGCCCATTCTTGTAATTACATTAACCCCTTGACTTTACATGACAAGCTTTTCCTGTGTGCTGAGATCAATAGCCTATAACTACACCTCTTTAATAAGGCCATAGTTACACTTCAGTTCAGGTACAATTAACTTTTTTCCCCCTTTTCTTTTTGATGGGGCATGGAATAAAATGTCTTATTTTAACATCTGAAACAAAGGAAACCATTTTGAAGAAAAAAATTATGTAAAAATATGCAGATCCTATGGGAATAAGTGATTGCAATGATAAATATCCCAGTAGATAATCCATTTCTGCAGGCACATGAGATGAGAAACCTTAGGAGAAGCAGTGGATTCCAAAGCCCTAAATTGGTGTGGTGGCCTTTAAATCTCTGTTTTGATAAACTTTTTACGTTCAGTAGGATTAAAGCACTGTGGACCACCTACTTTCCTACTCAGGCTATATCAATTAATTATAGTGTATGTATGTAAATAGAGAAAGCATAATGTTAAATGTTGAAACACCTTTGAGGTCAGCTAAAGCCTTCTCTTTGACAAAGAAAAACTGAGAGAAGTAGATATAGCACGTATGTGTTAGAGCCTGCCAGCTCAGGAAAGCAGATTGTGTGTATCCAGTCACATCGGTAGATTTAAATCAGCCTTTGTGGGAATACTTACACCATGGAAATTGGCAAACATTACAAACCAGTGCTTTTCCCCCCAAAGAGCTAGTTAAACATCTACCTGCATATCTATATCTATAGCTATAGCTGTATCTATATCTACATCTTAATCTATATCTATATATCTCACACACACATATATATATATATGTCATTATGTGTTATATTATGTAGGCATTCCATTTATATTTCTCATAAGAAACAGTCTCAGAAAACTTTCCCAGATATTTTTGTGGTTACAATTTAATGTTTGTTTGTTTGTTTATTGCTTTATAATATATTAACACACACACAAACACAAACACACACACCCAAATTAGGTATTCATATAGACTTACAGGGAGCTGTACTTTAGATTAGACTGCATGTGGCCCAGAATACTTTTGAGCCTACAGGTCACTTTAAGAAACTCAAAGGAAAGCTCATGAGAATCAACTCTACAAAGATAAGCATGATGGTCAAGACTGCAACCAGACACATTTGAAACACTAAAGGTTTTGGATGTGAACTGAACATAAAACAATGAAAGAACCTATATGTGCCAAGGGGGGTGGGGGGATGGATTGGGAGTCTGGGATTAGCAGATGCGAACTATTACATATAGAATGGACAAACAACAAGGTCCTACTGTATAGCACAAGGAACTGTATTCAGTATCCTGTGATAAACCATAATGGAAAAGAATATGAAAAAGAATATATATATATATATATATATGTATAACTGAATCACTTTGCTGTACAGTAGAAATTCTAACACAACATTGTAAATCAACTATACTTCAATAAAATATATTTTTTTAAAAAAACCATTATGATTATTTATATATTATCAGTGAGAAAACTGAAGCTCATAAGTCAATCAGTTATCCAAGGCCACACAGAAGAATGGGAACTTCCACTCTGACTCCGTGTCTCTGAGCCCAAAGCTTCTCCCATCACTTTACACTGCCTTGAAATTATACCTGAAAATCCTGTTCCTCACACTAACTCGGAGCCTGGCAAGCCTCAGAGGACGAGGTTGCAGAGGGGCAGAGATGGGCAGGAGGTAGCTCCCTCGTGTTCTGGAAGAACCTTGGTGTCTCCCATGTCTTCCTCCCTTGACGAAAAGGTAAAGTACATTCTAGTTTAAACTCAGCACACGCTAAAATCCCCTATTTCTTAGACTTTTCTCACTAGGGAATAAAGCCCGATAGTAGTAATTCCCAATTTTGAGTATGCATAAGAATCACTTAGGGACATTTGATTCAGTGGTTCGAGGACTGGGGCGCAGATATTTGAATATTTAATGAACTCTCCAGTACCTGTTGATATATGTACTTCCACTCCCCCCACTGAAACAGAGGCTGCTCCGGCCCTAGGACATTGTAAATTCTCTCTTCTTAGTTTCTCTTGGTGATGGCTGCATTCTAATTACCTTCTGCTGTTTCTGCACCCACTCGAGATACTACCTTTTCACGTTAAATTTGCTGATCATGTAATACGTGTAGGCATCAAGCATCTATATTACACAGATTACTTTCCTGCATTATAACAAGTCTGACACTGTCATAAAAGAAAATTAGAGTCGTCTGACAGGGTTGAAGCAGCCATCAGCTATTTCTTAAGGTGATTTTAAACCAGATGCATTATCTATAGGGAACATTGGACGGGTCCTAAATTATTGCTATTGGTAATGGGGAGTTTTATTTTATTATTTCTAAGATATATGGCTCTGATAATATAGTGCAGAAGATAGTAACAGACTTTGCTCCTTTACAGCATTATACAATTAGAGAGAAAATTGATTCAGTTCACATCCAAAACCCTTAATGTTTCAAATATGTCCGGTTGCAGCCGTGACCATCATGCCCATCTTTGTAGAGCTGAATCTCATGAGCTTTCCTTTGAGTTTCTCAAAGTGATCTATAGGCCCGAAAGTCTTCTGAGCAATCCGCAGTCTAATTTAAAGTACAGCTGCCTGCAAGTCTGTGGGTGTGCGTGTTCACATTATAGATTTGTTCTGAGAACTAAGGGAGATATCCGGAATGTAAAAGTTAACCCCATGTGGTTGGGTACAGGGTCATGTCAAGTTTCCCACGACTTAATTCCGGGACTGCATCACTTATTCTGAAATGGCTTTATAGGGAATCTCTGTTTTGTGGTCAAGAGTCTAAAGCTCTGAGTGAAAGGTATCAGAAGTGGAAGGTAAAGTAAGTGAGGGTAGTTTTAAGCACACACATAATTACAGGTGGCAATTTTGGAACACTTACCATGGTAAGAACTTTACATAAATAATCTCATTTGCTTCCAAAAACAATCCATTGAGCATGCACTATTATAATCACCATTTCCAGATGAAGAAACAATGATTGATTATATGATTTGCCCAAAGCCACACACCTTGTAAATGGGAGTCTAATTTGGATCCATCAAAAGTAGAATGGAAGTCAGGCTGGCAATGAGATCAGATTAACCCAGAACCAGCTTCTCTACCCATATGTCTTGGGCTGTAGGATCACCTGGGCCTAAAGGTTAGGAAAGATAAAGTGTGAGCAGCGTAAGTACTTCCCTTGTTTCCTGGAATAAGCCAGAAACCATAGTATAGGGAGGGTGGGCTGTTAATACTCAGTAACTCCAAATAAACCCAATTTCCTTTTCATTGAGGGTTTGTAAGAATTAGATTGGATTAACAATAATGATTATATAATCTGCTTTACTAGGGAGCTTTTAAAGTACTGGATATTTTATTGGTTAGAGTCATTGTAGTATAATCTGTTCCCAAGATGAAAAGTGGGATGTAATAGAACACTTTCTTGGGTCTTTCTGATTCATCTAAGTGTCTTTTGGTTTAGTTCAGTGGGGTAGAGCCAGTTTTTGTGAGGACATAGTATCTAATAAAGTAGTAAAAGTTTACACTTGGCATTAACTCTAGGGATGGTCCCTTTCTTTTTTTTTTTGGTCCCTTTTTTTTAATGGGTGGCCTGTAGGAGCCATCAGAGCAACGGTCTCCAGACCCATCAGGATGGAGCACATACATTGCAAAAGCATTTTGCCTTGCCAATGTGTTTAAATCACATAGAAACAAAATCTGAGCCCTTTCATGTAGATGGAGCTCAAGGATCTGATAGCAGTCTACAAAATAGCACTTTGCCAAAAAAAAATCCAGATTCTTTCAGATCCAATACAAATTCTCCTGAAACATCTGGATCCATTTTCAAATGAAAAACTCGTAGTTTAATGCAATTGCCAGATGTGATTACTTGCCAAAATATTGAGATGCTCCTGTTAGTGAGTCCCTACTTTAGGGGAGCACATGATAGGGGCTGAATTATTGCTCTGATCTTATCCTTCTAAACAAATTGACATTTTCAGGTTTTGCAGGCAGATATCACTATTTGAAGTTTATACCAAAAGGGGTTTTTTCTGCTTCACAGGTAAGGTAGAGAAAACCCTGATTTTAAAGTACCTTCCTCACCTTCACAATTGGTTATCCTCTGTTCTGTAGAAGTTATTTATGACCCATCTCATGCCCCAATATACCTCTTGATCGTTAATGTATGAATCAAAAGAAAAAAATCTACTTGAGATATCTAAATTCAGAGATGTCTAGTTTTAATCTTGTTTCTCTACCTTAGTTTCAATTGTCAACATTGTGAAACAATTTCTCTCTGCTGGGGAGAGGCAAATATTTCCTTCCTGAAAGGTGAATCACTCAGAAAATAATAAATTCTACCCTGGTGCTCTTTTTTAATGTTGCAATTCCTTCCTTAATGGGGACATCTGACCCCCATAACCCCTCTTCCCATTCTAAAAGTACAACCTCAAACCCAAATAAATAGCTTCTACCTTCAAAGAGCTCAGAAAAAAAAAATGTTTTTTGAAAAACAATGGTGGCAGTGCCTTAAGACTTACTGTACCAAATAACTTTAACACGATCCCTCTGAAACCAAGCAAAATGTTAAGACAGTGATGCAGACAGATTAGCAGAGACAGACTCTAAAAGCAGGTTCCTTAAAAGATCCCAAAGCTGCCCTGAATGGGCCCAGAGAAGGCTGAACAATAGATGGAATTTCAAAGAATGAGAGAATGACTTATTTTGATCTCTAGTAAGAAAAACAGAAAGGGAGTAGCAGATAATGACAAATGACTTGAAGATGAGGCCATGGTAATACAGCCTTGCCTGCTGCAAGAAAGAGGTTTGTCTGTCCTGGAAACCAGAGCAGACTGCTTTCCTGGGGTGGGAGGAATAGCCTGTCTTTGTCACAATGGGGAGGTTTTTTCATGTCTTTGCAGCAAATATGCATAAACTGTATCTTGTCGGTTAGATGGGCTTCTTCAGTTTCAGGGATAAGAGTCTCTTCTTTAAGGATGGAGTTGATACCAGCATAGAAAACTATATCTGAACGAAACCAGGAAAGGCCTGTTGTTCAGGAAAGAGAAGCTGGAAGGCTGGGTTCTAGCCAAAGGTCGGCAGTCTTGACATAAGGACCAAGATTATTTCTGGTTTGCAGTACAATGTAGCTTTACGAAGGTGTAGCTTAACGAAGGTTTAGCTTTGTATAATGGCCAGAGAATCAAGAAACCTGTGTTCCGTACCCCACGAGTGCCGTTTCCCCAACTGCAAATTGTGATATTTGGATCTAGGATTCTTAAATTTGTTTCTCTTACTCTTTATTGCATTCATTTTCTTTAAAGTTTTTGGACAGGTGGAATTTCCCCTTTTTCCCCCCCTTTTGCTGCATTGCATGTGTTTCCCTTTTTTGTGGCTGTGTTACATTGTGTGTTAGTTTGGATCTGGAGGTTGACTAGATGTGTATCTTCTAGATGAAATCTCTAGGTAATGTTCACCTGTTAATTTCTGTTCTGCATTTTCCCAACATTTAAAAATCAGGGGAGTATAGGACTTTTCCTGTTCTTAGTTGGATACTTTAAACCTCTATAGGACAGATTTTCCAGAAGGAAAAAAATATTGATATTATTCTTCACTTACCCTAGTATCTAGATTGCTACACCCAATCTTTAATTCTAGCTTAAATTGAAGGTCCAAATACTTCTTTAATCCTCAGTCTGATATTCAAATAATGAGACAATAACACCTTCTTCCATCTCTCTTTTTTAATCTAAAGTATTTGGAGACCTTCAGATAAAAAACAATTCCAGACTAAGTAAACTGCATTTTTTCTTCCTTACCTCAGATCAAAACAGTGCATCCTTCCATTTCTTTTCTCTGCATTTCTCTCTTTTTGCCTGGACATCTCTTACAGACATTGAACATTGAACTTTGTTTTTTTCATGTTCTTAAAATGCTAAATGTTCCTTGGAGGACTTCATACAAAGAACAAGTCATCTTTCTTCAGAAACATGGCTAATCATTTTCTTTTCAGACAGCTGTCTCAAAAGACCTTGCTATTACATACCTTGTAAGTTGAAGAAATAACATTTCTATGAAAATAAATGACCAAAGCCACTTCAGAAAGCAGCAAACTTCAAACAACTTGGTAATTTGTAGACCCCCTCTGACATCCCAAGTGCATAATGGATTGGCAAAGACATTGAAGATTAAGTAAATTAACTATGAAGTCACAACTCTATTTAAACATTTTCCCTTTAAAATCTTTATTTTTTTGGAAAATATATTTGTTGATAAATATTCCCCCCAAAACCACTGTGGTTTTCATTTCTGTCCCAGGCAGTCCATCTATCCCAAAGATGCAGTTGATAAAATCCACAGGCTTATAGCCATATTTAGCCCTTGTGGGCCATAAAGTCCTATTAAAAAAAAAAAAGACAACTCAGATAATTTGGGAAGTTCCTTGAAATAACATCCTGGAAAGGATATTTTCTGCTTGGGTTATAGGCACTGGAAAGACAAAAAAATTCATGGTGTATCCAAATGTGAATTATTTGAGGCTTCTGTTCCGGTGATGGTGCCACTTTATTGAGTACTGTCACCCACATCGGATTTATGGCCTCTAGCAGAGAGCTGGGGACTGTAAATTCTGAGGCCTGCTTATTAGAACCCGGGAGCATTTGACAATGCATGTAATTAATGATCATTTGCTAAAAGTATTTTGGGAGATTTTATTCAAACAAAGTAAAAAAGAAACACATTAAATATTAGTCCTGTTATATATTATGGGACATTATATCCATTTGTGTGCCCATAAATCATTTAGCTATGAATACTTAAGAAGAGCAAGAAAGTGATACCCTATGTACACTCTGAGATAATATTGGCTTAGTGTTTGATTACAGGCACAGTGTCCTTAATGGACAGATTCCTGCTCCATATCCAATGTCCAGTCAGAGCTGGGGCACTAAGGAATGGTAGGAGGATTTCAGGACAAGATCAACCAGAGTTCAGGAGTGTGAACTTGGTGATGAAATAAGACTTTTACTAGCCTTCTCAGAAGACTCTCTCTATCTCCTTTATTGTATTGCCTTCCAGTGATTGGTTTTGTTGCCCCAGTGTGGGTGTTTTGTGTGTGTGTGTGTGTGTGTGTACATATGTGTACTTTTGGGGAGGGAAGGTATTAAAAATATTTGGCTTGGTTTTACTATCTTTTTATTGGGTCAAAGAAAGAAAGGAAAGTAGTGGCTGCTTCAGTGAGAATGCGAGGAACAAACCTGACTATTAAAACAAATAGAAGATTTATTCTTTTTGAACAGCTACAAAAAGTCATTTCAATGAGTTAAACCAGAGCTGAAGCTCTGTCTCCATACACAGGGTAAAGTACAAAATTTAAGAAGAAGAAGAAGAGGACGAGAAAGAGGAATGGGGGGAGGAGAAGGGGAAAACAGAAGTATCATCTATGAAATTCAGACACCCAATGCAGGGTCTGTGGAGTGATTGTGGAGTCAAGGGGCTTATTTTAAGTGCTGACTGCCATGGACATGTCATGGGATTTGGTACATACCACTTAAACTTTCTGGCCTCAATGTACAATTCTAAAATAAAATGAAGGAAAATCAATCTTTAAGATCACTAAGGGCTTCCTAATTGCAAATATTTATGATTCCTAATTGACATTTTCAGGAAACACATGATCACAAAGAAGTGTGGATTTTTTTTGTCCAAGTGATCAATATAATGGTTTTACGTCTCTGGTTCAGTAGACACAGGCATGATATGTCTGGCTGCCACTCTATATCATTCCTAGGTGCAAAGTCTAAGCAGTTACTGCCTGCTTGGGAAGCAAAAAGTGTCTAAAAGAAAATTATTTAAGGTCACATAAGCAAACTTTGGGAGAGCTTTTAAAAATCTTTTAAAAATTCGAACTAAGTGCCAGTCTTTAAAATTTGGCTGAAGAAAAAAAAGACTTCAAATATTTGTTGAGACAAGTTAGTACACACAACTTGATGAACAAATTGACTTGTTCGGAGATTGCTGTTGATATTTCTTGTTAGTATCTGGATGCCAAAAGTAGGAAATTTGGAACTCAGGACCACTAACTCAAATTTAATTGTATTCACAAGTTTTTAATTTTATGGTGACTTAGACATAATAGTCGAAATGAAAGTTATGAGAATAAAGCTATACCATTTAAAAATTTTAAATGTAGGGACTTCCGGGTAAGATGGCGGAAGAGTAAGACGCGGAGATTACCTTCCTCCCCACGGATACACCAGAAATACAGCTACACGTGGAACAACTCCTACAGAACACCTACCGAACGCTGGCAGAAGACCCCAGACCTCCCAAAAGGCAAGAAACTCCCCACAAACCTGGGTAGGGCAAAGCGGAGAGATTCCCGCACAGAGGATCGGTGCCGAGCGGCACTCAACAGCCCGAGAGGCTTGTCTGCTCGCCCGCGGGGGCGGGCGGCGGTGGAAGCTGAGGCTCGGGCTTCGGTCAGAGCGCAGGGAGAGGACTGGGGCTGGCGGCGAGAACTCAGCCTGAGGGGGGCTAGTGTGCCACAGCTAGCCGGAAGGGAGTCCGGGAAAACTCTGGAGCTGCCGAAGAGGCAAGAGACTTTTTCTTCCCTCTTGGTTTCCTGGTGCGCAAGGAGAGCGGATTAAGAGCGCTCCTTAAAGGGGCTCCACAGACGGGCGCGAGTCGCGACTGAAAGCGCGGAGCCCAGTGACGGGCGTGGGACGCTGGGGCTGCTGCTGCCGCCGCCAAGAAGCCTGTGTGCGAGCACAGGTCACTGTCCACACCGCCCTTCCGGGAGCCTGTGCAGCCCGCCACTGCCGGGGTCCCGGGATCCAGGGGCGGCTTCCCTGGGAGAACGCACGGCGCGCCTCGGGCTGGTGCAATGTCACGCCGACCTCTGCCGCTGCAGGCTCGCCCCGCACTCCATGACCCTCCCTCCCGCCCGGCCTGAGTGAGCCAGAGTCCCCGAAGAGGCTGCTCCTTTGACCCTTTCCTGTCTGAGCGAAGAACAGACGCCCTCCGGCGACCTACACGCAGAGGCGGGGCCAAATCCAAAGCTGAGACCCAGGAGCTGTGAGAACAAAGAAGAGAAAGGGAAACCTCTCCCAGCAGCCTCAGAAGAAGCGGATTAAAGCTCCATAATCAACTTGATGTACCCTGCATCTGTGGAATACATGAATAGACAACAAATCATCCCAAATTGAGGAGCCAGGAGTCAGTGCTGTGCCTCTGAGGTGGGAGAGCCAACCTCAGGACACTGGTCCACAAGAGACCTCCCAGCTCCACATAATATCAAACAGCGAAAATCTTCCAGAGATCTCCATCTCAACACCAGCACCCAGCTTCACTCAACGACCAGCAAGCTACAGTGCTGGACACCCTATGCCAAACAACTAGCAAGACAGGAACACAACGCCACCCATTAGCAGAGAGGTGGCCTAAAATCATAAAAAGTCCGCAGACACCCCAAAACACACCACCAGACATGGACCTGCCCACCAGAAAGACAAGATCCAGCCTCATCCACCAGAACACAGGCACTAGTCCCCTCCACCAGGAAGCCCACACAACCCACTAAACCAACCTTAGCCACTGGGGACAGACACCAAAAACAACGGGAACTACGAATCTGCAGCCTGCAAAAAGGAGACCCCAAACACAGTAACATAAGCAAAATGAGAAGACAGAAAAACACACAGCAGGAGAAGGAGCAAGATAAAAACCCACCAGACCTAACAAATGAAGAGGTAATAGGCAGTCTACCTGAAAAAGAATTCAGAATAATGATGGTAAAGATGATCCAAGATTCTATTTCCCAGATCCAAAATCTTGGAAATAGAATAGACAAAATGCAAGAAACAGTTAACAAGGACCTTGAAGAACTAAAGATGAATCAAGCATCGATTAAAAACACAATAAATGAAATAAAAAATACTCTAGATGGGATCAATAGCAGAATAACTGAGGCAGAAGAACGGATAAGTGAGGTGGAAGATAAACTAGTGGAAATAACTGCTGCAGAGCAAAATAAAGAAAAAAGAATGAAAAGAACAGAGGACAGTCTCAGAGACCTCTGGGACAACATTAAACACACCAACATTCGAATTATAGGGGTTCCAGAAGAAGAAGAGAAAAAGAAAGGGACTGAGAAAATATTTGAAGAGATTATAGTTGAAAACTCCCCTAATATGGGAAAGGAAATAGTTAATCAAGTCCAGGAGGCACAGAGAGTCCCATACAGAATAAATCCAAGGAGAAATACCCCAAGACACATATTAATCAAACTGTCAAAAATTAAACACAAAGAAATCATATTAAAAGCAGCAAGGCAAAAACAACAAGTAACACACAAGGGAATCCCCATCAGGATAACAGCTGATCTCTCAGCAGAAACTCTACAAGCCAGAAGGGAGTGGCAGGACATAATTAAAGTGATGAAGGAGAAAAACCTGCAACCAAGACTACTCTACCCAGCAAGGATCTCATTCAGATTTGATGGAGAAATTAAAACGTTTACAGACAAGCAAAAGCTGAGAGAGTTCAGCACCACCAAACCAGCTTTACAACAAATGCTAAAGGAACTTCTCTAAGCAAGAAACACAACAGAAGGAAAAGACCTACAATAACGAACCCAAAACAATTAAGAAAATGGGAATAGGAACATACATATCGATAATTACCTTAAATGTAAATGGACTAAATGCTCCCACCAAAAGACACAGATTGGCTGAATGGATACAAAAACAAGACCCATATATATACTGTCTACAAGAGACCCACTTCAGACCTAGAGACACATACAGACTGAAAGTAAGGGGATGGAAAAAGATATTCCATGCAAATGGAAACCAAAAGAAAGCTGGAGTAGCAATTCTCATATCAGACAAAATAGACTTTAAAATAAAGACTACTAGAAAAGACAAAGAAGGACACTACATAATGATCAAGGGGTCGATCCAAGAAGAAGCTATAACAATTGTAAATATTTATGCACCCAACATAGGAGCACCTCAATACATAAGGCAAATACTAACAGCCATAAAAGGAGAAATCGACAGTAACACAATCATAGTAGGGGACTTTAACACCCCACTTTCACCAATGGACAGACCATCCAAAATGAAAATAAATAAGGAAACACAAGCTTTAAATGATACATTAAAGAAGATGGACTTCATTGATATTTATAGGACATTCCATCCAAAAACAACAGAATACACATTTTTCTCAAGTGCTCATGGAACATTCTCCAGGATAGATCATATCTTGGGTCACAAATCAAGCCTTGGTAAATTTAAGAAAATTGAAATTGTATCAAGTATCTTTTCCGACCACAATGCTATGAGACTGGATATCAATTACAGGAAAAGAGCTGTAAAAAATACAAACACATGGAGGCTAAACAATACACTACTTAATAACGAAGTGATCACTGAAGAAATCAAAGAGGAAATTAAAAAATACCTAGAAACAAATGACAATGGAGACACGACGACCCAAAACTATGGGATGCAGCAAAAGCAGTTCTAAGAGGGAAGTTTATAGCAATAAAATCCCACCTTAAGAAACAGGAAACATCTCGAATAAACAACCTAACCTTGCACCTAAAGCAATTAGAGAGAGAAGAACAAAAACATCCCAAAGTTAGCAGAAGGAAAGAAATCATAAAAATCAGATCAGAAATAAATGAAAAAGAAATGAAGGAAATGATAGCAAAGATCAATAAACCTAAAAGCTGGTTCTTTGAGAAGATAAACAAAATAGACAAACCATTAGCCAGACTCATCAAGAAAAAAAGGGAGAAGACTCAAATCAATAGAATTAGAAATGAAAAAGGAGAAGTAACAACTGACACTGCAGAAATACAAAAGATCATGAGAGATTACTACAAGCAACTCTATGCCAATAAAATGGACAACCTGGAAGAAATGGACAAATTCTTAGAAATGCACAACCTGCCAAGACTGAATCAGGAAGAAATAGAAAATATGAACAGACCAATCACAAGCACTGAAATTGAAACTGTGATAAAAAATCTTCCAACAAACAAAAGCCCAGGACCAGATGGCTTTACAGGCGAACTCTATCAAGCATTTAGAGAAGAGTTAACACCTATCCTTCTCAAACTCTTCCAAAAGATAGCAGAGGGAGGAACACTCCCAAACTCATTGTACGAGGCCACCATCACCTTGATACCAAAACCAAACAAGGATGTCACAAAGAAAGAAAACTACAGGCCAATATCACTGATGAACATAGATGCAAAAATCCTCAACAAAATACTAGCAAACAGAATCCAACAGCACATTAAAAGGATCATACACCATGATCAAGTGGTGTTTATTCCAGGAATGCAAGGATTCTTCAATATACGCAAATCAATCAATGTGATACACCATATTAACAAATTGAAGGAGAAAAACCATATGATCATCTCAATAGATGCAGAGAAAGCTTTAGACAAAATTCAACACCCATTTATGATAAAAACCCTGCAGAAAGTAGGCATAGAGGGAACTTTCCTCAACATAATAAAGGCCATATATGACAAACCCACAGCCAGCATCGTCCTCAATGGTGAAAAACTGAAACCATTTCCACTAAGATCAGGAACAAGATAAGGCTGCCCACTCTCACCACTCTTATTCAACCTAGTTTTGGAAGTTTTAGCCACAGCAATCAGAGAAAAAAAGGAAATAAAAGGAATCCAAATCGGAAAAGAAGAAGTAAAGCTGTCACTGTTTGCAGATGACATGATACTCTACATAGAGAATCCTAAAGATGCTACCAGAAAACTACTATTGCTAATCAATGAATTTGGTAAAGTTGCAGGATACAAAATTAATGCACAGAAATCTCTGGCATTCCTATATACTAATGATGAAAAATCTGAAAGTGAAATCAAGGAAACACTCCCATTTGCCATTGCAACAAAAAGAATAAAATACCTAGGAATAAACCTACCTAAGGAGACAAAAGACCTGTATGCAGAAAATTATAAGACACTGATGAAAGAAATTAAAGATGATACAAATAGATGGAGAGATGTACCATGTTCTTGGATTGGAAGAATCAACATTGTGAAAATGACTCTACTACCCAAAGCAATCTACAGATTCAATGCAATCCCTATCAAACTACCACTGGCATTTTTCACAGAACTAGAGCAAAAAATTTCACAATTTGTATGGAAACACAAAAGACCCCGAATAGCCAAAGCAATCTTGAGAACGAAAAATGGAGCTGGAGGAATCAGGCTCCCTGACTTCAGACTATACTACAAGGCTACAGTAATCAAGACAGTATGGTACTGGCACAAAAACAGAAAGATAGATCAATGGAACAGGATAGAAAGCCCAGAGATAAACCCACGGACATATGGTCACCTTATCTTTGATAAAGGAGGCAGGAATGTACAGTGGAGAAAGGATAGTCTCTTCAATAAGTGGTGCTGGGAAAACTGGATAGGGACATGTAAAAGTATGAGATTAGATCACTCCCTAACACCATACACAAAAATAAGCTCCAAATGGATTAAAGACCTAAATGTAAGGCCAGACACTATCAAACTCTTAGAGGAAAACATAGGCAGAACACTCTATGACATAAATCACAGCAAGATCCTTTTTGACCCACCTCCTAGAGAAATGGAAATAAAGACAAAAATAAACACATGGGACCTAATGAAACTTAAAAGCTTTTGCACAGCAAAGGAAACCATAAACAAGACCAAAAGGCAACCCTCAGAATGGGAGAAAATATTTGCAAATGAAGCAACTGACAAAGGATTAATCTCCAAAATTTATAAGCAGCTCATGCAGCTCAATAACAAAAAAACATACAGCCCAATCCAAAAATGGGCAGAAGACCTAAATAGACATTTCTCCACAGAAGATATACAGACTGCCAACAAACACATGAAAGGATGCTCAACATCTTTACTCATTAGAGAAATGCAAATCAAAACTACAATGAGATATCATCTCACACCAGTCAGAATGGCCATCATCAAAAAATCTAGAAACAATAAATGCTGGAGAGGGTGTGGAAAAAAGGGAACACTCTTGCACTGCTGGTGGGAATGTGAATTGGTACAGCCACTGTGGAGAACGGTATGGAGGTTCCTTAAGAAACTACAAATAGAACTACCATATGACCCAGCAATCCCACTACTGGGCATATACCCTGAGAAAACCATAATTCAGAAAGAGACATGTACCAAAATGTTCATTGCAGCTCTATTCACAATAGCCCGGAGCTGGAAACAACCTAAGTGTCCATCATCGGATGAATGGATAAAGAAGATGTGGCACATATATACAATGGAATATTACTCAGCCATAAAAAGAAATGAAACTGAGCTATTTGTAATGAGGTGGATAGACCTAGAGTCTGTCATACAGAGTGAAGTAAGTCAGAAAGAGAAAGACAAATACCGTATGCTGACACATATATATGGAATTTAAGAAAAAAAATGTCATGAAGAACATAGGGGTAAGACAGGAATAAAGACACAGACCTACTAGAGAATGGACTTGAGGATATGGGGAGGGGGAAGGGTAAGCTGTGACAAAGTGAAAGAGTGGCATGGACATATATACACTACCAAACGTAAGGTAGATAGCTAGTGGGAAGCAGCCGCATAGCACAGGGAGATCAGCTCGGTGCTTTGTGACCGCCTGGAGGGGTGGGATAGGGAGGGTGGGAGGGAGACGCAAAAGGGAGGGGATATGGGAACATATGTATATGTATAACTCATTAAATTTGTTATAAAGCAAAAAAAATAAAAAATAAAAAAAATAAAGAAGTAAAAAAAAAAATTTTAAATGTAGTAACAAATAAATAGGTTACTTGTCCAGTTTCATACCAACTATTTGAAGAGAAGGTATACAAATGTGTATTTTTGTCAGTGTCTTCTACTGCTCTTCACTAGAACAGTCTTTAGTCTCTCAGCAGAGTATTAAAAAGTGACTTAAGGGGTCTACCAACTAAAGCCATTTTCACTCTTATTTCCCAAATTCTGGCCATTTTTGGTATAGAAAAATTCTTTTACTTTTTGTGGCTGCCCAGAATGTCTACACGAAACAAGATGTGGAAGAAGATGAGAAATGTATTTCAAATCAGCACTTAACTCATGACTGTGAGATCTTGAATCCACTTTAATGTCCTTTTTTTCTTAGCTACAACACTTAAATTTTTTTAATAGAATTTACCACCTTAACCACTTTTAGTGTACAGTTCAACAGTGTTATATATATTCACATTGTTGTGCAACAGATCTCTAGAACTTTCTCATCTTGCAAAACTGAAACTCTTATGTTTAAGTTTTTAACCCACTTTGAGTTAATTTTTGTATATAGTTTTAGGTAAAGGTCCAACTTCATTCTTCTATAGTAACAATTTTATATTGAAAAATTCCTCTTACCTACTTTAACATCTTTATTTTTTTTTTTGGGTGATAATCAATCTTTATTCTCTTACCTAATGCAGGATTCCCAGGAACAAATTTCCCCCATTTTTCTTTTTTTATTTTATTTTATTTTTTAAATCTTTTTATTAGTTTCTGCTTTATAACAAAGTGAATCAGTCATACATATACATCTGTTCCCACATCCCTTCCCTCATGCATCTCCCTCCCTCCCACCCTCCCCATCCCACCCCTCCAGGCAGTCACAAAGCACCGAGCTGATCTCCCTGTGCTCTGCGGCTGCTTCCCACTATCTATCTACCTTACGTTTGGTAGTGTATATATGTCCATGCCTCTCTTTCGCTTTGTCACAGCTTACCCTTCCCCCTCCCCATATCCTCAAGTCCATTCTCAAGTAGGTCTGTGTCTTTATTCCCGCTTTACCCCTAGGTTCTTCATGACTTTTTTAAAAAATTCCATATATATGTGTTAGCATTCAGTATTTGTCTTTCTCTTTCTGACTTACTTCACTCTGTATGACAGACTCTAGGTCTATCCACCTCATTACAAATAGCTCAGTTTCGTTTCTTTTTATGGCTGAGTAATATTCCATTGTATATATGTGCCACATCTTCTTTATCCATTCATCTGATGATGGACAATTAGGTTGTTTCCATCTCCAGGCTATTGTGAATAGAGCTGCAATGAATATTTTGGTACATGTCTCTTTTTGAATTATGGTTTTCTCAGGGTATATGCCTAGTAGTGGGATTGCTGTGTCATATGGTAGTTCTATTTGTAGATATTTAAGGAACCTCCATACTGTTCTCCATAGTGGCTGTACCAATTCACATTCCCACCAGCCGTGCAAGAGTGTTCCCTTTTCTCCACACCCTCTCCAGCATTTATTGTTTCTAGATTTTTTGATGATGGCCATTCTGACTGGTGTGAGATGATATCTCATTGTAGTTTTGATTTGCATTTCTCTAATGATTAATGATGTTGAGCATTCTTTCATGTGTTTGTTGGCAGTCTGTATATCTTCTTTGGAGAAATGCCGATTTAAGTCTTCTGCCCATTTTTGGATTGGGTTGTTTGTTTTTTTGCTATTGAGCTGCATGAGCTGTTTATAAATTTTGGAGATTAATCCTTTGTCAGTTGCTTCATTTGCAAATATTTTCTCCCATTCTGAGGGTTGTCTTTTGGTCTTGTTTATGGATTCCTTTGCTGTGCAAAAGCTTTGAAGTTTCATTAGGTCCCATTTCTTTATCTTTGTCTTTATTTCCATTTCTCTAGGAGGTGGGTCCAAAAGGATCTTGCTGTGATTTATGTCATAGAATGTTCTGCCTATGTTTTCCTCTAAGAGTTTGATAGTTACTGGCCTTACATTTTGGTCTTTAATCCATTTGGAGCTTATTTTTGTGTATGGTGTTAGGGAGTGATCTAATCTCATACTTTTACATGTCCCTGTCCAGTTTTCCCAGCACCACTTATTGAAGAGGCTGTCCTTTCTCCACTGTACATTCCTGCCTCCTTTATCAAAGATAAGGTGACCATATGTGCGTGGGTATATCTCTGGGCTTTCTATCCTGTTCCATTGGTCTATCTTTCTGTTTTTGTGCCAGTACCACACCGTCTTGATTACTGTAGCTTTGTAGTATAGTCTGAAGTCAGGGAGCCTGATTCTTCCAGCTCCGTTTTTCGTTCTCAAGATTGCTTTGGCTATTCGGGGTCCTTTGTTTTTCCAAACAAATTTTGAAACTTTTTCTTCTAGTTCTGTGAAGAATGCCAGTGGTAGTTTGATAGGGATTGCATTGAATCTGTAGATTGCTTTGGGTAGTAGAGTCATTTTGACAATATTGATTCTTCCAATCCAGGAGCATGGTATATCTCTCCATCTATTTGTATCATCTTTAATTTCTTTCATCAGTGTCTTATAATTTTCTGCATACAGGTTTTTTGTCTTCTTAGGTAGTTTTATTCCTAGATATTTTATTCTTTTTGTTGCAATGGTAAATAGGAGTGTTTTCTTGATTTCATTTTCAGATTTTTCATCATTAGTGTACAGGAATGCCAGAGATTTCTGTGCATTAATTTTGTATTCTGCTACTTTACCAAATTCATTGATTAGCTCTAGTAGTTTTCTGGTAGCATCTTTAGGATTCTCTATGTATAGTATCATGTCATCTGCAAACAGTGACAGCTTTACTTCTTCTTCTCCAATTTGGATTCCTTTTATTTCCTTTTCTTCTCTGATTGCTGTGGCTAAAACTTCCAAAACTAAGTTGAATAAGAGTGGTGAGAGTGGGCAGCCTTATCTTGTTCCTGATCTTAGTGGAAATGGTTTCAGTTTTTCACCATTGAGGACGATGTTAGCTGTGGGTTTGTCATATATGGCCTTTATTATGTTGAGGAAAGTTCCCTCTATGCCTACTTTCTGCAGGGTTTTTATCATAAATGGGTGTTGAATTTTGTCGAAAGGTTTCTCTGCATCTATTGAGATGATCATATGGTTTTTCTCCTTCAATTTGTTAATATGGTGTATCACATTGATTGATTTGCGTATATTGAAGAATCCTTGCATTCCTGGAATAAACCCCACTTGATCATGGTGTATGATCCTTTTAATGTGCTGTTGGATTCTGTTTGCTAGTATTTTGTTGAGGATTTTTGCATCTATGTTCATCAGTGATTTTGGCCTGTAGTTTTCTTTCTTTGTGACATCCTTGCCTGGTTTTGGTATCAAGGTGATGGTGGCCTCGTACAATGAGTTTGGGAGTGCTCCTCCCTCTGCTCTATTTTGGAAGAGTTTGAGAAGGATGGGTGTTAGCTCTTCTCTAAATGTTTGATAGAATTCGCCTCTGAAGCCATCTGGTCCTGGGCTTTTGTTTGTTGGAAGATTTTTAATCACAGTTTCAATTTCAGTGCTTGTGATTGGTCTATTCATATTTTCTATTTCTTCCTGATTCAGTCTTGGCAGGTTGTGCATTTCTAAGAATTTGTCCATTTCTTCCAGGTTGTCCATTTTATTGGCATAGAGTTGCTTGTAGTAATCTCTCATGATCTTTTGTATTTCTGCAGTGTCCGTTGTTACTTCCCCTTTCTCATTTCTAACTCTATTGATTTGAGTCTTCTCCCTTTTTTTCTTGATGAGTCTTGCTAATGGTTTGTCAATTTTGTTTATCTTCTCAAAGAACCAGCTTTTAGTTTTATTGATCTTTGCTATTGTTTCCTTCATTTCTTTTTCATTTATTTCTGATCTGATCTCTATGATTTCTTTCGTTCTGCTAACTTTGGGGGTTTTTGTTCTTCTTTCTCTAATTGCTTTAGGTGCAGGGTCAGGTTGTTTGCTCGAGATGTTTCCTGTTTCTTAAGGTGGGATTGTATTGCTATAAACTTCCTCCTTAGAACTGCTTTTGCTGTGTCCTATAAATTTTGGGTCGTCGTGTCTACATTGTCATTTGTTACTAGGTATTTTTTTATTTCCTCTTTGATTTCTTCAGTGATCACTTCGTTATGGAGTAGTGTATTGTTTAGACTCCATGTGTTTGTATTTTTTACAGATCTTTTCCTGTAATTGATGTCTAGTCTCATAGCATTGTGGTCAGAAAAGATACTTGATACAATTTCAATTTTCTTAAATTTACCAAGGCTTGATTTGTGACCCAAGATATGATCTATCCTGGAGAATGTTCCATGAGCACTTGAGAAAATTGTGTATTTTGTTGTTTTTGGATGGAATGTCTTATAAATATCAATGAAGTCCATCTTGTTTAATGTATCATTTAAAGCTTGTGTTTCCTTATTTATTTTCATTTTGGATGATCTGTCCATTGGTGAATGTGGGGTATTAAAGTCCCCTCCTATGAGTGTGTTACTGTCGATTTCCCCTTTTATGGCTGTTAGTATTTGCCTTATGTATTGAGGTGCTCCTATGTTGGGTGCATAAATATTTACAATTGTTATATCTTCTTCTTGGATCGATCCCTTGATCATTATGTAGTGTCCTTCTTTGTCTCTTCTAATCGTCTTTATTTTAAAGTCTATTTTGTCTGATATGAGAATTGCTACTCCAGCTTTCTTTTGATTTCCATTTGCATGGAATATCTTTTTGCATCCCCTTACTTTCAAACTGTATGTGTCTCTAGGTCTGAAGTGAGTCTCTTGTTGTCAGCATATATATGGGTCTTGTCTTTGTATCCATTCAGCCAATCTGTGTCTTTTGGTGGGAGCATTTAGTCCATTTACATTTAAGGTAATTATTGATATGTATGTTCCTATTCCCATTTCCTTAATTGCTTTGGGTTCATTATTGTAGGTCTTTTCCTTCTGTTGTGTTTCTTGCCTAGAGAAGTTCCTTTAGCATTTGTTGTAAAGCTGGTTTGGTGGTGCTGAACTCTCTCAGCTTTTGCTTGTCTGTAAACGTTTTAATTTCTCCATCAAATCTGAATGAGATCCTTGCTGGGTAGAGTAATCTTGGTTGCAAGTTTCTCTCCTTCATCACTTTAATTATGTCCTGCCACTCCCTTCTGGCTTGTAGAGTTTCTGCTGAGAGGTCAGCTGTTAACCTGATGGGGATTCCCTTGTGTGTTATTTGTTGTTTTTCCATTGCTGCTTTTAATATGATTTCTTTGTGTTTAATTTTTGACAGTTTGATTAATATGTGTCTTGGTGTATTTCTCCTTGGATTTATTCTGTATGGGACTCTCTGTGCCTCCTGGACTTGATTAACTATTTCCTTTCCCATATTAGGGAAGTTTTCAACTATAATCTCTTCAAATATTTTCTCAGTCCCTTTCTTTTTCTCTTCTTCTTCTGGAACCCCTATAATTCGAATGTTGGTGCGTTTAATGTTGTCCCAGAGGTCTCTGAGACTGTCCTCTGTTCTTTTCATTCTTTTTTCTTTATTTTGCTCTGCATCAGTTATTTCCACTATTTTATCTTCCACCTCACTTATCCGTTCTTCTGCCTCAGTTATTCTGCTATTGATCCCATCTAGAGTATTTTTCATTTCATTTATTGTGTTTTTAATCGATGCTTGATTCATCTTTAGTTCTTCTAGGTCCTTGTTAACTGTTTCTTGCATTTTGTCTATTCTATTTCCAAGATTTTGCATCTTGGAAATAGAATCTTGGATCAGCTTTACTATCATTATTGTGAATTCTTTTTCAGGTAGACTGCCTGTTACCTCTTCATTTGTTAGGTCTGGTAGGTTTTTATCTTGCTCCTTCACCTGCTGTGTGTTTTTCTGTCTTCTCATTTTACTTATGTTACTATGTTTGGGGTCTCCTTTTTGCAGGCTGCAGATTCGTAGTTCCTGTTGTTTTTGGTGTCTGTGCCCAGTGGCTAAGGTTGTTTCAGTAGGTTGTGTAGGCTTCCTGGTTGGGGGGACTAGTGCCGGTGTTCTGATGGTTGAGGCTCGATCTTGTCTTTCTGGTGGCCAGGTCCACGTCTGGTGGTGGGTTTTGGGGTGCCTGTGGCCTTATTATGTTTTTAGGCAGCCTCTCTGCTAATGGGTGGGGTAGTGTTCCTGCCTTGCTAGTTGCTTGGCATAGGGTGAACAGCACTCTAGCTTGCTGGTCGTTGACTGAAGCTGGGTGCTGGTGGTGAGATGGAGATCTCTGGGAGATTTTCACTGCTTGATATTATGTGGAGCTGGGAGGTCTCTTCTGGACCCGTGTCCTGAAGTTGGCTCTCCCACTTCAGAGGCACAGCACTGACTCCTGGCTGTAGCACCAAGAGTCTTTCATCTACCCAGCTCGGAATAAAAGGGAGAAAATGTAGCAAGAAAGAATTAGTAGAAAAAAGAAAAAGAGAAAGAAAGGAAGGAAGGAAGGAAGGAAGAAAGAAAGGAGGGAGGGAGGAATGAAAGAAAAAGGAAGAGTGAATGGAAGAAGGGAGGGAGGGAGGGAGGAAGGAAAGAAAGAAAGAAAGAAAGAAAGAAAGACAGGAGGGAGGGAGGGAGGAAAGAAAGAAAAAGAAAGTGAAAGGAAGAGCGGTGGGAGGGAGGGAGGAAGGAAAGAAAGACAGGAGGGAGGGAGGGAGGGAGGGAGGAAGGAAAGAAAAAGAAAGAGTGAAAGGAAGAAGGGAGGGAGGGAGGGAGGGAGGAAAGAAAGAGAGAAAGAAGGAAAGGAGGGGCGGAGGGAGGGAGGGAGGAAGGGAAGGTAGGAAAAAAGGAAAGAGCAGGTAAAGTAAAATAGGATAAAGTATGAAATATAGTAGCGTTATTAAAATTAAAATGTAATTCTTGAAAAAAAAAACGGACAGATAGAACCCTGGGACATATGGTGGAAGCAAAGCTGTACAGAGAGAATCTTACCCAGAAGAATACACATACACATTCACAAAAAGAGAGCAGGGGGAAAAATCAAAAATCTTGCTCTCCAAGTCCACCTCCTCAATTTGGGATACTTGGTTGTAAAAAGAGGAAAACGGCGAGAAGTCTGAAATCTTGCTAAGTCCACCTCCTTAATTTGGGATAATTCGTTGTAAAAAGAGGAAAAGGGGGGAAAGTCTTAAATCTTGTCCTCAAGGTCCACTTCCTCAATTTGGGATGATTCGCTGTCCATTCATGCACTCCACAGACGCAGGGCACATCAAGTGGACCGTGGAGCTTTAATCCGCTGCCTCCGAGGCTGCACGGAGAGATTTCCCTGTCTCGTCTCTGCTCTCACAGCTCCCGTGTCTCAGCCTTGGACCTGGCCCCGCCTCTGCGCGTAGGTCGCCGGAGGGCGTCCGTCCTTCGCTCAGACAGGACAGGTTTAAAGGAGCCTCTGATTCGGGGGCTCTGGCTCACTGAGGCAGAAGGGAGGGAGGGGCGCGCAGTGTGGGGCGGGCCTGCGGCGGCAGAGGCCGGCGTGACGTTGCACCAGACCGAGGCACTCCGTGCGCTTTCCCGGGAAAGCCGTCCCTGGGTCCCTGGAACCCAGCAGTGGCGGGGTGAACAGTGACCTGCGCTCGCACACAGGCCTTGTGTTGGCGGCAGCAGCAGCCCCAGCGTCCCACGCCCGTCTCCGGGGTCCGCGCCTTTAGCCGCGGGTCGCGCCCGTCTCTGGTGCTTCTTTAAGCAGCTCTCTTAATGCCCTCTCCTCGCGCACCAGGAAACAAAAGGGAAGAAAAAGCCTCTGGCCTCTTCGGCAGCTCCAGACCCTTTCCCCGGACTCCCTCCGGGCTAGCCGTGGTGCACTAACCCCTTCAGGCTCTCTTCCTGCCGCCAGCCCCAGTCCTCTCCCTGCGCTCCGACTGAAACCAGATACCCGAGCCTCAGCTCCCAGCCCCGCCCGCCCCGGCGGCCGAGCAGACAAGCCTCTCGGGCTGGTGTGTGCCTGAGGGCACCCATCCTCTGTGCCGGAATCTCTCCGCTTTGCCCTCCACACCCCTGTTGCTGTGCTCTCCTCCGCTACTCCGAAGCTTTCCCCCTCCGCCACCTGCAGTCTCTGCCCGCGAAGGGGCTTGTAGTGTGTGGAAACCTTTCCTCCTTCACGGCTCCCTCCCACTGGTGCAGGTCCCGTCCCTATCCTTTTGTCTCTGTTTATTCTTTTTTCTTTTGTCCTACCCAGGTATGTGGGGAGTTTCTTGCCTTTTGGGGGGTCTGAGGTCTTCTGTCAGCGTTCAGTAGGTGTTCTGTAGGAGTTGTTCCACGTGTAGATGAATTTCTGATGTATCTGTGGGGAGGAAGGTGATCTCCGCATCTTACTCTTCCGCCATCTTCCTCTGGGACCTAACTTCTTAAATTAAAAATTTCACTATTGGATTTAGATGAAAGTATTCACCTCCTTAGAAAATGACACCCTTGTAATAGATATTCTCCCATCATGTCTTATTCACCTTCAGCCAAATTGAAGGGAAAAAATGGCCAATCATGCATTGTTTTGAGTTGCAAGGGATTCTTTGCGGGTGGATGTGGGGCAATGGATACTTACCCTCATCAGAAGTTGGCAGATGAACCAAAAGCTGAGTCTTTTTTTCTCCAGGGCAGTATTAATGTTTTAGTCCCCAACTGTGCTTGCAGGTAAGCCAAAGGAAAAAAGGCATAATGTGTTTTAAATAATGCAGCCGAAGCCATTTGGTGTAGTTAGAGATTTATAAGGGAAGGCAGCTAGAAAATCTCTCTGCTGGTGCAGTTAGAAAGAATCCATAGTTCATTTGGTTAGTCTGTTTCCGTCTCTTAGACACCAAAGAGGCACTCAGAGGAGGCAGCTCAGGGTATTGGCTAGACCGCGGGAAAATGTTAATATCTGTCAAATCTCAGTGGTGAATATATGGCCATTTGTTACATTAATCTCTATGTCTTTATGAATGTTTAAGAATTTTCATAATTAAAAAAAAGTGAGTTGAGTTTGGAACCAAGCCTTGGGTTTCAAATCCCTATCACCTTACTCTCTAGCTATGGTGGCCTTGGACTAGTTATTTAACTTCTCAGAGCCTCAGGTCCCTCATTAACATAATATGAATAATAAAAACCACTATGTGGGTTAATCTGAGGATCCTGTATAACTAAACAATACCTGACAAGTGACTGGTTTCTCATTTGGTAGCGGTCGGCACCCAATTCTAAATTAAAACTCAGCTGAGAAAAGCAATCTCTAAGGAACATTTCTCAGAAGTGATGCACTGTATCTTTATGCATGTTCTTCTAGAAATTTATATTTACTTCTGGATTAAGTTAGATCACCCAAGATCTGTGTGTCTGCACCATATCATTTATACTGGGGCTTGTCAAGATGTTTATACTCCATTGTCCTTGGGAAAGATGCTGTGGGCTTTCACTGGGGAATGCTGTTCAAATAGTCCTATTAAATTTCTGTGTACCCCCTTTAAGCGTGCTGTGGGGATGTGGTTCACTGCATGACACTGGACTCTTCAATGGCTCCCAAGGGAGACATTCGTCTCTGATCTCAACATAACAAACAATTGTTTCTTCTGAGTTACTTCTTTGTTTTCTTCTTAAAACACTATGAATTGTTAAAGTGATTGGGTTTACCTTTGGGGCTGGTAGATAGGAACTTGCAAGTCAAATTAATGATTTACCCAGAGCAGCTGGATAGGTCCTTATGATATGGCTTTGTATTCACTTTATTTCAAAACCCATAGTACTTCTGTACTCTTGTTTTCTTGACTTGTTTTTTTCACTTAATTTAAATTTATGTCATATTGCTATATTTTAGATATTCTTGTTAAGTCTTCTTACGTTCTTTGGTAGGAACAAATAACCAGGTGGCATGTAAATAAATAAATCAATGAACAATATTTAGCAATCATTATTATTGATAATAATAGAAATATGAGGTGCAGCTAAAAAGTAAGAAGGATGAAGTCAGTAAATGTTTCTGAAGAAGATGACTGGTATCACAGCAAGGCTGAATATTCTTAAATGGCTTAAAACAATTCAACATCTTAGACACTGGGTTCATTAAGAAAAATAGTTAATTTAAAAAATATTTATGGAGTCCATGATATATACCAGGCACTTTTATAGGCTATAGTGAGAAGACCAAGTTGACAATTTCAGAACACTTTGTAGGTACAGGAAATTGCTTTTAGAAGCTGGAATTTGGGAGTAGGTATAACAGAGGACCATGGGTGTGGAAAATGGTAGAGAAGAGTAGTTGGGTCGTTATGTTGTTTTGCAAGGAAAGGAAACAATGAAAACACAACATAAAAAGGAGACACAAGTTATGTTGCTGTATGGAGAGGAATGGGCTGGGCTGCATAATGAATGCCTAAGGAAGAGACCTCGTCTGAAGTGTGGCCAGAGGAGCTTGGCTAAGGATGGTGGTCTCTGTGGTACAGTTTTGGGAAGAAAGCTGGGGAGCTAGCTGAAGGCCAAAAACTTGGCTAAGAGTGGAAATCCCCAGGTCCCAAAGTTGAATCTCTTTCCTGGACACATAGGAGATGGCAGCCACTTCCCAACAGAGGTAAGGTACAGGACCCAGGGGTCAGTGGTATCTTGGTTGTTCTCTACTATTTTCTACTATTTACACGAGAACTGGGAAATTACAAAGGCCTTGCCTTAGCTTTTGTTGTGCAAATTCTGAGCTGGTTAGTTTATGGTATCCTTTAGTCTAAAGTTGATGTGTCAAATATCCCCTTAACACCATCTTATTGCAGAGTTAAGCAGAGCTCTAAATACTTCTTGAAAGATTCTTTTTTTTTTCTTTTTTGAAGACTCATTTTTATTTTAGATATTGGTTGATTTCTGACAGCCCCTTCAGATGATCTAGGCTAATTTTGGAATATACTGGACCTCAGGAAGCTGTCACAGGCAAAAGCTGGGGAAAACACTCATGTTTTCTACAGAGTATTGTTATTTACAAAACTCTTTCACTGTTATAAATAATATGATCTTCTCTACTGGCTCAAGGTATAAATATAGTCCTCTCTATATGTTTTTAAATCATTTGCTTCTTTGCTTACCTGAACTATGCATATAAAATCTAGTACTTTCTTTATGAAGCCGACCACCTCAGGATTTTCCAAGGATGCTGTAGCCTATTTATTTGATAGCGATTTCATGTTTTTTACAGTGTCAAAGAGAGTAGGAGGCAGAGAAGGAGGAGGAGGAG
This sequence comes from Hyperoodon ampullatus, assembly GCF_949752795.1. NCBI lineage: Eukaryota > Metazoa > Chordata > Mammalia > Artiodactyla > Ziphiidae > Hyperoodon > Hyperoodon ampullatus. Next base: position 17,424,365 of record NC_136921.1, read on the forward strand.
GAGGAAAAAGAAGAGGAGAGGAAGAGAACATGAGAACCAGATCTGTTGTTTCTTGGAGCCCCAGAGTGTTCCTTTTAAAGACTCATCATGAACATCCATGGTAAGGCTTGCCTGCTTCAGCTGTTGACTCTCTCTGTCCTTTCCCAGGACACAGCAGTGACCCAATTTGGGTACAAGTTTGGAGCTCCTTAGCTCATACTTCATTGCTTAGCTCTTGTGTCCCAAAGTCCACCACTGTGTCAGCCTGACATCCTCTCTTCCCTGACCCTGACTCTTGAGTACTACCCTGGTCCATCCCAACACATCTTTTTTATGTCACATCACCATGAGTATGGATTGTGGGTCTTGGATTATCCTTTCCCAAAGACCCTAGAATCCTTATGCAAATTGTTCTGCTTCTCCACAATGACCAGCTTTTCATATCAGAGGTCTCCAGAAAATGCAGTCTTGACAGAGTCAAGATTTTGTTACACTTTTGGTCTTAGACAGTAGGAATCTATTCACCCTACATTTGTATAACTACAAATCAGACATTTAGGAGACTCTTCCTTGAATAAACAAGGTCTGCTCCAAGGTGATTTGATCACTATCCCTGGACATAAGAGAAGCTGGCATAGTTTTCCAATCTCTCTCTCAGTTGGTGCCCATGTCCTGTTACATAACACATCAAGGCAGCTGGTACTATTTATGTCCACCTCATTGATACAGAAACTGAGATTCAGGAAGTTTAATGAGTTGTTCAAGGTCACACGCTAATATATTTGACATCTCAACATAGTCGCGTTTGCTAAAGGGCAGAGGCCTCAGAAGGGCAGGGAATTGTAAAGCACATTAATAGTAGTATTGAGTAAGAGAGACTGTATCCTGGTATACTTTTGTATTAAAGGAATTTTTAATGAATATGCATATGGATATGTTTTTACAGAAATGTAGTTTTACAATAGTAGATTATAAAAAGAGAATGGAAGATTTGTTCTGGAAACATCCTCTAAACTATGAGAAATTATAACAATAAAGCAGTGGACTTGTCTTGTTTAGAGTCTTTGAGTCAGCCTTTGCAGACAGAAAGATTAAGAGAAGAATCTCAGAGACTTTCTGAGAAAGTGAAACATTGAGTTCATGTGACATGAACTATAGCAAATGTTTAAGAGTGATCAGAGGATGCCACAAATATAGAGGGCTCAGATTCTCTGGAGAGTGCCATCAACTGCCAGAATCAGTCTCCTTCCCAACACCTCTAATATTGATGGTTTATTACTCAGATTTTGCAGCAGAATTAGTTTTTTCTGTGAATCATTGAAACCAAAAGCCTTATATAAGTAAGGAAGAATTCTGCAGGCACTGATTACATCACCTTTTGAGATTGAGAGAGGGAAGGCAAGCCTTGGTCATACCAAAACAAATCAAGGCTGCCCACAAAAGCAACCTACTAGGATGTGATGGGAGGGAGGCAAGGAAGGGTGGAGAGAGGCAGAGAAGATGACAAAGTAGGCTGTGTATCCTTTTATTAGGTTAAAATTAACCACATATGAAATACAAAAGAGCAAGGTCTATATTCAAGCCAATCAATAAAACTGTTCAGGAAGCCAAAAACATCAAGGACAGAAGTCCAGCCTGGAAAGGGATGGCCAGGGATGTAACAAGAGACAGTTGGATTTGAAGGCTGAGTTAAGAGCTCACCAGGTATTCAGCACATTATTCTTATCAGCTGCTTGGTTATACTCTTGGAGCTGGGAACATGATCTTAAAGCACAAAACCATGGACACAGTCTGACTATACCCAGTTCGAATTCCTTTGTTCTGTCCTTTTTATCCTCCTAGACACCAGAAAAACTTCATCAACTCTCCAAACATAAGAACTGCCAAAAATTTAAAACAGATTAGAAAGGGCTTGAGTTGAGTACCCAGATGAATCATCAAAGAGCATTTAACATCAAACTAGCCTCAGAGGAATTTCAAACTGTTGCTGAGACAAATGCCAGATGATGCACTACGTTATGGAAGGAAATTATTCAATCAACAAATATTTATTGAGTACTTAGTATGTGCCAGGCACTGTGTTCGACATTTTGTACAATGTGAAACAAAACAGACAAAATCCTTAACTAATAGTTTATAGTCTAGAAGTTCATACGTTAAATGAATAAACCTATTAAGTTACAATAAATGTTATATAAGAAAAGACAAGGATGTTCTGAATTTGTTTGGGATGATCTTATAAGGAGTGATTTTACAAGTTAAGACTTGGCACAGTGAAAAAAAGAGGAGTTACCCAAGTCAAGGAATGATATTCCAAGTAGAGGAAACAGACCAGGCAAAGACACTGGTCCAGAGAAGTGTTTGGTATATTTGAGGAACTCAAAGAAGTCCTCTTTGGCTGGAGGTCAGGAAGAATGGCATGAGATAAAGGTCTAGGAAGCCTGGAGCTGGATAATGTGGTGTTTTCAGGCCATTTCTAATGGTTTTAAGAAGTGGAGTGAAGGTGATTTTACTTGTGTTTTATAAAGATCACTGTCTGCTGAATGGGAAAAAGCAAGACCAGAAGCCACCAGACCAATTATGATTCCAATGATGAATAAGTTGATGATGGCTTGGATTACGCTTAATGTAGTAGAGACAGAAATAATTGAATTGATCTGAGATATGCCCTTAAGTTAAAATTGACATAATCCTTCCAGATTGCTGAATTTAGAGGATAGGAAGAAAAAGAAGAGATAAAATAAAGGAGACTGAGAAATACCAACCAGAGAGATGAGAAAACTAATAGAGATTGATGTCATAGATATGAGAAAAATGCTTCAAAAACCAGGAATAATCAGAAATTTAGAAAGATGAGACTTAAAAACCTTAATTGGGAGTTTGGGATTGACATATAAACACTACTGTATTTATTTATTTTTTGGCTGTGTTGGGTCTTTGTTGCTGTGCACGGGCTTTCTCTAGTTGCAGCGAGCAGGGACTACTCTTCGTTGCAGTGCACGGGCTTCTCATTGTGGTGGCTTCTCTTGTTGCAGAGCATGGGCTCTAGGCACATGGGCTTCAGTAGCTGTGGCTCATGGGCTTAGCTGCTATGTGGCAAGGGGGATATTCCCGGGCCAGGCATGGAACTTGTGTCCCTTGCATTGGCAGGCGGATTCTTAACCACTGCGCCACCAGGGAAGCCCAACGCTACTATATTTAAAATAGATAACCAGGGCTTCCCTGGTGGCGCAGTGGTTGAGAGTCCGCCTGCCGATGCAGGGGACACGGGTTCGTGCCCCAGTCCAGGAAGATCCCATGTGCCACGGAGCTTCTGGGCCCGTGAGCCATGGCCGCTGAGCCTGCGCCTCTGGAGCTTGTGCTCCGCAAAGGGAGAGGGCACAACAGTGAGAGGCCCATGTACCGCAAAAAAAAAAAAAAAAAAAAAAAAAGCTAACCAGCAAGGAACCAGCAAGGACCTAATGTATAGCACTGCTCAATTTTCTGTAGTAACCTAAATGGGAAAAGAATTTGAAAAAGAATAGATATATGTATATGTATAACCGAATCACTTTGCTGTACACCTGAAGCTAACACAACATTGTAAATCAACTATAATCCAATGTAAAGTAAAAATTTTAAAAAAACCTATGGGATATGTCAAATTAGAGGTCATCCATAAATTTAAAAAGAGCAGGTTTGTGGAGAGAGAGTGGCAGAGGACAGCATCCTGACCAGAGTAACTGAAATGGCAAGAGAGAAAGTGAGGATAAGAGGTGAAATCAAAGCTTCTGAGAAGTTTGACTTCCTTTTATACATGAGTGTTCCTCATTTGATGTCTAGAGAGTTAAAGTGATGTGCTCTAGATTGCTGCATTGAGCAGAAGGGGATCAAACTGAACAGTTTTCAATCTCAGATTCTCTAGCCCATTAAAGAGGGCTATCCTTGGAGTAACCACACAGTATTACACTGTCCAATACAGTAGTCACTAACTACATGTGGCTATTTACATTTAAATTAATTAAAATAAAATAAAAGTTTAAAATTCAGTTGCTCAATTGTACTAGATATATTTCAAGTGTTCAGTAGTTGTACATTTCTACATATTGAGCAGCACAGATATAGAATATTTTCATCAGTACAGAAAGTTTAATTGAATAGCTCTGATATAATTTATCTTTCAAATTTGGGCAATTTTGAAAGTGAATGGGGCATTTATTCATAGTCACACCAGGACAACAGGCTTAAATCATGACTATCTTGGGAAGACCAGGACAGTGGACACTTCCACATATGAACACCTCAACCCAGTTGAACACTTTGAGAACTTTACTTCTAATCTTTATCTCTTCATTGGCAAGAAAATGGTCTTAACATCTGCAGGCCTATAGGTAGGTGCGGCAGATAGCCTCTCAGATGTGCCCCAATAATCCTCACTCTCTAGTATTCATGACTCCTTGGGTGTGCGCTGGATCTATTGACTCTAACAAACAGAATATGGCAAAAGTGATGAGATGTCATTTCCTAGGTCAGGTTACAAAAAGACCATGGCTTTCATCTTCAACATTCTCTCTTGCATTCTTGCTCTGAAGGAAGCCAGCTGCCACGTTATGATATGGCTGTGGAGAGGCATATATGACAAGGAATTGAGTGAGGTGGGTCTTTAGCCAACAGCTAACAAGAAACTGAGGCCCTCAGTCCAACAGCTAGCAAAGAACTGAGGACTGTCAACACCAGGTGAGTGAGCTTGGAGCAGATCCTCCCCAAGTCAAACCTTAGATAAGACTGCAACCTCTTGAGACACCTTGAGACAGAGGCACCCAGCTAAACCTCAACTGGATTCCTGACATGCAGGGACTGGGAGATAAATAAGTTGTGGTGTAATTTGTTATACAGCAATAGAGAACTAATACACCTGGGCTACTCAAAGTGTCATTTAAATAAAATTTTAAGGAGGTGGGTGTTGATGTGCAAGCATTTGATATGCAAGCGTCTCCCCCAAACTCCATCCCTCTTTCTCTTCATTTGTATTTTTCTTCTACAATTTGAAAAGGCCAGAATGTAGCTTGACTGAACCACAATAAGCCTTCAATTTATGCTTGCTAAGTGAAAACAATGAATAAAATAATATAAGGCAGGCAAGACTTTCCTCCTTCCACCCATATGTGGTTGATGGCCAGTCTTTGAGGAGATTAGCTCTTTAGCATAAACCACAAAAAAGGTCACAGGATTCTGTGGAAAGGTATTTAAAAAATTATGCCATTTGCAGCAACATGGATGGGACTAGAGATTGTCATACTTAAGTGAAGTAAGGCCAACAGAGAAAGACAAATATCATACGATATCACTTATATGTGGAATCTGAAAAAAAAAAAGATACAAATGAACTTATTTAAAAAACAGAAATAGACCCACAGACATAGAAAACAAACTTATGGTTATCAAAGGAGAGGGGTGGGAAGGATAAATTAGGAGGATAGGATTAACATATACACACTACTATTCATAAAGTAGATAACCAACAAGGACCTACTGTATAGCACAGGGACCTATACTCAATATTTTGTAATAACCTATAAGGGAATAGAATCTGAAAAAGAATAGATGTATATACATATATATGTATAACTGAATCACTGTGCTATATACCTGAAACTAACATGACATTGTAAATCAACTATACTTCAATAAAAATTAATAATAGATAGACAACATAAAAAAGCAACCCGTTTTCTTCTTTCTGTGACGTCTATTTTGCTCGTTTCAGTTATTGTTCCATGCATATTGGAGGCCATGAGCAAATTGAATTATGAATATAGGACTTTTACTCCAGTATCCTTCGGGTTCATTAAATGAGATTGTTAGTGAACAAGGCCACCTGTCTGAGTCTCAGAGCATCCATCACCAGTATTAACACAGTAAACCTTGATGGAGATCTGGTCTCATCTAAGAGCATCTCCGACAACTGTCATATATACATTTGCTCGGTGACCAGGAGAGTAAGTCTGGGCTGTCTTTTTAAGTGCTCCTTTGCTATTGTAACAAATTCCCAGAAAGTCTTAATTAAATCCATTAGAACAGAAGTTGCATAATTTCATTAACCCCAGGGGTGGTACTGGCAAAATTACTTCACAAAACCAATTTTTTAAAGGTAAAGCGATGTAAATAGTATGAAGATAAATTCTCAACTGAGATGTTGAGAAATCTGGAATTAATACTCAGTAAGTCAGTCTACCCAGGGATCCCAAGCCCATTCAGTGGGACTATCAGCAGGATTGAGGATAAAGGTAGACTTCAAGTACCATGAGTCTAAAGATAAGTAGACATTCCAAGAGAGGAAAATAAAATGCCCCAAGAGAAGGAAAAACATTTATGATTCTACTGAGAAAAACAATCAGCAGTCGTCTGATGCGATCAGGGCAATAAACACCTAGTCTAACAATGATGGCCTGAATCACCGTGGAAATTAACCACCTAGTTCTAATACTTCAGGGACAGCACAATTACCATAGCTGGCATCATAAAAATAACATTTCAAACAGAGGCTCACAAAATGATTTTGTTAAGAACCCCTTGGCATCTAAATTAAAGTCCCTGAGCTGCTTTCAATACTGTAAATGTAAGTGTCCCTTTGGAATACTCTTTTTCTGCTCTATATTGATGAGGAAGCTCAGAGACTTAGAAAAGTCCTCGGGGAAGGAGGCATGGAAAGTCTCCAGGGACCCTAGAACCATTAAGGGGGAAATAATTTTTAAAAAATGGACAATTTAAGACATACATTCATGAACAGGAATAGAGAATTTATATAAAGTGTAGTAATATGACTCAAAAATAGTTTGATGGTTATGATCAATATATTAATTCAAGATGAGAGAGGTTACCAAGAATGTTATGGCACCAGATGACACATCAAACTAATTTTCAGGTATAAAAGAAGAAGATGGGAAATTCACTCCAGAAGTGAGAAATGGGGACCTCCATGGATTTCTCTGGTTCACTGAAAGCTCCATAAATTGAAAAAAAGTTTTCTCTAGCACACACTAAAACACTCCTATTCCATCCTACTGTAGCTTATCCTATATTACTTGGCTAAACTCTCTCTCTTCTCTGATTCAAATTTTACTCTTCCTTTAACTGTCTTTTCAAGAATTAACATTTTCTGTAAATTCTAACCTTCCTCTTTCCTGCTTATGCTAGACTAATGATCATTGAGTCCTTGAGTTCAAATAGCCCTGTTGGTTAGTGTACTCAAATGTGTAACTAACTTACTAATGGTGTGGGTGTATACATGTCTGCTTTTGTCCATTGCTTCTCAACTAAATCATAAGTTCCCAAGAGGGCAGGAAGTATGCTTTACACTTCTCTGTGCCTGAGCCCTTCTCCATTATCTTATTCAAATGCTACAAACACACTTGGAATTCTGACCAGGATGGTTTATCAATTGATGAAGAACCCCAGGGCAAAATGAGTTCCTTCAGAGAGAATCTCAATAATATAAAGGTTTGAGATGAATGTGATTTATAGTTGTGGTTTAAAAGTTCTAAAACCCAGTAAAGGTAACCCTATTCTGAACTGCCAGTTTAGAATACTTAGGATATCGAGTTGCTCTTTAGAGCATAAAGTAGTTATGGGAAGAAATTTTGATGATTAATAGCTTATAACCATTGGATGCAATTCTGCAAAAAGATAAACATAGATTTAATAAACATTGAGTGCTTACTATCTGCTGGGTTCTACCCCATTTCATCCTCAGAGACATCCTGCCAGGGTATTACTAGCCCAAATTCACTAATGAGGGAGATGGGCTCAGAGCAGTAATGGGAGTAGAGTTCAGACAGAGTAGGTGTTAGAACACGGGTTGGAAAGCAGGACTCTTAACTTCAGCTGCATCAGATCACAGCTCCCTCCTGGGTACTAATTTTTCCAAGAGCAATATTTTTTCATGTTTCCAAGTTGCAATAATGAAAAGAGGTATAAATTGAACTCTTATGAGACTCTTTCTCATATCACACTGGTCACTTGTAATATTGGTGAAAAACAAGTATTTGATTGATATATTTAAAACAAAGAAAAAAAACAAAACTCAGAGACTCGGGAATTAAAGAAAGCACTATTCATTTCCCTATGTTGTCACTCAAATACATATAAATGAATATAATTTATGGTGAATAGAACCATTTGGAAGAGTCTTTCAAGGCTACTTGAAGTGGATACTTGCTTTGGCTTTTTTTTTGCCTGCTTTGCAGAAGAACCCCCTTTCTGGCTTTGGTGAGTCTCTGCTACATGACTCTGGTTGGGTCACTACTTTACTACAGAATGTATGCAATTTCTCCCCATCCCATGGAGGCCAGATGGAAGGAGGGGCAGGTGACTAGGCTCAGCCAGTCTGATTCCCTCACCCAGAACTCTGAATGTCAACTGGGTGAGCTTGCTTAGAGACAGCGTAGCCAGCAGAGTGGTGGGCACCTTGGGGTCTGCACTCGGTGGTGGCAGAGCTGTGCAGTGAGTGGTGACAAGGCTCTTCCCAGATTATTTCTTATCTCCAGCCTCCCTCGCTTCCTTTCTCTTTCCTGATCCTGATTCTTTAGCTTCTCTTTTGAATTTGTTTAGCAGTACCCTTCCAAGTCATGAGGATTTAAATTAGCTCAAGTGGTTGTCTGTGGTTGCAACCAGTAGCATATTTATGAAATAGTCCAGTAGGAAATAATCTACCATACAAAACATAGTACTAATGGACATGATTAAGTTACTCTTTGTATCTCTAATTTTTACTAGGGACATGTGAATAGTTTTCAAAACACATTGATTCACAACCCAAACACACTCCTTTAGGTGCTCAGGGTTAATGTCAAAATGGATGAAATACTTGTTGTCTAGACTAAAGTTTAGCCTGGAGATGTTAGTTATTTCCCAGGCTGGGGCACAGCAATTCAAGATGCACAAAATTGAGAGGCGGAGAGGTGTAGTAAAAAGAACACAAAAGCCTTGAAGTCATTTCCATTGGCACTCACAGCTGTGCAATCCCTACAATTACCCAGCTTCTCTAAGTTTTAGTGTCCTTTTGTGGTCACAGGGGGTGAGTGTATATACTCTTCTCGTTGTCATAAGAGTTCATGAGTCTAAAGCACCAGGTAGATATTGAATTAACATTGGCCAAGCCTTTTCCTCATCCATTATGACTGCTGTTAATTTCCTTATGTGGTGAGAAAAATTGTCCATAAGGAAGAGATAATAAGAAATAGATGACTCAAAGAGTTGTCTGTCAAAAGGGGAAAAATTATATATACATATGTATGTCTGTATGTGGCTACTGATTCATAGAGCTAATATTTATAACTTCGACTATTTAAGAGTAATCCCAGAAGTCCGTGACATAAAATATTTTATAGTGTTGAGAAAGCATATGTAAGTTTGAATTGTATTCTGCAAAGGTGGTGAAAAGGAGAAAATCACTTGGGTAGTGAGTAAACCCAGCTGACTTCTCAGCATCAGCATTTCAGTTCATCTTTGTTTTTTCCTACTAACTTTATAGTGTAACGCTCACAAGGTGATTCAACTATGGATTCTTAGTGGAAAGGACCTCTGAAAGAGAAGAAGTACAGGTAATGCAAGGCAAGAGAGAGCGAAGAGGTGCAAGAAAGAAGCGATCTGCTTTTTCTAAAAGAACAGATATCTGAAAGAGTTGAATCTGACTTCAGCAATGGCTTAGACCTGACGTGGTGAAGTCCCATGTATATTCTCCATCGGCAAGCACATATAAGCCTCCATGTAACCATTTAAACACTTGCTTCAGCTAGCTCAACATTGCTCCTCAAGTGAGAGAATATTAAAAGGCGGAGAGGTGATTTAACATTTTTATTCACATTTTACTGCTGTTTATGTTAGGAATCATTTGCTATGTAGTACTTGGGAACTTGTCAGTTGGTAAATTTCATGAATAGCAGATATTTTTCTCTCTGTGGGTGGAATTTAAAATCATGCTAAAGGGTCAGGGTTTTACAAGGAAAAAAAGAAGTCTAACTATATAATAATGAACTGATTATCTCCCACAGAATTTCAAGAACAGTGTTTTCAATGAGAATCATCAAATCACAGAGCCACAGAGGACTCCAACCTATCGCTCTCATTATATTAGATGATAATTTTAAATTAACATTCCAAATTGTGTTTATAATTCCGTGGACCCTTATACACATACATTTTAGAAAGTTAGCTATTAACAGGTCAGCAAATCACAATACAAATCATGAGCTGAGGGTAGGGGGTGGGGATGGGAGAGGGAAGGCAGAAGTATCATTCAGCTGATCACGGGAGGAAATCTAGCATTTAGAATATATGGTTTGCTGGTAGCAAGAGAGTTAAGGCAGTGTGTTTCCTACCTGTGCCTCTTCACCATGGAAGGCTCAGGTCTATGAAGGAGTATTTGACAGAAAAATAGAACAAAAAGAATTAGAAAATATCTCTAACTCTTACCTTAGTGAATTTCAGTTCAAATTGATGGGAACTTCTTGAAAGTATAACTTCAGTTCTTAATGTAGGATTTCGTGTGATACTGTGTTTAGGGAGTGTGCGACCATTATACTGTCTCTTTTGACGAATGAAAAATGTTTCCTCCGTAGTCTCCACAATTAACATTATACTGCTTTATTTCCTCTCTCTGAAGGACACATTATTTTTAAAGGTTATTTATTGTTCAGATAGGTTTTTCTCTGTGATTCCTTCCTCTGGCGAGGTTACTCGGAATATCATCATGCAGACATGCAGTAAAGCTCAGTAGCAGAGAAAATAATAGTGTCATTAACCTCCTTAACACTGGAGATAAATTAACGCTAATAAGAGAGGTACCAGGGTAGCAATTGACTTGACAGAATGGAATTCACCAGCCTAAGGAGATGGTAGTCGGTGTCACTCTGCTATACTCCACAGTACTGCACGGATTCAGTGGCTAGCCAGCTTCTTATTTCTGTCTTCTTGATGTTCAAGGCGGCACGCTGCACTGAATTAAAGTCTGGCTGATTGTGGTCTCCTCTTACACTCTGCTGCTGGCCTTGCTGATGGAAACCAGTGCCACCATTATTAAGTCTCCACGGATCAAATAACTTTTCTCATCTCATTTCATGACACGGTATCATGATAACTTCATAGTAGATATACATGCCAGGACAAGAGTGAGCTCTGCCTCACTGGAAAACATTTTGTCAACATATCTAAATGATGTGCTGAGAGAGGAAACAGGCCAGAGTGGACTTCTTAAGGGAAGCAAGCTAGGGAAAAAAAAAAAAAAAAAGCAACACTCTAAAGATAGAAATAGGGCTTCCCTGGTGGCACAGTGGTTAAGAATTCACCTGCCAATGCAGGGAACACGGGTTCCAGCCCTGGTCCTGGAAGATCCCACATGCCGCAGAGCCACTAAGCCCGTGCACCACAACTACCGAAACCCGCGCCTAGAGCCCATGCTCCGCAACAAGAGAAGCCACCACAGTGAGAAGCCCACGCACCGCAACGAAGAGAAGCCCCTGCTCACTGCAGCAAGAGAAAAGCCTGCATGCAGGAACAAAGACCCAACACAGCCAAAAATAAAAGAAATAAAAGAAATAAATTAAAAAAATAAAGATAGAAATAAAAATTAAAATGATATTGGTTATTTAGGGGTCCCTCAGGTCACCTTTGGCCAGCCATGCAAATGCATTTTAAGTTTTCATTTGTTAATTGAACACTAAATGAATATGGCAATAATTGATATTTTTATTGCCTATTAATTCGGAAATTGTATCCTGTGTAAGCTACCTAGAAAGATGATATATGAAGCATGACTAAGTTGGATCGCCACTGTGAATTGATTGTGGCCTCACAGGTGGAAATATAAATGTGTTTGCGTTTGGCTTCATTATTAGAGGTGCTTTTAATAAATTGACGGTTCTTCCAATTGTCTGTTTGTGCCTCTGATGGACTGAAGTTAAGCACGAGGGATGCCTTTTTTGCTGTTATCTAACATTGCCGGCAGGCTGAGACGGTGTGCAGCTCACGGTTCACAGAAGGGCTGCTTCTGAAGAGCCTTTGTCCATGGCATGTGGAGTTTTTCAGGTTTGAGCATTCATCCCGTTGCCAAAACATCTGGTTCTGTTTTGGGGAAATATTTGTCGTTATTTTTCCATCCGGATTTAATTACTGCCCCTGGGGCATTAATGGGTGCCCTGCTGACCTAATAGATTTTATCTGTGCGCCCTCATATCTATGAAGTGTAACTGACAAATCGGAGCTCTGTTTTTTGCTGTGACTTTCATAAAACGGCCACAACCTGAAGAAATGAGGATTAGCGGAATTCAAAGGATGAACAGATACCAGATTTGTGAGATAGGGATTCTAATTTGCAAAGAAGATAACTTTTGCTACTTAGTTTACCATTCATTGAGAAAGTCATCTCCTATATTTCACAATTAATACCCTAAATAAGATAGATCTATTAATATCAACTTTAGAAGGATATATTTCAAGGTTAAAACTACTGTAAACTCTAGGCTATTAAGTGGGCAAGTTTGCTTTTTTTTTTTTTTTTTGCGGTATGCATAGGAAATAAGATGAAACAAGTGTTACTGTTTATTATCTTCTATACAGCAGGCACCGTACTTAATGCTTTAAGTGTCTAATCTCTTTTTAATCATTCCAGTAATGTGAGGTAGATATTATGATGGCCCATGTTATGGATGACGAAATTGAAGCTCAGTGAGACTCTAACTTGACTGAGGTGGAACCAAGGTTTGAACACAAGTATGTTTGACTTTGAGTTCATTCTCATCTATAATGCTAATAATATACTTTATCATTCCTTAATCAAGCATCTGTTAAACACTTTCTAAGTTCTAGGCAGCCCCAGTACTTGGTGCTGGGGGCACAAAAGGGGAACAGATTAGGGCTGCCAGAGTGGTTGGCCTTGCTGGCAAGTCTCTAATGCATCAAATAAAGGCTTGACTAGCCTGGAACCACCATGCAACCCTGCCATGCTTTTCTCATGCTTAAAGCTTCATTGAAGGGCCATTCCATATGAACTATGGCCAATAATATTGCTAAAATGAATGAAACAGATATTTTAAAAAATGCAAGAGTAGTAATTTATCACCACCTAATATTTAGTAGCAAGGTAGCATGTTATAGTGGCTGGGATCACCAATTTGGGAATCATTTGCATTTGAGTCTCTGCTCATACTTATCATCAGAAAGTTGTGTAAGCTTTTGGAGTCACACTTTTCTCATCTGTCAAATGGCATAGTGCTTAGCACAAAGCCATATATTTCAACCTGTAAACTAACTCATTTTAGGAAGCATAATAAAAGCTCCAGGGATGAGGCAGCCTAGCTCAGCATCTCACAATAATTCAGTGTATCTTCCTACTGACTGGAGTTCTATCTTCATCTTTATCTCTGTATATTTCTGGATTGTTCATCGCATGCTGTGGGTGTATCTCTTGGTTCCTGGTGTTTTGTTGTTTTTTTTTTTTGCTTGTCTTCTGGATATTACTGCTCATATCTTTACTCACTTCTTTCTTTGAAAGTATGCTACCATTTTGGATCCCCAACAGAGATCTTTGACTTGTTTTAATCTTGACCATATCTTGTTCCCATGATAGGTGTGGCCTGCTGCTGCTCATACCCTAAAAGAACAAAATGTAGGTTATGTTTGATTGCAGCAGGGGCATGTTTGGAAGTTGTCAAGTTGGCATTTGGATGTATTACCAACAAACAAGCCAGTCAGGAGAATGCTAATTTTTGAAGAAGACATGTAAATATCTTGCTGGAAAAATGTTTTGAGTACATTGTACCAAAGTAAAATATCACACACCAAAAATCAGGGGTTAGGGCTAAAGAGAATTCTCACAGAGTTGAGAAGAATGTTGCACAATGGAAAGAGCCCAAGTAGAGGTATGCAATCAGTCAGTTTGAAACTTGACTCAGGATAATTTACTATGTAACTTTGAGGAAATCACATTCTCTCTCTGAAGGTTTTTTTTTTTTCCTGTGGGAGGATATATTACAACCCAACTCACAGATTATTGTGAAGATTAAATAATGAAAAATGGTTGATATTTTTCCTAGTATGTAGTGGCTATGATACTCTTGCAGCATTCACCCAGGTTTCTTGCACAACAGTTGTATATGCAGTCCAGGTCCAGAACTTGTCAAGACTGAAGTCTGGGATTCACTTAAGGTAATTTTCACTTTTTTTTTTTTTGTTTGTTATAAAAAATTTGATGAGTTCAGCAGTCTGCATAGAGTGATGGCTTCTGTGAAAAATTATGGGGGAAGATTCTGAGCCTTCCGTTCCCCTGTCCTGTAGAGCAGTGCTGTGTTATTTTATTTTTTTAATGAGTAGACTTTATATTTTAGAGCTGTTTTGGGTTTATAAAAAATTGGGCAGAAAATACAGAAAGTCCCCATATACTCTCTTTCCTCCTATACACAATTTCCCCTATTATTAACATCTCTATATTATTAACATCTTCCTCTATTATTAGCATTAGTGTGGTACATTTGTTATAAACTGATGAACAAATATTGATACATATTAACTAAGATGCATAGTTTACATTAGAGTTCACTCTTCCTGTTGTATAGTTCTAAGAATTTTGACAAATGTATAATGTCATTTTTCAGGGTGGATGCAAATGCACCCACCATTACAGTATCATATAGAATAGTAGTACTGCTCTAAAAATTCCTTGAGTTCCACCTATCTATCCCTCCTGTCCTCCCCTTAAACCTCTGGCAACCAATAATCTTTCACCGAGCAGTAAAACCTTTTCCAGAAGATCAAATAGTTAGAATCATAAGTATACAGCCTTTTCACATTGGCTTCTTTCACTTAGCAATATGCATTTAAGGTTTCTCCATGATTTTGTATGGCTTGGTAGCTCATTTCTTTTTAACACTGAATAATATTCCATTGTATAGATGTATCACAGTTTACCCATTTACTTATTGAAGGACATCTTAATGGTCTCCAATTTTTGGTGATTATGAATAATGTTGCTGTGAATATTCATGTATAAATTTTTGTGTGAACATAAGTTTTCAACTTATTTTAATAAATACCTGGGAGTGCTGTTACTGGATTGTATCATAAGACTGTGGTTAGCTTTGAAGGAGATTGTCAAATTTTCTTCCAGAGTGACTGTACCATTTGCATTTCCACCAGCAGGGAATGAGACTTCCTGTTGCTCTACATCTTAGTCAGCACTTGGTGTTGCCAGTGTTTTGGGTTTTAGTCATTCTAATAGGAATATAGTTGTATCTAATTGCTGTTCTAATTTGCAATTCCCTAATGACATATGATGTTAAGCATTTTTTTCATATACTTATTTGCCATCTGTCTACCTTCTTCAGTGAGGTGCCTGTTGAGACTTTTTGCTCATTTTTAAATTAGATTGTTTATTATCTTAATGTTGAGTTTTGAGTTCTTCGTGTATTTCATATAACAATCCTTTATCAGAGATGTGTTTTTCAAATATTTTCTCCCTGTTCATGACTTATCTTTTCGTTTTTTTAACAGTGTCTTTTACAGAGCAGACATTTTAAATTTTAATGAAGTCTAACATAAATTTATTCTTTCCTAGTACATGCTTTTGGTGTTGTATCTAAAGACCCCTCACTGAATCCAAGTCACCTAGATTCACTCCTATTCTATCTTCTACATGTTTTATAGCTTTGTGTTTTACATTTAGGTCTATAACCTATTTCGAGTTAATTTCTGTTTACTTTTTAATGTTTAAATTTTAAAAGAATTTCACCACTAAAAGTGTTTGAGAATCATTAAGATAGAGGAACTTTAGAATAGCTGTCCCAAATACTGGTGATAAATTCCATACTACTGAGTGGCTATTTTGTCTCTCAGATGTGAAGCTATATTTCAACACAAATGTAGTGTTTCTTTTGGTTTTTTTTTGTTTTTTTCCATTGTGTTTATGAATGTTATTGGAAAAATAGTGTGAAAATGCTTAGATCTATTATATAACCCTAGTCCATTCTAGGGCCAGTGGGGAATGGGTGCCTCAACTCATACACAAATATATAATCACGTGTATTATCATGCAATAATGTCCATAATCATCAGTAATATAAGCAAATAATGTCAGGATTTCAAGTGGTTTCTGTGAACTATTTTGGGCAGTCAGAAATATTGAGAGGCTGTTAGAATCCCATACTTCTGCAGTTTCTCAGTGATTTTAAAGTATAAGAACCTTGATATGATTCCCTTCACACTATTTGTGTCTGCCCTGATATAGAGCTCTGCATAATTTTAGACAGCACAGCCCCAAGGCTGATGGGAATTCTGGAGATGCACAGCTGACTGTGGTAGCACAGAGCACATGGTAGCATATTTTTAGGATTCAGAAAATATAAAAAATTCAGAATTACTTTTCCTTTGTTTGTTTGTTAACCTTGGTGAACTTTACAAACAATGCTTCTCAAGCTTTAATGTGCTACTGAGTCACTCGGGGATTTTGTTACAATGTGGATTCTGATTTGGTAACTCTGGGTTAGAGCCTAAGATTCTGTGTTTCTCACCAATGGCCACTAGTCCACTAGGTACATTCTTAGGGGCTCAAGACAGTGTTTTAATTTCTTTAAAAATCAGAAGAAAAAATTGAACTTTTAGGTTGAAGAAACATTTTCATATATAATATTAATATATCTGTCTTTATATTAACATAATCATAAAAATATATTTTTCAATTTTCATTATGGAGGAAGAGGTCCATGAAGACAAGGGTACCTATGGCCCACTGAAGTCATAACAAAACCTTGTTTTTAACCAGCTCCTAGATGATAGCAACATAGCTGATGCAAGGACCACACTTTGAGAAACACAATTTTATCAGGTTCTCTTACAGGGGACGATGAGAGAAGTATCTGAAACTTATCATTTCTGGGCTTCTTTTCTTGTTAAATGAAGTCTGCATGTGCATGTAAGACTCTCACACCTGAACATTTCAAATGAGAATGCATTTTTGCCAGTATTCATGGCATTGACTTTCTTGAAGATTGGTATATTTTCTCTTTTGGTTGGGATCCCCACAATACTGCACCCAAGGGTATATGATCAACTAAATTGACTGCTATTGTTGGCTTTCCTGGTTTTCTTGCAACTGCAATTGTAGGCATTCTCTATGTTATTGGGAGATATGTTCAAAGCAGGTTGGAAGTGTTATTGCCATTCACTCAGGATTTCTTCTTTCTCCATTAAGAGAGCAAAGCTATTTCCCTCTCCTATTCTTATTAGCCCTTTCCTTGTCCTAAATTAAACAAATATTTATTAAGAATTTATTCTGCACCTTCACATGGTCCCTGCCTCCAAATTGCTCGCTTACCTTTCTTTTACTCGAACCCTAGAAACCTGAGGAAAAATTAAAAAAACGAACTAAAATACCCACTAACAGCCCAATCAACAAAGCAAACCAAAAAAATCCCACCTATAGGAAAGCTTTCACCTGGATCACTTTTCCATTCTCTATGACAATGGTTCTCAAAATGTAGACACCAGACCAGAAACATCAGGATCACCTGGGAAATCATTAGAAAAAAACCCTAGGACCCCACCCCAGACCTACCTAATCAGAAACTCTGGGGGTGGAGTACCAACCTGAGTTTTACCAAGCACAGGTGACTAATGTAAGGTAATGCTTGAGAGTCACAACTCTAAAGCACTGGTTCTTAACCAAGCTGCAAAATAGAATCACCTGGTGCACTTCAAGAAATACAGATGCCTGGGCTCCCATCCAGACATTCTGATTCAACTTGTTTGTGGTGGGTCCTGAGCCTGGGTGTTTTTAAAGAGTTTCTCAGATGATTCTAATGTCTAGTCAAGGCTAAGAACCACTGTGCCATCTGTTTCTTCATGTTGAATTCTTCTATGGCAGGTGTGTGAGTATGTACTTGTTTGTGTGTGTGTGTGTGTAACTCTATGTGAGCATGTCTAAGTCCTGAATTTTTGCCTAAGTAAGCCTTACTCTTAGAAAACTGTCACAGAAATTGTTCTAGAGAATGTTCTAGAATAATCTAGACAGTGGTCAATAAACAATGGCCGTGAGTCAAATCCAGTCCATGGGTTGTTTTTTGTGTGGGCTGTGAGCTAAGAATAATTTTTTTTTTACATCTTTAAAGGGCTGTTAAAAAAGGAAAAAAGAAAAAAAAAAAAGGAGCAGAGACTGTATGTGGCCTGCTAAACCTAAATGTTTACTATTTGGTCCTTCACCGAGTATTTTGCTGATCCTGCTAGGAGATGCAGCAGGCACGTCTATAGAAAGGTTTATAAACTGGCTGCGAAAGCAAGGGCAAACTACAGTGTAAGACTAACTGAGCCTTAAATTACACAGCACACATTATAAATGCTACAGAAAATTGGAAAATCATAAGGGAGTTGGGGACTTCCCTGGTGGTGTGGTGGTTAAGAATCTACCTGCCAATGCAGGGGATGTGGGTTCGAGCGCTGGTCCAGGAAGATCCCACATGCCGTGGAAGAGCAACTAAGCCTGTGTGCCACAACTACTGATCCTGTGCTCCAGAGCCTGCGAAACACAATTACTGAGTCTGCGTGCCACAACTACTGAAGCCCACGTGCCTAGAGCCTGTGCTCTGCAACAAGAGAAGCCATCACAATGAGAAGCCTGTGAACCACAACGAAGAGTAGACCCCGCTTGCCGCAACTAGAGAAAACCCACGCGCAGCAATGAAGACCCAATGCAGCCAAAAAATAAAAAATAAAAATAAAAATAAAATAAATAAATAAGGGAGTTGGAACTCATTTAAGCTTTAAAGCATTTGAGTGGGTGGAGGAAGGAAGAAAGCCATTTCACATAGGGCCTTCGGGTAAGGGGGGCATACAAAATTCCAGGAAACGCAAGTTCGAACACTGCCCTTTATCGCAGAACACAGTATTCCTAACATTATTGGACTCCTCCTGGTATATTCTTCATATAGAACATTCGCTATCTTCCAATGAATTACAGGGGTTTGCAGCCAGGTTTATACTTTATTTTAAAAGATGCATCTGGAACATTTCCTTAGGTAGTGCTAGCTAAAGTTTGGCACTGGTCATCTACCTCTACAAGGATTAAATCACAAGCTGCTGAAACTACTTACCTTCAACACCCCCTGATAGGAGTTCAGGGTGGAGACCAGGAATGAGGCACTCCGTGCTGTGGGAAAACTGGCAAAACAGGCCTTCAGATAGTTAGATATTTTCAGGAGAAGATTTTATGAGCCCAACTCTTGCATCTCCTCGGATCTAGAAAAGCACTA
Organism: Hyperoodon ampullatus; assembly: GCF_949752795.1. Lineage (NCBI taxonomy): Eukaryota > Metazoa > Chordata > Mammalia > Artiodactyla > Ziphiidae > Hyperoodon > Hyperoodon ampullatus. The sequence continues at coordinate 17,443,615 of NC_136921.1, forward strand.
AAATCCTTCATAGTAACATCTGCTCCTTGTGACTAGCAGAAACCTTCTGCAGAAATGTGTCCTTGATTGCATGGACTCCCCCCTTCACCAAAATCACATATATACTGACCTCCCCACCCCCTACCTCTTCAAAGCAATTTCTCAGAGCTGTCTGAAATGCTGTCTCCTAGACTATAATCCTCATTTTTCTCCCAATAAAACTTAACACACAACTCTCACATTGTGCTTTTCTTTTTTTCAGTTCAACAGTAGGTTGTCTGGAAATCTATCCCAAAGTCTGTTCAATGGTAGGTGGCTTCCTGAGAGAGTCCTTTTCTAAGGTAGACATAGTGTCTTCCTATGAAGACATAGGATGTCTTCCAATGAAGACATATGTCTTCACTGTCCCACTCCCCCTTCACTCTTTCTCATTTCACTCTTTCTCATTTCACTCTGGGTAGCATTGAGAACTTCCTTAACAGGACTTTCTTGTGTTCTTATTGTCTGGCTCTCCCTGCTGGAGTGTAAGACCTTGTCAGAACCTTGTCTATCTTATGCAATCCTGTGTCACCAGCACAGAGTACAGGGCTTGGTATAGAATAGGCATTGCACAAAATTTCCTAGAATAATACTTCATAACTGCTATTTTTTAAAAAATGTAAAAAAAGTAGGGCTTCCCTGGTGGCGCAGTGGTTGAGAGTCCGCCTGCCAATGCAGGGGATACGGGTTCGTGCTCCGGTCTGGGAAGATCCCACATGCCGCGGAGCGGCTGGGCCCGTGAGCCATGGCCGCTAAGCCTGCACGTCTGGAGCCTGTGCTCCGCAACGGGAGAGGCCACTACAGTGAGAGGCCCGCGTACAGCAAAAAAAAAAAAAAAAAGTAAACAAAAGGTTTCTAAGTTGAATATACTTGAGGATTAAGTTACCTAGGCAAACAGTTTTCTTAATTGCAGGAATTATCAGAACCCTTAGTATGTTAAAGTTCTAGCTTGATAGGAAAAACGTTACATGTAATATAATGTCAAGATTCCAAAATGTTTATGACTGCTTGTGTTAGATGCAGATACTATAAGGCAGAATCATAAATGAAAGTCTGTGAGAAAATGGAACTGGCAAATTTCTCATCAACGCAGGCAGCTGTATGTTTATAGGATGTTACTTGGTATTCTCTTCACTGACATCCTTGGAGTTTATACAATTGATTGTGCATAATATAATCATGGAGATTTGTTACCACTGTAGTCACCTGAATATTTTTACATTGTTTAAAATGAGGAGTCAAACAATCTTCTAAGCATAATTCTTATCCCTGATTAAAAGGCCTCCCCAAATAGAACCTAGTTTATAGAGCCAAACACAGAGAATGAGTCCTCAGGTTATCCTAATACATATAAATATAATAAGCCATCGTAGTTTGGGGTACCTTAATGTCTTGTGCTCTATTCTGATGGGAAATGAGAGGTCTCTGGTGTTATTTCATTTGAGCAAAGCTATTCATCCCAGATAATCCTATAGTCACTCAATTAGCCAAGTATCATCATTCTTACTTTTTCAATTAGTTGGAACTCTCTGGTGAAAATCAGACCAGGTTTTAAGTCCATCCAATCATCCAACAAAAATTGGACTGTCCTCTGAGTTCAAGGTGCTGTGTCAGGCTCTCTGATCAATAGGAGACATGTGAGAAATGGTTGGTTCCCTGAACTCCTATAATCTAGCAGACGAGCTGGCCATACCCCAAGTTTACAAAGGGATCATGAAGCAAGAGACTTGAAACTTGGGAACCGGAAAAATAATTAATAACACAGATGCTTATTACTCAAAAATTAGGAAAAGTGCAAGAAATTTTATCATCTTTGTTCTACTAATAGAACGTTTTCTATATCATGAAAAGAGAACTGGATACAGCCCTGGGCAGGCTCTGAGAAATTCTGTTAGAAAGCTTGATGAAAGGGCACTCTTAATATGCCTCCAGCAATGGAAAGTAATGTTATGTGCCTCACATTTTACAGAAAGCAGGTACAGAAAAATTGAACTTGCTGTATGTGATAGTTTGGAAGCAACCATTCTATGAGGATTTCAGTCTTCTTTCAGCTGCGATAATTGACAATTGCTCCACAATGGAGGAATCACATGGTTGATGAAATGACCAAAATAACTATGGATTGCTCATGTTTCGTTCCTGTTATGTCAGCTATCAAAACAGAACAAGGTAATCTATTTCATAGTTGGCAGCTATGACTATGGCCAAAATGCATTTGATTGGGAAATATTAAACACAGTCTAAGTGCTGAGCTCAATGGATCTAGTCCATTAATGATGTATTGAAATAGGATAACACAGCCTAAATTAAAGCATCCCAACATTTTAGTTTGCAAATAGCTTCCATTCTCCAATGGGAATGGCAAGTGAGTTGCCCTTACCTTTTCTTTGCCTGTTTTTCTTTTTTTCTCCCCAGTTTGTATGACTTTTAATAACAGAAATCTTTGCAAAGTGAACTTGAACTTCAAGAAGCACCATAGCTTTTCTTCTGCTTATATTTCCTAAATGATTTTCCCCATGATTAGTTCTATAGTCTTATAAACTTGTTATAATTGAATTTAGAAAAAAAAAATACTGGAGAACACGAATGCCCTGGCAATAGGATTCCTGATGGTACAGAATTCTACCTAGGAAATTCTATTTGTACTTGATTTCTCTAATCACTGTCCACTACTAGAGTGCCTTGGAAATGTTGAATCCTTAACCAAAATTTGATCTTAGCCAGTGGTCTAGTTATAACAAACAATAGAAAGAATTCACCACCTGAAAATAATTTTAACAGGATGCAAAGTGAGCACTGTTTTTCTTTATCTAAGGTGGGAGTCACATCACCGTCCTGTTCTTTGCTTTGCTTTGGGGGATTTAATGTTTTACAGAAATTCTAGGGATGGATTGATTTGCTTAGGTGTTGCTTTTGCTTTGATGTGCAGTAGACAGATGCTCGACGTTGGGGAAGACAAGCCTGCATCGTTTGTCTCCCAGGGAGCCTCGGAATTCATTTCACAAGTCATTCATTAGAAAACCAAGCCTGTCTCAAAAGAGGCCAACAACAGTATTCCAGAGCCCTCCTTCTCAGAGGAGAGCAACCCTGTATCCCTGGGGGCAGATAAAACTCAACCTCTGTACCTCAAAGAAGGCTTTTGTGCTCAGAGGGAGCAAATTTATGACAGCTGGTGAACCAAAGGGGCTGTGGGCGACCTGAAGGAACAAGGTTAACCGTACATTGTCTTTTTGTTGGTGGGGATGTATTTGTTCTTTTTGTTCTTCTCCTTTTGAAGTATTTCTAAAAGGAAGAAAGTCCCCAGCTCAACCACATTTTAAAAATTATATACAGCATATTCCAAAAAGCACATTGAAAATCTCACATTCATCAGGTAGAAGTTCCAGGGCTGTACTTGAGAAAGGAACTATACTAGTTCAGCAGTAGCTGGTCTTAGCTTGAGCCATGGTCAGTAGTTTAAGATACATGCTGATCCTTTGAAGGCTCTGGAAGTTTTCTATAGTCAAGATCACAGCTTGATCTTAGGCAACATTAAGCTTCCCCATGGAGACAGCAAATAGCCTATTTCCTTCTCAGTCAAGAAGGTGATCAGAGATTTGCAGTTATCTGAACCCTAGGATTATTATCCAGAATCATCAGGGCCACAAAAACCCATTAATAGAAACAACAGTCCTGCAGGGGTGGTAGATCAGATGAACAGCTTCTGGTATATGCTGTTATTTAAAGAACAACCTGGTAAAGGACAGTTATTCTCCTTACAGGTAAAGTCTATCAACAAAAATTCAAAGCATCTAAAAAATAACAGTAACATAAGAAAAAGACAAAACTGAAGTTTATCTGAAAATCTGCACAGTTAATATTACTCACCCTTCATTTTGAGTACCTGGATTTCTGAATCCCTGTATGGAGTACGGGCTTCTTAACCCTAATCTTGCCTACTTTTTTTTGTTTGTTTGTTTGTTTTTTGCGATACACGGGCCTCTCACTGTTGTGGCCTCTCCCGTTGCGGAGCACAGGCTCCGGACGCGCAGGCTCAGTGGCCATGGCTCACAGGTCCAGCCTCTCCGCGGCATGTGGGATCTTCCCGGACCGAGAAACGAACCTGCGTCTCCTGCATTGGCAGGCGGACTCCCAATCACTGCGCCACCAGGGAAGCCCTAATCTTGCCTACTTTTAACCTTGACTTTACTTATGCTCTTACCTCTTCTAATAGCTGCCCCATTATTGAAAAGCTATTCTTATCTCATCTCCTCCTTGTAGCTTACATTGTACTGCCATCCATGGTGAGTCTATTATGACAAACAGGATGGCACTTTAGAATTATAAATAAAAAGGTTCAAAATCCACATTACCCTGACTTCTTTTCTGCTTGTGGGAGTAGTAAAACGACTGTCAAAAATTCAGGAATGGAAGTGTATGAACTACGTGCAAAAATTAATACACAGGGTGAAATTTTTATTTATGGGAAATCCAAGGGAGTCAAGCCTGAGGCTAGAGTTTTTTTATTACAATTAGAACAAAACTCATATGTAGTTAAGATAAGCAGATGCCTGCATGGGGTAATATGAACAGTGCCAGGATTTCAAGTCCACAGAACATTTTTGCTACCAGGACAGTATTGCCCTAGTAACTCCTTGTTCTAAGCTCATCAATGCCCTGAAGAGTTCTGATTCCCAGAGGCAGTTGAGTGGGATTGGGCAGATGCAGTGTCAAGAAATTCAGGACCCCAGGTTTGGGGTTAAAATCCAGATGTCCAGTGGTCCATTCAAGAGAAGATAATTGACCACTTACAAAGTGGAGCCAGCCAGATCCTTCAAGTTTAATATCTAAATGAGAGTCCCCCACAAATTTCCATATTGCATAGTTAAAGCCATCCAAGCCAGAGAATCTAAAAAGTTAGCTCAGAATCTAGGTAGAAAGGTTGAGATGTAAAGACTCATAGAAAACAATGATTATAGAATCAAAGACAGCATCATCTGGATCAGGAATTGCTCTGCCAGATGCTGGGTTTCTTCTGCCATTTTTGTGAAATCTTCCAGACCTACCTGTTTTTGCAGACCGCATGAGCTAGGGCAAAGAATATGTGATTTGGAGTATGCACCGTTCAAATATTCACCACACTTATGGAGCATTTATTATGTGATACTTTATATATATGCTCTCTAACTTTCACAATCAACATCTATGCCAGGGATTATTATCTTTATTATACACCATGAAAGTTGAATCTAAGAGAGATTAAGTCAGTTGCCTAAAATCACATGGCTAGAACATGGTATTTGAATCCATCAATAATCAGTGGAATCTTAAATTGTAAAATGGGAATTATAAAACGTGGGGTTGTTGTGAGGATCAAGAGAAATATAGCATGTCAAAGCACTGTAAAACTCAACAGAGCGTGGTGCAGATTGTCATCTTTGCTTTTTAAACCCGTTTCACCTTCATTTGAACTAAAATTCCAGCTTGTGTCAGAGGAGCTCAACCTCCCCTTGGGGTGGATAGAAAACCTACTTATGGCTCTGGCTGATTGGGGAATGCATAGAATGTCATGAGATGTCTAGACTGTGCTATCCAACATGTAGTCCCCAGCCTCAACTGGCTGTTGAGTACTTTAGAGGTGGCTGGTCCAAACTGAGATATGCTGAAGATGTAAAATATACACCAGATTTCAAGGACTTGGACCAAAGAAAAAGAATGTACAATATCTCAATAATAATGTTTATATTGATCACACATTAAAATGACAATATTTTGGATATACTGTGTTAACTAAATATAATTTAAATTTAATTTTATTCTTTTCTTCTTTTTTTAAAGTGGCTATTAGAACATGTAAATTTAGGTACATGGTTTGCATTTGTGGCTTGCATTATATTTCTATTGCACAGCACTGGTCCAGAATCTGGGTGACTTTGTTTCCCTATTTTTAAGACTATCTTCTTATCATCTATGGTCAAGGATACTGATGACCTTTGGATTAAACCCTTAATATTTCCCAGAAATAAATTACTATGTTCCTAGCAGCCATATACATTAAGATCTATAATCTTTGTAAATGTCAACTTTTCTCTAAGTTGTCTTGGAAGATTCGAGAAAGTCTTGATGGGAAGGGGAAGAGGAGCAGGGAAGCACGAGAAGCTGACAAGCTTGTGGGATGGGAGAGGGGACACAGGACACTGGATGGAGGAAGATGTAACCAACAGAGGAGTAGGGCTCAAGAAGAGACGGCACAGGCTTGCGTTGATCTTGGAATTTCCTCTGAGAAGCTCTATATCACCAATAACCTTGAGGTTTTGGGTTTTTTTTTTTAAGTAAATTTATTTATTTTTGGCTGCATTGGGTCTTCGTTGCTGCGTGCGGGCTTTCTCTAGTTACATCGAGAGGGGGCTACCCTTCTTTGTGGTGCGTGGGCTTCTCATTGCAGTGGCTTCTCTTGTTGCAGAGCACAGGCTCTAGGTGTGTGGGCTCAGTAGTTATGGCACGTTGGCTCAGTAGTTGTGGCTCACGGGCTCTAGAGCACAGACTCAGTAGTTGTGGCGCCGGGCTTAGTTGCTCCATGGCATGTGGGATCTTCCCGGACCAGGGCTTGAACCCATGTCCCCTGCATGGACAGGCAGATTCTTAACCACTGTGCCCCCAGGGAAGTCCCTATTTTTTTAAATTACCTTTATTTTTTAGAGTTCACAGCAAAATTGAGTTGAAGGTACAGAGAGTTCCCTATAGTCCCTGTCCCCACACATGAGCAATCTCTCCCACTATCAACATCCAGCACCAGAGAGATATATTTGTTACAATCAATGAACCTGCATAGACACATTATCTATGCACACAGATTATCACCCAAAGTCCACAGGAAACTGTTTTTGTCCTTTAGGTACTTTTAGTTTTCTATATGTATAGGTGGATACATTTATACATATACACACATATATACCCACTTTCCTATATTCAGCAGCAAGAAAAAGGCAACTGTTTGTTATTTAGGAGGGTGAAAAGGAACTTAGTATTTTGAGGGAGACAGTTGGTAGGTGAAGGAGTTGGGATTTGCCCCCAGGTCTGTTGAAGTCCAACGGCAAGTTTTCCTCCAGGGGTCAGGAAATGAACGGAAAAATTCAGAGCATGGGATCCAGGGTCAGAGTATTTGTCTGGGTGTGGAAAATTGCATAATCTCTGTCATTCGGTTTCCTCATCTGTAAAATGGGGATGCTAATATTAACCTGAGAGTGTTGATGTTCGTATGAAAATGAGAGAATACTGCATGGTAGGTGCTTATGTGGTGTTTCATCCACAGCAAGCACTCCATAAATAAGAATGATTATTAATTTATTAAATAATGCATGTTTCAAATAACCTCTCCTTTGGACGATGGAAGAGTCCTATCTGAACCACTTGCCAGCTTCCACCCCAGGGCTTTGAATCATGTTCTTGCTTGATGAGCTTCCAATATGCTTGTCTGGTTTTTAAATGCAGCAACTGTCTTGAACACTGCCTTAGTATTGCTTATGCTCCCTTGGTCTTGGAAAGGTCCAGCCTTAATCTTTAGTAAATCTAGCTTGCAAATGCTGTGGTTTTGGAATGTTTTACAAACCTTTACCATTCTCTAACTGCTCTAATGAAGAGAAAAATGGTAATTGAAATGAGATTAATTAGATTGTCAATTACCTGCCTCCTCACATAGGTAATTGAAATCTCCCTAATTACGATGTCTGTGTGTCTAGATGCTTTGTACTGAGGAATTATTAATGGAAAGCAGCTTTAGATGAGGTAACAGAAAATCTTGAAAAATGATTTAGAGAAAATTTGTTCTAAAGCTTTCATTCTTTCAAAGCAAAGATGTTATATATCCAATCCAGTAATTAAGTCAGCAAGGAGGAAGGAAAATCAGTCCAGTATTTTGCCTTGACTATAAAGTTCAGGTTTAAAGGCAATAAGATGATATTAAAACTTGACCCTGACCTTGATTTTTATTTACTATTTATCCCTCATTTTGAAAATACTTCCTTTGGTTTCACAGGTTCTTTATGTTTGGAAGAAATAGGTTTACATCAGCAGGCAATTAGAGGATATCAAGATAAATACAGAAAGTGAGATTTGCAGATGAGGCGCAAAATGTACACGGAATTAAATATATGCATCAAACAAATGACTTCCTCTGAGTGCCCACTACGAAGAGCCTTTATTGAAGTGGCTTCAGGGGTGAGTAGGAAAGGCAGTTTTGATTCTGGAAAAAAAAGGTTATAATGATGAAATCCTTAGAGTTTCCTCTTGAAACAAAGTATGTTCTTAGAAACAAGGCCTTTTCCACTCCTGTTTCAAGTTTTTAATGGAAGAGTGTCCTTGGAGAGAGCTCTAAGGTCACATCGATAATCAAATTATATTTGTATTAGGATCATTTTAAGAACTTTTCCCAGCACTGCAACATCTGATCTCTCATCAGTTTTACAATAAACTTGAAGTTAGGTGGGAAAGATATGATGACCTTTGTCTGAGATGTGGAGCCAGAGTGATGCAGAAAGATGAAGAGACTTGACCAACATGAATTATTAAAGATACTTTAACAATTATGTTATCAAATAGAGTCTTACAGAATACAGTATTGGTCCTTCCCCTCTTAGTTCTTTGCAGTGAAGCAGGGAACCTAGTTAGGTGAGATATCATTACTCATATTTTAATCTAGTTTACAATGCAAAATAATCCTGTCTCTTTTTCTGTCTAGGTAAAGACTATAAATGGGGCAGATAGTCATTTTGAGATTTTTGAGTGATTTTTTAAGTTATGTAAATATAAAGAGCATTGGAACTCATTGAAAGTTCAATATTATATATTCTGACTTTACAGTCATCATGAAAGGGCTCCTACAGGCCCCTTGAGGCGGGAATGACCTTGAGAGAAGGGCAAGTCTGGAAAGTGATTGAGATCTAACCCCAGCGTCTGGGGTATCTTGAGGGAACTGCTGGTATTTTGTCCAGTGCCTGACTAAGGCTAGGCTCTTACTGTGGTGCCCACCAACGCCTGTACCCCCTCCCTGCCAGCGTCTTGTTCATGTTTCAAAGATAATGTGCTCAAAGGGCTCTAACTGTGGGAGTCCAGGTGTGGAGCAGCCCCATGGTCTGTGCACGTCTGCAAAGTGGTAGATGGTGTCACTGCACCAGCTGGTAAGGAGCTGGGTTTGTTTTCAATAGCAACACCGTGTGACAGCAATGTTGAAAATTGCACCCGCTCCCCGAGTGCAATGTGTGGTACAATAAAATTTTAGTGGGTTTAATCAGCATGTTTTTGGAATGAAGTAGAATATAATAGAAGATTTCAAGGTGCAAAGCACAAATACAATAAATTTCATTAAAAAGAACATGTCTAGAGCCTCTGACTTGAAGATTTATGGGACAATCCTGTCCCCTCTCCAGGAAGTATTTAGAGATGATAGGTCTCTATGTTGGATTAAGAAAGTAATCTGATTCTTGGTTATTCGAATACTGAGTGGAGACCCATAAAGAGGTACTAGACTTATGGCGGAAGGGAAATGGTAGGGTTGGAACAAGCAAATTTGGACAAAAACACGAAGGATGGATAGTCTTTGTTTCTCAAGCTGGAGGTGTCACTCATGCTTATTATATTGCTAGTGAAATAGCTTTGTTTTAGGAATTCTGAAAACTGCTTGGTGGTTTCAAGGATCATATTCTAAAGTATGAGAAGGAATCTCTAGTATTCTAATCTTCTTTGTGATGGGCTCAATCAATGAGGTGGGGAAATTTAGTCAATAATTCTCCTTCCTCTATCTGTTCACTCTCCCCAAATGACAAAGACCCACTTAAGCGCATTTTTATATAGTCAGAATAAAAATAAAAGAGATTTTAAAAAAGTGCATACTTATGATCACTGGGTACTTGAGGGCTGGAAAGAGGAAAGAGGAGGAACAATAATGTGCAAAATGTGTCTTTGGGCTTTCTAGAAACTTCAAACTGGTTCAACAGTTCTGGAGAGAGGGAAGAGGATAAACAATGATATGCAAAGAGTGTCTTCACACTTTCTAGAAACTGCTAATTGGTTCAACCAATAAGAACAATTCAAACTTCAAAGGGAGAGGGATCTAAGAACAGAACATGTTTTGGGATGCTAATACTTGACTTCTTTCTTGTTGCTTCTGCTGTAGGCCAGAGATTGCTTCTGATGGCATAGGAAATTTGGTGGCTTAGCAAAACTGTATCATAATGGAATTTGACTGAGGAGCTTTTCACTCTTATCAATTTCAAGTACCTCCTATTAGTTGTGTCAGCCTCATCCTAGTTTTATTATTACTATAAGCCAATTTTTTCTCAAGCATCTATGTTGTACTTATCCTAGTAAGTACAACATAGATGCTCTATTCATTCATCCAATCACTGATATGTGATTTAGTATTAAACTCTTGCTGAGTCCTGAAGACACATATCTGGCCTGGATTTACTTTTAGGAGCCTGTCTCAGACACTGCTTGTTGGCTAACCCAACAGCTATTCCTAATGTCCTTTTCACTCTCCATCTCCCACAGTGAAATAGTCATCTTTTCTGCTTCCCATGCAGTTGGGGATGATCATGTGACATTGTTCTGACCAGTGAATTATAAGAAGAACCTAATGAGGAGGTGGTCCTAAAATTTGTATTTTTTTGATAAAAGACACCAAAGTGGTTGGCACTTCCCCTTCACACTTTCCTTCTGTCTTAAGCTAGTTGAGACCCCTGGTGAGGGAGAGATGAACATGAGGGGAAAGCCAGGAGAATCACAAAGACACAGGCTGTCTGAATTAACACTATTTCCAATCACTTTGAGATTCCCTGTTATTTGTTTAAGGCACCTTAAACCAGGTGAACTTCAAGGGGCTGTATCTCATGGTCCACCTGGCTGTACCTGACATTTTGATGGGTTTCCCATCTCAATCTATCCAGGCTCCATCATCTTTCACCTAATCCTCTAGCAGTTTACCAGGTTATTATCACTTCTATTGGCTACCAGGAGACCTTGGGTTTCCCAAACCTTTTGGTATCATTCTATTTTTCCTCTTTGCAAGCATTTAAAAAGAGTTTCATCTGGAAAGATGAAAGCAAAACAAACATAACAGAATTCCACAGAGACCTGGCTTTAAATGAGATAGTATATGATAAGTTCCTGGCTCATAGAAGGTACTCAACAAATATTGATTGCTATTCCCTTTCTATGCCATTGGAGTCAAGGCTGCCCATCTTTAACAGCTGAAGACTAGTAATGGGATCATGAGGGTGGCATAGGCTCTGTGGCAAAAGTGCCCATTCATTTTCACTAATTTGACCAAAAGGAAACTGTTTAAAGGCTTCCCTTTTCAATTTATAAGCCTTGGACCCCGGAGGAAGATGGCAGAAGATTAAGACCCGGAGATCACCTTCCTCCCCACAGATACATCAGAAATTCATCTACACGTGGAACAACTCCTACAGAACACCTACTGAACGCTGACAGAAGACCTCAGAACCCCCAAAAGGCAAGAAACTCCCCACATACCTGGGTAGGACAAAAGAAAAAAGAATAAACAGAGACAAAAGGATAGGGACAGGACCTGCACCAGTGGGAGGGAGCCGTGAAGGAGGAGAGGTTTCCACACACTACAAGCCCCTTCGCGGGCGGAGACTGCAGGTGGCGGAGGGGGAAAGCTTCGGAGTAGCGGAGGAGAGCACAGCAACAGGGGTGTGGAGGGCAAAGCGGAGAGATTCCGGCACAGAGGATGGGTGCCCTCAGGCACACACCAGCCCGAGAGGCTTGTCTGCTCGGCCGCCGGGGCGGGCGGGGCTGGGAGCTGAGGCTCGGGTATCTGGTTTCAGTCGGAGCGCAGGGAGAGGACTGGGGCTGGCGGCAGGAAGAGAGCCTGAAGGGGTTAGTGCACCACGGCTAGCCCGGAGGGAGTCCGGGGAAAGGGTCTGGAGCTGCCGAAGAGGCAAGAGACTTTTTCTTCCCTTTTGTTTCCTGGTGCGTGAGGAGAGGGCATTAAGAGAGCTGCTTAAAGAAGCACCAGAGACGGGCGCGACCCGCGACTAAAGGCGCAGACCCCGGAGACGGGCGTGGGACGCTGGGGCTGCTGCTGCCGCCAACACAAGGCCTGTGTGCGAGCGCAGGTCACTGTTCACCCTGCCACTGCTGGGTTCCAGGGACCCAGGGACGGCTTTCCCGGGAAAGCGCACGGAGTGCCTCGGTCTGGTGCAACGTCATGCTGGCCTCTGCCGCCGCAGGCCCGCCCCACACTGCGCGCCCCTCCCTCCCCTCTGCCTGAGTGAGCCAGAGCCCCCGAATCAGCGGCTCCTTTAAACCCGTCCTGTCTGAGAGAAGGACGGACGCCCTCCGGCGACCTACGCGCAGAGGCGGGGCCAGGTCCAAGGCTGAGAGCCGGGAGCTGTGAGAGCAGAGAAGAGACAGGGAAATCTCTCCGTGCAGCCTCGGAGGCAGCGGATTAAAGCTCCACGGTCCACTTGATGTGCCCTGCGTCTGTGGAGTGCATGAATGGACAGCGAATCATCCCAAATTGAGGAAGTGGACTTTGAGGACAAGATTTAAGACTTTCCCCCCTTTTCCTTTTTTACAATGAATTATCCCAAATTAAGGAGGTGGAATTTGAGAGCAAGATTTCAGACTTTTCCCTCTTTTCCTCTTTTTACAACGAATTATCCCAAATTGAGGAGGTGGACTTTGAGAGCAAGATTTTCGATTTTCCCCCCTGCTTTTTGTGAATGTGTATGTGTATGCTTCTGTGTGAAATTTTCTCTGTATAGCTTTGCTTCCACCATATGTCCCAGGGTTCTATCTGTCCGTTTTTTTTTCAATAATCACTTTTTAATTTTAATAACGCTACTATATTTTATACTTTATTCTATTTTACGTTACCTGCTCTTTCTTTTTTTCCTACCTTCCCCTCCTCCCTCCCTCACTCCGCCCCTCCTTTCCTCCTTTCTCTCTTTCTTTCCTTCCTCCCTCCCTCCCTTCTTCCTTTCACTCTTTCTTTTTCTTTCCTTCCTCCCTCCCCCATGCTTTCTTTCTTTCTTCGTTACTTTCTGTCCTTCTTCCTTTCCTTCTCTCTCTCTTTCTTTCTTCTACTAATTCTTTCTTTCTACTTTTTCTCCCTTTTATTCTGAGCCGGGTAGATGAAAGGCTCTTGGTGCTGCATCCAGGAGTCACGGCTGTGCCTCTGAAGTGGGAGAGCCAACTTCAGGACACGGGTCCACAAGAGACCTCCCAGCTCCACATAATATCAAGCAGTGAAAATCTCCCAGAGATCTCCATCTCAACACCAGCACCCAGCTTCAGTCAACGACCAGCAAGCTACAGTGCTGGTCACCCTATGCCAAGCAACTAGCAAGGCAGGAACACAACCCAACCCATTAGCAGAGAGGCTGCCTAAAAACATAATAAGGCCACAGGCACCCCAAAACACACCACCAGACGTGGACCTGTCCACCAGAAAGACAAGATCGAGCCTCAACCACCAGAACACAGGCACTAGTCCCCCCCACCAGGAAGCCTACACAACCTACTGAAACAACCTTAGCCACTGAGGACAGACACCAAAAACAACAGGAACTACGAATCTGCAGCCTGCAAAAAGGAGACCCCAAACACAGTAACATAAGCAAAATGAGAAGACAGAAAAACACACAGCAGGTGAAGGAGCAAGATAAAAACCTACCAGACCTAACAAATGAAGAGGTAATAGGCAGTCTACCTGAAAAAGAATTCAGAATAATGATAGTAAAGATGATCCAAGATTCTATTTCCAAGATCCAAAATCTTGGAAATAGAATAGACAAAATGCAAGAAACAATTAACAAGGACCTAGAAGAATTAAAGATGAATCAAGCACCAATTGAAAACACAATAAATGAAATGAAAAATACTCTAGATGGGATCAATAGCAGAATAACTGAGGCAGAAGAACGGATAAGTGAGGTGGAAGATAAAATAGTGGAAATAACTGATGCAGAGCAAAATAAAGAAAAAAGAATGAAAAGAACAGAGGACAGTCTCAGAGACCTCTGGGACAACATTAAACACACCAACATTCGAATTATAGGGGTTCCAGAAGAAGAAGAGAAAAAGAAAGGGACTGAGAAAATATTTGAAGAGATTATAGTTGAAAACTTCCCTAATATGGGAAAGGAAATAGTTAATCAAGTACAGGAGGCACAGAGAGTCCCATACAGAATAAATCCAAGGAGAAATACACCAAGACACATATTAATCAAACTGTCAAAAATTAAACACAAAGAAATCATATTAAAAGCAGCAATGGAAAAACAACAAATAACACACAAGGGACCCCATCAGGATAACAGCTGATCTCGCAGCAGAAACTCTACAAGCCAGAAGGGAGTGGCAGGACATAATTAAAGTGATGAAGGAGAGAAACCTGCAACCAAGATTACTCTACCCAGCAAGGATCTCATTCAGATTTGATGGAGAAATTAAAACGTTTACAGACAAGCAAAAGCTGAGAGAGTTCAGCACCACCAAACCAGCTTTACAACAAATGCTAAAGGAACTTCTCTAGGCAAGAAACACAACAGAAGGAATATACCTACAATAACGAACCCAAAGCAATTAAGGAAATGGGAATAGGAACATACATATCAATAATTACCTTAAATGTAAATGGACTAAATGCTCCCACCAAAAGACACAGATTGGCTGAATGGATACAAAAACAAACCCATATATATACTGTCTACAAGAGACCCACTTCAGACCTAGAGACACATACAGATTGAAAGTAAGGGGATGGAAAAAGATATTCCATGCAAATGGAAACCAAAAGAAAGCTGGAATAGCAATTCTTATATCAGACAAAATAGACTTTAAAATAAAGACGATTAGAAGAGACAAAGAAGGACACGACATAATGATCAAGGGATCGATCCAAGAAGAAGATATAACAATTGTAAATATTTATGCACCCAACATAGGAGCACCTCAATACATAAGGCAAATACTAACAGCCATAAAAGGGGAAATCGACAGTAACACACTCATAGTAGGGGACTTTAACACCCCTCTTTCACCAATGGACAGATCATCCAAAATGAAAATAAATAAGGAAACACAAGCTTTAAATGATACATTAAACAAGATGGACTTAATTGATATTTATAGGACATTCTATCCAAAAACAACAGAATACACATTTTTCTCAAGTGCTCATGGAACATTCTCCAGGATAGATCATATCTTGGGTCACAAATCAAGCCTTGGTAAATTTAAGAAAATTGAAATTGTATCAAGTATCTTTTCTGACCACAATGCTATGAGACTAGACATCAACTACAGGAAAAGATCTGTAAAAAATACAAACACATGGAGGCTAAACAATACACTACTCAATAACGAAGTGATCACTGAAGAAATCAAAGAGGAAATAAAAAAATACCTAGAAACAAATGACAATGGAGACACGACGACCCAAAACCTATGGGACGCAGAAAAGCTTTTCTAAGGGGGAAGTTTATAGCAATACAATCCCACCTTAAGAAACAGGAACATCTCTAGTAAACAATCTGACCCTGCACCTGAAGCAATTAGAGAAAGAAGAACAAAAAACCCCCAAAGTTAGCAGAAGGAAAGAAATCATAAAGATCAGATCAGAAATAAATGAAAAAGAAATGAAGGAAACGATAGCAAAGATCAACCAAACTAAAAGCTGGTTCTTTGAGAAGATAAACAAAATTGACAAACCATTAGCCAGACTCATCAAGGAAAGAAGGGAGAAGACTCAAATCAATAGAATTAGAAATGAAAAAGGAGAAGTAACAACTGACACTGCAGAAATACAAAAGATCATGAGAGATTACTACAAGCAACTCTATGCCAATAAAATGGACAACCTGGAAGAAATGGACAAATTCTTAGAAATGCACAACCTGCCAAGACTGACTCAGGAAGAAATAGAAAATATGAATAGACCAATCACAAGCACTGAAATTGAAACTGTGATTAAAAATCTACCAACAAACAAAAGCCCAGGACCAGATGGCTTCACAGGCGAATTCTACCAAACATTTAGAGAAGAGCTAACACCCATCCTTCTCAAACTCTTCCAAAATAGAGCAGAGGGAGGAACACACCCAAACTCATTCTACGAGGCCACCATCACCTTGATACCAAAACCAGGCAAGGATGTCACAAAGAAAGAAAACTACAGGCCAATATCACTGATGAACATAGGTGCAAAAATCCTCAACAAAATACTAGCAAACAGAATCCAACAGCACATTAAAAGGATCATACACCATGATCAAGTGGTGTTTATTCCAGGAATGCAAGGATTCTTCAATATACGCAAATCAATCAATGTGATACACCATATTAACAAGTTGAAGGAGAAAAACCATATGATCATCTCAATAGATGCAGAGAAAGCTTTAGACAAAATTCAACACCCATTTATGATAAAAACCCTGCAGAAAGTAGGCATAGAGGGAACTTTCCTCAACATAATAAAGGCCACATATGGCAAACCCACAGCCAACATTGTCCTCAAGTGTGAAAAACTGAAATCATTTCCACTAAGATCAGGAACAAGACAAGGCTGCCCACTCTCACCACTCTTATTCAACCTAGTTTTGGAAGTTTTAGCCACAGCAATCAGAGAAGAAAAGAAAATAAAAGGAATCCAAATTGGAAAAGAAAAAGTAAAACTGTCACTGTTTGCAGATGACATGATACTATACATAGAGAATCCTAAAGATGCTACCAGAAAACTACTAGAGCTAATCAATGAATTTGGTAAAGTAGCAGGAAACAAAATTAATGCACAGAAATCTCTGGCATTCCTGTACACTAATGATGAAAAATCTGAAAATGAAATCAAGAAAACACTCCTATTTACCATTGCAACAAAAAGAATAAAATACCTAGGAATAAACCTACCTAAGGAGACAAAAGACCTGTATGCAGAAAATTATAAGACACTGATGAAAGAAATTAAAGATGATACAAATAGATGGAGAGATATACCATGCTCCTGGATTGGAAGAATCAACATTGTGAAAATGACTCTACTACCCAAAGCAATCTACAGATTCAATGCAATCCCTATCAAACTCCCACTGGCATTTTTCACAGAACTAGAACAAAAAATTTCAAAATTTGTTTGGAAAAACAAAAGACCCGGAATAGCCAAAGCAATCTTGAGAACAAAAAACGGAGCTGGAGGAATCAGGCTCCCTGACTTCAGACTATACTACAAAGCTACAGTAATCAAGACAGTGTGGTACTGGCACAAAAACAGAAAGATAGATCAATGGAACAGCATAGAAAGCCCAGAGATAAACCCACGCACATATGGTCAACTTATCTTTGATAAAGGAGGCAGGAATGTACAGTGGAGAAAGGACAGCCTCTTCAATAAGTGGTGCTGGGAAAACTGGACAGGGACATGTAAAAGTATGAGATTAGATCATTCCCTAATACCATACACAAAAATAAGCTCAAAATGGATTAAAGACCTAAATGTAAGGCCAGAAACTATCAAACTCTTAGAGGAAAACATAGGCAGAACACTCTATGACATAAATCACAGCAAGATCCTTTTGGACCCACCTCCTAGAGAAATGGAACTAAAAACAAAGATAAACAAATGGGACCTAATGAAACTTCAAAGCTTTTGCACAACAAAGGAAACCATAAAGAAGACCAAAAGACAACCCTCAGAATGGGAGAAAATATTTGCAAATGAAGCAACTGACAAAGGATTAATCTCCAAAATTATTAACAGCTCATGCAGCTCAATAGCAAAACAACAAACAACCCAATCCAAAAATGGGCAGAAGAGTTAAATAAGCATTTCTCCAAAGAAGGTATACGGACTGCCAACAAACACATGAAAGAATGCTCAACATCATTAATCATTAGAGAAATGCAAATCAAAACTACAATGAGATATCATCTCACACCAGTCAGAATGGCCATCATCTAGAAATCTAGAAACAATAAATGCTGGAGAGGGTGTGGAGAAAAGGGAACACTCTTGCACTGCTGGTGGGAATGTGAATTGGTACAGCCACTATGGAGAACAGTATGGAGGTTCCTTAAAAAACTAAAAATAGAACTACCATATGACCCAGCAATCCCACTACTAGGCATATACCCTGAGAAAACCATAATTCAGAAAGAGACATGTACCAAAATGTTCATTGCAGCTCTATTCACAATAGCCCGGAGCTGGAAACAACCTAAGTGTCCATCATCGGATGAATGGATAAAGAAGATGTGACACATATATACAATGGAATATTACTCAGCCATAAAAAGAAGCGAAACTGAACTATTTGTGATGAGGTGGATAGACCTAGAGTCTGTCATACAGAGTGAAGTAAGTCAGAAAGAGAAAGACAAATACCGCATACTAACACATATATATGGAATTAAAAAAAAAATGTCATGAAGAACCTAGGGGTAAAACGGGAATAAAGACACAGACCTACTTGAGAATGGACTTGAGGCTATGGGGAGGGGGAAGGGTAA
Organism: Hyperoodon ampullatus; assembly: GCF_949752795.1. Taxonomy (NCBI): domain Eukaryota; kingdom Metazoa; phylum Chordata; class Mammalia; order Artiodactyla; family Ziphiidae; genus Hyperoodon; species Hyperoodon ampullatus. Next base: position 17,462,143 of record NC_136921.1, read on the forward strand.
GCTGTGAGAAAGCAGAAGAGAGGCATGGACATATATACACTACCAAACGTAAGGTAGATAGATAGTGGGAAGCAGCCGCAGAGCACAGGGAGATCAGCTCGGTGCTTTGTGACCACCTGGAGGGGTGGGATGGGTAGGGTGGGAGGGAGGGTGATGCATGAGGGAAGGGATGTGGGAACAGATGTATATGTATGACTGATTCACTTTGTTATAAAGCAGAAAGTAATAAAAAAAAATTTATAAGCCGTTCTCCTCTCACACACTCCTTTATGTGGTGTTGTGGAAAGAGCCCAAGACCATGAGTTAGGAGAACTGTGTCTTAGACTTGAGTCTGCTGTATAAACTCGAGCAGGTCAGAGCAGTTCATAGGCACTGTAGGAGCCTGCCATGTATCAGTCTCTGCTGCAGCCTGAGATACAGAAAGGAGCAATGAGATGTTTTTCCTGCCATTGAAAAACTTCAGTGTCATCAGGAAAGAGTTTCATGAACAAATAATGTCAATCCAATATTGTCTATGCTCTGATGGAGATACACATAGAACCAAAGGGCCCTGGAATTAACCTTGGAGTTGGAGGAGGTGATGCTGGGGAAAATACTGCCTGATTACCAGGATTTAGGTGAAGGAGGGGAGGAAGGCAGCACAAGCAAAGACCTTTTTCTCCTATGTAAGTTGAAACTTCTTGATTGATGGTTCACAAGATCTCTTATAGCTTCAAGATGTTATTCGATGCCTACTTGTCTTGTTTCTGGGGAAAACACATGAATATTTGTTTTCCTGAGAGATATCAGCCAAGCAAGAATGAAAGAGTTGTAAGAAAGAATCTCTTCTGGTTGAACCTGAACACAATAATTCCTGCACCTCTTCTCTTGGATCTCAGATTTTATTACAGTCTAATGACACTTGCACAATTTCATTCTCTTTCATGAATAAAACTTTATGAAATACTTAGAGCAATATAATGGTTTTGTATTGGCCATTGTTATATTCCAGGAAAATAAAAAAGCTTTGAACATATTGGAATATGAATGGTCTATAAACTTAATTTTAAAAAAGCCTTCTCTAAAACAAGGGATGTTGGGAATTACAAGATTGAAAGTTTGCTCATTCTACTTCTGGCTAAGGCAGGGTCAATGCCCTTTAAATTATATCAATGAGTCAGAAAGGGGGACTGGAGTACAATCTTCAGGAGAATAATGCCTTGTTCCATGTAGTATCCCTGATATTTAGAACCATGTTTAGTGTATATTAGGTGTTTGGTAAACATCATTTAAATGAAGAGGTGGCTGAGGTGATCTGCTTCTGGACCACAAGCAGGTATCACACATCCAGATGGCAACAGCAGATCAAAATCTAAGCTTTACCGCACAATATAAGGTAGTCGGGGTGAGCTTTTCAACCTATGGAGACCCAAAACTTTCTTAAATCCCCTTGCTGAGTAAGAAGCATTGAATATAATTCTTTCTTTTATTTATAACCCCTTGAAGTCTTCTTGCCAAATATATACCGTTGGCATATAGGTTAGCAAATTCAGGCTCAGCACAGCCAGACAAAAGCAGCCTTGGTCAATGTTCAAAAGCATAAATCTAAAGATAGATCACCCTGCCAAAGTTGTCTGCTAACAGAAAGCCCATAATACATTTCTTATCAAATATAAGTTGGATTTAAGTTTAAGTGTTCAAATGCTACCTTGTTGATTGGCTGACCTCTGGTTTAGGCAGGTATTTTTATTCATGAGCTTTGTGTGAGCCTGGAAAGAGAAAAGAATAATGTGTTACTGGGTGAGGGTTAAGAAAGTGACTTGGCCTGGGTCATTCTGGGATTCCCCAGGGACATTGGAGAAGGCCCTACCATACATTGTCTAATAAAGTCCAATAAAAGGGAGAATTAGTCCTGGTGTGGTATCAGCACAGCTATAAATTCTTGTGCAATAATAAAATAATAGGATGTTATTAATTCAACCATTCTGGTTGCTTCTGAAATAGTATTAAAGTAATATCATTGATACATATATTTGACTACTAATACATTATTTTCTAGAACTATTAATTGCTTTAAAACTGGTGTGCCATAATACAGTGGAAAGAGATAGTGAAATATTTCGACTGATGCCAGCAATTAATTTAAGGCTATTCTGCATATTTTAGAATTAAGAATTATACTTTAGAATAACTTACAGAAACAAATTAAAATGAGACAATGAGTATTTTTGGACTTAATCATTCAGTCTTACAGGTGAAATTTGGGTCACATTTTTCAAGAATAGAAATTTTTGTCAACATTTAAAATGTCAATCTTTCATAATTTTTTTACCTTTGAATCAGAGGAACAAAAAAGTATAAGCACTTATTGAATTCCTACTTTGAGCAGTACATTGTACTAAATACTTTGACATGTATGGGTTCATCGAACCATGATCTAAATGAATTGAAACAGATTTTCTATCTTCTAGTCCAGACCTACAATCTTGGAGAAAACTATATCTAAACAAAGTTCTAAGAATAAGAAGGTGTGGTGGAATTTGGGAGATGGGTAAATTATCCTTCTCAAATGCTATGGAGTAAAGAATATTGCTAGTATCTTGTGTTAAAAGACAATAGCTTAAGCTGTTAAATGTAAAAACAATATCACGGCAAACAAAATACATCATTATCTGGACAATTTAAAGGGAATAAGGAAAGAGAAAAATATTTTCACTCAGTAAAAACTAGAGAACAGAAGATTCCAGAGTTCTGTTTTTAGTGCAATGTTCAGAGTGGTTTGGTTTATAGAAGGGTTGAAAACAAACCAGATTAAGAAAACAAAACAACAACAATGAAAACACATAAGAGGGAGAAACTGGTGTAAGAAAAGATCCTGCTCATGTAGCTGGAGAGAATTTGTCCAGACCAAGAGGTCTTAATGACCCCATCCTCCCCAGAGTTTACTCTGTCAACCAGGTAGCCAGGGGACTGTAACAAGTCACCATGAAGTGCTTTTGGACATTTTTCTGAGAAGCCAGCAGATTAATGTTGGGCAAAACCTACCTTTATATCCATAATTTTGTATCCTTTTTCTTAAAGAGGGCTCCCATTATCGTATAAGCTTCAGGACTCGTAAAGCTTGGATCTTCCACTGGGAGGGGCAGGAAACAGTCTCATCTGCCAAAAGGCTGTGCCTTCAAAGACAATAGGAAGCAGGACCAGTAGGATAATTTGCCAAGCCCGGTGCAAAATGCAAACATGGGGCTCCTTTTTCCAAGTCTATGAAGAATTTCAAGATGGTGGCAACAGCATTGAACCATGTGTTGGGCCCTTCCTGGAACAGGGCCAATGAGCCTGCACAGGTCCCACACCCAGGAAACTGGCCTTGACAGGAGGATAGTGCATGGTTACACTGTATTCCTGGTCTTCTGGTCCCTGGCTCAGCAATAAGGATTTGAGGCTTCTACTCCCAAAGTCAGCCATCTGGGTGGCAGGTTTATGGCTCTGGCTTCTACCAACAAATGGCCTCAGCTCTGCCCTCTCTTCCTTGCCTCTACCTCCTGGCTCTATTATGCATTTTATACTTCTGTTTCCTACTGTTTCTCACGTTCAAATGCTCTGAGAATGGGAGGGAGGGAAGGAGGGAGAGAAAGAAAAAGAGAGAGAGAGAGAGAAGGTTGATCAGGTTCATTAATGGTTATCCAGCATGAAGCACCCTGTTGAGTGGAATTCTCATGTGCAGCTGATTCATGGATCACTAGACAGAGTATAAATGGCTGCTTAGAGTCAGGTGACAATCTCAGTCTAATTAACTTGTGCCAAGGGTTGTGGTGTCATATAGTGAAAAGCATAATTTACCTGTTTCCATTTCCATCACTTAGAGCTGTGCGCTGGCAGCAATAGAAATCCTCTTGGGTGGGCAGGATGGCTGGACGACATTGGACCCATTCTGTCCCACTCAAGATGCACAAGGTCCAGTGCTATGCTCCTGGAAAAGTATTTAAGTGTATTGTATATTGCAGCACAAAAGTCTGCCTGTGCATGTTAAAAAGTACTGTGTTCCCAAAGTGGGGTGACTTGAACATTGGAAAAGTAGAACGTGAGGCTGGCTCCCTCTGAGAATCTCACTCTGCTTCCTTATCAGATTTCAGCTTTTTGCAAAGGCATTTTCAAGTGGGCTGTAATTGCTTGCCGGTAGATACTTTGTACGCCCATAAATCTTCACTAGCACAGAAAAGTAAATTGTGTTGTGTTTGAGAATTCTTTGGATGGTGAGAGGGATACAGGGTGAGGGGAGGGGCTGTATCCTCAAGGTGAAAGTCTCCAGTCAGAGCACAAGGGTCCTAGGAGAGGGCAGTGCAGGCAGAACCCAGCTAAGGAGGCTTTGAGCAGTGATGAGATGCCTGCAGCCAGCTGTCCCATAGAAGCCATTGAGAAGCTGTCATGGGGTGACAGCATGCTATGTGTCATTGCGTCTCAAACTGGTTGAGCCTCAAAATTCCCAGGGTAGACTTCTGCGAATACAGACGTTAAAAATAAAATTTCAACCACAGCAACATAGGGGTAGTTAGCAGCCTAGGTCTGGAGTCAGTTAGTTCAAATCCCAGTTTTAGGACTTACTGTGTGTCTGATCTTTGTGTTTTCACGTTCTCATCTGTGAAATGTAGGCAATAATCTTACCTTTACTGTAAGGTCTTGTGAGATTGAATGAGAACATGAGCATGTCAGCACAGTACCAAAAACTTTGGGAGTACCCAGTAAATCCTGTTTGTTATTTAACGTACTCATATCACATGCAATATGTACGTATGGATGGAGGTATTTATACACGTATATATACAGAAGCACAAGTAAATTACATTAAGGTTTAATGCGCCATTGGCAAGGGGATACTTTACTATAAAGTTTCTTTTGAAATCTGCTCTTGAAAGATGAGTGGAGTATATACTCCAACATGTGTTAAAAATTAAGTTAGAATCCTAATGAAGGCATAGTTCTATAGGGAAGGACTTGAGATTTGACAAACAATCAAAAGGTAAATCTAATTAATTTTAGGGGAAAAATATTCAGAAGCTGCAGAGATCAAGTCCCATATTCCCAAGCATAGGGAGGAAAAGAAGCCCAGTAAACATAACGACTGTTTCACAGGCAAAAGCAACACTAATTGAGTGAGTTACCAGGCAAGAGGGGAGAAGTAAGACCCAATCTTTTCTTTCCGATTTATAACTACAGCTCTCGGGACTGTCATTCCTGCAGGGCATGGACCATGTCTGTTTCACTCCCTGGAGCTAGATCTTTACACATCACCATGTGCAGATTAGCATTTAATAAGTGTTTGTGGAGATGACTGATTATACGGCCAGTGCACTTGGTAATGTAGAGCAGGCTGTGTCAGTAGTAAGAAGTTTTATTTTCCTTCCTGTGGGAACCCCTTCTCTGCTTGACTTTTCTTGTTGATTGTAAGCTCCCTTGGGCAGGAAATTTGTTTGTCTGTATGTTTATTAAGAGGCATTGAACAAATTGCAACAAACTACACAGTGATAACAGTGAGTAAAAATTTCATGAGATGCTATCAAATGATTCATTAAAAGAAAGATCCAGGATATTACCACCAACTGCTACATTAACTAGTCATGTCATAACACCATCAAAATGCTAATTAGGTTGTCTGGCATGATTTGTTATTGAAAAAATCAAGCCAATTTTCTGTAGTTCTTGAATTTGGATAGTTTTTCCTCTCCTTATATTTGCTTCAGGGCTTATGGGGTACCATTTAGTTCTCTTCCTTTGGAGATAAACAAAGCTTTTGTGTATTCCTCTTGTTACTACTCTTATAAACCCCCAAGCACTCTAAACTTTCAGACGGAGGTCCAAACCTGCAGAATAGTGAATTGAAATCACTAAAAGAGGATAAAGCATGGTGTTAGGAAGGTGCCAGGCAGAAGAGACTGTTCATGTTGTGCTCGCTTGGGATCCAGCCAGGGCTGACTGGCTGGTTGCTTGCAGCTGGACAAGGCAGGTGGAAAGGACTAAGACCTATAGCTCAAGCCATTCGTCGGCATAGTCTAGGAGCTGGCAGAGGAACAATAAGGACAGGCTTACACAGAGAAGGTTCTATCCATCAGGCCAAGTCTAGTGTTTTGGGGGTAGAGGTTTCAGAAGCAGTCAGGGATGGACAAAAATTCAAGATGAAAAAAGGGGGTGCCTAATAAGGAAGACTCAGCCTTGGAAAGGGCAGATGCACTAAATTGTTTAACCTAAATGGCCGCTCAAAACAAGGTCTAGGCTGAAGTCCAGCTATCGAGGTGTTGGGGCCCACAGTGGACTGATGAGGAAAGAAAAATAGACCACTTCTCAGATCTAGGACACTATGGCTGAATTGACTGCAAGATGACATACTGAACCCTAAAATGTTGATGCCAGCAGGGCTGACACGATAGGAACTGGAAGCAGGGCTGAGCCTGAGATAACCCAAGTGGTCCCACTGTGGAGAGGAAGAGACAGAGGCTGACAGCAAGCATGTCCCTGCTTTGGGCAGCTTACCTAATCTTCTGCTTTGACTTCTGTCCCTAAATCTCCAGAATGATGGAAGGAAGAGACAGCAAAGCATAATGCTGAGAGCACGTGATCTGGAATGAGCTGTTTTGGCTTTGGCTCCTAACTAGAGTTGCCAGATTAGCAAATCAGTAAAGGGCACTAAATTAAATTAGCATTTCACCTAAACTCTGACCAGTTTTTCAGTATAACTATGTCTCCAATATTACATGGGTCATATTATACTAAAAAATTATGGTCCCATGTAATGTTTGAGACATGGTTATACTAAAAAATTAGTCTTTATTTATCTGAAATTCTAATTAAACTAGATGTTGTCTATTTTTTTCTGGCAACCCTAGTCCTAACTCTCCTACTTTCTAGTTCTAGGAAGTTGGCAAGTTATTTAAAAAATGATCTAGCTCATAAGGTTGTTGTAAGGACTGAAGGGATTAATATATGCAAATTACTTCAAATAGTGTCTGGCACATAGTAAGTGCTCAAAATTGATTAATTTTGCTTTTTTTTATTAGTATTATTACTATTTATACTACTATCTGAGGGCCAGGCTGAGCTACTGATGATCAGTAGGATATTTTTATGTTTGTGCAGTAATGCAAGGCAAGGTTTCAGCAAAACTGAGAAATATTTTATTTGTTTGTTTATTCCCAACTCTCTTCCCCACAAAATCGTAAAGGTCTTAGAATAAAGGAACAGGTAAAATAAACCCAAGGACAATTGCTGTAAGAAAAAAGACAATCACTAAAAAGTTAACAAAGAGTCAAAGGGAAAACTATGAAGAGATTCTGGTTGAGGACATAGTTCTCTATGGTGGTCAAATACAAAGTTAAGTTCTGAGTTTGCTAATAGCTCTGGAGGATAAAAGAGATGGTGGGAAATTGGGAAATTGGTTCAATGCACATTCCCTTTCCCCTCCACATGTCCCATTCTATTTTCTTCTCTCAAAACTTGCTCCAGAGAGACTCTTGTATCCTCATATCCATGTAAGTTAGTAACTCCTTGCAAGAGCATTTCCACTTAAATTCATTGTAGAACACAAGGGCTTACTTTTCTGTTAGAAAGGTCTTCTGATGTTAGTACTTTGGGGGGTCGAGAGAGAGTTTTGTGTTTTTTTTGGTGTCAGTCTTTGTTTGGGGAAGTTTCCAGCCAGAACAGACAAGGTCCTTGACCTTGTCTACCCAGTCGAATCAACTGGGAAGGTTTTAAAAATCCAGAATTCCAGGCTGCAATTTACACCAATTTTTTTCAGAATCTTTGGATGAAGTACCCAGACACAAGTCTTTTTTAAGCACCTCGGTTACCCACCTTGGATAGCCAAGGTTGACAGCCATTGAGCTAGAAGAATATACATACCTCTGTGCAAACCATTTATATGGAAGACTAATGAGAAAACCATATAATCCAGGGTATAATAATAACTATGATTTAAAAATTCTTACTATATGCCTGCTCCTACACACATGTACTTTCAACCTTTACAGCATTGAGGAGTATGTATTTTTATCCACATTTTACGGTGAGGAAACAGAAAATTGTAAATAACACCGTAAGTAAATGAGTCCAAAATCAACTGGATGTATGACTCCTAAGCCAGAGCCCTTTCTAATATGCCACATTGCAGAGAAAGGTGGAATCTGCACTTTATGTCCTTTTCTCGGGCCTTATTTTCATCAGTGCCTGATTGTTCTACTAGATATCGGTGCCTGGTGGTCTTTCAGGTCTTGGGACCCTGTAGGGTGAGAGCTCTGTGTCTGGCCTTCACTCTAACATTTCCAATTCCCCATGAGGCCTTTGCCCATCCCACCACAGATGAATCAGCCAGAATAGAAGAGCAGACAAACATACTTGAGCTTTGTTGGACAAACCTGTCTGAAGACAGACTTGTGAATGGTGCACTGGGTTCTCTGACTGTACTTAAATAGGGCTTTTGCCTGACAGGTTTAGCCAGTCAAGCAGGACTTGTTTATGCCTGTGGCAACGAAAAGCTTGAATGAAAAGTAGGAGCAAAATCAGGGACCCACAGATCACTTCAGCTCTCATCAGGCACTGGTTAGCTCTTTTTCCAGGAAAGCCCTCTTTACCAAAACAGACTACAAACACCGTGGTGTTTTATTATTAGCTCACACATGGAAGGAACTGCCAAGTGGATCCAGTTTTCCTATTAAAATTGTGACCTTCAAGCCTGTATGTATGTACATGTGTATGTATTCATGTCTTCATTCATTCATTTTTCATTAACTCATTCATTTACCTACTCATTAATTTGATCACACAACCAATATTTACTGAGTGCTTTCTATGTGGCAGGTACTGTGTAGCTTCTGTATATTCATTAGTAAGCAAGAGAAAAATGGTCCTGTGGTCATGGACCTAGTAGGATAAGGAAGGTGGGGAGAGCTCTCAGTAAACAAAATAAATTATATGTTTTCCCCATATAATTATGGTAGACACCACTAAAGAAAAAGAAAATGGGTGTTACATGCAAGGAGAGATTAAAGTTTTGATGGTTAGAGGGATAACAGGTAGGGAGGGCTATGTCTGGGAAATCTTCTCTGAGAAAGTTATATTTGAACTAAAATATAATTTTGCAATTCAAAAAAGTTTTTTTGTATCATATTGTCATTGAATATTTACCTAAATTCTTTTTTTTCCCCTCTTATCAAGAATGCCAACCGCACACACATTTTTCTTAGCCTTCTTACTTATTTTCATATGTAGGTTATGGAGCTAAGAGCCATAGATTGCTATATTCAGAAAAATACAGCCCAGCATCCCACAGAGGATCAATGAAGACTTAATCTTACTATTTGTTTGTATACGTTACCCTTTCAGCACCATGATTGTTTTATTTTGGGATGCGTTTTATCGTTTCAGGGCGCGTCCACATTTATCACCCACTTGATCTTCACCAACAGACCTGTAGGGTACAAAGAGCATCATCTTTCTGTTAAACAGTGAGAAACGATGATTCTGCAGAGTCAGTGTCTTGTCCAAGGTCACATGCTAGTGATTACCAGAGGGAAGAGAAGAACTCAGGGGTTTTTTGCTCAAAGGCCAGGATTTTGCATGCACAGTGGGGAATTCCAAAATTCTTTCTTTCTCACCACCTGCCCTTCTCCCGATGCTGCTCCCCCAAAGCACACACATTTCTCTCTCCGATTCAGAGTATTTGGGGGAAAGATTGATTTAGAGGCTTCATTTTTCTTGTGTATTGCCATGGATCCAGGAGAATCTACCTGGCCCATGTTCTGGCTTCAGCTCTCCAACCTACAGTTAATAAGCAGATAAACAAGTAAATATTTAAGTTCAACATGTATGTTTTGGTTGCCTACTGTCTATGAGATGCTGCTCTAGTCTCTGGGCATATATTACTGAGCAAATAGACAAGAATCCCTCATCCAGTTTACATTCTCCGAGGGGAGGCAATCAATAAGTAAATCAGTATGTCAATATAGATAGCATGTTAGATGGTATGCTATTGAGAAAAATAAAACAGGGAAGAGAATTAGGGAGCGCTGAGGGGAGGGTGTCGAAATTTGAAGTAAGGTGGTCAGGAATGGCCTCCCTGAGAATGTCCTATTTGTGTAGCCACGAGGTCATCTGGGGAAGAACGTTCTAGGCAGCGGTGACAGAGGCTGAGGGGTTGGCCGAAGCTCAGGACTCATTCAATGCATCCCACTCTTGAACTTGAACTCTGTTTTTCCAAAGGCACAATATTAAAAATGCTGGTTAGATGCAGTTGAAATCATGTTTTTAGGGATTAAGTTCTATATTCAATTTCATTTTGGGTTCAATACCCTATTGTGGGCTGTCCAGAAAGCCAAACCACGATGAATAATGTTTCCATGGGAAAATGTTTTCTGGGTTTGAACCTGCTGACTTACAAATGAACTTAGGAACAGAGCTGGTTAGTAAGTTGAGAGCTGGTTGTATCAATTAAGGGGCAATTTTCCTACGGCGGCTCCCTCTCTCGGCTAGGATGGAATGACATTGACTGAGCTTCTGCTATATTTACATGCTTTTTTCTGTCCTTATCCTCTCTATAGTCTCTTTGGTTCCAACCTGTATTTTCCATTTTCCCTGCAGGGCTTCTCTTTTTGCCCTTAGATCTTTGAATAATCCTTCATGAAGCCATATTGAAAGCCCTTGATTCCCCTTATTCTTCTCCTTTAGACAAGCTGCTGTCTATCTCACCTTAATTGTAGTGTATCGGAGATTTCCCAAGGCTTCTTCTCCATGCACATGGATTTATTTGTATTATTCACTGTCTGCTTCTGGCAATTGCAGTGCATTTAATGCCAGTCATGAGCATTGCACCTGGAAAATTCTGAGCACCTCACAAATAGGTTAATGAGTATACATTGTATGTTTTTATGAAATTAATGACTACCCGCTCTCCATTAAATGGCAAATTCATGAAGATTCTTTTCTCTAGAGGAATGCTACACTGTCTGTTTGAAATTGACTGTAAGTGTTCATGAAAATAATCAGCTAGGCTGATTTTCTTTTTTCCTTCAACTCTGCCTTCTGTTCCTTGAAGGGAGGATGAATAACAGTTTCACATCTACAGAGAGGCACATTGGGAATTCATAAATCTGTAGCATCAGAATAATAACTGAAAGGGAAGTAGTATGTGGGGTACTTGTATACTGGAAAGACTATTTGGAATTATTCTGTGAATTTGCCTTTGGGATTTGCCTGGGTCTACATCGAAGAACCTTAGTTATGCACCGAAACCATGGATAGACTTTTCTTTATTCTCATTTTATTTACACAGTTAGGGAGGCAGTTAGGTCAAATATACAATTGTAGGCTGCTTAGAAAGCAAAACCTGGAGAATAATAATAGTTTACAGGTTGTTAGCACTTGGTATGTTCCAGGCACTGTGTTTAATGTGGATAAGCTCTTTTACTTCACAATATCCTAGGTGAGCCCCCAAGACACAGATTTTAGGTAACTTGCCAAAAACTACTCAAATAGTAGAGTCAGGATTTGACCCAAGGCAGTCTGATCGTAGGACACAAACTTTTAACTACTACCTACCACTATTGCCCATGGAAGATGAAAGAAAATAGATTTGCCATTTTCTCTTTTTCCCTTTATTATGGCTTGAGACCCTTTTATGACCCTTAATGGAAAAATCAAACCCCAAACCACTTTATTAGATCGCAGATACAAGCCGTGTACTGGTCCTCCAAATGGAATGCATCAGTATTACCTGGAGGATTTGTGAAAACACAGAGTGCTGGACCTACCCCAGAGTTTCAAATTCGGTGAGAACCAATCAATTTCCCAGTTGAGGCTGGTGCTGCTGAGTAGGGGTGCACACTTTGAGAATCATTGGTTAGGCACTCCCCCAGACCCAGACCCTACAGATTAGTAGCATTAATAATTATAACTGCATTTGACAGCGTTTTCCTGCTTTCAAAGCACTGAGTCTATAGCATCACGGTTCCTCACAACAGGGCCGAGCTTTATCCTGGGCAGATGTTACCTCCATTCTATGGATGGCATAATAGATGTTCTGTGACAACAAGTGATACATTCCTCATTGTAGAGCATGTGAGTGGCAGACCTAGGATTGAGGCATTTTATTTTTCCCTCTACCCCATTCATGCTCTAAGGAGAGACAAGCAACTGTCCATCCCCAGCACACAGCTCACAAACTGGTTTGTTCACTTTTCTTTTCAACTCAAGCTTATAGGAATGAATGAGCTCCAGGGGAGGTGGAGGTGGAGGTGGAAATCATCTCTTGCTCAAAAGGAGAAACTGCGTCCCCAGAGGCGAATATCTGGGCACAAGGGAGGGTGGGACAGTTTGTCTCTGCAAACAAAATCTCGACACTTACATCCAAATTAGAGGTCTCTGAGCTTGACTTGGGCTGGCTAATATTTGTCTTCCCTTCCAGGTTTGCTGAGCTTATAAATATCAATTATAAGGCTGAGTAAATTACAGGGATGTTGAACTTTGAATTGTTGTAACACTTTAATGTGTCTATATAGGGATAATAAGGAGATTGCGAAAATCTGCTGAAGGAAATCTCACACATATTTATAGATAATTAATATAGTGAGTGGAAACGGAAAATCAGCACTGTATTTTTTAAATCAGTAATTTAAAAATGCATTATGGCAACACATTAAGTTAGCAGTTATTCAACAAGGAAATGTGAAGATTATTAAGCTAATTAAAGGTAATAAAAACAGGCAAAAGTATTGGGCATATAACTTTGAGATGAAAAAGAAAGAAAATCCTTTGTTTATTCCTACTACTTCTAGGCAAGACACAAGTGGCAGTTAATATATTGATAAGTTACCGGATTTTATGTAATAAGAAAAGAGGGCTGTATAAAAATATATTCCCTGGAGAAGCACCAAAAATGTACAAGAAGGTCTTCCTGTGTAACTCTAGACACTTTAGCAGGCCCCCGTAAGCACATGTGTGCTTTCTCGGTCTCACCAAGGGATGAGTGATTGCCCTTTCCGGAACTTGATCTTGGAAAACTTTCTCCAATATATCTGATCCCACTCAACTTTCAGATTCTGCGGCCTTTTTTCTGATCTTTGGGCTTTCTTCCACTTCAACCTTATATGACAGAGGTTCGGGGGATGGTTTTTTATGCTACTCCTCACTTTGAGATCTTGTTCTCTGCGTGGAACTACTACTGATTTAAAATGGAACTACACACTGCAAGTGGGAAGCTGAAATTGCTGGTGAGAGCAGAAATAGACCCCTCTCTCCGGCAAATGCTTCAGTGAAGTGTGTGCAGCTCTGCGGGGTTTATACTTTTCTTTGGGGAAAGATAAAGAAGGAGAAGGGCAGGAACACATAGAAGATAAGTTTAATTGGAGAATTAAAAAAATAACATTGGCACATACAACAGAAGGATGTATTTATGTCCAGACATTTGTTGGTTGATTTGTTTACCAGTTATTGAGGAAGAAAGGGTCTGGCCACAGGAGGGAATGGTCAGACTCCAAATTAACCATACCTGTGACTGCCAGCCTGATGAAATGGATTATTAAGTGCTTCTGGAAGAAGTCTTGGGTGTGTTTATGGCAGCAAGGGACTTGGCAACTTCAAATTCAAGCTGGTTCATGATTATTAATTCTGGTAGAGGACGCTTGTAAAATTTACTGCTGAGCAAATTGGGGCTTGCACAGTTAAATGGGGGCAAAGCTCATCACAGGGAGAACTGTTCAGCTTATCAGAAAAACGAGGCTCAAGTAGGATTAAAACTAGCAAATCACAGGTCTATCAAAAAAGTTCCAATTTGTCTGTAATTCTACACATTTATGGGAAGAATAGGTTAGAGGTGTATACGCAAGCTCTGGATCTTATACCCTAAAATAGTATGATTATTTTAGTTCATTAGGTTTTATAAAACTCTTTATGAGCTCAATCTTTCCTAAAAATAAGGGGAAAAGTCATCCCAAAGAGCAGTTTGATCCAGCACTTAAAGTAAGAGAAGGATTTAACGTTGTAAGTTATTTGGTTGATGATTATGCAAATTATAAGTAAGATTTCTATAAAACTTTGTTCTAAGATTCTAAATAGGGGAGAATTTCTTTGGAAAGCTAGCACACTTTTATCAGCAAGGTCACACTAGGAATTTTAGGAGGACAAGTAAAAAATGACTTCCTCAAGCAGAAGTGATCCTTTTAGGTCATCAGGATGAATTGTTTGAAAGCTTCAAAGCAGCCTTGGTTCTCATTACTGGAGCCTGCCTTTACAAGAATGCCTTTTTTCAATTATTTTCACTTTTTATTAGAAGTCTTTGCAGTTGTAGCTCACCTCATTTAGTTCACTGAGATGTGATGCCTTTAATTTCCATGTTAAAATTTGTGGTCAATTGTTTGACATTAGACTTGGCTTTTTTTTTTTTTTTTTTTTTTTTTTTTTTTGCGGTACGCGGGCCTCTCACTGTTGTGGCCTCTCCTGTTGCGGAGCACAGGCTCCGGACGCGCAGGCTCAGCGGCCATGGCTCACGGTCCCAGCCTCTCCGCGGCATGTGGCATCTTCCCGGACCAGGGCACGATCCCGTGTCCCCTGCATCGGCAGGCGGACTCTCAACCACTGTGCCACCAGGGAAGCCCAGAACCTGGCTTTTTGAGTCTCTGACTTCTGAAGGTTTTTTCTGCCCTTCCTCCATGGTAACCAGTTACTTTGTGAAGACTGAATACATTAATATCATTAATATAATTTGTAATTTAACTAGTCTCGATTATAGGAATTTTGTTCTGATAGGTTGTCCAGGTCAGTGTGCCTTCCAAGTGTGGAAGCATTCACTGTCAGATGCCTCTGGAAACAGGTTCAGCCTGCTTGTAAAAAGCCCTGCATGATCCAGCCTCCACTTTCATCACTGAATGATCAGTGGGCTAATGGAACACTGTCTCTCATAAGATTTTTCTAATTCTCAGCCAAAACTCACATCTGCTATTTTATCTCATTTATTTGGTGTGTGCACATTCTAGGTATTTGTAGTTTTTTATCATTTTGCCCCTCAGCTATTGCTTACTCAGTTTCCTTGACTTAGCTCCTTTCATCTTTTCTCATCAGTCAATCACTTCCAATCACCTCATTCCTTTAATCATCTCCTTTGAACTCAGTCCAAGCTTTTGGGTACTCAGGTACCCAAGACACAGCACAGTGGTCCGGCTGTGGTCTCCCCACCATCACATAGAGCCCTAAGAGAAGTAAAGAGGGATAGAATCTAGAAGCTGTCCTAAACTTGTTCTAATTTCCATTTTTAAAATAGTTCCATGTTTCCACCCTCTGCTAGTGAGCCTCTCTGTTTTCCTTCTTCCCAAGCTTTCCTCGTGCGATGTAAAGCATTAGAAGATAGAGTTTTCCTATCACCACATGCCCCATCGCAGACAGACTGCTCCTACCTTTCAGAATTGGTGGCATCCTGGGACCTCAAACAAGGTCCTGTTTCTGTGAAGTTGCTCCACAGATGTATATACCACTAGCATGTACAGACGATGACTTTTCAGATAAATTGCGCTTGACTTTACCTGCCTCCCCATCAGCTCTACAGAGCCTGGAAGGATACATATGGCGGAATGATCACCAACAGTCTGGCAAACATCAAAACGCTGGTGAACGTTTTTGTTAGATGCTGGCGTTTTCTGAGAAGCATTAGTAAACGTTCCACATACAATCTCAGTCTCAATTGAAGTAAACCCCAGGGATTTCAGCAGAGCTGGGCAGCACAGATGTGGGCATTGCTGTGACTGGGAGGAGGAGGAAGCTGGTCATTCTCATGTCACCTTTAATCCCCACATCATCAGTGGGCCTGAGGTTAGGGAATGTCAAAAATGTCCTTTCAGCAAAAGACAAGGTTCCTCGCAATTGTCATTTAGGATGGAGCATGAGAACTTTGCCACTCTTTAGCATTGAAAATTGGGCTCGCAGTACATACAGCAGGAATGGATCCATCGGCTGTATATCATGGGATTCTATTAAATCCACTGCACTTTCCCAGTGAAGGAATCCTATAGCTTTAGACCCTTCATATGCTAAGGAATGGGGTTTTTCCTTATCACAGCTCAACGTCTTTCCTGGTAATAAATCGCCCCGAATTGGAGCCTTAAGACTGTCAATTTGCACTTTCTGTTTGTATCTCCCCATCCTTCCTGCTGTGGCAGTGTAGAACTGTGACAGGAGATTGATATTGAAAGAGAACTCCCCCCGCCCCAATGCATTTCACCTGCCCCCACTTCTGCCTTTTGTTTATTTATTTTCTCCCAGACCTATTTTCGTTTGGCAAAAACCTCCAGGTTAATTTAACAAAAGATTCCTCTCTGAGCTTACCTGAGTTTCCTGCCCATGGGTGACCTGTTCTTCTACCAATTGAAATTTGTCACGGAGCGATTCTGAAAGTTGAACTTGTTTCTTTTAGTTACAAGGGAACAATGTGCCTTCAGGTCAGTATGCATCCTAACCACAACAGAATATAAACCTCATTCTCAGACAGAAAGAAATGCATTTGTTCAAAGATGAAGAAAACATAAAAGAGGGTGAGGCTAAGGATGGAGACAGTTTCTGGGCGTTCACAGGTAAGCTGATACTTTGAGATTCTCGGAGATTAGTGTTCTATCAAACAACGGAACATCTTTGGCAAGAAGAAACCTAAGGGATTAATGGTGAGGTTGGGGTGGGTAGCTAACCACGAGGGTATGGGGGACAGATGTGTAGAGAGGGTGTAAAAGTCATTCTTCTTGGAGCTGGGAGAAGTTTAGACATTCTGGGGACTCAGCCAGCTAAATTTTATTTTAAGCCTCTCAAATCACAA
This sequence comes from Hyperoodon ampullatus, assembly GCF_949752795.1. Lineage (NCBI taxonomy): Eukaryota > Metazoa > Chordata > Mammalia > Artiodactyla > Ziphiidae > Hyperoodon > Hyperoodon ampullatus. Next base: position 17,478,956 of record NC_136921.1, read on the forward strand.
GATTACAACAAGCATGGACAGGTTTAATTATAGTAGATGGAAGGTTAAAAAGCACACACATTTCCAACGAGTGGGCACACACACACACACAAACATAGAAGTTCTGTTTTTTTGTTTTGTGTTTCTTTTTCCTGGGGAATTCATGTTACTGCTAATTGCTTAGGGGTAAAGATTTGTTGGAGCAATAGCAGAATTCACTGGCATAATCTATAAACAATTTGAAAATAATCAAAAGAGAAGTAAACTTTGACACTAAACTGACACCTTGAAGAGGGCAAATGAGAGAATAAAAGTGGCATTGGAGAGCACAAATGGATCCTGGCCTATTCTAAACACTGTGTGAGTGTGTGTGTGTGTGTGTGAGCATGTGTGTGTGCATAAGCACATGTGTATGTGAGTGTGAATTGAGAAATTCAGTCATGAAGTAGAAAAATAAATGAAGCTTCAACAAAATGCATTTGGAGTAAGACAGCACATTGGTTTTAGGGATAATATAAAGGCAGCCACCAATATGTGAGCTGCAAAGTTGAAATTGGGTGGTGTTTTTTTTTCTGTTCTTTATTACAGTGTAACAGACCATGCCACAATTTACTGATTATTTTTTGATATTCCCCACAATTCTCTGCATTGTCTGGACTCAGTTGGGCAGCTCTGCTGCAACTCATGGCAACAGCTGAGGTCACCCACTTGGCTGCATTCAATAGGGCACATCTGGGACCGGAAAGTCTAACACAGCCTCCCTGGAGTACCTGGAGCTCTGGTGAGGACAGCTGGAAGCCTGGGACCTCTCCTCCTTGGTGGTGTCTCTGGCAGGTTAACTGTGTCCCTTTACAGAGTGGTTCAGAGTTCACAGAGAGTAACAGCAGAAGCTTCCAGGCCTCCTAAGGGCTAGGCTGGTGTTGTGTCATTTCCTTCTCATTCTGTTGGAGAAAGCAAGTCACCAGAGAAGCCCAGATTCAAGGGGAGGGGAAATAGAGCCCACCTCTGTTGAGAGGAGTGCCAGCAGGTACAGGCACGGCTGGAGTTGGTGACTGCCATTTTGTAGACAGTTTCCCTCAGTCTTGTAAACATATGGGGTCAAAAGGGAGGGGTCAGAAATCTGAACTCTGCTCTGGTTTAAAAATATGTAGTGTCTTCATGCATGAGACAGAGTTATAGCTTCACTTCAACTCATGGGCAATCACAAAATCCTTCACTTCAGGTTTGCACTGAGAAGTGAAATTCGTTGCCTTCATCAGTTAACACTTCCATGCAACTCGGAAGCTTCCTTCAGCTCCAGAGTGTCAGTGGACTGGGGTCATGGAATTGCTACTGTGTGGACAGTCTGGCCTTGAGCTTTGCTTCCAACTGACAAGTGGTCAGAGAGATTTAAATAATTTTAATTCTTTTTTCCACTTTTACTGAATTTGTGGCAGTTGGATTAGCCAATCAATTTGGAAAGACTAAATACTTTAATGACTACTGTTCCATTCTTCAGTTGTTTATTATCACAATTACATTGAAATAGGAAAATCTTATACTATTGTTTGGTTTACTGATATCTTTAGTCTTTATCTTCTTTCTTGTATACTTATATCTTTAGTTGAATAATATAAACTTAATAAGACTACTTAATTGTATGATGAAGTTATTAGGACTTTGGTTTGGCTGTGACCTGGTCAGGATTAATTTTATAATACTTTTGGGAAATTCATCTTCCATTAAATCAATGCATATTTATTGAGTGTCTGCCATGTGCACTATAGTATATTTTTAAGGGCACTAATGTTCTGTCAAGAAGTCGTATCATTTAGACAGGTCTTTTTGATACCAATCCATGTAGAAATCATGATTTTACATAATCATCAGAACAGATTGAAAAATAAATATGTTGAAAAAACGAACTGGTTGATAAAAAATGAATCGACCAAAAGATAATATATTCTATGGCAAATACAAATGCTGTCTTTGTGTCTTTTCAGCAGTTAAAAATGAATTTTATACCATGGGAGGCCATAGATTTTCCTGGAGACTAAAGAAAATACAGAAAATAAAAGATTGTCAAGGGATACGTTAAACATAATGAAACTATTTATAACCTACAATTCTATGGCAGCAAGTACTTGTAGAGTTGATATTGTGATACATTAAGGTGAGCTGTTTAATAGCAGGTTATTATTGAAAGGTGAAACAACCATGAATTTAAAAAAATATATGTAACAATCAACATTATTTTAATCCATCCCAGAGTTTCTTTTCTTTTTTTAAGTGTGTTATGGGAAATGAAAGTAAGAAGGAGCATAGAGGATAAAATAATTTAAAAAATTTTACTTATTAACTTTTAAGAAAAAAATAAAATAATACAATTATAAAACAATCTTTCCTATAGCCATTTAAAAAAATTCTAAAATCTTCATTATATTTCTAAATAATTTTCCCTAACAAGCAAACATACCTCAACATTTTAAAAGGTGAATTCTTTCATCTCTATCAGCGGTCAGTAAACTACAGCCCAAGGGTCACATTCTTCCCGCCACGCCCATTGGTTTAGGTATTGTCAATGCCTGCTTTCATGTAAAAACAGCATTCTAGCTTTGACAAAAACCCAAGACTATAGACCTGCAGAGCTGAAAATGTTTAGTATTTGGCTCTTTACAGAAAAAAGTTTGCCAATCTTAGATGCAGAATATACAATTTAAAACTTTTTGTAGTGTAGTAAACATAGCGGACCTTGACTCTGAAAGAAGATTGTGATATGAATGATTCCTATACTATATTACAGTATACTATTCTATTCTACTCAATTTTATTCTATTCCATAGTACAAGGTTTACAGAGAGGATTGTTAGCATTGGAACTGTCCCCACCCCACTCCAAATAAATCTTACCTGGGATCTCTGTATATAAAATAAAGATGGAGGTTGAGATGCATTGGAAGTTGTGATGTTTAAGATGGGGGTGGAGACCTTGGAACTCTGGCAGTTACACTGTTCTCTAAGCCCTCCTCTCTCCAATGAAACCCATGAAGCTTCCTGAAGAGACTTCTGGACTACAAGATTGCTTCTGGGTCAAATGGATGAAATTAACAAAATGCCAGAGCACAAAGGAATTAGAGCAATTGTTTTCTCTTTAAAGAAGAAGAAATCAAAACCCAAGGGACATAAATGCTTTATGCCAGGGCCTGCACCTGTTATTAACAGAACTAAGATTTAAGACCAGAACTGAGTGACCTGCTTTACAATCCACATGTGCTCTGTCCTTTCCTGCAGAAAATGATGCAGAAGTTGCTATCACTTGGTGGCATGGTAACTCCAAGACCAGCAATATCTTCTTATCATACACTCAGACAGGTTAAATAGCTTTCTAAGCAGTGACCTAGAAAGAGAGAGAGAAGACTCAGATGAGAACAGAACCACATTTTAAAATAAAAGAAATTAAAGACGGCTCACTGAAAGTGAATTTTAAAGGGAAATTTTAAAATAAACCGATGACTCTGTCAAGTATTTCTCTCCTACAAATGATGTTTTGAGATTTCATATAGCCAGGGCTATGTTAGATTATATGAAGTTCTATTTATGATTTTGATTTCTAATTTCAGATTAAGAAATGGTATAGAGATCGTATAGAATTGAGAAGATATAGCGCAGTAATCATTAACTCTTGAGAGAGAAAGAGAGATAGAGGGAGAGAGAAAATGCTGAGAAAAAACTATAAAGCTATAAAATTAATTTAGAAGAGGAAGTGGAGAATCATTTACTTACTCTATAAGGCGATTTAGGTAGAGAGAATTGAATTACTAAAGCAGGAATTTGTCAGGGCACTGAGGTTAAGAGCTTGAGCCTTATGACAAAGCTTATGGGATCTCAAATGAGCACAATGGCCATGAGCACCTAATTAATATCCTTTTCAATTTATGAAAGAGGTTAGAAAATCTATTTTGGCCTGGGATTTCCTCAGCCTTGCAGAATAGAGTTTAGTTTATTACATTGCTAATAATATTATTACTACTCCTTGATAAAAGTTAGAAGCAAATTAGAGCATTAACCACTACTACCTGTTATATCTTTTGAGAGGAAGATGTTTTTCAAGTACCATCAAAGATCTAATAGTAATTACTGAACCTTGATTCCTGTTTCCCCTTATTTTAATGACTCTATCAATTTTATAGATGAAAATTTGAATGAAAACTTTAGGAAACTTTACTGGTAGGCATCCAGCCAAAATGGAATTACCACGCTTAGGAGTCATAGAAGATAATTCACCGGAACTCACATATATTTCTCTTTCTGGAGATACTTGTGTTTGTGTTCTATATTGATCTGTCCTTGAAAAACATTCCATTGATATTAGAGGTAAAATTGAGTCAAAATACTTATAGATAATGATTGGCTTCTGCTTCTAGCCAATTCCAAATCCAAACATATTGGAACAGGGGTAGTAATAGCCTGTAAAGAGGAAAGCACCTTAAACCAGGAATCAGGATTCCTGGATATTAGTTCTGGCTTCTCCAGTCTTTTGTTTTGCAACCTTGGATCAATGTGTTGAATCTACCTTGAACTGGTTGTATTTGTCTATACAATATAGGTGTTTAAATAATAAAAATTTGCACAGAGCTGTCTCTCTTAATGATTATGTGATAGCTTCTACTTTATTTGGGTAACCCTTAAAAAACTTTGATTTTTTTTTTAATTGGAAAACTTTACCATTTCTTTTTTTTTTTTTTTTTTTGCTACCCCTTAGAAGTTTTTGGATCGTATAGATTTCAGGTTGGAAAAGACCTGAGATTATCTTGCTCAGTGGTTCTCAATGTATGCATGTATCAAAATGAACTAGATCACCTATTAAAATAGTGAGTCCTGAACTTTCTCCCCATCCCACCCCCCCACCGCCCCAGTTTCTGATTCAGTAGGTCTAGAGTAATATCCCCAATTTGCATTTCTAATAAGTTACCAAATAATATTAATGCACTGGTCCAGGGACCACACTTTGAGAACTACTGGTCTCACTCAGACTCTATATTTAACAGATTGGAAAACAGGCCTTTCAAAGTTAATTGAATTATCCATGCTTACTCATCAAGTTAGTGGCTGAAGCAGACCAGTAAAACCCTAGACTTCCAGATGCTGAGGTCAGAGCCTTTCCCAGGACACCACAATTCCCCACTTTGATTTTGGGTTATATGATACAGACTGAAAAATCCAAATGAATTTATTCCAATCCACACTGCCACTCAGATTAGGATTTTAAAAATGTAAGAAATCTTTACACTCCTGTGGAGAGGAATTTTTTCATTCAGCAACAAAGAATCCAAATACCCAGTAATTTTTTTTTTTTTTTTTAATTTGTGGCCTACACTTGGGTCATGTTTGCATGACAGAGAATTAAGGCTGAAATGGGGCAAAGAAGGCAAGATGCATTGCGAGTGAAAGGTTTCTGTCACAACAAAGACAGACTAATAGAAAACAACCCAGCTTGTTTCTACTAATATATTTTAAAACATATTTTCGGGCTTGAGTTTTAGTTTTTATTAATAACAGAAACTGAGCAGGTTTTGGTTTCATGAAAGATTTTGGTAGATTTGGAATCATATTTATTTTTTTTAAAAATCCCCTAGACCTTGATTTTGCAGAGGTGAGATTTTTTTCCCGAGTCCCTAGAAATAAGCACAAACAATATGCTTCTGAACCCAATGAGGACCTTTAAAAGACAAATTTCCCTAAATGCACTGAACTCTGGGCTTTTATAGCACATTCTTCATCCTTTGGACTGGTCCTTTGCCTCTCTTTTTCTTCCCAGTTTGTCCAACTACTACTCATCCTTCGGGGCTGATCTTACATGCTCTTTTCTGAAACTCCAGCAGTAAAGGAGGTAAAGGACTTGAGGTGGCCCCCCTCTAAGATGGCTCTCAATCATCCTCACATTCTGGTGTTCTTGCCCTTGTGGAGTCTCTCCCCTTGAATGTGAGCTGAACCTAGTGATCAGTGGAACAGCATTTCTAACGTTAGGTTATACAAAGCCTCTGGCTTCGGTCTTGCTTGCCCTCTCTTGCTTGCTCACTGTTGTCATGTCATGAGCTGCCCTCTATGTGATAACAAACTAAGGGGCTGGGCTTCTGGGAAACAGCCAGGAAGCAACTGAGGCCCTCAGTCCTACAACTCATGAGGCACTGAACCCCCAACAAAGGTGCAAGTGTGCTTGGAAGCTGATCTTTCTGCCAAACCTTTGGATGAGACTGCAGCCCAGCAGTCCTGTAGCAACCTTGAGGCAGAGACACCAAGGTAAACTGTGCCCAGATTTCTGACCCATAGAAATTGTGAGATAATAAATATTTGTTGTTTTAAGCTGCAAAATTTGGGGGTAACTTGGTAAACTACCACAGGGCCCATCACAGTTATTGAATCTCCCTGTAGGCCAGTGGATCAAACATTTTAGATGGCAAGCTCTTAAAAACAGAGATTCCCAAACCCAGTCTTCAGATAATCTGATTCAATAGGTCTGGAATAAGGCCCAGAAATCTGTGTTTTAAACAAGCATTCTAAGTAATTTTCAAGCATTATAGTCTCTGCACTATACGTTTGAAAACACTCTTTAGTTTGGAAGCCATAAGCAACCATATTTGCCTTATTCATGGCTATATACCCATGTCTGAAACATGGGAGATTCAAAAGAAATATAATTGAATTAGTGAATGCATACCGATACACAATATAGAGAAATTTTGGATGACTTTACAAAAATTTAGCTATAAGTATAATATAAATAAGCAAATTAAGTTCTCTGTTCTCAGAACCCTTATGTGGTTATCTTAACTTTTCTTAACTGTAGCTGTATATGCATTTACACATGCAAATTTCCCTTCTCCTTAAGAACTAAGACTGTATCTGATCCTTTTTATCCTTCTACCATGACCCCATGGCACCTAGCAAAGTATCTTGGCATATTTTTAATTCTCATCTGTACCTATTTATTTATTCCTCTTTTATTTGTTGTAATTTAACAATATATATTTTTTAAAAGCAGATAACTCTATCTTAACTTTTCACAAGCTCATTAACATGGTAGTCAATCTATCATCATAGAAAGAATAGGAATTTTCAAATTATACATGCCTGGCTTTAAATTCCTGTTTCTATATCTAATAACTGAGGGTCCTTTGGCAAATCATTTAAATTCTTGAGTCTTTGTTTTCTTCTGCTTAAATGGTAGCTGGTGTTCTTGTGACATTTGAAAGAATTAATATGCAAGAAGTCTTATACCTGGTGGATGCTTGAGTTTTCATCATTTAAACTTATTTTTAGTATACTCCTTTTTGTTTGTTTTTGCTTGTGCTATGGGTTGAATTACGTCCCCCCCAAATTCATATGCTGAAGCCCTAACCCACAGTACCTCAGAATGTAACTGTATCAGAAATAGGCCCTTTGAAGAGGTAATTAATTTAAAATGAAGTTGTTAAGGTGGCCTTAGTCCAACCTGTCATCCTTATAAGAAGAGAAAATCTGTACACACAAAGAGACACAAGGTATATGTGTGCAGAGAAGAAAGACCATGTGAGGACACAGCAAGAAGGTGGACTTTGCAACCAAGGAGAAGAGGCCTCAGGAGAAACCAACCCTGTCAACGCCTTGATCTTGGACCTCTAGCCTCCAGAACTGTGAGGAAATAAATTTCTACAGTTCAAACCCCTAAGTCTGTGTTATTTTGTTATGGGAGCCCTAGCAAACGAATATATTTAATATCATAATATGTTTTCATGCTGCTGTTTAATCATAGTCATGATTTTGACCGACTACATAAATACCATTGAATTGCCGTTGTTTATACAACAGTCCAATTGGATATTTAATGTTTTTGTTACTTTGTAAATAGAAATAGTTCTGTCAGGTCTGGCATGTTTTCTAGACTAGCCCTCCTCTCCTTGTCCATAGGGTAGTGATGGCATTCATATGAAGAGCTTGTTCCCTTTGGTCTGAGCACCAACCCTGATCTGAAGCAAGAGACAGTTTTTAAACAGCTCTAGCGCCTTCATCTTAGGCACTGGCTAAATTCACCTTGGCCATGGTCTGCTTCTGCCTTCTGGCAGCTTGGAGGACTGGGCTCTGTCTCCGTGCTCCCTGAGCCTCTGTCCATGTTGCTGCTCTCCTGACTTGGCCCCTTACCCTGGCACTTTACCAGCTGGTGGTCCCTTAGATAGAAGGTCAAAGAGAGAGCACTGTTAACTACCCAGACACTTTTAGTTCAACTTTTACTAGTCTTTTTTTCTAACCCAGGAATCAAAAAGATATCATTCAGTTGTGTTCGGCGTATAAATTCAGGTAGGCAAACCCAGGAAAGGACTGAGGAAAAAGTGATGTGCTTGCTTATGTGTCGTGGGAGAGGGAGGATGGCTGTGGTGGTGAAGGTGGATGAACGACCAGGACTGAGCCTTCTAACCCTTTGATGCTTCAGAAGCTGAAGTTCCAGGCCATGAAAAACAAGCCCCCAAAACATTGCATCTCCTCAAAAAGTAGAAAAATCACAGACCTAGCTCAAGTTTCAACAGCAACCAGATTTGATTACAAATAAGGAAAAATATTCTGAAAAGAAGGGTGGTGAAACATCATAATACATTCCTAGAGGGGGCAGTTGAATTACTGTAATGGTCGATATTTAAAATACAGAATGTCTCCTCTGTTTGGGGTTATTTAAGTATAGTTGACTCAAGCCTGAAGTGGAGGAAAAAATGTGAGGACTTATTAAAAGCACATCAACCCCTGTAATTCCATGGTCTTCATGAATCAGCAGCCAGTTCTCAGTGGGTTTACCAATTTCTAATAGTTGGTATTATTTTAAGCTTACCAGTAGCTGATTCTTAAACATGCTTCAGGCTTCCAAGGCTGTGCATACCAAGATTTCTGGTAACAGCTGGAAATCCATAATTATAGTTCACGGGGTACAATGCTTATCTGGCAAACTCTGTAAATAAAGCTTAAAAAGCAAATATCTCATTTATATAAACAGTTTCTCAATACTAGGAGATCCATTGCCAAGGGACTGGAGAACTAGCTTTTCTCAATTATTCCTTTTGATAGATCAGAAGGTAATAATTTTTTACTTCCTGTGAGAGTAAAGAAATATATATATGTATTTTCAATATTTAAAGACTTGATGTAAAGAGTGAAATTTATCTAAAAATATTTCCTTTTTTTGCTCTTTATATAACATGAAAAAGTGGTCGACTCGACATTGTTGAAACATCATCAGAAAGAAAATTATTGCTTGAATGCAATTTCCTACAGGGATGTATTCCCCACAGTTTTGTTTTAAGGAAGTTTCAGGATTAGCTGCCAAAGACTGTGAGGTCTTTCTGTCTTAATGTCTTTTTAAAATCATTTGAAGTACCATAAACCAACATGAATAAAATGATATGGGACTGAGGAATAAATAATTTTGTATTCCTAAGTGAAAAACAATCAGATGTATGAGTTGCATTTGAAATAGGCACAATTTATAATTTAACGTGTGAAACAGTTAAAGTTTGCTTTTAAATGCCATGCTTGAAAACCCCCTGACTTCCCATTTTATTCCAAGTATTTATTTGAAAGTGGATTTTGGTGGAGAATATTTTAAACTGAATGAACTCTTAAACAATTAATGATTACAATTCTAGTAGAAATGACACGATATAAACCCACAAATACACCACAAGAGACATTCCAGTGACTGTTTAGTATTTGTGGTGGCAGAGGAATGACAGCATGGTCCTCCCTCATTCCAGAACAAGCAATTAAAATGGTCAATCGTGCTCAATTCCATGCAGTATACTACTAGTTTAAGAGTAAAAGCAAACACATTTTCTCTTTTACTTTGTGATATTTTTACTTTTGTTTAGTTCTGTCCATGTTTAAATTAATTATTTAAGTACTTAGCACAATTTAAACGAACCAGAAAAATGCAATTTGCCTATATTCGTCACACATTAGGCTTTCTGGCATCAGTCACTGTCAGAATGGCCCGGAGCACAAGCAGATGCAAAATCTGATTTTAAAATCTCTCAAACTAGATGATTGCATGTTTCAGCATATATAAGATCTGATTATTGTGCATACTTCTTTTGCGGAGTAACTGACATTACTATGCAAGGAAACCTGAGTCCATCTTTAAGCTTCTCTTCCATCTTACCAGGTCTTTGGACTCCCTGAGCTCCTTTGCTTATTACTTCACTTACCTGAACAAGTGAAAAAGGCAAGGGATCAATAAAAGAAGCAACTGTTTTCTCCTCCTTCTCCTCCTTTTTAAAAATTGAGAAGTAACATATGTACAATAAAATGTGAAACATCAGTAATCTCAAGTGGTACATTTTTGCATATATACACCTGTGTAATCACCATGCACATCAAATATCTATCATGTCTAACAATCCAGAAGATTCCTTATGCCCTTTCCAGATTAATATACCTCTCCCTCTCTGGGGAGTAGCCACTATTCTGACTTTCATTGCCATCAGTTAGTTCCAAGTGTTCTTGAAATTTTTATCAGTGGAATTATAATGTTCCCTTTTGTGTCTGGATTCATATATAAAATTATTAATATTTTTAGTGCCAATCTAATGTTAGTTTAGGAGAATGACAAGCAGGGTAATTTCTCCATGTTTCATTTTAGTTATTCTTCTATTAAAGAAATCTGATATGTGGTAAGCACTTAATTTTCTAAAAAAGACTTAATTCTAAGCAAATCATACCAGGGCTAGCAAAGAGCCACAGATATTTTAAGAGTTCAAAAACAATGCACTTCTTTTATTTTTTTCTAAAATTAAGGTTGATTTTATCAGAGAGAGGAGATAATATTAGCCAGACTCTGAGCATCTATAAGTATGTGAGTTGTTTTTAGAGGAAAGATTTGGAGCCATAGTCCTCTATGCTCATGGAGGAATAAAAGGGAAATAGACTAATTAAAATGGAAAAGATTTGTTTGGGACCCCCAAAATGGTATGATGTCCTGAGAAAGTATTATCATATACTCAGGTTTTAGTTTTACCTCTGTCACCATCTATAGATGGAATAACAAATTACTTCTCTGGTGGTTAATCTAGATTAGGAGTTGTAAACTCAGATCACTGTAGGGGCCAGGCGGGTAATATCAATGAGCGAAATGGTCTGTAAATGAGTGTGACAAACAGGACAGAAGCAGCCAGATTGATCATAGGTTGCCCAATGGGAATACAGGCTAGTATTGCCTAAACCATCCCATTTTCAAGAACATCTAGAAATATGGAATTGTTCATGTGAAGTCCATTACTTTAACTTTTTAATCTATAGAACAAGGCAACTGTAATTCTCCCAAATAAACAAACAGCACCTTGAAGGGGTATGAAGCCACCAGGTCAAGATATTTGATCTAGATATTTACCATGCAGTAGGGCAACCACTGGCAGCATGAAACGACTGAGCACTTGGAAAGTGGCTAGTCCACATTAAGAAATACTACAAGTGTATGGGACTTCCCTGGCGGTCCAGTGGTTATGACTTTGCCTTCCAAAGCAGGAGGTGTGGGTTTGATCCCTAGTCGAGGAGCTAAGATCCCACATGCCTCTTGGCCCAAAAAATTTCAAAACATAAAACAGAATCAATATTGTAACAAATTCAATAAAGACTTTAAAAATGGTCCACATTAAAAAAAATCTTTATAAAAAATTAAAAAAAAGAAATGCTACAAGTGTAAAATACAGTTAGTACAAAAAGAACTTATCTTTTTAATAATTTTATGTTGATTACATGTTGAAATGTCAATATTTGAGATATATTTGGTTTAATACCTGAAAGGTATACAATCTCATATACCCCTCTTTCTTCCTCTTCAACAAGGAAAAGGAACAAAAGAAAGGATAAAATATACTTGAGTTAAATAATTTTTGAATACACTAAATGAAATGGCAGTGAGCAGCCTTTCATAGATTAGTAGACACAGTGATTCGCCAAGAGGAGGGATCAAGAATTCCATATCTCCTACACTTTCTTGGCCATAAACAGAATCATTTTTGCTTTATAGAGATTCTCACAGCACAATGTTTTGAAAAACACACCAAAAAGTGAGACCTATAACTTATTTTGCTGCTCAGTCTCAAGAAACCAGACTAATGTCTCTGAAGAAACTGCAATAGCTCTAGAGGAAAAAAATGAATAGATTCCGACATTTGGGGATCTCATGATGAAACTGTCAGGCCCCCTTACACTTGAAAACCCTTCCTGTTCTCAGAGCTTGTACTCAGCTTTTCATTGCCCTAACAGCCACCTGAGCAAAATCTCCAGTACAAAAAGCAGAGATTAAAACAGACAAAAGGACCACAGAAGTATCAGAAGTATCAGAGTCAATGCAAGGATCAAAAGGAAACTTCTGATGACAAGCAACCCCAACTATATTTACCAATCTCAGAGAGTTAAGATAAGTTATTGCATCAATAAAACAAGTAAAAGATGCTGTCATAAGTGAGCACTTAAAGAAGGAAGAGCTCTTAAGAAATTAAAAAAAAAATGATGGCAGACAATTAGAAAATATTGGAGGAGGACTTATTGGAAGAGAAACTTAAATAAATCCCAGAGAAAGTAGAAAATGACACTTTAATTGAAGGAAAAGAAGGAGAGAAAAGATAAGAAAATTAGAGTTTTCATTTATGGGGTCCAATCGGCAAATAAAGGTAATTTTAGAGAAAATAAATCAAGTGGGAGTGGGGAGGAAGAAATTATTTAACAAATAATACAAGACAATTCTCAAGAATTAAAAGTTACAAGTCTCTGGGGCTTCCCTGGTGGCACAGTGGCTGAGAGTCTGCCTGCCGATGCAGGGTACACAGGTTCGTGCCCTGGTCCGGGAAGATCCCACATGCCGTGGAGCAGCTGGACCCGTGAGCCATGGCCACTGAGCCTGCGCATCTGGAGCCTGTACTCCGCAACGGGAGAGGCCACAACAGTGAGAGGCCCGCATACCACAGGAAAAAAAAAAAAGTTACAAGTCTCTGGATTGAGAGGGCCCACTGAGAGCCCAGCACAATAAATGAAAAAGAGTCAAAACAAAGTACATCATTGTGTGTTTTTAGAACACTGATGATAAGCATCATAAAACTTCTAAGTAGAGGGGTGGGCAAGGAAGATTATATACAAAAGATTGAAGATGAGAGTAGTCTTGACTCTCAATAATAGCAGCAGTAGAAGCTAGAAGTAGAACATTGCCTTCATGTTCTAAGTGATATTCAACTTATAATTTTATACCCAACCAAAATATCAATATAATGAATGGGAAGAATAAAGATATATTCAACACCTTAACAACAAATATATAGAAAGTATTTTCTTAAATATTTCAAAAAAATTTTTAGAAAGAGACTGAAGACTATGCATATATATATATATATATATATATATTAAGAAAGAGGAATAAAATGAGATGTAGCAGTAGGACTAACACGGAAAAGGTACGTGGAATGCCAGAATATTAGTTTTGCACCAAACCTTGAGGGTGATCATTCTAAATTGGAGAAGGACATCAGAGAATGACTAGCTCTATAAATTTATCAATCAGGTAAAAACATAAAGATGATGAAAATTAGGGAGATGGAAGGTTGGGATTGGGGGTGAATCATTAAGTTGAGGAGTTAGTAGATATTAAGTTTATTTAGCTATAACATAGGAAATATAAAAATGATAATTTTTCTTATGGAAACATTCATTTAAAAATATTTTAATATAAATTATTAATATATGCCTTCTGTAATTTTTTGTCACCACAATGAAATAAGTACAGACCTATATAATATTATAGTGCAGATATTCTCTAAAATAATTTACTAAAACAAAATAACATATTTATATATATAGCTTCTGCTAACTGTATCATAGCCCAGAGAAAGTAGAAAGAAATCAATATCTGCCCTATACACAATTGTAAAACATGCAGGTTTATTTTATAATATTTCCTGATTATGAAAGACAGTATATTTATATTATAGATTATTTAGAAAATGAGAAAAAGGCAAAAAAAAAAAAACCCAAACAAATAAAAATCATTTATAATCCCATTACCCAGAAATGTCAAACTAATTAGTATACTGTAGGTACCACGTGGGTAGGAACTATGTCTGCCTTGTTTACACTATATTTTCAGTATCTGGCACACTGTATGGAACAAAACAGGCATTTGATATTTGTTCATTGATTAATTTGTACCCCAATGCTTTTCTATGCATGTTAGAGGTATTAGTGCATACAGTTTATGTTTTGTTTTTAATACCAGAGCATATCATTAAGTATTCCTAGAAAACATGATCTATGGTAGATATGTAATGGTTCATTGTATGTATATATCATAATTTAGAAAAGTGCACTTTAGATATATTCTGTATTCTTTTTAATTTGACTTGAAATTGAAAGCATTTTATTTAATTCCAAGTAATTAAACAAAATGCCCATGACTTATTTTTGTAGCACAAATTTAATTTATGAGGTTTCTATTAACTTCATTTTTGAGATAGAATGGTGGGGTGGCAAGAACTGGACAGTTGAGATTCATGTTCTTTTTCTAACACTTACTAGCTGTGTGGCCTTCTGCAAATTATGAACTTCCAGTAGTCATTTCCTCTTCTGTGATAATGGGGGATTAGTAAGCATTTCCTTCTAGAGCTGTTGTAATGATGAATAATTTTTAATAATAGCGTGTAAAAACAATATGTCATAGTAAATGCTATACTTTCCAAACTGTTCCTGGCACATAGCAAGATTATACAAAGTTAGCTCACATTCATTCTTTGTCTTCTTTAGACAGAATAGTGTTTTCCAGTGCAACACCTACTCCTAATTGCAAACTGAACCATATATACTTGAAGCATGGAAGAGGAAGAAGGGATAGAACAAAGGAAAAGGTATATTTTTTATCACCAAGTCTGGTAAGGAGAGACCAGGCCTCAGGTTCCAAAAGCTTACCTAGTTGATCCCCAGACTACCACCCATGGTCTGAATGTAACTACAAACTTCAATTCCATCAAAAGTAGATCTTATAACCTTGGGACTTTACACAACTGAATAGTCTAGGAAGACTCTCAACAGAAAATTACAGAACAGGTTTCTCCATATTTGAATATGGTTTTAGGTTTTGGGTATCCATATTTGTAGACAATGTAACGTTTTGAACTGGTTGAGACTCTGGAGCTTATTTATTTATTTATTTATTTATTTATTTATTTATTTATTTATTTATTTATTTCACGTCTTTATTGCAGTATAATTGGTTTACAATTGTGTGTTAGTTTCTGCTTCATAACAAAGTGAATCAGCTATACATATACATATATGCCCATATCTCTTCCCTCTTGTGTCTCCCTCCCACACTCCTTATCCCACCTCTCTATGTGGTCACAAAGCACTGAGCTGATCTCCCTGTGCTATGTGACTGCTTCTGGCTAGCTATCTATTTTACATTTGGTAGTATATATAAGTCCATGCCACTATGTCACTTCTTCCCAGCTTACCCTTCCCCCTCCCCATGTCCTCAAGTCCATTCTCTATGTCTTTGTCTTTATTCCTTTCCTGCCCCTAGGTTCTTCAGAACCATTTTTTTTTTTAAGATTCCATATATATGTGTTAACATATGGTATTTGTTTTTCTCTTTCTGACTTACTTCACTCTGTATGACAGAGTCTAGGTCCATCCACCTCACTACAAATAACTCAGTTTCCTTTCTTTTCATGGTTGAGTAATATACCATTTTATATATGTGGCACATCTTCTTTATCCATTCATATGTCGATGGATAATTAGGCTGCTTCCATGTCCTGGTTATTGTAAATAGTGCTGCAATGAACATTGTGGTACATGACTGTTTTTGAATTATGGTTTTCTCAGGGTATATGCCCAGGAGTGGGATTGCTGGGTCATATGGTAGTTCTATTTTTAGTTTTATAAGGAACCTCCATACTGTTCTCCATAGTGGCTGTTATCAATTTACATTCCCACCAACAGTGCAAGAGGGTTCCCTTTTCTCCACACCCTCTCCAGCATTTATTGTCTGTAGATTGTTTGAAGATGGTCATTCTGACCAGTGTGAGGTGATACCTTATTGTAGGTTTGATTTGCATTTCCCTAATGATTAGTGATGTTGAGCATTCTTTCATGTGTTTGTTGGCAATCTGTATATGTTCTTTGGAGAAATGTCTATTTAGATCTTCTGCCCATTTCTGGAATGGGTTGTTTGTTTTTTTGATATTGAACTGCATGAGCTGCTTGTAAAGTTTGGAGATTAGTCCTTTGCCAGTTGCTTCATTTGCAAATATTTTCTCACATTCGGAGGGTTGTCTTTTGGTCTTGTTTATGGTTTCCTTTGCTGTGCAAAAGCTTTTAAGTTTCATTAGGTGCCATTTGTTTATTTTTGTTTTTATTTCCATTTCTCTAGGAGGTGGGTCAAAAAGGATCTTGCTGTGATTTATGTCTTACAGTGTTCTGCCTATGTTTTCCTCTTAGAGTTTTATAGTGTCTGGCCTTACATTTAGGTCTTTAATCCATTTTGAGTTTATTTTTGTGTATGGTGTTAGAGAGTGTTCTAATTTCATTTTTTTACATGTAGCTGTCCAGTTTTCCCAGCACCACTTATTGAAGGGGCTGTCTTTTCTCCATTGTATATTCTTGCCTCCTTTATCAAAAATAAGGTGACCATATGTGTTTGGATTTATCTCTGGGCTTTCTATCCTGTTCCATTTATCTATATTTCTGTTTTTGTGCCAGTACCATACTGTCCTGATTATTGTAGCTTTGTAGTATAGCGAAGTCAGGGAGTCTGATTCCTCCAGCTCCGTTTTTCTTTCTCAAGATTGCTTGGCTATTCAGGGTCTTTGTGTTTCCATACAAATTTTGAAATTTTTTGTTCTAGTTCTGTAAAAAATGCCGTTGGTAGTTTAATTGCATAGGGATTGCACTGAATCTGTAGATTGCTTTGGGTAGTATAGTAATTTTCAAAATGTTGATTCTTCCAATCCAAGAACATGGTATACCTCTCCATCTATTTTTGTCATTTTTAATTTCTTTCATCAGTGTCATAGTTTTCTGCATACAGGTGTTTTGTCTCCTTAGGTAAGTTTATTCCTAGGTATATTATTCTTTTTGTTGCAGTGGTAAATGGGAGTGTTTCCTTAGTTTCTCTTTCAGATTTTTCATCATTAGTGTACAGGAATGCCAGAGATTTCTGTGCATTAATTTTGTATCCTTCTACTTTACCAAATTCATTGATTAGCTCTAGTAGTTTTCTGGTAGCATCTTTAGGATTCTCTATATATAGTATCATGTCATCTGCAAACAGTGACAGCTTTATGTCTTCTTTTCCGATTTGGATTCCTTTTGTTTCTTTTTCTTCTCTGGTTGCTGCGGCTAAAACTTCCAAAACTATGTTGAATAATAGTGGTGAGAGTGGGAAACCTTGTCTTTTTCCTGATCTTAGTGGAAATGGTTTCAGTTTTTCATCATTGAGAATGATGTTGGCTGTGGGTTTGTCATATATGGCCTTTAGTATGTTGAGGTAAGTTCCCCCTATGCTTACTTTCTGGTGGTTTTTTAAATCATAAATTGGTATTGAATTTTGTCAAAATTTTTTCTGCATCTATTGAGATGATCATATGGTTTTTATCCTTCAATTTGTTAATATGGTTTATCACATAGATTGATTTGCATATATTGAATAATCCTTGCATTCCTGGGATAAACCCCACTTGATCATGGTGTATGATCCTTTTAATGTGCTGTTGGATTCTGTTTGCTAGTATTTTGTTGAGGATTTTTGCGTCTATGTTCATCAGTGATTTTGGCCTGTAGTTTTCTTTCTTTGTGACATTGTTGTCTGGTTTTGATATCAGGGTGATGGTGGCCTCATAGAATGAGTTTGGGAGTGTTCCTCCCTCTTCTATATTTTGGAAGAGTTTGAGAAGCATAGGTGTTAGCTCTTCTATAAATGTCTGATAGAATTCGCCTGTGAAGCCATCTCATCCTGGGCTTTTGTTTGTTGGAAGATTTTTAATCACAGTTTCAATTTCAGTGCTTGTGATTGGTCTGTTTATATTTTCTATCTCTTCCTGGTTCAGTCTTGGAAGGTTGTGCTTTCCTAAAAATTTGTCCATTTCTTCCAGGTTTTCCATTTTATTGGCATATAGCTGCTTGTAGTAATCTCTCATTATCCTTTGCATTTCAGCAGTGTCAGTTGTCACTTCTCCTCTTTGATTTCTAATTCTATTGATTTGAGGGTTCTCCCTTTTTTTCTTGATGAGTCTGGCTAATGGTTTATCAATTTTGTTTATCTTCTCAAAGAACAACCTTTTAGTTTTATTGATCTTTGTTATTGTTTCCTTCATTTCTTTTTCATTTATTTCTGATCTGATCTTATGATTAATTTCCTTCTGCTAACTTTGGGTTTTTTGTTCTTCTTTCTCTAATTCCTTTAGCAGTAAGGTTCAGTTGTTTATTTGTGATGGTTCTTGTTTCTTGAGGTAGGATTGTATTGCTATAAACTTCCCTCTTCAGACTGCTTTTGCTGCATCCCATAGGTTTTGAGTTTTCATTGTCATTTGTTTCTAGGTATTTTTTTATTTCCTCTTTGATTTCTTCAGTGATCTCTTGGTTTTTAAGTAGTGTATTGTTTAGCCTCCATGTGTTTGTTCTTCTTACAGATTTTTTCTTGTAATTGATATCTAGTTTCATAGCATTGTGATCAGAAAAGATACTTGTTATGATTTCAATTTTCTTAAATTTACCAAGGCTTCATTTGTGACCCAAGATATGATCTATGCTAGAGAATATTCCATGAGCACTTGAGAAGAAAGTTTATTCTGTAGTTTTTGGATGGAATGTCCTATATATATCAATAATTCCATCATGTTTAATATATCATTTAAAGCTTGTGTTTCCTTATTTATTTTCATTTTGGATGATCTGTCCATTGGTGAAAGTGGGGTGTTAAAGTCACCTACTATGATTGTGTTGCTGTCGATTTCCCCTTTTATGGCTGTTAGCATTTTCCTTATGTATTGAGCTGCTCCTATATTGGGTGCATAAATATTTACAATTGTTATATCTTCTTCTTGGATTGATCCCTTGATCATTACATAGTGTCCTTGTTTGTTTCTTATAATAGTCTTTATTTAAAGTCTATTTTGTCTAATATGAGAATTGCTCCTCCAGCTATCTTTTGATTTCCATTTGCATGTAATATCTTTTTCCATCCCCTCACTTTCAGTCTGTATGTGCCCCTAGGTTTGAAGTGGGTCTCTTGTAGACAGCATATATATGAGTCTTGTTTTTGTATCCATTCAACCAGTCTTTGTCTTTTGGTTGTAGCATTTAATCCATTTACATTTAAGGTAATTATCAATATGTATGTTCCTATTACCATTTTCGTAATTGCTTTGGGTTTGTTATTGTAGGTCTTTTCCTTCTGTTGTGTTTCCTGCCTAGAGAAGTTCCTTTAGCATTTGTTGTAAAGCTGGTTTGGTGGTGCTGAATTCTCTTAGCTTTTACTTGTCTGTAAAGCTTTTGATTTCTCCATGGAATCTGAATGAGATCCTTGCTGGGTAGAGTAATCTTGGTTGTAGGTTTTTCCCTTTCATCACTTTAAATATGTCCTGCCAGTCCCTTCTGGCTTGTAGAGTTTCTGCTGAAAGATCAGCTGTTAACTTTATGGGGATTCTCTTATGTGTTACTTGTTGTTTTTCCCTTGCTGCTTTTAATATGTTTTCTTTGTATTTAATTTTTGAGAGTTTGATTAATATGTGTCTTGGCGTGTTTCTCCTTGGATTTATCCTGTATGGGACTCTGTGTGCTTCCTAGACTTGATTAACTATTTCCTTTCCCATATTAGGGAAGTTTTCAACTATAATCTCTTCAAATATTTTCTCAGTCCCTTTCTTTTCCTTTTCTTCTTCTGGGACCCCTATAATTCGAATGTTGGTGCATTTAATATTGTCCCAGTGGTCTCTGAGACTGCCCTCAATTCTTTTCATTCTTTTTTCTTTATTCTGCTCTGCAGTAGTTATTTTCACTATTTTATCTTCCAGGTCACTTATCCATTCTTCTGCCTCAGTTATTCTGCTATTGATTCCTTGTAGGGAATTTTTAATTTCATTTATTGTGTTGTTCATCATTGTTTATTTGCTCTTTAGTTCTTCTAGGTCCTTGTTAAATATTTCTTGTATTTTCTCCATTCTATTTCCAAGATTTTGGATCATCTTACTATCATTCCTCTGAATTCTTTTTCAGGTAGACTCCCTATTTCCTCTTCATTTTTTTGGTCTGCTGTATTTTTGCCTTGCTCCTTCATCTGCTGTGTGTTTCTCCGTCTTCACATTTTGCTTAACTTACTGTGTTTGGGGTCTCCTTTTCACAGGCTGCAAGTTCGTAGTTCCCATTGTTTTTGTTGTCTGACCCCAGTGGCTAAGGTTGGTTCAGTGGGTTGTGTAGGCTTCCTGGTGGAGGGGACTGTTGCCTGTGTTCTGGTGGATGAGCCTGGATCTTGTCTTTCTGGTGGGCAGGACTGCATCCGGTGGTGTGTTTTGGGGTGTCTGTGACCTTATTATGATTTTAGGCAGCCTCTCTTCTAATGGGTGGGGTTGTTTTCCTGTCTTGTTAGTTGTTTTGCATAGTGTATCCAACACTGTAGTTTGCTGGTCATTGAGTGGAGCTGGAACTTCATGTTGAGATGGAAATGTCTGGGAGAGCCTTCACCATTTGATATTATGTAGAGCCAGGAGGTCTCTGGTGGACCATTGTCCTGAACTCGGCTCTCCCACCTCAGAGGCACAGTCCTGGCACCTGGCTAGAACACCAAGACCCTGCCAGCCATGCAGCTTTTGGGAAGTCTGAGGTCTTCTGCCAGTATTCAGTAGGTGTTCTGTAGGACTTGTTCCACATGTAGATGTATTTCTGATGTATTTGTGAGGATGAAGGTGATCTCCATGTCTTACTCCTCTGCCATCTTGAAGGTCTCCCCCCTGGAGCTCATTTAATCCAAGATCTCCATTTTAGAGATGAGGAAATGAAGACTCCAAAAGGTCAGCTTACTTGACCCAGGTCAAAGAGATTAAGTGACAAAGCTAGCACAAGCCTAATGCATTGTCATTATTCTATATAGCATCTTGTTATACTATACCTTATTTAAATATAAATGCTCATTTTTTTGTGAGTATACCCAAACTCATACATCATTTTTATATGTTCTTTATATTTCATGTGCATAATCACATTTTCTGCAAGCATTTGCAAATCAGACCAAGTTATTTCTGTTGAAGATTTTAATAATTAGATAATCAAATCTGGATATGAAAATGGATGGCCTTGAGCCATCTGGTCTTGATTGTAAATTAATCTTAAAAGGGTGAAGATAAATAGGATTCCAGATGAAAAGAGATTAGAAGAAGCTCACCATCTTCTAGTGTTAAAAAATAACACATACTCATTCAATTGGCTGTACAGAAATTTTGTGCATAGTCATATTTTTTGTGTTTGGAGAATTTTATCTCCTTTAACAATTATAGAATATTAGGCATCACAGAGTACAGTTGCTTTATTTTTCAGATAACAAAACTGAGGTTGATTGAAGTTAAATGAGTTTCCTATGATCATTTTACTGGTTAGTGGAAAGGAAGGTAATTATCAAGTGGTGGACACTTTAAAAAACTTTTGCCAAGTATTTTCATAGATATTTATTTTTCATTATCTATAATATCAATATTATTTTCCACATCTAATCTCTGAAGAAACAGGTCTTCAGAAATATTTCTAGTTGTTGGGTCTCAAAAATACATCTGTTAATTCTAAGATGAAATCTTTTTACTACCACATATACTTGAGAAGAGGTGGAGCTTAGATTCAAATTCATGTCTTTTGATGCACAATTTTTGGACATTATTTTAAATGTGGCATATTATTCCATATGTATTATTGGTGGAGGTAAGAACTGAGTTTGGTCTAATGTCTTTAAAAGCTCTGGTCAAACAACAGAAAATTCCTACATCAACAGATTATACTTAAAAGTAAAGGTCTGAAATCCGCCTTTAAACTTAATATCAAATACAACGTCTTTATAAATAATCTTTGTACTGGGGCAAAATTGTCACTTGTATTCTGTGTTATATTTACTTTGTGAACTTTTTCTTTGGAGGACATAATTTAACCTATTATATATCCAGAGCTATGTACTAAACATGTGTCACAGGCTGCTATACTAGCAATTATTTTAAAATAGAGTGCACATCTGTTTTTTCAAAGTCATCTGCTCTGCCAACTTGTGTTCAGTCAACATAAAATGAATTGGGCTCCATGACCTTTCAATGAACCATATGATTTTGTTACACATATTAGTTTCAAAAGGATTTACTTTTACAAAGTCATTCTCTATGTGTAATACTATATAGGTAGGGGAATTTTAATGGATATTAAACATTTAGAGAAAGGCATTATGCATAATATTTAAAATAAAATATGTTGATTATCTATGATGTATTTTTCAACCAGATGCACAGCAGTTTTATATAGGAGAAACGATTTTTATCAACAGTGATGACTGGAACACTGCATGAGCCAAGTCTCTCATCTAATTCTATATACATAAGAATGCTCTAGACATTAAATATTTGTGACAAAAACCCCTGAATTTTCTTATGTGGTTTGAAAAATGACTAGTTAAGTAATAAAAATATTTTATTTTTAGAAAAAAATATATACACACGCATATTACACACTTGCATACACGTATCTCAAGGATTACAACTGAGTGAAAATATTATGTAAGAAGGTTTATGGTCATTTCAGGGAAACATCACTCGCTTGTCAGTTTTTTGTGGGTGACCTCAACTCAGAATGACCCCTAATTATAAGTCCTCAGTTAACAGTTATCATTCATTTAGTCTAAGACATGAATAAATTAGGATATAAACCAAGAATTCCATCCCTCTCCCATCATAATTAATTACATAAAGATTTTCCATGCCTATTCAGCCAAGGAACAAAGAGGGGTGTAAAATGTTTTCATAGATTGAAGTGTAAGAATTCCCTCTTAGGTATGGGATACTTGCCACTGGCAAATAATTTTTTTTTTGAAAGTCAATAAAGGGTAAGGCTGGGTTTGAATCTCTTTCATCAAACAGTGAAGTGGTTTTCACTCCATGGCCATTATCAATAGCCTGAGAAGTCAGGGAGTGACAGCAAGAGGGAAAAATGTATCATAAATTAAATAATAAGAAATTATAACTAATATTTACTGGGAACTTCCTATGTACTAAGAATTTTGTTTCTAGTATATCTTCAAGAGCTTAGAAATGACATTTATAGGAAGGAGAGGAAACTTTAGAGAGTGTGGTTTCCAAGTGTTCCAAAGAGCCATTTTCCAAAAAAATTTTAAAGACTCTCCAGTGTGATAGGACTCATATCTTATTATTGGTGGAATCATAAAACAGCATGGCAAAAAGCTACTTTGAATTTTATTAATGCTTTTAAATGAATTTGTGTTGTGTAATCACAATAACATCTGTATAAAATTTTTTTTAATTACATATATTTCTGTATGATATAAGGAGTTTTATATATCTGATATACAAACATAGGGTGCAGATACATATATTTATAGTACATATAGATAACTATGTCATAATATACATATATTTTTATGATATAATACATAACAAATACATATAATGCATAACCATGTATTTAAATGAAGTATTATTTATCCAGTTATTCTACATTCAGTCTTAAAAAGTATATGAATAACTATGCCTTGAAATAACCTCGAGGCCATCCAAGGTGAGAACCACTGTTTTTGTTTTTTTCTCAATTGAATGTTTTTCTATTTTATTTATTTATTTTTTACATCTCCATGACATTTTTTTAATTCAATTTTTTATTTTTATACAATTTTAAAGGTTACTTTCCATTTATAGTTATTACAAAATTTTGGCTATATTCCCAGTGTTGTACAATACATCCTGAGCCTATCTTACACCTAATAGCTTGTACCTCCTACTCTGCCACTTCTATATTACCTCTCCCTCTCTCCCCACAGGTAACCAGTAATTTGTTTTCTATATCTGTGAGTCTGCTTCTTTTATGTCATATTTACTAGTTTGCTGTATTTTTTAGATTCCACATATAAGTGATCTCATACAGTATTTATCTTTCTCTCTGTGACTTAGCATAATGCCCTCCAAGTCCATTCATGCTACTGCAAATGGCAAAATTTTGTTCTTTTTTTCAGCTGAGTAGTATTCCACTATATATACACTACAGCTTCTTTATCCATTCATCTCTTGATGGACACTTAGGTTGTTTCCATGTCTTGGCAATTGTAAATAGTGCTGCTATGAACATTGGGGTACATGTATCTTTTCAAATTAGTGTTTTTGTTTTTTTCAGATATATACCCAAGAGTGGAATTGCTGGGTCATATGGTAGTTCTATTTTTAGTTTTTTAAGAAACCTCCATAGTGCTTTCCACAGTGGCTGCATCAATTTACATTCCCATCAAGAGTGTACGAGAGTGGTTGGGAGTCTGCCTGCTAATTCAGGGGACACGGGTTCGAGCCCTGGTCCAGGAAGATCCCACATGCTGTCGAGCAGCTAGGCCTGTGAGCCAAAATTACTGAGCCTGTGTTCTAGAGCCCACAAGCTAAAACTACTGAAGCCCGCACACCTACAGCTTATGCTCCACAACAAGAGAAACCACCACGATGAGAAGCCTGCGCACCGCAATGAAGAGTGGACCCCACTCACTGCAGCTAGAGAGGGCACTCGTGCAGCAATGAAGACCCAACACAGCCAAAAATAAATAAATAATAAATAGATAAATTTATTTTTAAAAAAAGAGTGTACGAGAGTTCCCTTTTCTCCACATCCTTGCCAACATTTGTTATTTGTGAGAACCACTCTTTTTGAAGGTGGAATTTTACTAAAACTTGGTGCCGTGTCTCATCAATTCATGTACAGCCCCAACAAGGTGCAAAACGTGTTTTCTATTTTGCTAATTTCACAGCTATTTTATTGAAATATTTTGCATTATTCTTCTTAGGAAAAGTCAATGTCATTCATTAAAGGCTTCCATTCTCACATGAGATAGGCTTTCCCTTATATTAGTTCAATTTCCACTATATCTTAATATCTCCATTTCTATATTTTAAAAGTATATTTTCTTTTTAATAATGACATTGAAAAGACAGGGATTTCTTAGAATCTTTCAGTATTTCTACATTTTTTAAAGCTTCTTTTGTTCAGCCAATCAGGATTTTCTAACTATATGTGTGACTCTATGTGTACAAAAGCATTACATTTATGCAGCAAATATAATTTCCACAAAGATTGTCTTTCTTGACCTTCTCATAATTTTCTCTTTGGAGAGTTTAGTTTTTTAAGGCTACTGAAATAGGCTTTCTTAAAATTATTTCTCCTATTTATTTTCCTACATTTTCTTAAAAAAATCCTTACTTCTATCTATTTATGAGCACTTCTTTTTAGGTTGTACCTCTTACCTAGTTAAATACTGAATGTCAGTATATTCTGATTTTCCCTGAAGAGTAGTCCATAGATCTTCTCCACCTCAGTAAAGAATGTAGACTTTAAATAAATAGGTAATCAATGTACATAAGTAAATGTTGTTCTATGGAGACCTTTTAAAGTAAAAAGCACTCTCATATACCTGAAGAGATTCAATTATCACCTGGTTTGAAAGGCAAATGACATGATCAAAGTCACAGGATCCCAGAAATAGAAAGAACCTTGGAAGAAAATTTAGTGATGGATTTCAGTTTATTACTTTTGGAGTCATGAAGAACAGATCTATTCTCTCTTTCTTGTGATAGTCTTATAAGAATTTAAACCCCGCAATCATGTCTCTTTTCTAGTCTAAACACCCAATCTTATATGATATGGTTGCTAATTGCTCCCCTCAAACTCACTTTAGTTAATCACTGAGGACTGAATGAAGCAAATTTATCAGGAGTGGTTGGAGAGTAGCAGTATAGATAAGGACCATCACCTCCTTTATCTAGAAACTAGACCACCATTAAGGCAATCCAAGAAAACATTACTTTCTGTGGCAGACGAATCACATCATCCACTAGTTATGATCTTGTTAGCCTCCCCCCTTTCACTCTGTACTTTTGCAGTTTCCCACCCATCCTCCCAAACCCTTGTTCCATAAAGCCCTTGGATTTTCTGTTACTAAGAAAAAAGACGTGTACTTCTTGTCATCTGGGAGTTCTTCTGAGACTGGGGAAGGTAATTTTCTAGACCACAAGAGGAAGGAAGGATTTCCATTCAATTCTTTTGAACTTGAAACTCAATTGATAGGATAAGAATGAGAATTACAGATACTTTGTCTGGTCATCCCTTCAGCCCACTACCTATTTGAATCAATATAACCTGGATTGTCTAAGTTAGAATTCTGAAAAAGATAATGCATTCAGACTTGGGATCCATGAGAAATGATGGTTGTATATTATCCTGAGAATCTAAGTGGTTTTCCTGGTCAGTCCTGATGATTTAGCACTTTCACCCTGCAAAACTCTAATAAATAAAATCCCTATGCCTGAATGATTTGATCTGACATCATGAGTAAGCAATATGTCTTCATAATTAATTGTATCCTTCCCAGGCTTCTCTATTTCTGCAGCATATAGGTACAAACCCACACATTAATATGTGCAAAAACTTTCTAGTGTAAATGTGTACATGGATGTATAAATATATCTGTACAATGGAAAACTGTGCTTTAGCAGTTTCCTCCTAATCGTGTGTTCAGTTTTTTCTTCCTACTTACAATTGAATATCTTCTATATTCATGAAAATACTGTGAAGCATATTTGAAAAATCATTTACTTTCAAACACATTGAAATGTATCTCACTATTCTCATATTTGTGTCATCCATAGCACTATGTTTTTATTGCCACCTGGGATTACTTAATAATCCAAAAAAGGAATGAAAGCAATATGATATCTAATTATTCCACTGGTAAGGAATGTTTGTATCAAGCAAGCAAAAATGATTCTCATCATGAGAAAACATGTTTAATGTGAAGGTTAATATATAAATTGGGGGGGGCGGTGGGAGAGAGAGAGAGAAATACACAGGGGTTGAAACTGAAATTTATTAACACTTGTAAAAACCCCACTAAAATCCTTCAGTTTATGGCAGTTAAGCAAATTTACATTCTAGAATCACTTGAGATTTCACATCTAAAGCAGATCATTTGATGTTTTATGAATGATCAGAGGTCTAAGAGACAGGCACTTACAGCGTGGCATCACATTTTATCGAAGACCTGATTTTCATATTCATCTGAGATCTTATTTTACTTACTGCTTTTGACCAGAGTGATTTCAGGGAAATACTCACTTTTTTCATAGTGTTACAGGAGAGAAAATAATGGAACAGGAAACTGTAAAAAAAAGCTACCTGTCCTTCTTGGCAATAATGTGAAGAAGTAGACATTTATAAGATTAAATAATCCAAACAAATATATGGGATTTAACATTAAATGAGAAGAAAAAAGAAGACTTGGCTATAAAGGGTGATTTTGGAATAAGATAGCATCTTCTCATTTTCTTTATTTGTTTGGGTTCAGCAGAAAATTAGGAGAACATATGCTGATCCATGATTTGTTAACATTGTATTAGGAATATTCTAATCAAGAGGCAAGGCATTAAGCTAAATTTCCTGGAAAAGATAAAGGCAAGCTAACTCGAAGTCTAATGTACCTTTGCTTTAACAAATCTGCCTTTTTAAGAAGGATACCTCATATCATCCAAATATTTGGATGAAAATCATATTGTTTTGAGGGTTTTCAAAGGTGGATTTTTCAAACTCCCATATGTAGAGGCTAAAGCCTTTGGGTTGGTCATATTGTTGCCTAGCCATTTTGGAAATTGAGATAAAAAAGTCAGAAAGGTTAATCCTTTCTTTATTTAAAATTATGATATTTCATTTATCATAGATTTGTGGCATTAATTTTGATTTTTTAAGATATTGCATTAAAATACTATTTATGTTGATGACTGAGACTCTGGTACCTCCAAATTTAAATTTTGTACCTAAGATAAGTGCCTTACCTGCCTCATCTAGAATGTCACATTTTGGAAGATGTCATTTATACATAACTTTATTCTTTCACTTTATAGTTGAGGCTCATCCCCTCTTCAACCCCTACATTCTCAGTGGACTTAAAGAACAGATAATTATAATACTTCTTTGTAAGCATTTTTCTCATGCTTTGAGGTTAAGTCTTCCTCTAGGCTTTGTTCTTTGTTCTATGTTGATTGACTTCAGAATCTTTAGTTTTTTCATATTTTAACTCTTCACTTTTATGTCTCCAAAATAAATTTTCTTCATATTTCCCAGTTTCATGCTAGAGGAAAGATCTGGTCTTAGGGCTTTTACTTTTTTTCATCTTTGTGTTTTACTTGATTTTTAAAGATTGTGTCAGGTGTGTTTATTTTCCTTGCTCATTTCCCTCCCTGTAGTTAGAGGGAGGGACAAGTAGTCATGGCTTCCTTGAGGAGCAGGTTATTGGCCGAGGACTTCGTGTGCTGAGTAAGGCGGTATGAGTGGGTGTGTACACGAGTGGAGCTCAACAAATCAGCACTGTATGAATATTGTACACACACATACCAGGCTTTTGGATTGAGACTAATCCTCATTCTGTGAGCTGAGACTCCTTAGTTTTAGATACTTAACAACAACATAAATTTAAAATATAAAAAGCCATCTGATACTGGTCTCATCACACTTTTGCCTCTTCCCAGAGATTTCAGAAGTAGAGGTTCACTGAATTCAGCAATAAAAAGTTTGGGGGGAAGGATGAAAGGGGAAGGGCTTTGATTGTCACCAAAGAAGAAGAATCTGTGACAGAAATTCTAAATAATTATTTTACTGCCAGACTTACGTATACCTAACTTTTCTCTGTTTTCATTCTGCAAAATTTGTTCTTCAATACTCCAGTTATTCCCATTCAACCTTATTCTAGTTGTAGTTACAACTAGATTGCCAATTGTTTTGGCAATTTACTCAGTTGCTTTGGATTTCATTGCCTCTTTTCCAAGAATCTGGAATTTCCTTTACCCTTCAGAACTTAATAAGAACCTTCTTTCTGTTGAATACTTAGGTCACTGATAGAAATGTTAAACAACCACAGGTTCAGAGCTGACCCTTGAGGAACCGTGGCACCATTTGTTGTGTGTCCCTAGGTTGACACTGATCCACTGATAACCTCTCTCTGGGTCTGACGTACCAGCTGGTTTTCTACTCACTTTATAACTGAACGGTTCAGACCTTGTTTTTCCACTTAATTGATGTGTGTGTTGTGTGGGGCAGAATCAAAGACCCTGTTAAAACTTAAGATTGATTGTATCTCTAGCTTCCTTTGGTCGATCAGAACTCCCACAAGGATATCAGCCTGGTCGGACTAGACATATTCTTGTCAGTGCCATGCCGGTTTTCTTATCAAAGTGTTTACTTGATAAATCTCATGGGATAATTTCAATATTTTTTTCCTAAGTGTCAAAATCCCGATGAAATTACAATATAGACTTCAGCTATACCATAAGTTCAAAATCCAAGGTAGCTTTTAACTTTTCTTTTAGAATACAAAAGAACGATTAGTATTCTTTTAGTACATTCAGCCAAAGTTCATAGAGTTTAGGGAAGAAAATTTCTGGGAACAAAACAAAGAAATCAGAGCTTTCAGAAATCTTTCTGGAATATGTCTACGCCACTTCTCTCTTCATTTCCTTCTACTCTTTTCCTGGACTTGGTACATATTGACAGTCATTCAGGTAAGAAATCACCCCATTTTGAGAGCTATAACTTCATCTTGTTCATTAATGTCTCTGCTATAGGGTAAAAATAACGGGTACATCAATGTCTACCTGCAGGTATAATAAAAATAGACATATCACACAGAGATGGATCATTTGTCTAGTTTATAAGGAATTCCTTTCCATGCCCAGGGAATTTAAGTATTCACTTGAAAGGAGCAGTGGTGGCAGTGAGGCTTCTGCTGTTCTTCATTCACCACAAAATAGTAATTCAATTAATTTATTACTTTAAAAGACTTTGATGCAATAGTTATGAACATGACCTACTCATGTTGGGAACAGATGAAAATACTGTGTTGGCAAAAAGGATGTGATACTGTTTAGAGTGTTCTAAGGCATAGGAATATGTTGAAGATTCAGATTGAAGGAAGGGAACATATAAAGAAGTTAAGATAGATGAGATGCATAAAAATTTCCATATATTTGTCAAGATTTCTTATTGGGAGATAATGAAACTTGCTTTCCCTTGAGAGGAGAACATTTTACCTCTTCCTATTTTATGGCTAAAATTCTAGATTTTTATACTATGTTCTTTTTTTTTTTTTTTTTCTTTGTGGTACGCGGGCCTCTCACTGTTGTGGCCTCTCCCGTTGCGGAGAACAGGCTCCGGACGTGCAGGCTCAGCGGCCATGGCTCACAGGTCCAGCTGTTCCGCGTCATGGGAGATCTTCCCGGACCGGGGCACGAACCCGTGTCCCCTGCATCGGCAGGCCCACTCTCAACCACTGCACCACCAGGGAAGGCCGAGTAGTGGGTTTTGAATGGAGCATTAGAAGAGGAAGATGTTCCAGGTGGAAGTTTCAGGCTGGAGGCCTACAGGGTGAATTTGGCAATTGCTTGTGTTTGATTTGGCCTGCAGAAAGTTTATGTAAATTGAGAGATATCATGGTTGATCAAAACATAGATGCTAACTAGCTTAACATCTAATATCTTACCCAACAGCTTTATTCATTTGTGTGTCCTGTCTGGCCTCTAAAAGCAGTTAAGCTTTTGAATCCCATGAGCATCTGTCTTTGGAAGTAGAAATGGAAAAAGAACAATTACATTGAAAGAGAAATGACAGGAACAATCTTGAAGCATCTATTGCAGTATTTAGTCATGATGCAATGAGCAATTGGGAACGTTTTTCAAAATGTTTGAGCTTAGTGAATCTTACTGTGTACAATATGATCAAGCTGACCCCAAACTATTTCCAGAATGCATGAGTTGTGTTTTATGAGTACTGAATAAATATTACAACCTGCAAGTATACCTCACATGAGCAAACAGATGGATTTGTGTCTTTGGTTATGTCCTAGAAGACTTTCAAACTCTTCTAAGGTACTTAGTTTAATAAAGAAAAAAATTTTCAATATTCTTAATGCAACAAAGCAAAAAAATGTCTAATTCTGTGATCATATTTTTCCAAATTTTGAATTTAGTGAATCTTACCAGGCCCAGAATCATAAAAATGACCCCAAACTATTTCTACGATGCATAATTTGTGTTCCATAAGATGAGTATTGAGTAAATATTATAACCTGCAGATACGTCTCATATGGACTTGAACCTGTAATGATTTGAAACTGTTCCACAAGATCACTTTTTATTGGGGTGGAGGTTTAAGGAACGCATGAAAAAAAGTTAAGAGCTAGAAACTTCTAGGGGCTACAACCAAAATAACTTAATACACAATTCAGCTATGCAGTATCTTGGTGATTCCAGTCTTACTCCTGTTAGTACTTAGGAATTAAATATCTGAAAATACAATAGCAGATGCTGCTCTGAAAGAGGATTTAGGGCTCAGAGAACTTCATGAATCTTTCCATGGTAGAAGTGCAAGAAAGAGTCAATATGTGCTCTGAAGGTGTAGTTTATCCACGGTGTCTACAGTTATTGAGGTTTCCTTAATGCCTCTGTTATTGAAAACTGGGGGATATTACATATTACTCCATGTATTTTTATGCTTGCTTTTTTGGTATGAAATTTATTCCAAATTTCTTAGCATCAAGCAAAACTGATGTTCTAGGAAGAAGCACCTCACTGATCCTGTTGACCTCAACATTCCATTTGCTCTATGTATGGCTGGGGTGAGAGAGGTGTGTGAGTACCCTAGTTTGAGAAGCATGGTGAACTGGGTAGACCAAAGTGTTCAGAGGTGGAAGCTTTTGCACTGGTACAATTGAATATCAATGAGGTAAGACAAAAGAACATGCCCAGAGGAGGGCTCCGTTTACATAGCTGCTCTGTCCCTGGCCTTTATCCCAGAGCAAAACATCCGCACAGGATGCAGTCATTGGGACATTAGACACCTGTCCAGGAGAAAGGGGTCCAACAGTTACTAAATGGATGAAAAGAACTTCCAATAGGTTTCAGGTACCAACAGTTTGCCCTTAAAATTTTTGCTCAGTACAAAACGGACGTACAGCAGCACCATAAGCATTCAGTTTCCACTTTTAGCTGACTTCTTTTGCAAAGCTGTTTTCACTTTCTGCCTAAATCTTCCCGCAAAGTGCTGCGGTTAACTATCCACACATCACAGATGATGTGCTCTGACAGACATGAAGAAGAATTAAAGTGAAATGCATGCACTGTTTAAAATAAAATCATCTATGTCATGAATAAGAAAAACAAAACAGATGGAATTGTGTCTTTGGTCATGCCTCAGAAGAGTTTCAAACTCTTCTAAACCACTTAATTTAATAAAGAAAAAAAAAAACCTCTCAATATTCCAAATGCAATAAAGAAAAAAAAAACCCAACCTAATTCTATAATTGCACTGGAATTTGGTATCAATAGTTTTAACATCAGGAATTCACTGATGAAATGACATTTAGGTTTATGGGGTAAATCATTGAGGCAAAATGACCATAGATTTGAATGTCACAGAACTGACAAAGTGGCTTTCTATTAACATACCCCATGCTAAAAGAAGGATCTGGTAAGTGGAACTGTGGTCAAAAAAGGGAAAACCTCATATCAAATTGGGTCAAGCACATCTGTAGTTTTTTCGACACAAGTGTTCAGTTCCTCAGAAAAACATTCCAAGCAAACAATTCTTCACAGACTATTTCTCTTTCCTAGAATGAAAGAGGGGTACACTTGATGTAATCACTTGCTTAGCTCAGAGCCACAAGAAAAGTCAAGTCTTGAGGTTGCTTTCTCAATGGAATGCTTCAACTTGACATCAACAGGAAAGCCCAATCAGTCTTTGATTGGAAGTGCTGGAAACCTTCCCCCCAAATGATTGGCGGGGGGAGGAGGGAAGAGAAAGGAAAGATTTACTCAAGACCAGGGGAGACGAATAAACAAGTGCCATCACAGTTTCCTGCAGGAAAGTGGAAAGATTAGCCTGGTTTATATTGAGATGAGGATAGAGCTTAACACAGGTTGTAGTTGATTAAACAAAAGTGAATCATTGCACTACTCCATCTAGATAATCTTTAGCCATTATGTTTCATAATAACAGAAATCTCGAGCTCTCAGGGAGCGCCTGATTCTGTCAATGAAGAGGTGGAGCTCAAAGCCTGCCATCTTTGTGGTCCCCTCACCTCCACAGTATTTTCACTCCCTTCCGACTTTAAAAAATAATACAGAAGATAATATTACAAATCCCAGTCAAGCTTTTAACTCATGCATTAAGAAGCTCAGGATCATTTTCAGGGTCTTGGGAGAAAAGTCTCTCTTGCCAAGTGTCCTTGGGGGCCCTTGTTACTGGAAGTGGGCATTTTGCCAGATGCTGCAATGAAGCTTTATAAAAATAGACAAGATAAATGGACTTTTAGTGCAGTATTGTGCCAGACTTTAAATTTTCAGGAAATTATTTTTTTAACCTAGCTGAGAGTCAAGTCAATTTGTGAATTAGTTGAAAGGATGGCTCAATATGGGGGTGGGGCTGGGAGGGTAAGGCATCTGACATTTTAAGTCAGAAAAGCCTGCCACACAAAACAGATTTCTCTTGGCAATCAAGATAACTTAACAACCATAAACACATTGTCAGAGGGAAAAATTACATTTTGTTCTAACACAGATTGTGTACAGATGACTGATTTTTCCTTCAAGTTCAAGCACAGAAAGACTGTTTATATATATCAACTTCTGACCCAGGCAAGCAGAACAATCTCAGAGGTCTGAGTAGGGATGGTTGAAGAGCTTTTGGATATTTCTTTGTAAAGGATATAGCATAATGAACATGGGGTGTATACACAGCCCGGTTTGCTGAGAATCTGAGTAAAGTTGCTGCCATAGAAAATGTGTGATATTTGTTCACTTATTATTATACCCCCCACCAAAGATAGAACAATTGCAGTTTTAAAAATGTATTTCATTTTGCTTGGTTTATTTGGCATAGAGAGAATGTATTTACCTGTTTCTGTGGGATGTCTGTATCACTCCAAGGATGTTCTCAACTGATACCCCATATTTTATTATGATGATTTCATCAAATTCTCATATCTCTGATCTTTCAGATAGTAAACATAAGATGTATTTTGTGAAAGACAATTGAAAACTCTCAAGCACTATAAGAAACCCAAGGTATTATTAATTATTTACTATTATCATTATAAATGTTTTCAAAAATAAAAAGTACAGTAGAATTTTTAAAATTCACCTGAGACCATGGATCAGCTAAGCCAGGATTGTTTGATCAGTTGTTTTTATTTTTATTTAGTGAGTGTGGAGGGGAGAGGAGAGTTACCCAACTCTCCAGCAATTTGGAATTATTTACTGCAACAAATACATTAATCCGTTATTGATTTATTGAGTACCTTTGATGTACACAGCACTATTGGATATTTCTGACAAAACTGCAAGTAGTCCCTGCGTTCCAAAAGTTTGTAAGCTGGTTGTACAGAAAAGACCCACTTGTGCTCACAGATACATAAACACACATGCTAAACATTAAACAACAGTACAAGACAGTAGTACAAATAGTGAAGGAGTAAGAGTAAACAGTGGTGTATGAATATCTATTTTCATTATGAATTTGGGAAAATCACAGAAAGGAGATTTGTGTGTGTGTGTGTGTGTGTGTGTGTGTGTGCGTGCAGACGTACCTTCTTGGCATCTCTTTTTATAAGCCTAAAGATGTACTCCTAAAGGCCTGCTGAAAGGGGAGACAAATGTTTATTGAACTCATGCTATGTGCCAGGCACGTGGGCAAAGAGTACCTTATATAGTTGTCAGAACAATAACTGAAGTAAGTGTTATTATGAATTCCATCTTATGGACCTAGAAAGTGAGCCTCAGATACTAAGCAAGGTAGCCAAGTTGCCCCAGCCAGTAAATGGTAGAACTAAACTTTGTATTTTTCTTTTTTTAAATTGAGATATTGATATAATTAGCATATAATATTATGTTAGTTTCAGGTGTACAGCATCATGATTCAATATGTATATATTGCAAAATGATCACCATGGTAAGTCTGAACATCCATCACCACACAAAATTACAACTTTTTTTCTTGTGATGAGAACGTTTAAGACGCACTCTCTTAGCACCTTCAAATATACAATCCAGTATTATTAACGATAGTCACCGCACTGAACATTATATCCCCAGGACTTAGTTTAGTTTATAACTGGAAATTTGTACATTTTGACACTCTTTGTTCAACTTGCTCACCCACCCACTCCCTGAATCCTTGTTTTTCTAAGTAAAAACCCTCTTCTCTTTTTCCCTCTGCCAGTGTTTCTTCATATATTTACAAACATGAATTAAGCCACTGGGGAGAGGGGCGAGGGTTGGAGAATGTTTGGCAAAGTCAGATTATTAGGTCCCCAAACCGGCTGAACCATAATCACACTAGAATTGAGAACTGCGGGTCTGCACTGTGTAGCAACTGCTTTCGTGACTTAGATATTTTGTGCTTCATGTAAACACGGTTGTCTGGGAGGAAAGGAAAAAACAAATCCTAATTCATTGCTCCTCGAGCTGAGGTCACTTGAGCTCAATTCTCTTCAGTTTTCACAACAATTTTTCAAGACTACAAATAAGTGAGCAAGTAAAAATTATATTTCTTTCCTGAGGAAAAAGAGGGATTCCCTTGTGAGCAACTGGTGTTGGAAGGATGCTGCAGCTCTGCAAGATACATTTCCAGGTGGTTAATTGAAACCTAATGTGTATCTGATCCCCATTCTGGAGCCTTCCCTCTCATGTCCCTTTTATGCAGGGCTCTAAAGCTCAACATAAATTTAGCCAGAATTTATTATAGAATGAAATAAGTTTCTTCATTAGATTTTGGGATGAAATGAGAGTTAATTGAAGCAAAAAGATTTTCATCTATTTTATAGGATTCTAATGGGAGATAACAGAAAATTGGAAACTCATTCATAGATTCAATGAATCCTAAGACTGAATGAAAATGTGATTATGTCTACTTGAGGAAAGGTATTCATGAAATATTTATGTTCATTACTCTTTCTCTGAGCAGAAGAATACTTAAGACAAGCTCTACCTTGTTCTGGGGAAAAGGCTTCTGGAACTGAAACATAGGATTTTACTTGACCTAACTCCTTTAAAATGTAAATTTGATAAATTATTTGAGTAATAGTAGTAGTAGGTACTATTTATTAAGCAGTGGCCAAAGGCGTTAGACACTGAACTAATCATTTTATTGCCATATTTCATTGAGAATTTGATTATTTTATGTTGTCATTCAGTGTTGATTCCTGGCCCCTGACTCTTTTCTGCAAAAAACAATAAGATATTTCATTTTGTATCACAATAAGATATTTCAATTTATACCTAAATTATAGCATCTTATGAACTTTCACATGCACTCTTATTTTATTATTAAAATTAATAATAACACTCAGAATTTTGGTCAAATTTAATCCCCATGAAAGCCTGGCAAGATAGGTACTATGCACATATTACAAGTGATGAAACTAAGGCTTAGGGAAATTAAAAGACAAAACCCAATGATTCTGTAATCTTAGCTTGCATCACCTAGAGGACTTGTTAAAACACAGTGCTAGGCTGCACCTCCAGAGTTTCTGGCTCAGAATATTTTGGATCACTTCAGGAAAACTACTGCTTTGTGCACCTAGAGTTAGACATTACATTCATATATATATATATATATATATATATATATATATATATATATATATAAATAAAATCACATTTTAGAATCCTATTATTTAAGAATATTCTATTACTTAACACCATATTTTCTTTAAAATAAAAATTTTCCAATTATTTTGTTATTTGTTCTTCAGGGTGGGCCATGATACATACTTGATGCTCAAATTACATAGGAGAAAGGCAGCCCATTACTGGGAAAAGAGACCAAATGAAAGATTGGATTATAGAAAATATACCCATTTAGGGTAGGTTGGGGGAATGGGTGGGTAACCTATCAGACATTCATTCTGTATACAGTACACGTCTATGTTCCAAACACTTTTCCTACTTGTCTCATTTTGGGTCAGCAGCCTGTGCTTTTAAAAATCATGGAAATTAAGAATAGGATAGACCAAGGCCGTCATCTATTTCAGCATCCTGTCAGTCTAGAGTCACTATCTGGTGTTTTGTCCATTTCCACCAAAATTACTTGATTGTG
Source organism: Hyperoodon ampullatus (assembly GCF_949752795.1). Taxonomy (NCBI): domain Eukaryota; kingdom Metazoa; phylum Chordata; class Mammalia; order Artiodactyla; family Ziphiidae; genus Hyperoodon; species Hyperoodon ampullatus. Next base: position 17,516,338 of record NC_136921.1, read on the forward strand.
AAAAATGAGAAAGTGAGATATTTAAAGAAAAAAGGATACTTGGAAGAAAATATTTTTCAACAAAACCATCAAGAGTTAAGAAAGCATTTGTCGATTTCTCTGCCACTGAGAACTGGGAGAGTATCAGTTTTCCATCTGCCAACAGCATCCATGCTTTCACCATGCTAATCAACTCACCTCGGAAGTGTCTACTATGGTTTCTTATGCTGTAGGAAGCTGGAAGAGACATTAACATTTCCATATTGTCACCATCGCTATGCACAAGTGCAGCTGCGTTAATGCCAGATGTAACTTTTCTTTATTCTCCACAGGGCTCTCTTGGACATCTGTTGTGTCTTGTCTATCCATCATTTTATTTCTAGTCTTTAAAAACAGCACCCCCATTTTTCTTTTTGAAATGAGTGGAGTTGACCCCAACCTGTGGTTCCAGGAAAGAGGTAGTTGGCCTGTGCCAGACCAAACAGAACCTTCCAGAGACTTTTTCTTTCTTTTTGTTGTACATCCTCAACTGGTAGAATGTGAGCTGGGTGCTCCTGGGTTACTATCACATGGGGGAAAGCCTGCTTGAGAAGGATGGGACAGAGGAAAGCAAACAGATTCTGGGGATAAATAGAAAAATTCCTGATGATGTTGCTTTATAACCTGAATCCCAGATGTGAAGCTATACACTTTATTTCCTTTTTTTTTTTTTTTTTTATCTTTTGGCTTGAACTTTTTGAATGTAGTTGTAATTACTGGCCTAACTTCTAGAAAGTTAAAGCAGAATAATTACAAGCACTCCAGCATCAAAATAAGCAAGGCTGTTTACTAGTGAGAATACTAGGTTCAGAGACCTGGGTTCTAGTACTGGTTGTGCCATGGAGTAAAGTTCTTTAGGGACATTATCTCTTGGTGTCACAGCATCTTGAATTCTTTCTCATTCACACCAAGGTCACAAGATGTTTTCCATTACTGATGAAATTGTCATGAAGAGGCTTCTGGGGGAAATTTCTGAAAATGGCCAGGGAAGAAAAGAGTCAACTGATGTTCGAAGGGCAGAAAAGGGATGTGACAAGGCAGAAGTTGCAGAATTGGTGTCATAAGTGAGTACCAGACAATGGAATCATTTTCCCTGATACAATACGGTAGCTCAGTTTACCTCAAACAATGGCTGCAATGGAAAAACCCAGGATAAAAAGCAGAACAGGAAATAAACTCTGGACACACAAAAGGGGATACCTGTATCTATTACTAGTACTTTTTAAAAAAATATTTATTTTATTTACTTATTTTTGGCTGCATTGTGTCTTTGTTGTTGCATGCAGGTTTTCTCTAGTTGTGGTGAGCGGGGGCTACTCTTCGTTGCGCTGCGTGGCCTTCTCATTGTGGTGGCTTCTCTTGTTGTGGAGCATGGGGCCTAGGGCGCACAGGGCTTCAGTAGTTGCAGCACACGGGCTCAATAGCTGTGGCTCACAGACTCTAGAGTGCAGGCTCAGTAGTTGTGGCACACAAGTTTAGTTGCTCCGCGGCATGTGGGATCTTCCAGGAGCAGGGCTCGAACCTGTGTTCCCTGCATTGGCAGGTGGATTCTTAACCACTGCACCACCAGGGAAGCCCTATTATTAGTACTTTTTAATTTTAATTTTTTTTTGGCTGCACCACATGTAGGATCTTAGTTCCCTGACCAGGGATCAAACCCACGCCCCCTGCAAAGGAAAGTGTGGAGTCTTAACCACTGGACCACTGGGGATGTCCCTAGTAATTTTATTTTTGGTGGGATACATGTTGTTGCTAAAGTGTCAGAAGCAAAAGAGACCAAATATTAGAAACAGAGAGAAACCAACATAAACCCTCTCTAAAAGAAGGGCCTTTCAAGGTCCTTCAACATTTTAGATATGAGATTCAAAGAGTTTTCATAAAGCTGAATTGTCACATTTCACATACATTTTTTCACTTAATTTTTTTTATTGAATGAAAGATTCTTTAAATTCTATAGTGCTTTACAATTTTCAGAAGTTTCATACACGATTTTATATAATCCCATAATAAACCTCTATTTTCCCCCACACATATTTTGCCCCTCCCCCTTCCCTCTCCCCATGGTAACCACAAGTTTGTTCTCTATCTGTGAGTTTCTGCTTCTTTTTTGTTTTATTCACTAGTTTGTTTCATTTTTTAGATTCCACATATAAATGCTATCATACAGTATTTGTCTTTCTCTCTCTGACTTATTTCACTTAGCATAATGCCCTCCAAGTCCATCCATGTTGTTGCAAATGGCAAAATTTCATTCTTTTCAAATTTTTATCAGAGCCCTGTCCTTGGCACCTTGGTGAATATTTAACAATTGGACCTCCAAGGTGGAGGTGAGGAAGCTGATTAGTGGTATTTGCCAGGTTTGGTGGTATAAATACTTCTCCTGTGACCAATTTCAAGCTACCAACCTGATGTCAACTAGCTCATACAATTTCTGAAAATTTACCAGTTTTCTCTGATATGAGCCAACTCCAGCCTACACTGAAGTTACAGAGTAGAAATGTTAATTATCTTTGTTCTTGTGTATGCATTTAAGGGGTAGCTATGTGGTTCTCCCTGAGGGTTCAGATGCGAATCAGAGATTGTAGAGCTCCAGAAAGAAAGGATATGGATTCCTCTGATGTTCTGTTCCCAAGCAGGACTATTCTGATACCACTGAATGTTATGCTTCAGAAGAGAATTTTGACTGTGGAGGTCACAGGGCATGACCGCAGGATGGTTTTAATACTGTAATCCACACAGGCAGAATTAGTGTGGTATGCAGCCCACTCTGATGTTTCAGGTGCTGGGATTCTGAACACAAAGGTAGCCATTGTGGGAAGAGGGGATGGTGCAACCTTTGCAAAGAAAAGAAGCATTCGCCCTGGGGCAGGAGAGAATAACAAGGGGATAAGGAGGTGGAGGCACCTTCACCTGTCCCAGACCTGAAACAAGTTTAAACAGAGCAAGTAGAGAATCCACCAGTACCTGATAATGAAGCAGCCCATGAAAGACACGAGAAAAGAAGGAAAGGGTGGGGATGATTTAGAAGTGGCAGCTGCAGGTAGAGGGACAAGGAAGAAAAGAAAAGAACAAAGAGAATAAGGAAAGAAGAAGCCACAGGAAATTGGCAGGAGAGACTGTCACCTGTCAAGCATGTCGGTCAGCCATCTCAGGGAGGCACAGGTGGGATTGTGTTAGGGAGGTTGATTGCACAAATGGGATGAGGGACTTTTCAAGGGAAAAGAGACACATTGTAAACTTCCTATGAGCAGATATGAATCTATATATGTGTGTATACATATATAATTAATGTTAGTCATTTCACCCAGGCAAGAGCCAAAGCCCATACTGCACTCATAGACAAAAGAGAAACAACTACCCCCAAAGTGAAGATACAAAAATCCCAATGTTTGGGATGGAAGTTGAAGAAATGCAAGCCTGATTATTTTTTTAGAGGGAAAAAATTAGAAATTTTTGCTACTCTTCAAATCTTTCCACTTATAACTTGGTCATCATAATGTCCAAATGCCCCAAACTAAAGGGACAGTGGATATTCTCAAAGAAAAATTAGCACAAGTAAGATGTATCTTTGGCTTCCATTGAAGGTAAGAAGAATGGAGATTGAGCAAGATGCTTGGGTAGCTTTTAAAAGAAGAAAGAATAGATGACTTTGGGGGTGGGGTTTTTGCAAGAAAAAGACTGTTTTGAAAAAACAAATGCTGTTTGCTCTTGGGGACAGCTATTCTGGCTGGGCTCCTTTTGGACTTGAAGGTAGACAAATGGCAAGCAATAAAGTGCCTACTTCACACAGAGATATGAATCTGTTAAACATAAATTATGATATATATACAAAGAATAATCCAACTGATGTCTCTCACCCACCTCCCCCCCCAAAAAAAAAGGAGAAAATAAAAATCTGCTTACCTAGGTATGTTCACAAAAAAAGATGTTAGGGCACCTGTGTTTCCTCCCACCCCCAAACTTACATCTGAAAAATAGTTATGGACTTCATGATAGAAAGAAATCAAAGATTTTTAAATGCAAACGCATGCTTACTCAGGAAGACAATTTTAAAAGCCAAATAGAAATGCTGCAAACTTGGCTTAGGCAGAATTGAATTTCAGCCCAAACCTGGCTTCCAAAATTCTTTGCTACTTTGGACAAGTTGCATACTCTCCTCAGCCTGTCTTTAATAAAATGCAGAAACTGGGTCAGATGCATAAGGCTTCTGTTCGGCATGAAACTGACAAAGCATTCTACAATCAAGGAAGACCCAGTCTCTCAAAATATAAAGTAAATAATTCATTTTAAAGTTTAATTAATTCAGTTAAAATATATAAATAATGCATGAATAAATGTTATGTATAAAAATTTTAAATAATACAAAATTATTTAGAAAACAAAACTATCATATGAATACCTCTCCCCCATCTCATTTCCCTCAACAAAGGTAACCATCACCCATGGTGTACTGTGAATCCTTTCTGGTTCTTTTTCTATTCATTTATATATAAGCTCATTTTTATATTTCTTTTACTATTGAAGCAATGTAGGCACATTAGATGGAATTCAAAAACTAGAAGAGCAGAGAAGAAAAGAACGCCCATAAGTGTCACCCAATACAAATTCAGTATCCAATTTGATATATTTTCTTCAAATTTTTGCCTATGCATAACTTTCCATAATAGTAATAATATATGAAAAGAAAAGTATCCAATGCTTGGGTCAAAAATTAATATGATTGTGTATTCTGTTTTGGGGTTATATTTTAGTACTACTCAGTTGTTTTAACAGTGCATCTATTAAGAGTCAGACATCTGAGACATAGAGAAATGAATTTTGTTTTTAAGAAATGGAAAATATGAATAACTGAGCCCCTTTTAGGATACTCAAGATGGATGGTAAATGTATTAGAAAAAAACCAAAAGCAATGATTAAGGTCAGAATTAGAGAATTATAGAATCCTAGAGCTCAGAGGACATCTTGGTGACACCTACAGATGAGACAGTGTAAGCTTGTGAAGGTTTTCCCAAGGTCACACAAGTAATAAGTGATAAAGCCAAGGTTAGACCTTGTTCTCACCCTTACTCCCTGGCCCCTTCTATTTTTTTCCCAGTAAAATACATAGTTCCAAGGGAGACATCTTCAGGGCTAGAAGGACCTGGATCTAGGTAGTCCCTTTTAGAGAAGAGCTTTTAAACCAGTAGCCCCAGATCAAATCTGACCCATACAGTGTTTTTCAAAAATTAAAAAAGAACAAAAGTCTTTAAAAAAAATTAATTCCCAACATTTGAAAATGCAATTTTTGACTTTACTTGAAACATCCCAAGATCTCCCTATGGCACATGGCAGCCATAGGGAGGGATTTCTTTGGACCTCTCATGCTCTCTCCCGTGCATCACAGCCCTCATCTGCCAGCCTCACTCCCATAGGGCCCCTGCCTGGACTTCATCCATGGAAGGGCGTGTTTTTGAGAGTGAAAGTCTTGGAAAATAATACTTACGTTGAAACAAGAAACAAAACCCAGGACTGTTCCAGACAAATTGAAACATATTGTCTTGCTGTAGACATCTGAGTGACAGAATGCTGCTTTAGACCCTCGGGACCCTGTGTGTTCGTGCTCTGTCTCAGCTCACACACAGGTCACCTCTAGCAATGACTCTGTTCTCGGGCTCCTCCTTCTGCCTTCTCAGAAGCTGTCTGGTGCCCCTAAGAGTCACAGAGAGCAGAAATAGTGCAGGTACATTTGGGTAATCTGTTTATAAGGGAAGAGTTGATTGGCAAAATATTAAAACTGCAATTTCTTTATCAGCAAGTATTTCTGGAGTGCCATTACTTGGTAGACATTTTGAAAACCACAAGGGCACATAAGGTGTATTTCTGCTTTTTAAACAGCTTAGAACTGAGCTGAGAAGATAAGCTCTTAAGGGAGAGAGAGAGATGAGGTCAAAGCAGCCAGTGGAGTGGGAATGTCCCTCCCTGTGTTGTCATGTCCTCCAAAGGCTGCACTCGGGTGACCTTGAAGCTCCCCTTGGTGACCAATGGACCTTGATTTCCTGTGGATAATGTGATATAGAGCATGCAAGGTGATTGGCTCTGAGCCAGAGAAATTCAGGGGAGTAGTTGGCTTAAGCTTCTCCATGACTATGGTACCATCTTAACCCCAAACACTTCAAAAAAAAGGTACCTTTTTCCTTATCAAATTAACAAATGTTAAAACATGCTCAATTACCTAAGGCCTCATGAGGTGGGCACTTTCATACACTATTCATGGGTGATAATTTGGCAACAGGATCAAGAAAATATATAGATAGATCCATAGATAGAAAGATAGGTGGAAAAAAGGGAGAAAAGAAGAAAAGAAAGAGAGAGGGAGGGAGGGATGGTGGGAGGGAGAGAGGGAGGAATAGAAAGAAAGAAAGGAAGAAAGAAAGAAAGAAAGAAAGAAAGAAAGAAATAAAGAAAGAAAGAAAGAAAGAAAGAAAGAAGGAAAGAAGGAAAGAAAGAAAGAAGGAAAGAAAGAAAGAAAGAAAGAAAGAGAAGGAAAGAAAGAAAGAAGGAAAGAAGGAAAGAGAAAGAAAGAAGGAAAGAAAGAAAGAAAGAAAGGAAAGGAAGAAAGAAAGAAAGGAAAGGAAGAAAGAAAGAAAGAAAGAAAGAAAGGAAAGGAAGAAAGGAAAGAACAAAAGGAAAAAAGAAAAAAGAAAGAATTATCACATCTTTTGACTCAGGGATTCTCTTTAAAGGAGTTAACTAAATAATATACACAAAACCAGACAAAAAGATTTGTGTGCAAAGATGCCCATTTAGAAATGTGTAAGTAGTAAAGACTTGACAGCTCTCTGAAACAAAAATTCTCTAGCCAGTTATTTAAATATATGAAAGATACAGGTGCAAAAGTAGGCGTATATACAAACTATTATATATAGAATGGACAAACAAGGTCTTACTGTATAGCACAAGGAACTATATTCAATATCTTGTGGTAAACCATAATGGAAAAGAAGATGAAAAATAATATATATATATAATATACATATAACTGAATCACTTTGCTGTACAGCAGAAATTAACACAACATTGTAAATGAACTATATTTCAATAAAAAGTAGGCATATATACATAGATATAAATATACAATAAATAATTCTTCATATTTGTATATATGTTCAGATCTACAGTAATTATTTATCTCTACTGTATTGTTTGGTGCCAGCTTTTATGTTTTTATATGTAAGTAGATAGGTGTGATTTTTTTATATACAGTATTTAAATATATGATGACACTTCAGGTAGTAGATAACTACAATACACTTAAACCAATATTATTTGTAGTATTTTTAAAACATCTTTTTAAGTAATGGATGTTTGCATAATCAAAAAAATTATTACATACATAAAAGCAGATTAATAAAAAAGAAAATAAGAATTCCCTAAATGCTGATATAGAATTATCCTCTTAATATTTTTGTGTCCATTCTTTTGAATTTTCCCCAGACGTTTGTCCCCTTTTCAAATAATAAAAGACACATTTCCCTTAATATTTCTCAGATTATGTGGGCTTGCCTTCTCTACTCTATAAAAGTCAGAAAATAATGAAGCTTTAATGGAGGTGTGTATTTAGTTTTACTTATCATTCAGTGCTAAATCTAGATCCCTAATTTAATTTCTCAGGTCCTTAGATTTAATGCATTTCTATCACATTTGATTATATGTTGAAAATAAATATAGGACTTCCCTGGTGGTGCAGTGGTTAAGAATCCACCTGCCAATGCAGGGACACAGGTTCGAGCCCTGGTCTGGGAAGATCCCACATACCAAGGAACAACTAAGCCCGTGAGCCACAACTACTGAGCCTGCACTCTAGAGCCTGCAAGCCACAACTATTGAAGACCACGCGCCTAGAGCCTGTGCTCTGCAACAAGAGAAGCCACCGCAATGAGAAGCCCGTGCACTGCAATGAAGATTAACCTCCACTTGCCACAACTAGAGAAAGCCCACGTGCAGCAACGAAGACCCAAAGCAGCCCCCCCCCCAAATTAATTAATTAATTAATTTAAATAAATAAATAAATATAGAACACTGCAAAGGACCAAATACAGCAAACACCCATCTATTTACTACTCAAAAGGCACAAATATTAACTCTTTTCTAAATGCTTCAGAATAAAAATTATCACTATAAAACTGGGAAAAAAAAGAAATATTATTATGAAGTTCAAGTACCTCAGGTCCATTTTCCCAACTCCATTCCTCTCTCTTCCTGCCTCCCTCCCCAGAAGCAACCACTATCATGAAGTTTACTGTGTAAACTTCCCATGTAATAGCACATAAACCCCTGGAGGGCAGAGAACAGAGACTTTTGGTCATTGGTGTATATTGCTGGTAGCTGCAGTAGAACAGGTGGCCAAATATTTGTTGAATGAATATTCATCCATAAAACATATATACTAACACACACATAGTTTTATCTAATATATAACGAGTTACTGTATATATAATAAATTACATATCTATTATATATAGTGGTATTTTTGTGTACTTTTCAACTGTACATAGGTGGTATCATACTGTAGATATGTAGCAAATTCTTTGAGCTGCTTTTTTCATTTAGATATTAAGTACCAATTAAATATTCACCGAGTACAGTTATATGTATATATCTCATTTATTCACTTTACTTTTTCTTATCTATTATATGTTTACCTTTATGCAAAAGCTGTATCCATTTAAAGTGTACAATTCATTGAGTTGTACACACTTACGAATCCACCAGCAAAATCAAGATATGACATTTCATCACAGCATAAAGATGCCCCATGCCTCTTTTCCTTTTGTCCCTAGAGCAAGGCAACCACTAATTTGCTTCTTGTCACTATTGCTTAGTTTGCATTTTATGTAAATTAAGTCATACTGTATGCGTTTCCCTGTGCCTGGCTTCTTTCCCTCAGCAAATTGATCAAAAACTCATTCATGTTGCATGTTTCAGTAGGCTTTTCCTCCTTATTGATGAGTGGTATTCGAATGAAAGGACAGGTTCTATTTTATTTATCCATTCACCTATTAAAGACACCTAGGTTGTTTCCAGTTTTTGGCTATCATGAACTAAGCTGCTGGGGACATTCATGTCATTGGGTGGACCTGTTTTTATATTCTCTTGAGGAAATGCAAAGGGTCACATGGTAAATATATGTTTAACATTTAAAAAACTGCCAAACTATTATTTTTTCTAGCTCCATTTTCTCTCTCTCCCTACTGTGGCTCTATTTACTTGTATATTCTACTTTTCTCAATAGTCTCACAGGTCCTGAGACTGTCTTTTTTTTTTTTTTTTTTTTCAATTTCATCTCTGTCTTCTTCAGATTTTCTGTTTTTCAATTTTTTTTTCAAGATTTTATATTCAAGTTGATTCACACTTCTGTCATCTCCACTTTTCTATTATGGTCATTCAATTTTTTTTTTAACTTTATATATTGTAGCTTTAGTACTTTTTCAAATTTTCTATTTGCTGAGACTTCCTATTTCTTAATTCATTTTAAGTTTACTTTTCTTTATCTTACTGATCATCATTATAGTTAGTGCATTAAAATCTTTGACAGTTTCAGTGTTTGGCTCATCTTAGTGTTGACATCTGTTGATTATCTTTTCCCTTGAAAATAGTTTACACTTTCTTGGTTTTTTTATGTTGAGAGTATTTTGGGATATTGGGAATGCTACACTGTGTTAACTCTGGGTTCTGTCATGTTGCTCCAAAAGAAGTATTGATGTTTTTGTTTTAGGAGGCAACAAACTTGGTTAGACACAAATTTCAGGATGTCATGCATGAGCTCAGTGAAATTTTTATCCTTAGTTTTTAGTGCTTTCAGTTTGTGTCCGCTTAGTTCAGGGGTCAGCCAGAGGTAGGCTGCGTTAACACACAGAGGTCCCCTTCCCTAGCTCTTTCATTTCTGAAACTCGCCCTGGTTTTAACTGGTTTCTTTCACACTTGCCCCAACCAAAATTGATCTGTCCTTGCCAATGCTGCTGCCACCATGACTGCTACTTTCAAGACAAAGCCCCCAAAAGACAGGGAACTCATTCTATGCTAGTCACTTTCTTCAAGTTTTGACTGCCTTCCAAAGTCTCCTTGCTTTAGTCAAATCACCAGAGCCCTCAGGTAGTTGTTTTTTGTCCAGAGTTTATAGGTGTTATTTATGAAAGAATCAGTTTTTTAGGAGCTTACTCATCCATAGGCGCATATATTCTTTTAAACTACCGTGTAGTATTCTGAGGACTGGCCATGACCTTATTTGTTTATTTCTTCATCTATTGATGGAATTGTTGTTGTTTTTGATTTTCAACTGTACAAATAATGTAGAGTAAATCTGAATTACACATGTGTCTTTATGCATTTGCATTTGAGAGTATATTTGGGGTCTTAAGCATGCCCATCTTCGACTTTACTAGATATTGCTAAAGGATTCTTCAATATATTTGTAGCAAGTGCACTTTCAACAGGAGATTTGCAACTTCCTATTTTATCCACATCCTAACCAATATTTGGTATTCTCAGTTACTTCAATTTTTAGTATTCATATGTGGGGAATGTTGTCTGATTGCTGTTTTTATTTGCAATTCCCTAATTACTGGTGCAGTTGAGCAAATGTTTGTTTATTGACTATTTGTTTTATCTCTCCTGTGAATTGTCAGTTCATAACTTTTTTTCATTTTTCCATTAGATGTTTGTCTTCTTACTGATTTGTAGGAATGTTTCATACATTTCCTGTTTTCTAGTTATTTGCATTGCAAATATCTTCTCTCATTCTGTTGCTTACCTTTGAAACTTTACTCATGGTATGGTTTCTAATAAAGAAGTTTTATATTTTGATGGAGTCAGGTTTATCACATTTTATTTTATGAGTTCTAGTTTTGATGACTTCTTTAGGAAATCTCTCTCTTTTTTACATTATGCATTCAAATAGATTTCTGAACACTTATTTATGTTCCAGGCACTCTTCGAGACACTGGAGAATATGCTAGTTTAAAAAAAGTTGTAGGAAAAATAGAAAATAAACACATAACCTGATTAATATAAAAAATAATGTCAGGTAATGAAAACTGCTATAAAGAAAAATAAAATAGCAAAAAGGAAGCATAGCAACAGAGTTAAGGGAACAGTCTTTGGCCCCAGACTACCTGGGTTTACATCCTGGCTCTGCCACTTACTAGCTGAGGGCAGTAATTTTAACCACTGTGTGCCTCAGTTTCCTCATTTATAAAATGAGGAAGATAACAATGTTTAGTTGAGAGTATTGTTTTGAAGAATTAAATGTATAATTTAATTATACTATAATATACTATACATAATATATATTATACTACACTATACATATACTATATATACATATATAGTTTATATAATAAATACAATATATATTTTATATAATAATAAAATAAAATATTAAAAATATTTAACTATATATTATTATAAAAGTAATATATAATAAAACATATTATACTATGCTATACTATACTATATATTCATATATATTTCATATGATATACGATATATATAAATAATAAAACATAAATTATATATATAATATGTAATAAAATATACATCATATATCTTATACGATATAAAATGCCTAGAACATAGTAAGCTCTATATCAATGTTTGTTAAGTTATACAAAATACAATGAGATAATACTAGGTAATAGATAGCGTTCTTTATTATAGATTCCTTATGAAAAACTTCACCAAGGAGGTGACATTTGAGTAGAGATCTGGATGAAATGAGCTGGGAAAATCCTTTATGCTCATGATGTAAAAAGTTAAGATCTTATCCTATAGTTTCTTTTAACAACTTAAATTTTACTTTTTCATTGTTTGTTTTTAAATCCTTCTGGAGTTTAATTTCATGCATTCTGTGAAGTAGAGATATAATTATATTTCCTTCCATGTGTGAAGCCAGTTGTGCCAACAACAATTACTGATTAGTCCATTCTTTTTTCCCAATTTAGTAATTTCATCCATATTTATGACAGTGTGTACTTATTTGAGGACCCACCGATCTCTTTGACTGTCACTGTGCCAATACCACGCAGTCTTAATTACTAATGCACAGTAAGCTTTGGTATTTTATAGGGCAAGTTCTGGCCATCATCCAAATTGTTGAGTGTTCTTGTTCATTTATATCTTCATCTATATTTTAGAATCCCTTTGTTAATACCAAGAAGATTCATATTGGAATTTTTTGTAATCACATTGAGTTTGGTGGAGAATTGACACCTTGTCAAGTTTTTTCTTCCATGAAAATGGTATACGCACAGAAGCATTTATTAAATTCTCATTTTATGAAAATTTTTAAAATTGTCTGCATAAAATTCTTCTATCCTTTTGTTAGCATATTCTTAGGTATTTTTTAGTTATCATGGCTAATATAAATATCTTTTTACAATTCTGTTTTCTAATTAGTTATTGCTAGTGTATAGATTTAATAAATTTTGATATTTATCTTATATTCTGCAAATCTGTTAAATTTTCTTACTATTTGTAATAGTTTATTTGTAGAATCTCTAGGTTTTGCTGTAAAAATTGTCAGGATGTCTGTAGATAATAACACTTTTTCTCTTCCTTTTCTAATCATATACTTCTTTAGTTTGTAAAAAAGGTGATGAGAGTCTCCATTATAATGCTGAATTAATGGGAAGTAGAAGGCATCCATATAGTGTTCCTGATTTAATGGAAATCCTTTGAAAATAACATCATTTCTGATGACCTTCAGTCTATCCCTTTCCCTAACCCTCTGCATAAGTTTGATGTAACTTGACGTGGGTTCTTCCTTCCAACTTGATGACAATCTTATAATTTCTTCTGGGAAAACATATATTATTTCATATTTGAATAAAGTAATAGATTGTATGTCATCTATTAACATTTTGAATACGTTAATTTATTCCTCATACAATATCCTATAGTTTAGTAGGAGTAGTATAGTTCACTTCTTCTGAATGGCTGAATAATACATTTAACCATTTCTCTATTACTAGATATTCACTTTGTTTTCCATTGGAAGTCACTACAAAGTAAACAACTAACTTTGTTGTAATATTCTTATTTATATATGCTTTATTTTTATAGGATATATTTCCAGAACTTTGATTTCTGGGTGAAAGGCTATGCGTAGTTTTAATTAGAAGATATGTTGTCTTGTTTATTCTTTAAAAAAATTTAAATATTCACAGTTCTAAACAGCAATATATAAAAGGACTCCTTTATATTAAATTTCTGACAAAAATACGTTCGCTTTATTTTTAACATATTGACTTTTAGAAATTGTATTTTATTATTATATTTCTCTAATATTTGGCAAAGGTTGAAATCTTTTCTTACCTATTTGCTGCTTGTATTTCTTCTTCTCTGAATTGCCTATTAGTAGTATTTCTGTTTCTGTTTGGTCATATACTTGTCCATCTGTAAGATTCTGGTTTACAGATGGACTAGAATTTAAGGTGCTTCTAGTATACACCAGTTTAAAAATGGACTAATTCTGGAGGGTTTATAATATGTTGTATCAGGATCTAGATTATAATTTAATGCGTATTTATTTTCTAAAAGTGATTGAGTTGTTACACTTTATGTATTTTTTAGGCTAACTTTAAATGTTTTATAAATGACAGTTTGTTAGTTCTATGAAATTCTAAAGCCTATTTAAATGCCATCACTGATGACTTTCACTTCTTTTATGGATTGTTTTAACAAATTCTTCATCACCAATATTTGTGTTGTCACAGAGGATGATATAGCACAGAAAACAATGAATACCGTGAATCCAATTCAAAAGGTGATTCAGAAGAGATAGGGTTTGAAGGTGGACATCCTAAAAATGTCTATACAAATTTATTTGCTTATATTTTCCTTTTTCTATAAGCAATGAGTGATTTATGGTAAAAATCCATGCATATGAAAGCTAAAACTATCTTTAAATAACTGTCAAATATCAATTCCAATTGAAGAAAATATATATTAACATTTTGTCATAATGCATTGCACATATTTTTCACAATCTATTTTTTTCATTTGGTTTTGTTTGTTGTATAGTTTGACTTACCAAAAAAATGTAAACTCTTATGAGTCCATCATTTTCTTTAGAAAAAAAAATCATTAATTATATTTGCTGTAGGTATTTATTTGGTGGCCTTTATCAGATAAAGCACATTCTTCCTATTCGTAATTTGTTAGGAATTTTATCAAATGATTTTTCTGTATTTATGGTTTTTCACTTTTACTCTTAATTTTTTAAATTAAATTGGAGTTATGACGTTGAATAACTGTAGCACTCCTTAATCAAGTTACTTGATTTTGATGTTTTAAAATAGACTGCTGGATTAATTACACTTACTATATTGAGGATTTTTGTGTCCATGTTCATAAACTAACTTCAATTCTTTACCTGTTTGCTGTCTGATCTACTCCTTCTGCTTCTACTTTGTATATTGCAGGAAACATTTCCCGTTCTTTAATGACCTCTGGCTTCTGAGCACATGTGGCCACTGAGAAGCATGGGCTGTAATTTAAAGGGTGGGAAAAAGGAAAAAGCAAAGTATTATGACTTCGATGTCTCTGGCCAGACTGAGTGTCTACTAGTGGATGCATCTCCTCTCTGGTTTCATCTCTTACCAGATATTCCCCTCTCTGTGGCTCCAGATTTTACCAGACAACTCACCTTAGTTGCTGCCTCTGCCAGGTGGTCCCTAATTCTGGGCTCCAGTAAAAATGACCTTTTGTCTTTGTTCCTTTTGCCCTAGAGATGAGATTGGCTTCCTGTTAATGCTTAAGCTCTCAGTGACTTCACAGCTCCCTCTTTGGCCTTTCCAAAAAAAAAAACTTTTTTATTTTACTTGTGTTACCACTTATCAATATTAAATTCCCTGTGCTTTAAGTATCTAGACTGATTTCAGTTTTTCCCAATGGGACCCTGACTGGTACAAATAAATATAGCTGCAAAGTTATACTTTTGTACTTCTCTTGTCCCAATCGGCATCGTGGCATATCCTCATAAAATGAAACCAGTAATTATCACTCTTTCTTTTCTAGGGCACACTCTCTATGAAATAGAAATTGGCACTTAACATCTTTTATGGTGTCAGAGAAACTAAAGAAGTTGCTTTAAAGAGAAATAAAAATTATATT
Source organism: Hyperoodon ampullatus (assembly GCF_949752795.1). Classification (NCBI taxonomy): domain Eukaryota; kingdom Metazoa; phylum Chordata; class Mammalia; order Artiodactyla; family Ziphiidae; genus Hyperoodon; species Hyperoodon ampullatus. The sequence goes on from NC_136921.1 coordinate 17,531,506, forward strand.
ATCTTGTTTTCTCAGATTATATTTTAAAAGACAATGGAGGTTAGAATATGTGGTTTTAAAAACCTTATAACCATATTCCTTAGAGAGGGGGTTTCTTCATATGAAGTGAGTAGGATAATCAGCAAATTCTTTATATGAATTTAACTGGTGGTCTTATTTGATTTCAATTCTTGTTCTAGACTTTAGTTCTAAAGTTAAGGGAAAGACTTTTGTGCTATATGTATCTTAGAGGTAAAACTTTGACACAAAAGATGCTCAGGTAGCTGTAAGATATCATTAATTTTACTGTTATTAGACAAAGATAATTTTCTTTTAGTCAGTCGATGATGAATTTATGTAACTTCACCTAACATTCCAACACCTCCCTTTCCATACTGGAGTAAAGGAAGTCACTGAGAGATTTTAAGCTTTGTTATTCCAAGCATGACACAAGAGAAATAAAACATGTCTGATGGAATATTTGGATGCTGATGCTTAAATGAGTAAGTAGGTAAAGAATATTATTATACTGGGAACTCAATTTTATCCCCACTCTGCTGTCTTAATGTCCAAAAATTCCTGTTGATGCTATATAATTTTTTAATCATTGGGGAGATTAAAGATTATATTTTTCCTTACCATTTATTAAGTATCACTATTTAAGTTCTACATACATTCTCAGTTAATACTCACAAGATCCTGTAATATGTATTACTGAAACCATTTGGCAGATGAGGAAAGTGAGGCTTATGGTTATTAAGTTACCCCAAGTTCATAGAGTCTGTAAGTATTGGTTAATATTTTAAAACAAACTTGCCTGACTTTAAATAGAATACTGCATGATAGGTACCACATTACCTATTGACCATAGTTTGTTGTTTCTATACAAAGTCAGAACCTTCTATTCTAGGATTCTCTCCTAGGTAAAGGAGCACCTCAGAATCACTTTAGGGAACTTTACACAGTATACAGATACGCAGGGGTGATATTAAAGTAGCTAACTACCTCCTTGTCTCATTACACCCACACTTGCGTATAACAACTGAATATCAGTCTTACATATGTTTAAACTCATCCCTTTCTCCTGTGGGGTATGCATTCAGAATCTGGATCATTTAATTTAATAATCCATGAAACATTTTTTCAGGCCACGGCACATTTGTGAGTTTTCTGACATATACTGGGAGGAAGGAGGAAAGTTAAGGAGAAGACACAGCCATCTGACCATCAAACACCTGCCATTCCCAGATGTTTCATATGTGTGTGTTTGTTAATATGAGTAACCATGCACATTTCCATGCTCCATACATATAACAGTCATCCTTTGTCTTATTGGAGTACTCATTTCTACCTTTCTTGTAAAATGTCCAAAGACAAGGGAAACGATCTGTGTTCTCACTATACACAAAGATTATAATTTTGGTTTATGGTAATTTTGTCCATAATAACTGGGGAAATTTTAACAGGTGATCTGCTTTGGAGTGCTCACTTCTGTCCCTGGGTCTGGACATCAGTTTGACTTTTCAACCGAACATGAATATCAACTCCGCAGGTTTGATTAAGCTGAGACAGAATGCCAATTCCTCAATCCCTAGAAAACCAGTCTCACGTTCCTAAGGCACCAGATCTTTGGCAGGGTCCAGAGAGGATATGCAATAAGAGGAGTTGTCAGAGACTTTTATAGTAGAAAACTATCTGTGAAACCAAATGAACGGCTGAATTGCATAGTGACTGTGGAATCATAAACAAGGGCTCAGACTCATGAATATTTAGAAACCCTTTCTCACTTTTTGGAGTAAACTCTTATCTAGGAAAAGGTACCTTTATACTCTGCTTGAACAATCTTCCCCTTTGGTACTGTATTGGGTTAATACTAATACTGATCTTTCTTCCACTCAGCTTTTCAAGATGCCATATCCCTTTTTGCAGAATTTCTGATTTCCATTGTGTTTCATGGTTTTCAGATGATATCACTTTCTTCATCGTTCCAATTTTATATTAGCATTCCTATCTAATTCCCTGAAATTAAATAGGAATTATGACTTTACATATTCTGGGTCATGCTTTATAAGTGTGCATTGTTAATTCTTGGTGCCAATTCATTCTCTAGCTTGGCTTGAGACTGCTTTTACTTTGCATTTAATTATATCAGGGGTGGAATGTTAATACATGTTGGTTCTTTCCCAAGATCAGTGGTCTGGGAATCAAGAATCTTTACAAAGTTCACTTAATCTCTGTGAGGCTTAATTTCTCATTATTAAAATAGGAAGCTAAGAGTAAATATATTTCTTGTCTTTTTATCAAAGTCTGCAGTAGTTCTTGATATGCAATAAGCACTCAACAGATTATTGTTAATTTAAATTGCATTATTTATTTTTCTCTCTCAGTTCCATCTACTGAAGCAAGAAAAATTTCCATATCATTGTTGTTACTTTAATTATATAGAAATACTAGCAGGACCTCCTTTAAAATCTGGGGAACATGACAGAATCAAATTGTGAGTAATATGACTCCAAAATGAATGTCAAAGGAATTTCAATTTTAATATAATGACATCAAAGCTGGTTTATGAATTACATGAAAAAAAAATCAGCCTCATTACTTCAATGTTACACCCTTTTTGGACCAAAACATGAATTACTTGGTTTGATTGCCCACCTTGTTTACTGCACTTGGCTCTAAATGACTTTTGATTGTTTCCAAAAATCAAATCCATCTTCAAAGGATAGAGGTTTCTTAACATTGAAGGGATTCAAAAGATTATGCCATAAGCTCTGATCTGAAGGCAACAGAAAGAGGACCCGACAGTCTCTTTGTTATGAATTAATAAGCAAAAAAAAAAAAAAAAAAAAACCAGATCGGAATACCTGGATTCTAGCCCTAGCTTTGCAAATAATTAGCTGGGTTTAGGCAAGTCACTTCAGTATGAATCTTAGCTTCTCCATCCATATAATGAAGTACGTGGGCTAAGTGATTCCTTCGAGCTCTACTATTTTAATTTGAATCTAGTAGGAAAATGTGGGAAATGCATTGTTTATACATGGAATCATCCAAGTTTGTGAGAACCTTGAACGTTATTTATGTTATTGTTATTGTTGAGTGGTTTAGAAATTTATTTAGAATCTTTTAAATGGGAAAACGTAACAAGGAATTGAAGGATAATCATTAATTTTTGGTAGGTTAAAAAATCATTTAAAAAATTCTATGCAATACCATGTTGTAAACATAGAATTTAATTTAAGCTAGTTGAAACAACAACGAAATATACTGGTCCATGTAATTGAAATGTCCAGTGGAGCGTCTGCCTTTCAACTCTGCTGGATTCATAACTTAGGCAGTGTCTCTGGGGTCCTAGTTTCTCCCTTTCTGTCCTGCCCTCCATGTATTGGCCCTTTCATCAGGCTTTACTAGGTGGCTCCCTTGCCAGCTCCAGATCTCCTCTCACAGAAACCAAAAGTTCCAGACCTGATTTATTTTATGCTACTTAAAGAGATCTTGTCTGATAGTTTTGTAAGGGCGAGAGGAGACTCATTGCCAGAAACCCACAAATATCTCCTATTAACATGTGAGCTCTGATTGGGAAATGTGCTCCTCTCTGAGCCAATCACTGAAGTCATTGGAATCAGATATGAATTTTGACTGAAGCCAATCAGGACTTGTTCCCAGGGCTGAGGATGAGGACATTTCCATCCATATTATATGATAGGGAATGGGTAGAATGAGGTTCCTCCAGGGAGAAATTGTTATGTGAAGGAGGGGATATAGAAGCTAGAGAACAAATACAACAAATGCTTATGAGACAATATTAAATAAATAACAGTGACCAAGATCTGAAAAAGTGTTTCTCAATTACTAGCTGTTATTACATATTAGTAGCACTTTGTAATTTATGGAGTCCTTTTGCATATTTGACTTCCAAAAACACCATGTAGGGCTTCCCTGGTGGTGCAGTGGTTAAGAATCCGCCTGCCAATGCAGTGGACACAGTTTCGATCCCTGGTCCGGGAAGATCCTGCATGCCGTGGAGCAACTGGGCCCGTGAGCCACAGCTACTGAGCCCACGTGCCACAACTACTGAGCCCGTGAGCCACAACTGCTGCAGCCTGTGTGCCGAGAGCCCGTGTTCCCCAACGAGAGGCCACCACAATGAGAAGCCCACGCACCACAATGAAGAGTAGCCCCCGCTCGCAGCAACCAGAGAAAGCCTGCGCACAGCAATGAAGACCCAACGCAGCCAAAAATAAATAAATAAATACATTTAAAAAAACCAAAAAAACAAAAAACCCATGTAGAAGAGGCAGGACAAGAGCTCCAATTCCCATTTTACTGATAAAGAAATCAAGACTCAGAGGATAAAATTCTGTTAGTGGATGGGACTGAAATCTCAGATTTTCTGATCCCAGAATCCCAGTGCTCTTTAGATTGCCCATGTTCAAAATCTAACTCCACCTACCGCTTGGTAAATTCCTTGACTTCATTAAGCCCTGGTTTCATCATCAGTAAAATGGGAAAATTATAATGCCAACCTAATGCATTTGCTGTATGAAATAAATGAGCTGTTTATTTATTTAAAGCATTCAGCACTGTGCCCAATAGATAGAAAACATTTAGTAAACATTAGTTGTTATCATCGTTGTTCCATGATAATTCTGTGAAAGAACACTCACCATAGAATCCATCTTGTATCCCATGAATACTATTGCTCTGGACCATCTCACTACCATTATCAAATCTCCCATAAATATAGACCTGAACTTTGCCTTATACAACGTGCTTTATAATGGGATTTACTGGTAACTCCTTAGGCATTGATTGCCACTGGATGGGAATTGGACAAATTATATTTACTGTGACATTTAAATATTTGTCATGTTTTCTGGCTGCCCAGGACCTTTTAATCTCTCTTCTCAAGTCTGCAGACTTTCCTATGTTATAAAGCCCACCTCTCAGCACTAGTGAGTTTCACTTTCCAGCCTCCTTTGAGCCTCGATCCCAGGCATGTGGTGTGATCTAGTCTCCTGCCAGCTAATGGTCTGTGGGAGACTTCAATTTAGAAGTGAGCACAGTGGAGTCTTAGTTGTGTCAGACTCATCTTCTGTTGAGTGGGTGGTAGACTCATCTGATTCTTGGGGGGCAGTGGTGGCAGAATTTTGGGTGTGTAGTCCAACGAAGTGTCCATACAAGTCACGGAAAGCTGTAAGGAGGTGGTAATAGTGCTTTCTTGGGAGAAGCCCCAGAATATGATGAGGTTTTACTAATCACATTTCTATATTTGCACATGTCACCAAAACTTCCAGCAGAAGATCTCCTGCACAGCATTCACACCTAGTTCTCTGGCTTCCAGTAGACTTTGTAAGCCCCCTGCACCACAATAAATTATTTTCTGCTGGAAGTGGGTGGGTAGAGTGAATATTGTTGCCTGCAACTAAACTGCTGACACATGCTGAGGTTCTCCCCAAGACCGTCACACTCCTCCTCACTCCTGTAGCTTTGAGAATATTATCATGTAGGTATTAAAGCATGTCCTTACACAGGGAACAAAATGAAACAAAGTACATACTTTGGTACTGATGGCATTTAGTGCAATTTACGTTTGGAATTTCTTGATTTTTTTACTATCAAAATTTCCCAGTCATCTGGGTTGATAGAATGATATTTTTAAATGATTAGGAAAAAAATGAAATTTTAAAGTTACTGCTTATGGTACATTTTGTCACAAACTGCTTCTCAGAACACAATTTCATCATTGAGCCACACATCATGAAGATGTGACCACTGCCCTTTGCTCCAAAGGATTCATAAATGTGAATTAGTATCTTAAACAGCCTTTCAAATAACCCTGTGCACTCATGGACTTTTTAAGATTAACTAGGCATAATTAGTAGTATTTCTCTGCTGTTTTCCATTTAATTTTCTGGTCTTTAGACATCAATAAGCCAGAGATGTGGATAATTTCTAAAATGTGAGGGAGGTCATGCCATTCAGGTTCTGAAAATGTTTCCCAAGCTCAAAAGTTGTTGGTAGCTTTGTGATTATTTCAGGTTGAATCATGAAGCTGAACTCAATGGACTGCATTTTTGCCATTGTGTATCTGTTTCAGAATAATGGAGCTCCATGTGATTCCTTTCCATACTTCTTATCTCTTGGCAGAATTTCAAAATAAATATTTTCCTTTTAAACTCACACCTCAAAAAATGACCACAAGAGAAGTATTGGCAATTCCCAAGCTGCTCTAGGAAACAAGATCTTTTAAATGGAAATGAAGAAGGAAAAGACCTTTGAAAATATCAGTAAATTCTTCCCAAGTTGATTTATATTAACTTGTTTTAAATTTTTTCTGAATGGTAGGCCAAACTTTTGTTCACACTGATCAGATAAATTCAAGCAACTTGATCGCATGCATATACTTGTTTTTATGTTAATTTTAACATGTATGAAAGCTATATATTCATACATACCTTAAAATGTCCAATTGTCCCATAAAGTTTATAAACAAAATACAGTAGTTCCTTTCTTCCTTCTAAACTTAATAGTCCCATTTCTTTGAGATAATCTTTTTGAGCTCTTTTAGTTTCTTCTGGAAATTAAATCCATATTCTTAAATAATATTCTTGTAGTGATTTTTATCAGTATTCTATATAAGCTATTGAATATACATAAGCTATTTATAAAGATAAATGGGAAGATTTAATTATCTTACACCACACAGACACATACCTCCTCCACTTTCAGTCTCTCCTTTTATCTGATTGGACATATTTACATGAAGTAGCCTCTGTTGAGCCAAGAAGTATCCTTTGATTATGTTTCCTTTGTCATACAATCCTTTATTTTTTTCTGAAGCTCATAATCACCTAGTTTTTTATATACCTACTGCAATCGTTTCCCCAAGTGCTCTGATACATCTATTAAATGTTTACCTGTAATATTTTCCAATGGTTCAATTCATCTGATAATCCATCAGTCCCACTTTCTTCTGGGAGGGCCTCTATTTTCTTCTCCAATCTGGATTCTCTTTTTTCATCTTCCTCCTGCACTCAGGGTACAGTGCCATTGGTATCTTCCTACTCTCATCAGGAAGGGCCCTCTTGTGACCTGTACTGTCATTGGAGATCATCATCTGTTGCTCTCCTGAATGGGAAACAACATAGAGAACATGAAACAGAAATGAATTGCATGTTATAGAGAACATGAAACAGAAGTGAATTGCATGGTATTGACTGAAATAACCAGAGTTCACATCAGTTACATCCATGCAGCATAGAAGAATGGCTTGAAGGGATCATGGAGGGCATTTAAAGAAGTTTTGTTATTCTTCCATATTTCATGTTAAACATGAAATCCATTTAGATTTCTATATGAAACCACTCTGTTCTACTGCACATTGACGTTGTTCTTTGAAAAACAAATGAACTTATTTACAAAACAGAAACAGACCCACAGATCCCTGAAACAAACTTATGGTTACCAAAGGGGAAACATGAGGGGAAGTGACAAATTAGGAGATTGGGGTTGACATATACACAATACTATATCTAAAACAGATAACTAATGAGGACCTACTATATAGCACAGGGAACTCTACTCAATTTTCTGTAATAAACTATATCAGAAAAAATCTGAAAAAGAATGGCTATATATATATATATTAAAAAATATATATACATATAAATTGGAATATATATATATATATATATATATATATATATATATATATATATATGTGTGTATATATATATATAAACTTTAAAAAAAAAAGAAAAATAGGTTTTCATCCTCTAGGTTATAAACAGAATTCCTAAGAAAACCTACAAAGTTTCTAAGGCCCTTTATCACCTGGCCAGCCTCTCAAGTGTCACGTGGCTCTATTCTCTTGCTCAGTCTCTGAGAATCAGCAGTATGGCCGTCTGCAGTGCATCGTATGTGCCCCCATCCCCAGCCTATCCATGGGCTGTTCCTTCAACCTGGGGTGCTCTTCAACCAGCCCGGCACCTCTCCCTTTACTGATTAACTCATTCACTTTTACCTCGACCTCACTTCCTCACAGAAGCCTTGGTGACCTCTCAGTCAAGCTCACTGCCCCAGTTGTGTACTCTCATAGGGCCTGGGACTTCCTGTACATTGTCCTGACCACAGTGTATTTTTACATGTTTGTTGATTATTTGATTATCAAACTTCCCCAAGAATTCATTGGCTACATGAGAGCTGGGACCATGTGTGTTTGGGCTTACCATTAATTCCTCAAGACCTGGCATAATCCCTGGAAACAACAGGCATTTAGGAATACGGACATGACTGAATAACTAAATACATAACAGCTAAATAATTAAAATTTGAGAAGAAATAGGCATCTCAGTGTGACTCTATTTGCTGTACCTTGGACACGAGACAGTGCCTACACATGGTTATTATTTGGTGCATATTTCTTGAATTAATACATTAATTGATGAAATTTAACTTGGTAGCTTCAAAGTAAGAAGTTAAGATAGGTTTGACTCCAAGAGAAATTTGAATTTGGGCATATTTCCTTCCAAATCCCCAAGGACCCAAATTATCATTGAATTCAGATGTATGTCCATTGTACTATTATTTTTAAATTTGTCTAGACCATTCTCTATTAGACTGTGTCTACCTGGTTAAGAACAGTAATTGGATCCAGATTGTGTAAGTGCATTCACTGTTGTTTTGTGTTTTGTTTTGCTGAGATATGTCAAAGTCCATGAGGTAAAGCCATCTTCTACATATCCACAGAAAAACTCTTCAGGTTTTCACCTACTGCTTATTTGCTCTTACTTTATTACAGTTTTAACTGGCTTGGTTATCTAAACTCAGCTTTGCAAATTAAAAAGGAAGAGATTTATTAAAGAATGAAAGAGAGTTGATTGCAAAGAAGGTGACAGAAAATCTTCCAAAGGCAAACACAATTAAAACACACACACACACACACACACACACACACACACACAGACTGGAGCGATTTAATTGATTGTCAAAGTGTTCTACATTCCTCTCTTGAATCCATGGACATTTAAGTAGTATTAAAGTAAATGATTAGTGTTAAAATGCTTTTGAGTAATTAAGAAATAACCAACTCAGTTTAACATGCAGGGAATGCCTACTCCATTTTCAGAATGTTTCAGTTCATAGTAATTAAATAACCTAGTTCCAGGACTTAAGGGAGTTTGCCCTCAGGGATTTCCAAAGCTTGGCTTTCTGGAAGGATCCATTCCCTAAGGATTCTAAATGGCCAAGGTTTTATTATACTTCCTGAGCTAAATTTCCTGCTGATAATAAAAAAATAGAGGGTTTCCTGTTTGGTTTCCCTTGTTTGTGTGTTTCCATAGAACTCATGGTGGCCATAGAGTTTAAAGTGACAAAGAAAAATTCAAAATATGAAGAAACTCCTTTCCCCGTGTTGAGGGACTGAACTTTGAAATGGTGTATGTGGTTGTGTATATTGTTTTTGCCTGTGCAGTGATAATGTTTGTTGAATATTAAAAACTATTTGAAGAACAAGAAGAGCCAATAAAATATTAAGACATTCTCTTTTAGGTACTGCTTAGAAGAATACACTAATGTTTCTATTGAAAACGCCAAATTAAATTTAGAAGATCTAATGATTCAAGTATGAATCCTATTACGATCCACTTTACTGAACAGACATGACGTGAACCACCTTGGGCAATAGTTTCCTTATGGATTAAGGAGAAATACTAATGTTCAGCCTACCAGGTTGCCAAGGTTTGGATAAACTAAATAAGATATTAAATACAAAGTGGGCTTTGAAAAGAAAACAAATATAAATGTCAATCATCATGTTTTTGTATGCTCATAATAACAACAATAAAAATGTATTGGTTTGGGCACACTGTATAATTATACTGGTTTTTAACAATGCTTCTTATATTAATATCCTAGCTAAAGCAACTAGGTATAATGGCTTCAAAGAAGTATAGTGTCAATAAAAATTGTCACGATTCTCATTGTCCTGGGTTCTAACTTCCATTGGGTATCGTCAAATTTCTTTCAAGTCTTAGGCCTATTTTAGTTGCCACCCACATTGCTGAAAATTTGGAACAATACTAGCATGTCCCTACCAGCCAAATGGGGGTGGAGACACCTTCCTGTGAATGTTCACGAACCAAGTCATATTTTTGTCATGAAGCTGGAGGTGAAGAGGCATGTGGTCCAATTCCTTTGAACATGTATATTCCTTTGTTACATATTAACGTCAAACAAATTTAATTCTTCTAAATAAAATAATCTATGAGCAAAATTGCCAAAGCATTTAAATGCCACAAGTATTTACAAAGCACATGAAATGTGCACATTTCTTATGTGTCACGCTTACCAGATTTTTAGTGCCGTTGAATTGTGCTGGCCCTTTGGAGCTGGGAACTAATTAGCTGGACTCCTCTTAGATTTCATTATGGGGTCTGCTAAATGGAATGCCCTTATTATGCTACTGGGTTTGGGGAGGCAGGATGTATGTATTCAGATACAAGGCATGAATAGCCTTGCCAGAAATTACTCCTGTCATGAATGTTTTGTTTTTTAGCCATCCTTTCTCTACAATTGGTATTGTATTTTTTAAAACTCATATTTTCCAAGGTTGCTGAGAAATTCAAGTTGTCACAAGTAAGGAGAAACATCCTCGCATTTCTGAAACACATGTGAGGGAGAAGAGTGTTTAGAGGTGAGGAAGGAAAGCAGATGGTCTTTACCAGGTAGTTACGAAACCATGCAGAAGAACTAGGCTTCTTCTCACTATTTCTCATCATCTGCATCAAGGAACTGACATTCCAATGATACAAACATGGCGCTATTCTGAGTAGATAGTTCACAGTATAATCTGCACCTGACGGTTAGGAAGATGTCAGGAATGGATTTATGGAGCGAAATGATAAAACCTTCCCTTTGGTGAATCTTGCAGCTCTATTAAAGCAGGCTAAGTGAAGTAGCCAAAATTCTTCTATAATTCTTCAAACTTCTTCTACCCTATAAATGTTCCTGATTTATATGGCAACAGAAAATGACAACAAAATAAAGATTGCTGAGTAGGCGGTCAGCAGGCTGGTAGGAGTAAAGCATTTTGGGTATAAGAGGCTGACCAGACTGAAACAAATGAAATCAAATAAAATGCTTCTATTTTGATGTGTTTTACAAAAATTTTGACAAAGCCTGGCTATTTTCATTACCTTCTTCTTACTTCTCAAATTTCTCCCTTTTAGTAAAGTATCTCCCATTTTTTCTAGTTAATGTAAGCCTGGGTCACACATGCTAATTTAAATGGTGTTGGAATTTATTGAACAAGTGACTACATCTTATCTTTAATGGGAACTCTTTATACCAAGGCCAAAAAAAAGAGTATTAGAAAAAGAATCATCATGTGTAAAGAAGTTGTACACATAATTGGGATGATAGTGGTTATAAATGAGAGTTAAGATAATACAAAAAATGTTTTTGTGCAATTTTTTTTCCTTTATCATTCTCTAATATTCATTTCCTAAGTCATTGTTTTAAAGTGATTTATAATCTTTCCCACAGCACTGAGAATCTTCTCCTGCAGAGGACTGGTATTAGAGCCTAGACCTCGTAATATCCAGGAGATAAGGGAGGGTCCAGAGATTTCTATAACCTGTAAACAAGCATTGAATTTTTCCAGGATGAAGATTAACCCTGACTGCACTCTGAGATGCCTGATTTAAAAATCTAACAAGTCCATCAGGTTGATTTAGTAATTCCTAAAATCTGGGAAATAGGGAAGGGGATGCATGCTGAGATTTTGTCTCCCTGGGAAATGCTTTTAAACTTATCTATTGTTCCCTACTTCCTTGTTCTTTCCCAACAACATTGTAATTAGGGCCAAATTTAGTTGATCTTTCTATTAGCTGAACAAAAGAGTTTTGAAAGACTGCCATTGAAAATTGTTAGCTGTAATGCCAAATTAGCAATTATTCAGGATTTAAAAGTCTCACTTTGGAAAGTTAAATATAATAGGTTATTAATATGGAACCAAATAGCACACAAAAAACTTTTAGATCAAGGTTTGGCAAACTATGGCCTGTGGGACAAATCTGGCCTGCTGCCTCTTTTGGTAAAGTTTTATTGATATGCAGCCACACCCTTTTGTTTATGAATTGTCCATGCTTACTTTCTCACTATAATGGCAAAGCTGAGTAGTTGTAAAAGAGACCATCCAGCCTCCAAAGACCCAGATATTTACTACCTGACAATTTACAGAAAATAGTTTGCCAACTCCTGTGTTAGACCTCACCATTTTTTATTAAAATGGTCTCAGAATACAAGACTATGAAAATAAATACTCTTGAAGTAGTTGATTTGCTGGATTCTCTCTCCTCACTCTCTTTCTCTCCTTTATTCCCTTTTCCCCTTGAATCTTCAATACTGTCATGTCCCAGAGACTGTGCTAAACCCATCATATTGTGTTATATTATTCCACTTAATTTTAACATTTCCTCTGTGAGGAAGGTACTGTTAATATCCCCATTTATTTACAAGGAAATTGGGTTTTGAGAAGCCGAATAACTCAAATAAGTTACCCAACTAGCAATTAAGGGATTAGGGACTCGAGTCTGCCTGACCCTAATACACAAAACCCACTTTTGGAGTTACAAGTATATACTTGCATATATACGAACATTCTCTAAAAGGGTTGATGTGAGGATTAAATAACATAATGCGTATACAGTATTCAAAATGACGGACATCACAGATGCTTAAGAAAAGGCAGTCTCTGCCGTCTTACATCTGGATTTCATTATCCTTGTTGAACTGAATTTTAACTGACATCGGAAAAAACCATATAGATTTGGCAGAGGAAGAGCACAGGTAATTGGACTTAAAGGCAGAAGTCATAGGAATTTCTTCCTTCTAAGAGTAGCTTACCATGCATCAGTGGATTAGGTGTGCTTTTATACCCTATTGTGGTAAAAGGTGGTTCTGAGCCATTCACATGCTCCTACTCAGTGTCGGCTGGGAATCAGGATGAACTTTTGTGGGATGGATAATTGTGGTTAAAGATCCAGGTCATGGTTATGGAAATAATTTTATTTAATTAATTAATTATTTATATTTATATTTTTTTCAACACTTACTGATTCCTAGGGAACAGCTCCCTGACTTTAGCATCATTAGCACATGCTCTAACCAGCTAAGCTAATGGCTTTACTACAATTCATAAACTCAAACTTAGAAGCCGTAGTCTAGGAAGGGAAGCTACCTAGATTAATGTATGCTTTAGCTAACTTCCTTGATTAGATGACTCGTTCCTTGAGTGACTAAGCTTCTAGGTAATCCATTTTTGTCATGCCAAATTATTTTGTTCTATTTTTTAAAATTTTTATTTATTTAAAAAAATTTTAATTTAATTTTTTTTATACAGCACGTTCTTATTAGTCATCAATTTTATACACATCAGTGTATACATGTCAATCCCAATTGCCCAATTCATCACACACACACACACACACCCGTGGCTTTCACCCTTTGGTATCCATATGTTTGTTCTCTACATCTGTGTCTCAATTTCTGTCCTGCAAACTGGTTCATCTGTACCATTTTTCTAGGTTCCACATATATGCGTTAATATACGATATTTGTTTTTCTCCTTCTGACTTACTTCACTCTGTATGACAGTCTCTAGATCCATCCACGTCTCAACAAATGACCCAATTTCGTTCCTTTTTATGGTGAGCAATATTCCATTGTATATATGTACCACATCTTCTTTACCCATTCGTCTGTTGATGGGCATTTAGGTTGTTTCCATGACCTGGCTATTGTAAATAGTGCTGCAATGAACATTGGGGTGTATGTGTCTTTTTGAATTATAGTTTTTTCTTGGTATATGCCCAGTAGTGGGATTGCTGGATCATATGGTAATTCTATTTTTAGTTTTTTAAGGAACCTCTATACTGTTCTCCATAGTGGCTGTATCAATTTACATTCCCACCAACAGTGCAAGAGGGTTCCCTTTTCTCCACACCCTCTCCATCATTTGTTGTTTGTAGATTTTCTGAGGATGCCCATTCTAACTGGTGTGAGGTGATGCCTCATTGTAGTTTTGACTTGCATTTCTCTAATAATTAGTGAGATTGAGCAGCTTTTCATGTGCTTCTTGGCCATCCGTATGTCTTCTTTGGAGAAATGTCTATTTAGGTCTTCTGGTCATTTTTGGATTGAATTGTTTGTTTTTTTGATATTGAGCTGCATGAGCTGTTTATATATTTTAGAGATTAATCCTTTGTCTGTTGATTCGTTTGCAAATATTTTCTCCCATTCTGAGGGTTGTCTTTTTGTCTTGTTTATGGTTTCCTTTGCTGTGCAAAAGCTTTGAAGTTTCATTAGGTCCCATTTGCTTGTTTTTGTTTTTATTTCCATTACTCTAGGAGGTGGATCAAAAAAGATCTTGCTGTGATTTATGTCAAAGAGTGTTCTTCCTATGTTTTCCTCTAAGAGTTTTATAGTGTCTGGTCTTACATTTAGCTCTCTAATCCATTTTGAGTTTATTTTTGTGTATGGTGTTAAGGAGTGTTCTAATTTCATTCTTTTACATGTAGCTGTCCAGTTTTCCCAGCACCACTTATTGAAGAGACTGTCTTTTCTCCATTGTATATCCTTGCCTCCTTTGTCATAGATTAGTTGACCATAGGTGTGTGGGTTTATCTCTGGGCTTTCTATCTTGTTCCATTGATGTATGTTTCTGTTTTTGTGCCAGTACCATATTGTCTTGATGACTATAGCTTTGTAGTATAGTCTGAAGTCAGGGAGTCTGATTCCTCCAGCTCAGTTTCTTTCCCTCAAGACTGCTTTGGCTATTCGGGGTCTTTTGTGTCTCCATACAAATTTTAAGATTTTTTGCTCTAGTTCCATGAAAAATGCCATTGGTAATTGAATAAGGATTGCATTGAATCTGTAGATTGCTTTGGGTAGTAGAGTCATTTTCACAATATTGATTCTTCCAATCCAAGAACATGTTATATCTCTCTACCTGTTGGTATCATCTTTAATTTCTTTCATCATTGTCTTATAATTTTCTGCATACAGGTCTTTTGTCTCCCTAGGTAGGTTTATTCCTAGGTATTTTATTCTTTTTGTTGCAATGGTAAATGGGAGTGTTTCCTTAATTTCTCTTTCAGATTTTTCATCATTAGTGTATAGGAATGCAAGAAATTTCTGTGCATTAATTTTGTATACTGCAACTTTACCAAATTCATTAATTAGCTCTAGTTGTTTTCTGGTGGCATCTTTAGGATTCTCTATGTATAGTATCATGTCATATGCAAAGAGTGACAGTTTTACTTCTTCTTTTCCAATTTGTATTCCTTTTATCTCTTTTTCTTCTCTGATTGCCGTGGCGGACTTCCAAAACTATGTTGAATAATAGTGGTGAGAGTGGACATCCTTGTCTTGTTCCTGATCTTAGAGGAAATGCTTTCAATTTTTCACCATTGAGAATGATGTTTGCTGTGGGTTAGTTGTATAAGATCTTTATTATGTTGAGGTAGGTTTCTTCTGTTCTATTGTTTTTATAACTAAAAATCCATTGGATATAGGACTGGACTGGAAATAAATTAATAGAAAAATTGGAATTTTGTGCCAAATTCACACATTATATACTTCTGTGTTTTACAAAGAAGTTGAATGTTTCAGTTCCTGTTGTAGAAAGTTAGGGGGTGCTGGCCTCTTAGCTGCATCCCTGAGCACAGAGACAGGTTGGTCTTCCATCCACACACTTACCTGTGTTGGTTCTTCAATAGCCACTCTGAGATTGACCTGTACTTCAATCAGATTGTCTGCCAATCCATGCAGATCTACCTATTCCTGGCAATGGACAATAGATACAGTCTATATATTTACTATTGAACAGAGTCTTAAGCCTTTAACCCCTAAGTATTTGTCTAAATTCTAGGGGAAATCAATATTAAAAGATTTCTTGACTTAGATATTAAAAATATAACTTCACAAGATCAGTAGAAAGCAAACATGGTTGGTCTCCTGCACAATTGCTGGGGTTTTTTCCCCCAATTTTATTGAGGTATAATTGACATACAGCAGTGTGTACATTTAAGCTTTATAGCAAAATGATTTGACTTCCATATATCATGAAATTATTACAGTAAATTTACTTAATATTCATCATATCATATGATACAAAAAAAGAAAAAGAAACAAATATTTTTCCTTATGATGAGAACTCAGGGTCTATTCTCTTAACAACTTTCATGTATACCACAGCAACCTTAACTGTAGTTATCACATTGTTTATTGCATTCCTAGTACTTGTTTATCTTATAATTGGAATTTGTACCTTTTGACCACCTTAAAATTGCTGTCCTTGTTCTATTTTGGTGACATGCTATCAACTTATATGGAAAGTCATTACCAAAACAGGTCTATGAAATTCCCTGTGTCATTTTTTTTTTGCAGTATGCAGGCCTCTCACTGTTGCGGCCTCTCCCATTGTGGAGCACAGGCTCCGGACGCGCAGGCTCAGCAGCCACGGCTCATGGGCCCAGCCGCTCCACTGCATGTGGGATCTTCCCGGACCGGGGCACGAACCCGTATCCCCTGCATCGGCAGGAGGACTCCCAACCACTGCGCCACCAGGGAAGCCCTCCCTGTGTCATTTTTGTTCAGGATATTCTTTTTTTTTTTTTTTTTTTTGTGGTACACGGGCCTCTCACTGTTGTGGCCTCTCCTGTTGCGGAGCACAGGTTCCGGACGCACAGGCTCAGCAGCCATGGCTCACGCGCCCATCCGCTCCATGGCATGCAGGATCCCCCCAGACCGGGGCATGAACCCGTGTCCCCTGCATCGGCAGGCGGACTCTCAAACACTGCGCCACCAAGGGAAGCCCTGTTCAGGGTATTCTTGATGGTAGGATATTCTTTCATTGTTATGACTTCAGAGTAAAATCCTTGACCAATCTTCATATCAGGAATATGTGTGAGTCATCTGAAAAAGTGTTATGTTTTTATGTTAGGGACACTGTGAACTGGGTATCCAAGCTTTCCCCTTTCAGTTGGTAAATAAAAGGCCCAGAGCCCAATCTGCGATGCTTTTGCAGTACACACAGCACTTGTGCTGTTTAGTCTATGTCTTTGTCTTACTTTGAGCCATGCTTGTTTTTATTCTTTCATAAATTCATGTTCCTTTGTAATAATATCAGTAACTGTTTCTTTGTAAGGCACATTTTGGAGTGTGCAATTAAAAGATACCTGAGAAGAGCAGACGAAAGTTGGCCACGTGTAGATTTGGTAAATGCAAGAGAAGTGTTGCAAATTTCCAGTCCGGGCCCTCGGCAGACATTATTCATCAATACAGGTTCTTGTTCCTAGGAAGCCTGGACACCCCTTCAGATTCCTTATCAATCCATGCTTCCTATAATCCCTACCAATTGATTCACATTGGCACTGGGAACCTATTTGCCGTCTCTGCCTTAAGGTTTTCTCCATGCAGCTTTTTGATGTCCTGCCTCTTACCTATAACTTCAGTAAAATTTCATTCTGGTTTCCTTAGTGTGAAATATAACCTTTACATCTATTAAAAGACAGTAAAATCAAATGGTGCTATAATAGCCACAATATGTACACTGAAAAATAATTTAAATAATAATCTGCCAGAAGGTACCTTTTTTAAGATTGAAAAAGCAGGTTCCTTGTTCCCTTTGGCCTGTAAGATCCCTGACATTTAAGAAGTAGAATGGTAGGGCCATGCCTTCACTGTGAATGACTCTGGCTCTTGAAGATTGTGGAAACCTTTGCCTAGGTGTGACTTATCTCAGCCATGTGTTGTGTAAGGAGAATGATTTCCATATGTCCCCACTATTTCACAGCCAAAATATTCCTGCACAGGTTGGGTGAATGCGTCCCATAGGGTGCATTCCCTTGGTTTCAAGTCATGAATTTAGAAAGGCTTTGTATCGTGGAAAAGAATTTGACTGTCTTTATAGTGTGTACACACACACACAAGCATGCTCATGTGCGCATATATTCTCTTTGTCTTACAGTGATTTAAAGTGGTGTTGTGTTCATTAACCAGTTATATGTGCTCCAATGAAAATGCCATCATCAGTGTGTAAGTCAGTGTTGCGTCAGAGGCAACACAAGTTAAAGTATCAAAGGGGAAATGGTTATAAAAATTTATTCTGGTGTGTGTCTTAGAAAACCTCAGCGCTCCAAATATGCTGCTTGCCTTCTTTCCAACCCCCCAGAGTAACAGCCCATTCCAAATCCAAGCAATTTTGAAAATTAAAAACATATTTTATTAATAACTCAAATACAGGAAGAACACAACAGCCCTTCCTGGTGATGTAATTGAACCTGATGATTTGAATTAAGAATATGCTAACATCTGGTAGTACCCAAAACACAGCCTATTAGAAATGAAATAACCTAATCTCTGAAGTCATATTCATATTTTTAATATATTTTTTAGAAACAAGAAGTCTATTCCCCCAACAGAAATCTATATAATTAAGAGAAAGATTTTAAGGCCATGTTCAAGCTTACAGAGATGGTAGTCATGCAAGAAAGGCTTCTGAAGCGTCTCAGTGTCAGACATGAGATGAAAACAGAAAATCCCCTTCTCTGATGTTACGTCAACATGTTTCTACCAGGTCAGAACCAAAGTACTGTATATTTTGCTGCACGATAGAATTTGGGTTAAAGTACACAGATAAGTAGTTAGATATAAAGTTAAACTGAGCCAAGAGCTTTAAACAGCTCCATTAACGTGTTGTTATGAAGAGACTGTCAGACCTTGAAAGGAATTAAATTATATCGTGGCAATTTGAAATGTTTACCTTTACATGCACACACCAAAAAAAAAAAAAAAAAAAGGAAAAAAAGAAAATGAAAAAAAAACAGTATACAAAAGTTTTTCATTTCAATTATCATGAAGGGCCTCAACAGGGGTTTTCATTTGATAAATGCAAAACGACAACCTAAGAACAGCTTGCTTTGTTCCAAAATTAGGAAAGGAAAAAGGTGGGAACCAGCATGTCACAGAGTTCTTAGAAAAAGAACAGTTTGTTTTCAGGACTGAAAATTAGAGACAATTTTTTTGTCTGGAGCATGGAAAATTACTAGAAAGTTTATAGAAATTATTCCTAAGCTGACTTCTGTCATCATTGGGCCCACCGCTGGTTGCTTCTTTGTTTTTGGGGTTTTTTTGGTTTTTTTTTTTTACCCCCCTCAGTAAATGTTCTTAAAAATGAAGAAGGCTTTCTGTTTTAGGTTCCTTAAGAACAAACATACCTCAACAATGTTCTTTCCATAGAATGTGCCCTATGCTTCTCTTCTTTACCTTTTTATCATGGAAATCCATCATCCTTTGTTTAACTAAGAGAGCACCTCTCAGTTGCAAAATAATAAAATAAATCAACATTCATTTGTGTAGCAGAGTTTATTTTTTATAATTTTTAAGTTTTCTATGGGATCAAAATTTCAGAAAAAATGCAAGAAAAGGAAAAAGGAGCTCATGTATATTGCTTACCAATTGTTTATACTTTGCTTATTTTGCTTTATTATTCTCTCTTCTCTCTCTCTTCACAGACACACACACCAACACACACACACATAGGCATGTTATATTATTTTTTTGGAAACATTTTAGAGTAAGTTAGAGGACATCGTGTCTCCAGGTCCAAGCCAACATCACAGCATTTTGCCATTTTCCATATTCGTGACTCCCTTCTCCAAAAGTAAGAAACGTGGCTCCCATTACCCTTAATACAAATACTGATTTGCTCAAGCCTAGAACACATGGAAAGCTGTATCAGAATTGTTAATCATATTACTGCAAAATACAAACTCACCAGTTGGAGTTCATATTTGTTTACAGTTTTCTGAGGTATAGTTGCATATGAAGGAGTGAAAAAGTCTTAAGTATAAAATTTGATGAGTTTTGACAAATGTATATTTGTATTTATCCACAAATAAAACTTCTATATCTATACCAGCAAGATATAGAAGTTTTCTATCACCTTGCTCCTTGCTAATCAATCACCACCACCAAGCAAATTTACCTAAAGTAAATAGAATATATGAAATAATGAAGTTATGACTAGAGATCAGTAAAACAAGAAATGACAAACAATAGAGAAAAATTAACAGAACCAACAGCTAAATCTTTGAAAGCCTCAATAAAATTGATAAACTCTTAGCTCGACTGATTATTATTAGGAACAGAAGAGGAGACATGAGTACAAATCTTTAAGAGAGTAAAGGATTGCAAGGAGATATTGTGAACAATGTTACGCAATTTACTTAGTCTATGTAGATGAAATGGGTGCAGCCCTTGAAAGACCCAAATTAACAATACTGGCACAGAAGAAATAGAAAATCAGACTAGCCCCTATATCTGTTAAAAACTTTTTCATTATTGTTTTTCAGAAAATAGAGGAAGAAAATCTTCTTATTTAATCTAACTAGGACAACAAAACTCTTATGCCAAAGCCAAAGACGTTACAATTAAAGAAAAGCTATAGCCTAATATCCCTTAGGACACAAATTAAATATAGCAATATATAAAAATATATAGCAATATATAAAAAGAATAGAGAGTAATACCAAGTGGGATTTATTTTAATGGTTTAACATTTGAAGATTAGTTCAACTTGCTTTATGAACAAGATAAAAGGAAAAAAAACTATACTGTTATCTCAATAGATGCAGAAAAACACTTGGCAATATTTACCCACTTTTAATTTATTTACTTATTTATTTATTTTTGGCTACACTGGACGGCTTGTGGGATTTTAGTTCCCTGACCAAGGAATGAACCTGGGCCTTTGGCAGTAAGAACGTGGAGTCCTAACCACTGGACCACCAGGAAATTCCCAATATTTGCCCTTTTATGATTTAAAATTAAAAAAAAAAAACCTCAACAAAATAGGGATTTTTGATAAAGGGCTTACAGAAAACCTATAGATAGTGCTATATTTAATATTGAAATACTGAAGCCTGTACTGTAAGAATGGCAACAGGGCAAGGTTGTTCACTTTCAAAACTAGAACTGGCAAAACTAATCTATGGTGATATAGAAATCAGAAAAATGTTTGCTGGGGAAATAGTTAGGATTGACTAAGAATGTATTCATTACAATCCATGCATTTTGTTGTATGTAAATTACATTTCAACGCTAATATCAGTTTAATGTTCAGCTTTGTCTATTCTCTTAAGCCATTCAGCTTTTCAGTTTTTACTTTGTATTTTGATGATTATAGTTAAAATTTTCCTTATTTCTTAATGTGGTAGGCAAAATTCTATAACCCCTAATGACCCACAGTCGTATAATCCCCTCTTCTTGAGTATGGGCAGGACCTATAACTTGCTTCTAACCAATAAAATACAGCAAAGGTGATGGGCTATGAATCCTGTGATTATGTTACATTATATAACAAAGATGAAGGGATTTCGGGGAAGTAAATAAGATCCCTAATCAATTGATTTTAAGTGAATCATAAAGAGATGTTCCTGGGTGGGCCTGATGTAATCAGATGAATCCTTAAAAGAAGGTCAAGATGTCAAAAATCCCAAGGGTCAGGTAACATGCTAACCCCAGTGAATGCACCCTTGTGAGATTCTGAGCAAAGGGTCAAGCCAAGCTAAGCTCTACCCAGTTTCCTGATGCATTAAAAATGTCAACTAATAAACATGTATTATTTTAAGCTCCTAAACATGTGGTAATTTGTTATTCAGCAATATAAAACAAATGCACTTAATATTATTTTCTATTTTATACATGTGATGCCTCTTGGATTTGTCTCCATGTATTCTATTAATTTTCCCGATAGGAGATAGTTTTTCTCTTTATTGAGTTTTGTGTCTCTCATGTCATTAGTTTCCTTTTGTTTCTAATTATTTGGGGTTGTAATTTTTATCTTTGTATTTTATTCATCTTGATCACTGTTAGTGGCTGTAGGTTTTATTTTTAGTACCTTGTTTTAGCAATTGAAGCTTACGTAAGAGAAGGGGCAGGGTGTAGGACAAGATTCTTTTCTGGATATGGGGCTCTCTTCCTTAGTAAGTTACCTGGGCCATCTACTTATGCCCTGCTCAGTGAGGCTCTTATATAAATACCCGCACTTCAGAGAACAGTGCTCAGAGAATGCTGGAATGCTGAAATCAGCTCCTGTCCTACTTTTCTTTCCTGCTGTGGCTGTCAAGGTCTACAGTGGTCTCAGTCTAGTACCAACACCCATTCTAGGCTCCCTCCCCAGCTGTGCTATCCCCCGCCCTTTCTTTCTTTTCTTTTTTTTTTAAAGAAAATATTTCTCTAGTGTTTAAATGGAGAGAAAACATCATTGTTTCTTGGTTGGCAGAAGAAAGGCAAGACTGTCCAACTATTTTAAATGTTGTTCTTTAATTACTTCCTCTAATAATTGCCCAATGACTTTGTCCTGCTCTTACCATGATTTTTCCTGAGCTTGGGTAATCCCTGGAATTTATGGAAGAGATCTTTTCTCTTGAATGTGTGTAAGTTTGTGGTTTCTCTGCTCCTACTTATCCCTTAATATGAGCCTACCAGCTTCTCATCTCAGGAATTTGTCAATATCTCTGGCATACCAATGACATTTTCCTTGTTTTCAAGCACTGATGTGAATTTACGTCATCTTTTTTTCTTCTTGCGAGATTTGAGACAGAGGAGAGGTGTTTTTTATCCATTCTTTTGTTATATTCTCATCTTTAAGGTATTCAGATAACATGATCAATTTTACAGATGAAAAAATGAGATTCAAAGATGGCTACCTGACTTACTCAAGTTCACTCAGCTGGCAAGCTGTAGACTGAGTTGAATCATTTAACTCTTCATGTAGTGTTTTCTTGTCTCTCAGGATCCAAATTATAAATGCTAGCATAATGGGATATCTGTTCTCATTACACTTGATGAGCAGTTTTGTGTACTTGCATAGCAAAGCAAATTATCTTGAAATTCTGAGAAACTACATACTGAATCATACTTCAGTGACTCTGAAGCTAATAATGTGTATTTTAATATCACTGCAATCAGTGCAGCATGTGTTTTTGTTTGCTACCATAGTTTCATGTTTTCTTATATCACACAACATACACTCACACACACACCCTCCAATTAATACGCTAGCCCTTAGGGGTGTGTGCACGCATGCTACATAGGTGGGTATTGACAGCTTTCTTGCAGGGGAAGTTGGGTATCCCAACCCAGTTCCTCATTATAGTCCTTCTCAATGTTAAGTCCATCATTGCTTTGGAATTTGCATTTGTATGATCCTCCTGAGTGGGAGTTGTTTCTCTCTATCTGCCTAATTATTCCTGTCTAGTCATTTACAGTTGTCTCCACTTGATCTCATTCATTCTCAAGTCAGTATGAATCTTGTCTTGGTGGGTTGGGGCTGCCATGCCATGCTGTTTTTGTGGTATCTCAAGATCCAGTTACTGAACTGGGTTTCTCTGCATCCTTCTGTACTCTTTCTGCATGTATGCAACTTCACACACACTGCAGTCCTAGAGAGAACATGCATATTATTTTAGCTCTTCCCCAGCCTCCTGTGTAGCATCACGAGCCTGGGGTTGGTCCATCCTAAAACATGGGCTCCTTTTGACCTCGGTTGCCCATGGATTCTTGATGTGGGTGCCATAGATTCTTGACGTGGGTGCCAGCAGGTTCAAGGCTTCTTTCTTCCTGTTCACAACTGTGTGAGTCGGTCTCCTTGTTCTGTTACTGCTGACCCAAGAAGATGTCTTCAATTGAATCTTCTTGATTTTATGTCCTCAGTTGGATCAGCTCCTCAAGGATCACTTTCCTCTCATCTTCTGTTGCATGGGAGTAACTAGGACAGGCCCGTCCCTCACTGTGTTTTAAAAGTTCACTGTGATTCTGATAAAAGTAATCTGTAATTAATTTATTCATACCAGTAAGTGTTTAACAGCGGGACTCAAACACTTTCAAATCACACTTTGCGCTAGCCAGCTCAAGGGCCAGACAGATGCCAAAATATTTTTCATCTGTGTTTTGGTATTTCATATTTGCTAAATAGGAGCCATTATGTGATATATTTACATATATATGATGAGCATCAATCAAAACATTTCCTTCTGATTTTCTTAATTGGTTGTGGAAGGAGAAATGTCTTTAATCTTGTTTGTAAATCATGTTTAATTTTTTTAATGTTAATTGGTGGCAATATGAAACAGTCTTCATTGGTAAAACACATACAGGAAGATCTTATTTATGGTTTAATATCCTTAGTTAATGATTCTAGCACCTGGAGCTATTCTCTTGTATGACTTGACTCAAGTGGTAACAGTAGTAAGGTGAGTTGTAAATTATAGACCTCTATGGTCTAAGGAGAAAAAAACATGGGGGGAATGAATTACTCAGATCAATTTTTAGCAAAACATGTTTATGGGTATCAATCAGATATTTTTCATAAATATGTCCTACAAGGCTAATCTAGACTTTTATGAAAAACAGGGGAGCATGTTAGATCAAGGGGAAATGATAACTACATGAGTTATTGGAATAAAATTACCATGGGTTATAACAGCCTTTTGTAAGAAAAGTCTCAAAATGTAAAAAAATTGAAAAATTTTAATACATATATTGTCTAACCCTCTCTTACATGAACCCTCATAGCATTTCCAAAAGGTTAAAAAAACCTTTCCAAATTGTGTTTACACTTGTATTTAAAATAAGGAAAATAACCTCATGATTGAAATCACTGAGATCTGTGACAAGAGCTCTTTTGATGAAAGGTTGATCTGGCCACACACAGTGCAAAGCAAGAGCTCAAGGGGCAATCACACAACAGACGTTCTTCAAACATTGCCCCTTACACGTTATAAACACACATCCAGGCCTGCTCAGGACACAAGGTAGGAGAGAAGGACAGCTGAATTTAATAAAATGTTTCCAGATAGCTAGATACTAGGTTTTTGAGAATACAGAAGGAATAGAAAACGTCATTCTTTTATCATTTTCTTTCCTAGAAATAAATCTTATACCTGCCTTTCCTCCTCACCTACCTGCTCCCCTTCTACCATCCACATTGGATCCATGAAGATATGACTTATGATCCTCTCAGGAAACTTGTTTATACTTGGAAATAAGCGATCTGATTAGCCTTATCGCTATTTCGTCCTGCCTAATTCAGATGTTACATGGACCTTTTATTACCCAGCTTTCCTGTTGTAGTGAAAAGCTACACTTTGATTAATTGTTGACTGCTACAGAGTTATTGAAAAGTTTTGTGTGTGTGTCTGACAAAAAAAAGAGAGAAAGCACAGGAAGAAAACGCAATAATAAATTGCTCCATGTAAGGATAGTACTATACTAGGGATGCATAGAACATGTATAAAAGTGTTTTATCATTTGTTACTATGTCAGAGTTATTGTCACGAAAGTCAAAATTAGACTTAAAGACAAAACACCATAATGGAAACAGTGCAGGTCAGTGAATACAGATATATCTCTGGGGAAAACATATTTATTTATAAAACAAATGACAGGGAGCAGAGAGCCTACAGAGGAGAGAACCTTTTCTTAAGTATTTTGAAAAATGTATAATTTCACAGAGGCTGAATGTGCATTGACACAGGATATTTGCCGCAAGTCGAAGGTACATTTTGGTACTTATTCCTTTCAAAGTAATATCTTTAGTTGAACAAGTACAGCGTAACCTCTTAGAATCTGGACCTGAAAAACTGTTTTGAGTGGAAAGCAGTTTTCAAATACAAATTCACTTTGTCAATGACAATCTGGATCACAAAGAATAAAACAATTATGTACACCCAGTTGATTAATTTTTCTGGGTTCATGTGTATGGAAAGTAGAAACAGGGAACAATGGTATCTCGTATAGAATCCATTGTGTGTTAAGGCAAAATTGTATTCAAATAGGATTATAAGTATGAATGTTGCTCTGAAAACCAATAGATGACAAGTTTAAAACACAGCAGAATCCTTCTGTGATAAAAGGGTACAATGGTAATATAATAAGATATAAGAGCCGGAGGAATTCTGGGAAGCGTTCTAGCTCAAAATTTCTCAAATGTTTGTGGTCTGCAAACACAGGATGTTCATTAAGGAATAAGCAGGAAAAAAAAGAAGATAGGAACTGTTTCTGGGCAAATTAGTTTAAGAAAAGCTTGCTTAAACTCTTAAATTTATTTCTTAACTGCAAGAATTTTCAAGCTCTCGAATAGGTAAGTTCATTCTCAGTCTCCGAAAAAGAAAATCCACCCAAATTAAGCATGCACAAGTGCAAATGAAGTACATATGCACGTATGTGTGTGTGTGTGTGTGTGTGTGTGTGTGTGAGAGAGAGAGAGAGAGAGAGAGAACTAATGTTCTGGGGGAGACACTTTAAAAATTAGATTCTCCTTTCAGGCCCCTGTCTTTCAAAGTTGGAAAATGAGGACGAAGCATTTGGTGGCAAAACCCACGGTGGTCATGCTGTGCAGTGGATGAGCTGTCCTACAGCTCAAGTTTCCTGACTCTGGGATGCTGCCCTTTACCCTGTGCTGCCCTAAGGAGAGTATGTGGACCGTTACGTCCACTGCCTGAGTAGAACAGTGGATGGCCAGCAAGGTTTTACATTACCAGCAAAAACAAGATTCAAAATATTCATCCACTGGCCTGCTAAAATGTCAAGAGTTTTATTTTTTAAGGGTTTCTTAGGGGCATAAGAATTTTAATTGAGCCTCAGCATGAAATAACTGGGAAGAATCCTATACTTAGCCAATTTAGAGTATTTTCACTGCTAATATCTAAGATTGGAAGAAGCAAGGGGCAAAACTAGTCTCCTTTAAGGAGTGTCTGCCTGCTTTCAAGAGAGAGATTAGGAAACGTCTAGATTAGTGCTTCCCAGTTTAATTGCTTACATGGTCGTCTTGTTGAATTCACTAGGTCTGGGTTGGGGCCTGAGAGTCTGCATTTTTACCAAGCTCCCAGGCCTGGCTGATGCTGCTGGTGTATAGGACTATACTTCTGTGGAGCAGGGGCCTGGATTATGGAATAATGAAGCAAGGTTTTCTGTGTGTATGTGTGGGGAAGAGAGAGTGGTGTGAATGCAGAGGCCAGAACAAAAATCCTGGCATTGTTTCTTCACAGTTTTGCTGAGGAGAAATAAAGCCAGAAAATATCTGATAAAATGATGGCGTTGAACTTAAGCATTAACTCTAAATTATGGAACTTTGCTGTTTACTTAGCTACTGTCTTTACTCTGGACCTTTCCTTTCACTCACCCACTTTTTATTCTGAGACTGAGGAAAGACCCAGGTATGGGGTTTCCCTCATCCAGTTACTATCTCCGACTGAACTTTGAGAACACTTTTTGGAGAGAATAACAAGGCCCTTAATTGCACCACATGTACAGGACATTTTTTACAATTGAGGTGATGGTCATCCATTCCTATTTTGCGTGTACTCTTTTCTGAGCTTCTGTTTTCCGACCTATTCAGTGAGGACTAAAAATATATGAGTATAAAATGAGATAGTATATGCGGACTTACTTTGTAAAGCCCTCTACACCATTCCCTCATTTTCTCTCTGTCCCTGGAAAGAAATCAATGAATGAAATTTGGGGCTGGAAATGAATATAAATTTTGGACGACAGCAAAATTTGCAGTTACAGTGCTGTTGTTTTGTCTCTACTGTTGTTCCGAAGACGGGCACCTGTTCCCCCAGTACCTCTGTTTCTCCAACAGTAAACATGCTTCCCATGCTGTGGAGTAACTTGGTGCAGGTGGCAGTGGGCAGCAGTGTTTTGTTGAGGAAACAACAGTTTAGCCCATTTTGGAGTCCCTGGCTATTTTTAATTCAAGACACTTATTTCTGTCACACGATCAAGTATTTTCTAGACAAAAGCTTTATGCAGACTGTCAAGGAATTAGTTTTCCACCACTGTGCCATATCTGAACCACTCCCTTTGTACAACAAAGACGCCAGAGGGAGCAAAACACAGCACAGTCATTTGGGAAATTCTTTCAGCTTGAGATACACACATCAGGCTTGCTGAAATTTCTCAGTGGCCCAGAGTTCTATGAAGACGGAAGAGAGGGCCGTGCTGAGGAGGGTCCACTTTCACTGAAAAGGAATGTCTGCCTTAGTTGCAATGGGGCCTCTAGATGGAGGTTGTGAATGACCCGAAGCAGTGGAGCTCTTCCCCACATGGCGCTGACAAACCAACTTGGGTTCAGGACCAGATCCCGCCCTCTCATCGCTGTGTAGACTGAACTGACTTCACTGTTCTGAAACTCAGTCTCCACATCCAGAAAATGGCCACGGTGATACTTGCCTTTCAAATTTGAGTGAAAATGAAAAAGAACACACGTTGAACACCGTTCCATAATAAGGCCTAAGGGAATAGCTGTCATTGTACTTTCACTATTTATTTACCTTATTGTTCATTCTACTAGTAGTGCTTATTTTATTATTTTCTTTCCAGATCTTTGCTGATGCTACCTTTGCCCTGCTCTATGGCGTTAGATGCTGACCCTTCCCACTGCCTATTGCCCCCCGCCCCCCCTGAAGTATTCATGGACTTGCTGCTGTTCTCCCCTGACACCTTTTTCCTTCTCCCCACCTGCCACATTGTTAAATCTTATTGTACACTGATCCTCACAAAACTGGCAGGCACACGCAGTCCCACTGGGCATTCCAGGTATAGAGCCAAGGCACAGAGCCAAGTCATAATTACTTTCTAGAAAGTTATTTTTTAAGTGCTAATGTAGCACATCCGAAATCCTATGCACATAGGACCTAGGATTAGATGGAAAGTGTTAAAGTACTTTCTATTACTGCTCTGCCTTTTATAACTTTGAACAAGTCATTTTTCACTCTCCTTTTCTCACACCCCTAATGGAAAGATTAGAGAGATAGTATCAGAAAGGTGCTATCTAAATATGAAATGATATATAAAGGAAATACGTATGAAGTGCTGTCTGTCAGATGCTGCTGATTCTTCCACCATGTTTTTTTCTATGAGCTTCAGTCTCCTAGGATTGGTACAGAAATCAATAATACAAGTCAAGAAGTACTTCAGTTTTCCAGAGTCTTCTTAGAGTGGCTGCTCTGTTTGTCTTGTTGCTGGCAGATTTTAAATCACTTGTTCCATGTACTGGCCCAGTTTTCTAATAACAGAGCCTATTGGTGTTGAGGCTTAAGATGAACTTATACAGACATCCAAAGAACGCAGAATAGTGCCCAGCATAAGGGCAAGGTGAGTACTCAGTAAGTGTTAGTGGTTAGCATTTGCATTTTAAAGCCTGACCCTTGCTGGCTGATTTGCTTCTGACCTATTTCTCCGTTCTTACCTTCAGGACCTAGGATTAGACCTTGTTCTCTGGGACCCAGACTCTAATTTGACAATCACTGCTTTCTAGACCAGCGGTCCCCACCCTTTTTGGCACCAGGGACCAGTTTCGTGGAAGGCAATTTTTCCATGGACCGGGGGTAGCAGGGGGGAATGGTTCAGGAGGTAATGCGGGTGATGGGGAGCGATGGGGAGCGGCAGATGCAGCTCCGCTCGCTCGCCCGCCACTCACCTCCTACTGCGCGGCTCAGTTCCTAACAGGCGGTAGCAGTCCACGGCCTGGGGGTTGGGGACCCCTGTTCTAGACCCTGTCTTAGTCTTCAGACCCTTCCTTCTCCATTTTTCCCCAGCTATTTCTGCCCTAGATTTAAGTCAGGTAATTTACAATCCACTGCCTTTGGGACCTTGCATTGACAGTGAGAGGGTGAAGTTCATTGCAGAAATTACCTGTTCTTATAAAGTAAAACTTGAGAGACTGTGTTGATGGGACTGGGGAGAGGGAGGAGGGCAAATGTAACCAAGTAGACTCACTCGATCCCCCTGGATTCTCCCTGGCCACAGGACAAATCTAAAATGACCTTGGAATTGGGTCATTTTGCCAACCCAAGAGTAAATTGTTTCCTATCATTTGAAATGTCCTCGTGAGCAAACTCATTCTAAATCTTCACCCTTACAGCCACCTAAAAGGTGTGTTAATACTTCAAAATAATATTTCAGAACGGTAAGCTGATGGTTTAGTGCTGGATGTTTTAGTCATTGCTGGTGCTTTAACCAATAGTGGGGATCTGCCGATTCATTATTTACCTGCTTTTTTAAAATATTGTATTTTAGGCCAATGATTGTAAACGTATAAAATTGCTTCATAAATGGCTTAAATAGAAATAGTATATATTTCTAGGTCTATGTTTCTCTTTTCTTGGACCTATAATCATCTATTCTAGTAAAATTATATTTTTCTTTCTTTGTGACAAACTTTTCTTAAATAGTTCATGTTTCTTCATTGCCAGAGCTATTTTCATTTCAAACTTACAATGTCTAAACTGGAGATCATTACTTCCTCACTTTTCAGCCAGTAATTTCCATTTGAATACTATAAAAGTGTCCTTCTCCTTAAATCTCTTAATATTTTGAGCTTTCTATTTATAATTAAAATAAAAACTCACTTTCACATATTTTCCAAGGAAGAAAGTTTTATTTAAGAAATTATTTTGCACACAACTTTCTGTTTTACAGTAGCTATGCAGGCTACCCGCAGGCAAAATCCTGTTGAGTGTGCAGCTGGTTTTTAACATCTCTCTGCTCCCTTTCATGAGAAATTCATGTCCAGGGTCACATGAATGGTCCCCTCCATAGGCTTGCTGCTGAAGGCATCACTGCACACTCTAGACCAGGAGTTCTAAACCCAAATGCCCACAGAAATGAAGTAGTTAAAGGAAATGAGGGCAGCCAACAGCATAGAAATGGGAGGATTGTGGTAAGCTAGAAAGTAGATGCCCCATCCAAACTGGGTAGCCATTATTCCATTTCAATAGGTTTATTGCCAAACCATTATTCTAGATCTGCAGCTTTTTCAAGAGAAGCCTGAAATCCAGATTCAATTCAAAGTATAATATGAACAAGATTGCATGGGCCAAACAAAACATGTCAACTTGCTGGCCTTTTGAGATTTTCTCCTTTGACCGCTAAATGTCTGTGACATCCACACTTATCTGTTCTCAGTTGTACCTTTCTCTGCTGGGGTTAAAATGAGTAAAAGTTATAACTACTCATAAAAATACAAATAATGTGTTAGTAAAGTAGAAAATGACTGTCTCAGAGTAGAGTTAAGGGTGGAATGAGAGGCAGGTTATCAGTCAGACACATTATTTGGTAAAAAGGTAAAAATAAAAACAGACAGAAAACCGACTTTGCCTTTTGATAAGGCCATATCAAAATGTACTGCTTTAATTGATTCTAGGTATGGTGCCAATGGCTATTGAAATTAAACATGTTACCCATTTCTTCTTGCTTTTAGTGCATCTTTATACCATCCTCAGTCACCGGAATTCAATGCAATGTGTGATGAGGGATACAGGGAGGAAGGCAGCCACCTCCAGCTGTTCTGTAAGGAGAGACTCAATGATTCTCCTTCGTGATGGCAAAAGTCAGGAACAAATATACCAGATAAAGTGATAATGACAGAAAGATAAATGGTATTTAAGTCTCTCTAGTCCTTTCCTGATGCATTTTCTTCTAGATTTTGGATTTACCTTCAAGACAAACTTTTAGGAAAGTTCTGAACCTCTTTGCCATGGATGCATATGAAAGACCACACAAGCACACACAAAATAGAAATTTAATAGAAATTGACTATAACCTCAATTTAAAACATTTCCTGTATGTGTGGTATAATTAAGAACCTGGTTGTTCTCCCCAAGAAGTATTCACAAAGCGACTACAAATCTACTCCTTTGAAACTACTTGTTTTTGAACCCTAATTATCAATACAGAAATCTGTACATTTAGATATAGTTTAATCTACACAGTTGCAAACAGTATGTTTCACAAGCTCAGACTCTTCTCTATACTAACAAGTATTTGAATGCCTGAAAGATTGTTTATTTATCTGTTTCTCTTTTTTTTCCTTAGGAAGGGGAAAATCAGACTGTAAATTAACCTTGAGAAATGTCCTGCACAACTTGGCCTTCAAAGGTCTAAGATATTTTTTAAAAAGAATATATTGATTTTGTCACAGATTTTTAGAAAAATTATCAAGGATACTGCAGGGGAAAACAAAAAACAAAAAACAACCAAACATTGTAATGAATTATGCTAAATTTTTTGACACATATAAACTAAATATGGCATGATTCTGATAGGCACTAATTGGATATTTTTAACCCTGAGCAATAATAAATAAGAACACACTGATGCATTGGCTATAACCAAGCGAAACAGCAAGATTTCATTCACAGAAGTAAGAAAATTTCAAACTTCAGTCTCAACTCAGTTCTGAATTATATACCTTGGAACACTGTTAAGTCAAATATTTGAGTATCTGTAAAACTAAGCCTTCCCATTTCAATTACAATCCATTATGAGTCTGTCCTTTTTTACAAGACTGATGTCAGGAGAGCAGCATGATGTAGCTCTGCTAAGGCAGATCTTTAAAGGAAATCTGGTTGGCTGGCCTCATGTTGAGAGTGGTGGGAGCAGTTTGGGGACAGATCTCCGAAAATAAGTGATAAAACATATATCCTCCAGGAAATTGTTTCAAACCAAGTCTGTGTTCTTTAGAAGTCATTTTTATGTAATGGATGTTGAATGCTTCCTGTTAGGTGTGATTTTATGGCTTTTGGTTTCAGAGACTAGGGAGTTACTCCAGGCAGTTCGCTAAATGACTTCCTTGTATTCCATAGGAGCAGTGGTTGGTGGGCTGATCAAAATCAAAAGTGAGAGTATCATTCTGAGTCTTTTGTCAATTCATGAGCGTTCAGTCAACCCATGGTGCATAAAAGACATGCTCTGACACTACTGATGGACTTAGGTACTATATTTCATATTGCTCCAGAGGGAACATGGATTCCATTTCGAGATCCCAGAACACATCTCACCCAGTTAAACTCTGATAGAGAAAGCAGACAATTTCTGATCCAGTCTTCAGTGATGGCCCTTGTGGTTTTGGAGAAAAGAGTGAGTGCTAGGGAGAGAGTGTCCAGGCTGAGCTGGAGGTCCTCAGAGCAGTAAGTCTGCCCAGACAGTGTTTGAATGACAAGGAGACAAGACAAAGACCATGGATGGGGCAAAACATGTCAACTAAGTTCCAAGGATAAAATGGTTTACTGTGTCTCAGACTTCATTTACCCCTCATAGTGACTCTTTGTATGGTTAGCTATTGATGCATAATAATCCACTTAAAAACTCACTGGCTTAAAATGAAACATTTACTACTGTTCATGAGCCTGCAGGCTGGTTGAATGGTTCTTCACATTCCAGCTGGACTGACTCATATATCTATGGTCAGTTGCAGTTGGGTATATGGCTCTGCTGATCTTGGCTGGGCTTTTACCATGTCCTACCCTTCATCAAAGTATTTCAGTGGTTCTCTGTTACCTGCTCAGGAGTTCTCAAATCTGTTTGGTTTTGAGACCACTTTGTTTTTTTAAATATTAATGAGATTCTGCAGCTCGGTAGCCAGGGGTGGAAGGAAGCCACAGATGAAACCCCAAGTCAGCCCCCGCGCTGCCCTGTCCCACCGTCTCATCTATCCCCGCTCGTAGGACCTGGAGGAAGATGGCGGAAGAGTAAGACGCGGAGATCACCTTCCTCCCCACAGATACATCAGAAATTCATCTACACGTGGAACAACTCCTACAGAACACCTACTGAACGCTGACAGAAGACCTCAGGCCCCCCAAAAGGCAAGAAACTCCCCACATACCTGGGTAGTACAAAAGAAAAAAGAATAAACACAGACAAAAGGATAGGGACAGGACCTGCACCAGTGGGAGGGAGCCGTGAAGGAGGAAAGGTTTCCACACACTAGAAGCCCCTTCGCGGGCGGAGACTGCAGGTGGCGGAGGGGGAAAGCTTCGGAGTAGCGGAGGAGAGCACAGCAACAGGGGTGTGGAGGGCAAAGCGGAGAGATTCCGGCACAGAGGATCGGTGCCCTCAGGCACACACCAGCCCGAGAGGCTTGTCTGCTCGGCCGCCGGGGCGGGCGGGGCTGGGAGCTGAGGCTCGGGTACCGGCTTTCAGTCGGAGCGCAGGGAGAGGACTGGGGCTGGCGGCAGGAAGAGAGCCTGAAGGGGTTAGTGCACCACGGCTAGCCCGGAGGGAGTCCGGGGAAAGGGTCTGGAGCTGCCGAAGAGGCAAGAGACTTTTTCTTCCCTTTTGTTTCCTGGTGCGTGAGGAGAGGGCATTAAGAGAGCTGCTTAAAGAAGCACCAGAGACGGGCGCGACCCGCGGCTAAAGGCGCGGACCCCGGAGACGGGCGTGGGACGCTGGGGCTGCTGCTGCCGCCTCCACAAGGCCTGTGTGCAAGCGCAGGTCACTGTCCACCCCGCCTTCCGGGGAGCCTGTGAGCCCCGCCGCTTTCACGGGAAAGCGCACGGAGTGCCTTGGTCTGGTGCAACGTCACGCCGGCCTCTGCCGCCGCAGGCCCACCCTACACTGCGCGCCCCTCCCTCCCCTCTGCCTGAGTGAGCCAGAGCCCCCGAATCAGCGGCTCCTTTAAACCTGTCCTGTCTGAGCGAAGGACGGACGCCCTCTGGCGACCTACGCGCAGAGGCGGGGCCAGGTCCAAGGCTGAGACCCGGGAGCTGTGAGAGCAGAGAAGAGACAGGGAAATCTCTCTGTGCAGCCTCGGAGGCAGCGGATTAAAGCTCCACGGTCCACTTGATGTGCCCTGCGTCTGTGGAGTGTATGAATGGACAGCGAATCATCCCAAATTGAGGAAGTGGACTTTGAGGACAAGATTTAAGACTTTCCCCCCTTTTCCTCTTTTTACAACGAATTATCCCAAATTAAGGAGGTGGACTTAGAGAGCAAGATTTCAGACTTTTCGCCGTTTTCCTCTTTTTACAACGAATTATACCAAATTGAGGAGGTGGACATGCAGAGCAAGATTTTTGATTTTCCCCCTGCTCTCTTTTTGTGAATGTGTATGTGTATCCTTCTGTGTCAGATTTTCTCTGTATAGCTTTGCTTCCACCATGTCCCAGGGTTCTATCTGTCCGTTTTTGTTTTTCAATAATTACTTTTTAATTTTAATAATGCTACTATATTTTATACTTTATTCTATTTTACTTTACCTGCTCTTTCTTTATTCCTACCTTCCCTTCCTCCATCCCTCCCACCGCCGCTCCTTTCCTTCTTTCTCTTTCTTTCCTTCCTCCCACCCTCCCTCCCTTCTTCCTTTCACTCTTTCTTTTTCTTTCCTTCCTCCATCCCACCCTCCCTCCTGTCTGTCTTTGTTTCCTTCCTCCCTCCCTCCTACCCTTCTTCCTTTCACTCTTTCTTTTTCTTTCCTTCCTCCCTCCCTCCCTCCGGTCTTTCTTTCTTTCTTTCTTTCTTTCTTTCTTTCTTTCTTTCTTTCTTTCTTTCCTTCCTTCCTCCTACCATCCCTCCCTTCTTCCATTCATTCTTCCGTTTTCTTTCATTCCTCCCTCCCTCCCTCCTTTCTTTCTTTCTTTTTTCCATCCTTCCTCCCTCCCTCCCTCCTTTCTTTCTTTCTTCCTTTATTTCCTTCTTCCTTTCTTTCTCTCTCTCTTTCTTTCTTCTACTAATTCTTTCTTTCTACTTTTTCTCCCTTTTATTCTGAGCTGGGTAGATGAAAGGCTCTTGGTGCTGCAGCCAGGAGTCAGTGCTGTGCCTCTGAAGTGGGAGAGCCAACTTCAGGACACGGGTCCACAAGAGACCTCCCAGCTCCACATAATATCAAGCAGTGAAAATCTCCCAGAGATCTCCATCTCAACACCAGCACCCAGCTTCAGTCAACGACCAGCAAGTTACAGTGCTGGTCACCCTATGCCAAGCAACTAGCAAGGCAGGAACACAACCCCACCCATTAGCAGAGAGGCTGCCTAAAAACATAATAAGGCCACAGGAACCCCAAAACACACAACCAGACGTGGACCTGTCCACCAGAAAGACAAGATCGAGCCTCAACCACCAGAACACAGGCACTAGTCCCTCCCACCAGAAAGCCTACACAACCTACTGAAACAACCTTAGCCACTGGGGACAGACACCAAAAACAACGGGAACTACGAATCTGCAGCCTGCAAAAAGGAGACCCCAAACACAGTAACATAAGTAAAATGAGAAGACAGAAAAACACACAGCAGGTGAAGGAGCAAGATAAAAACCTACCAGACCTAACAAATGAAGAGGTAATAGGCAGTCTACCTGAAAAAGAATTCAGAATAATGATAGTAAAGATGATCCAAGATTCTATTTCCAAGATCCAAAATCTTGGAAATAGAATAGACAAAATGCAAGAAACAGTTAACAAGGACCTTGAAGAACTAAAGATAAATCAAGCATCGATTAAAAACACAATAAATGAAATGAAAAATACTCTAGATGGGATCAATAGCAGAATAACTGAGGCAGAAGAACGGATAAGTGAGGTGGAAGATAAAATAGTGGAAATAACTGATGCAGAGCAAAATAAAGAAAAAAGAATGAAAAGAACAGAGGACAGTCTCAGAGACCTCTGGGACAACATTAAACACACCAACATCCGAATTATAGGGGTTCCAGAAGAAGAAGAGAAAAAGAAAGGGACTGAGAAAATATTTGAAGAGATTATAGTTGAAAACTTCCCTAATATGGGAAAGGAAATAGTTAATCAAGTCCAGGAGGCACAGAGAGTCCCATACAGAATAAATCCAAGGAGAAATACACCAAGACACATATTAATCAAACTGTCAAAAATTAAATACAAAGAAATCATATTAAAAGCAGCAAGGGAAAAACAACAAATAACACACAAGGGAATCCCCATCAGGTTAACAGCTGATCTCTCAGCAGAAACTCTACAAGCCAGAAGGGAGTGGCAGGACATAATTAAAGTGATGAAGGAGAGAAAACTGCAACCAAGATTACTCTACCCAGCAAGGATCTCATTCAGATTTGATGGAGAAATTAAAAAGTTTACAGACAAGCAAAAGCTGAGAGAGTTCAGCACCACCAAACCAGCTTTACAACAAATGCTAAAGGAACTTCTCTAGGCAAGAAACACAACAGAAGGAATATACCTACAATAACGAACCCAAAGCAATTAAGGAAATGGGAATAGGAACATACATATCAATAATTACCTTAAATGTAAATGGACTACATGCTCCCACCAAAAGACACAGATTGGCTGAATGGATACAAAAACAAGACCCATATATATATGCTGTCTACAAGAGACCCACTTCAGACCTAGAGACACATACAGATTGAAAGTAAGGGGATGGAAAAAGATATTCCATGCAAATGGAAACCAAAAGAAAGCTGGAATAGCAATTCTTATATCAGGCAAAATAGACTTTAAAATAAAGACTATTAGAAGAGACAAAGAAGGACACTACATAATGATCAAGGGGTCGATCCAAGAAGAAGATATAACAATTGTAAATATTTATGCA
The DNA here is from genome assembly GCF_949752795.1 of Hyperoodon ampullatus. Lineage (NCBI taxonomy): Eukaryota > Metazoa > Chordata > Mammalia > Artiodactyla > Ziphiidae > Hyperoodon > Hyperoodon ampullatus. The sequence goes on from NC_136921.1 coordinate 17,568,927, forward strand.
CCCAACATAGGAGCACCTCAATACATAAGGCAAATACTAACAACCATAAAAGGGGAAATCGATAGTAACACACTCATAGTAGGGGACTTTAACACCCCACTTTCACCAATGGACAGATCATCCAAAATGAAAATAAATAAGGAAACACAAGCTTTAAATGATACATTAAACAAGATGGACTTAGTTGATATTTATAGGACATTCCATCCAAAAACAACAGAATACACATTTTTCTCAAGTGCTCATGGAACATTCTCCAGGATAGATCATATCTTGGGTCACAAATCAAGCCTTGGTAAATTTAAGAAAATTGAAATTGTATCAAGTATCTTTTCCGACCACAATGCTATGAGACTAGACATCAATTACAGGAAAAGATCTGTAAAAAATACGAACACATGGAGGCTAAACAATACACTACTCAATTACGAAGTGATCACTGAAGAAATCAAAAAGGAAATAAAAAAACACCTAGAAACAAATGACAATGGAGACACGACGACCCAAAACCTATGGGACGCAGCAAAAGCAGTTCTAAGGGGGAAGTTTATAGCAACACAATCCCACCTTAAGAAACAGGAAACATCTCGAGTAAACAACCTGACCCTGAACCTAAATCAATTAGAGAAAGAAGAACAAAAAACCCCCAAAGTTAGCAGAATGAAAGAAATCATAAAGATCAGATCAGAAATAAATGAAAAAGAAATGAAGGAAATGATAGCAAAGATCAATAAACCTAAAACCTGGTTCTTTGAGAAGATAAACAAAATAGACAAACCATTAGCCAGACTCATCAAGAAAAAAAGGGAAAAGACTCAAATCAATACAATTAGAAATGAAAAAGGAGAAGTAACAACTGACACTGCAGAAATACAAAAGATCATGAGAGATTACTACAAGCAACTCTATGCCAATAAAATGGACAACCTGGAAGAAATGGACAAACTCTTAGAAATGCACAAGCTGCCAAGACTGACTCAGGAAGAAATAGAAAATATGAATAGACCAATCACAAGCACTGAAATTGAAACTGTGATTAAAAATCTTCCAAGAAACAAAAGCCCAGGACCAGATGGCTTCACAGGCGAATTCTATCAAACATTTAGAGAAGAGCTAACACCCATCCTTCTCAAACTCTTCCAAACAATTTCGGAGGAAGGAACACTCCCAAACTCATTCTACGAGGCCACCAACACCTTGATACGAAAACCAGGCAAGGATGTCACAAAGAAAGAAAACTACACGCCAATATCACTGATGAACATAGATGCAAAAATCCTCAACAAAATACTAGCAAACAGAATCCAACAGCACATTAAAAGGATCATACACCATGATCAAGTGGAGTTTATTCCAGGAATGCAAGGATTCTTCAATATACGCAAATCAATCAATGTGATACACCATATTAACATGTTGAAGGAGAAAAACCATATGATCATCTCAGTAGATGCAGAGAAAGCTTTCGACAAAATTCAATACCCATTTATGATAAAAACCCTGCAGAAAGTAGGCATAGAGGGAACTTTCCTCAACATAATAAAGGCCATATATGACAAACCCACAGCCAACATTGTCCTCAATGGTGAAAAACTGAAACCATTTCCACTAAGATCAGGAACAAGACAAGGTTGCCCACTCTCACCACTCTTATTCAACCTAGTTTTGGAAGTTTTAGCCACAGCAATCAGAGAAGAAAAGGAAATAAAAGGAATCCAAATCGGAAAAGAAGAAGTAAAGCTGTCACTGTTTGCAGATGACATGATACTCTACATAGAGAATCCTAAAGATGCTACCAGAAAACTACTAAGCTAATCAATGAATTTGGTAAAGTAGCAGGATACAAAATTATTGCACAGAAATCTCTGGCATTCCTGTACACTAATGATGAAAAATCTGAAAATGAAATCAAGAAAACACTCCCATTTACCATTGCAACAAAAAGAATAAAATATCTAGGAATAAACCTACCTAAGGAGACAAAAGACCTGTATGCAGAAAATTATAAGACACTGATGAAAGAAACTAAAGATGATACAAATAGATGGAGAGATATACCATGCTCCTGGATTGGAAGAATCAATATTGTGAAAATGACTCTACTACCCAAAGCAATCTACAGATTCAATGCAATCCCTATCAAACTCCCACTGGCATTTTTCACAGAACTAGAACAAAAAATTTCAAAATTTGTTTGGAAAAACAAAAGACCCCGAATAGCCAAAGCAATCTTGAGAACAAAAAATGGAGCTGGAGGAATCAGGCTCCCTGACTTCAGACTCTACTACAAAGCTACAGTAATCAAGACAATGTGGTACTGGCACAAAAACAGAAAGATAGATCAATGCAGCAGGATAGAAAGCCCAGAGATAAACCCACACACATATGGTCAACTTATCTTTGATAAAGGAGGCAGGAATGTACAGTGGAGAAAGGACAGCCTCTTCAATAATGGGTGCTGGGAAAACTGGACAGGGACATGTAAAAGTATGAGATTAGATCATTCCCTAACACCATACGCAGAAATAAGCTCAAAATGGATTAAAGACCTAAATGTAAGGCCAGAAACTATCAAACTCTTAGAGGAAAACATAGGCAGAACACTCTATGACATAAATCACAGCAAGATCCTTTTGAACCCACCTCCTAGAGAAATGGAAATAAAAACAAAGATAAACAAATGGGACTTAATGAAACTTCAAAGCTTTTGCACAGCAAAGGAAACCATAAACAAGACCAAAAGACAACCCTCAGAATGGGAGAAAATATTTGCAAATGAAGCAACTGACAAAGGATTAATCTCCAAAATTTATAAACAGCTCATGCAGCTCAATAGCAAAAAAACAAACAACCCAATCCAAAAATGGGCAGAAGACTTCAATAGGCATTTCTCCAAAGAAGATATACAGACTGCCAACAAACACATGAAAGAATGCTCAACATCATTAATCATTAGAGAAATACAAATCAAAGCTACAATGAGATATCATCTCACACCAGTCAGAATGGCCATCATCAAGAAATCTAGAAACAATAAATCTGGAGAGGGTGTGTTGAAAAGGGAACACTCTTGCACTGCTGGTGGGAATGTGAATTGGTACAGCCACTATGGAGAACAGTATGGAGGTTCCTTAAAAAACTAAAAATAGAACTACCATATGATCCAGCAATCCCACTACTAGGCATATACCCTGAGAAAGCCATAATTCAAAAAGAGACATGTACCAAAATGTTCATTGCAGCTCTATTCACAATAGCCCGGAGCTGGAAACAACCTAAGTGTTTATCATCGGATGAATGGATAAAGAAGATGTGGCACATATATACAATGGAATATTACTCAGCTGTAAAAAGAAACAAAACTGAGCTATTTGTAATGAGGTGGATAGACCTAGAGTCTGTCATACAGAGTGAAGTAAGTCAGAAAGAGAAAGACAAATACCGTATTCTAACACATATATATGGAATTAAAAAAAAAATGTCATGAAGAACCTAGGGGTAAAACGGGAATAAAGACACAGACCTACTTGAGAATGGACTTGAGGATATGGGGAGGGTGAAGGGTAAGCTGTGACAAAGCGAAAGAGAGGCATGGACATATATACACTACCAAACGTAAGGTAGATAGATAGTGGGAAGCAGCCGCAGAGCACAGGGAGATCAGCTCGGTGCTTTGTGACCGCCTGGAGGGGTGGGATGGGGAGGGTGGGAGGGAGGGAGATGCATGAGGGAAGGGATGTGGCAACAGATGTATATGTATGACTGATTCACTTTGTTATAAAGCAGAAACTAGTAAAACTAAATAAAAAAATAAAATAAAATAAAATATAAAATTAATGCTTATTATGTGAAATATGGAATAAATACAAAAAGAAGAAAATAAAGTACTTGCAATTACAACGAAAAAAATACTAATTAGAACCTCAAAGATGTTTTGTTATGTGGGTTATATCAATCCAAACTTAACATGTTCAAAAATTAAAAATATTTATTAATTTGGTTAAAAATTAAATTTTTATGTGTTCACATAAATAACATAATTGTAATGAAAAATGAATATATTTTCCAAAACAAACAAAAAAATTACTGAGAAGAGTGGTGGTGTTTCACTTTTTGTAAACTTTTTTAATGTTTGGCTTATGAGAAGAGAGCTGGAGTCTCATATCTGCTTCTGAATTCAATCCATTGTGATATTAAATGTCAAGTAGACTCTGGAAAACTCCACTGTACACTTGTGATAGTATGTGAGTGGATAAGGTAAATAAACTTTTAGTACTGTTATGAAAATAATTTTGACCTTGTGAACTTCCTTAAAAGATGAATGACATCAAGGGTTCCTGGACCCAACTTTGAGAACCCTGGTCTAGAAATGAAGTATGTACATTCTGCTTTCTGTTTTAAAGATTTTATGATTTTGGTTCACTTTATCCTTAATGTAAGTACATTTGTTTTGCCATTTACTATCTGTATAACTTGGGCAAGTTATTGACTTTCCCTATCTGAACAATGGGCATACTCATATCTTACTCATGGGGTTGTAAAGTAATGAATTAGATGTTCTGAGTAAAGAACTCAGTATCATGCCAGGCACATTGAAAACTGTGAAGAAAATGTTACTATTATTATTTTTTTAGTAGTTATATTTCATTTAACACATATCACTTAAATGCTTTCACTGGAGAAAACACTGTTTAGACACTGCAATAAAAGTTGTATTAATATATGCTATGCCAATGCCCCTTGGAATATTATAGTCTTTAGGAGAAATGAGATCTTAATTTTCTCATTTCATGAATGTTTATTGAGGAACTAGTAAGTGCTTCTGAGAGCTCTGAAGCCTTTGTGAGGATTTCCTGGCCTAGGGTTGGCTAACAGAGAAGACCCCGTGAAGGTAGCATTAGAACTGGGTCTTGAGAAGTAAAACATTGTTGTGGGCAAAGGCAACATGTTGAAAAGTATTTTAAGAAGGAAACTTTTAGCACAGAGTCAGCAAATATCTTCTAGAAAGAGCCAGATAGAAAGTATTTTAGAATTTGTGGGCCATCTGTTCCATGCCGCAACTTCTCAGCTCTGCCATTGTGGCGAGAAAGCAACCGTAGACAATACATAAGGGAACGAGCATGGCTGTGTTCCAATGACGCTTTATTTATGGGCACTGAAATTTGATTTCATATAATTTTACACGTCCCATAATATTATTCATGTTTTGATTTTCTTTTTCCTTCAACCATTTAAAAATACTAAAACCATTGTTAGCTTGTGAGGCCATATGAAAGCAGGCATTGGGTAAGAGTTGACTCAAGGACTGTAGTTTGCAGGCTCCTGCTCTGGAGCAAGGGTTTTATAGTGAGAAAGTGTCATGTCTCGGGAAAAATTGAGTTATCTAGACTGATGTTTGTGTAGGGCAATTTGTAAGTGAGTTATCTTGGCAGATATTTGCTATCTTGCAGAAGATAAGGAGGAAGGAGTAGAGAGTGGTAAGCCGTGAAGGACTGAATAATAGCAATAATAATGATAATTATGACCTCCAAATGTGGGCATCACACTTTATAATAGTTGGGGCATAAAATATCATATTCTCGTTTGTAGATGGCCGAATTGCAGCTATTTTTCAGGTATCTCCTCTCATTTCTTTCCTCCTCAGCTATATGATGCAGAGTTTATCCTGTAAGCCATGGGTAGGATATTGTTTTTTTGTTTTGTTTTTGTTTTTGTTTTTGTTTTGCGGTACGCGGGCCTCTCACTGTTGTGGCCTCTCCCATTGCGGAGCACAGGCTCCGGACACGCAGGCTCAGTGGCCACGGCTCACGGGCCTAGCCGCTCCGCGGCATGTGGGATCCTCCCGGACCGGGGAACGAACCCGCGTCCCCTGCATCGGCAGGCGGACTTTCAACCACTGCACCACCAGGGAAGCCCCAGGATACTGTTTTATAAAAGATTCCTGCAAGCATTTTTGTGTTCAAGGGGTGAAAACACTGGGAAATAAGTATATTTGAATTTGAAAAATACCCTATTGGGGGTTTTATTTAAATTAAAACAAGTCCTAGAATCCAGTCCCAAGAGATCAGATAAAGAGGAGTTAAATAGTTCAGCAGGATAAATGAATAAAGTGTTTTCTGGGGATGGGAAGTTATACTAATTGAGTTTTTGCTTTTGGGAGTTGAGGTAAGTCCTTGGGCTCCTAGGACTCGGGCAGGGAAGGTCAAGGTCACAGGGACTTGGATCTGAGCAGCATCAGGCTCCTATGGCAAGACCTCACAGTAGAGGGAGCCAGCAGGGGAGTTTGCAGATCAGGTACGGTATGTGGATAATATTGGATGTGGGCATCAAAATTCACGTTTTTTTCATTTCTACTTTCTTGTGTGATCCTTAGATCATCAGAAAAGAGAGCAAAGTATTAAACTTTATTGTAGCTTTGGATTAGCAGAGTTTTCATAATACAGTGAAGGACTTCATTGTTGCTTGAGGCAAGGTGGTGCTGGAGATGGTGTTGGCTACAGATATAGATTTGGTAGATATCAAAAGGGAACCTAAAGAAGACCCTTGAGTGACTGATTAGAGCAAAAGGTAGTAAGTGGCTGTTTGGCTGTGTATTCACATTCAGGAATTCTCAGGAATATTTAGGGTATTGCAAAATTTTAGGCAGTGATATATGATAAAGACATGTTTTATTTTGCTTTTGTTTTTGTCTTTAAATGTGGACATCAAAAGAAAAGCAACTCCAGAAATCTGGGAACTTTAAGACACTAGGGTTTGCAATTGCTTGCTGTGGAGAAAGAAGTAATCAGATGTATGTTTTAGGAAGAAATTATGTGGGCAGGGTGAAAGGTCCTTTAGAGGGAGAGAATGGAGGTAAGGAAACCAATTATGAGAATCTTACAAAAGAGATCATGAAAACCAGAACTAGGTCAGGGCTATGAGGCTCAAGGAAAGGAGAGAAACATCAACATTTCAGAGGGATTGGGAACCTCCTGGAGGTGGATGATCAGACAGGGGGCTTTTTCCTATAAATACAACCTAAGACAGCTAGGGCATGTTTTCATGTGGGGGAAGTTCCATTCCCTGCCAACATGGGCAACGTAAATTGTTCCTGGCAAAAGTTCAAGTTCCTGCCCAATCTGTCTTCCACCTCTTCTAGAACAGGTTCAGGATCCTTAAAGACCCTTTAAAACTGGGTGAGAATATATATTTGAAGTATGTGTGTCAGTACCTACCCCTTGGTGAATCTGGGAAGTCACTTTGCCAGCATTCTTATTTTTCCCTCAGTTTTTTATTGAGATAATTGCCATATAACAGTGTATTAGCTTAAGGTATACAGCATACTGATTTGATATGTGCATATACTGTGAAATGATTATCACAAGTTTAGTTAACACCCATCATCTCACAGTTATCATTTTTTTTCTTGTGACGAGAACATTTAAGATCTACTAACTTAGCAACTTTCAAATGTAAAACACAGTACTGTTAACTATAGGTATCATGTTGACATTATATCTCCAGAACTTACTAGTAACTGGAAATTTGTACCTTTTGACGACCTTCACCCAGTTCCCCACTCCCTACCTCCCACCTGTGGCAATCACCAACCCATTCTCTGTTTCCATGAGTTTTTCATTTCTTCAGATATAACATAAGTAAGAACACACAGCATCTGCATAATGCCCTCATGTTCCATCCACATTGTTGCATATATGGCAGAATTTCCTTCTTTCTTGTGGCTGAATAAATATCCAACCCCACACTAGACCTCTCTGTCTCTATTCAGGTTGCCCTGTGCCTCCTAAGATAGCAATCTTGGAGACTAACCTTAGAGAAGTACCATACGTCTTACTCTCTAGATATAATGCTGTCCAACAGAACTTCTGTGGTGAAGGAAATCATCTATATCTGTGCTGTCCAATAAGTAGCTATTGGTTACCTGTGCCTAGTGAGCACTTGAAAGGTGAAGGAGACTGAGGAACTAATTTTTAATTGAAGTTAAATTTACATTAAATAGCTCCATGTGGCAAGTGGCTGCCATATTGGATGGTGCAACTCTAGATCTCAGCATCCAACATCCTACCTAAACTGTGGGCACCTGGGAGCTTAAACAGAGGAGTTTTACATATCTGTTGAGTCCACCTGTACCAATAGATGTGGCAGGCATAAGCATTTGCTCTTACTACTATTCTTTCATGAATTCCTTCTCGGAATCATGCTGGCAGACTGGATTAATTAATACTGGGCAAATGAAAGAAGCTGAATGTAACTAAGGTTTAATTCTTTTAAAATTACATAATGAAACTTAAATATTTAGCAAGATTACTGGGAAAGGAAATTTAGATTCAGTGCTCTCCTCTTTAGCCCTTGGTTCATGTTTGAATCACACATATTTAGTATGATGGTCCTGATACCTCCTCGTTATCGATGCAGTTTTCTCGTCCAGCAGCTATTTTGACTCCTGGTCTTGTGAACAGGTACTGAAAAAGCTTGGACCACCACCTTCCCCAACACCCGCTCCCCACCCCTGCCAGCTCTAGACCTTTCTAGCTACATATCCTATCATCTATCTGGGCTTGCAGCCTTGATGTCTCGCCATATGTTTGGCTAGTTACATTTTAACCTAGCTTGTGCTACGATGTTAATAAGTAATAACAGTTTAATCACTGTCAGATGATATATTAGTATTCTAGTGCAGGAGCCTTCAAAGTCTGAAGCCAAAGAAAGAACAGATAGGGAACGTTCCAACTTTCCCTGGCTGGCACCTGAGAAGTTTAAAGTAAAGGACAAGATGAGCACATCTAATTCAAAAAGTATTTAGAATGTGACAATGACATTGTGAAGCTTTGAGGTAGGAAAAAAACTACTTCTCCTTCTTGGGCAAAGAAAGTTACAGGGCAAGGTCCCTCTTATATTTGCGAAGTTGAGTCTAATATATCTGCAATTTATTGGGCTTTTCTTAAGACTTCAAAGTACTGCCTAATCAAACCCTGATGTTTTTATTAAAAGTATTTAAAAAATTCTAAACTATTCAAACAAAGAGGTAGAGGGTAGGGACATTTGCTAACCTTATGGTTTGTTGATACACACATACACAGACACACACACCCATATGTGTGTGTAGGTAAATAAGGTTTCTTCCCTTTCCTGGGAGTTCAGGAGCTTCGCGATTTACCAGCCACGCAACTTGGGGCAAGTCTCAATCTCCTTAAACCTCAATTACCTTGTAAAATGGGGGTAATGATACTTACCTCTGAGGGTTATTGAGAGAATTAAGTGAAATTATATATGAGAAAACTGTAAAATAGGAAACCCTTTCAGGCTAATGTATTTGATGGGGGGAGGGTCAGGAACTGCTCTTTCTCCAACATGAGGATGAAGACTTGTGCTGAAGTCTAATTCAACGAATGCCCTGGGAAGCATATGGATACATTTTTCTGGACAGATGGCTGATACATTCTGTGCTGCACATGCAAGGCTTTCTATGGAGCTGTTTTAGCACGAAGAGCCTCTTTCAGGAATCTTTATGGGGCTAAGCTATGTTAGGTGAACCTCAACAAACAGGGAGCTGGAGGCTTGCACCTAATGCAAACAGTTGCACAGGAGTTCAGAACCGTGAGTGTAAATACCATCTTGAATGCCACCAAATGTCAATACCGATGCTTGATGGTATTACATAAATTCAGCTTTAGTTGAGCAAAGCTAAATGGACCTCTTTATATTCTGAAATACTGAAATAAAGCCTAAATCATGGAGATTTTATGTCTTGTGTCTGAGATGTCTCCATATATAAGACACACACACAAATATATGTATATTTCCTCTACTTGACAGTTCTTATCTACATGAGAACAAAGTCTAGAGTAAATGGCCATCCTCAGATACCAGCTGTTCCAAGCGTTAGTCTGTGGAATGGAGGAAGGGTGATTTATGCAAGAGGAGAAATTGTTTATATTCTGTGGCACATGTGTCCCTGCTCCATTAAAAATTAGTAACGGAATCCATCTATAACAACCTTAAAAAACAACATGGGTTCATAAGAGGTTCAGTTTCCGGGTGCTAGCACATTTATGACTTCAAAATAGATAATCTGGGGAATTTAAGCAGACTGCTGAAAAGGACTAGATAAAAGGTGTTTTTTCTGGATGCTCTTACTTTTGTAACATGCTGGAACTGGGCTGAATGACTGCTTTCAGGCACAAAATCAAACACACACCTGTTGTTTCCTAACCAGGTATCTGATATTAAATTAAATGCATATATATGTAAAATAGGAAAGACATGGAAGAATATTGCAGTTGGTGTGCAAAATAGATTTTTGTTTTAAAAAGAAGATGTCTGGGAGATAGGAGGCTGCTGTTGTATTTAAAAAAACAAAAAAACAAAAAACCCAGAAGAGAAATTGTAATCTCTCTTCCACAAAAACCAAATCTAGTTATGAAAACTTTCATTTTCAAGGGAGAGCTGAAATGTCTGATTTGCCACTTACATTCTTTCCTCCCTGTTCTGTAATCAGCCAAGGTTGAAGAAGAGCTGTTTATGAGCTTCTGTATAAGAGATAGCGCACAAGTGTGGATTTATTATTATGCTGCACTTAACTGCCTCTTCTGCAGGCTAAATAGTCTAGTTCTACAAACATTTTCTTAAGTGTAGATCACTTTTCAACTGTTTAATAGCCATCTTTGTTGCTTTCCTCTGAAGGGTTTCAAAATTATTCCCACCCGTCTGAAGTTTTCATCATCAGTAATATTCATTGTGCCCATGCATTCAATGTTCTGCTGGGCACAGTGCCAGATTTGATTGACTATGTGTTCTACCTGCCCCCAAGCTTTAGAGCCATGTTACAGACAACACAAATGAGATCAATATATTTAATAAAATGGCAACAATGCATGGCCTTTGATTTAGGAGGAAAGAAAGGCATAGGCATTGCCTGGGTTGTTTTTTTTTTTTTATCTTGTTTCACTTACTTTCATTGCTGACTTTGGTCAACCACCAAGAATCTTTTGATATTCTTAACCTGGTGGGTTGTCACTGACTTTTAAATTCAATGTGAGGGCATATTTGAAATTCACTCAGTTTAAATTGTACAGGTTGGGAGAGAAGACCTTGAATTATCATCAGGGCTAAATTGGTACATTGTCCAAGAGAGAGGGAGCAGGAGAACAAAGGAAGTGGCAAGTGGATACATGTGAGACTCTAACCTGAGCATCAGTGTATAATCTGGGATGATGTACAAATCAGGAGCGTTACCCCCAAACCAGAAGATCCAGGTGTTAGGAAAGGTTGTATACAAACCAGCTAACCACCAACAGCATTTATAACAGCAAAAACCAAAATAGAGCTAATTATGGGATCAACCAGACAGAACTCCCAAGTCATCGGTTGAGCAAGGGCACATGGCTGTCCCAGGTTTCTTTTTGGGGGTAGTGCTGGCCCTCTAGTGATGTCAGTTTAAGGGCCAGGTGTGGGTTGAGCTGGGGTTTGCACCTGAGTTAAGAGGAAGTCAAGAAAGAACCGGGAGGGGAAGAGCTCTGAGTTCAGAGCTGTGAAAACCCCATTTCAAATCATAAATATTGCTTAGTTGACTTCCTCCCTCCAATCCCCGTCCCGGCCCCCGTTGCCCCATGCTGACTACCAGGAAATTTAGACCACATTTGTAGATCAATTATCACAATTAAGGAGAACTTCTTAGCCTGTACATTTGCACATTCTTATTTTCTCCCTTATCTTTATTTTCTACTCATTTGTACATTTTCCCTGGCTCTGGTTTTGTATCCTTATTCATATGTTTCTGTACTTTACAGTAAGAGTTTTTGTATCTCAGAACTTGTACTGAAAAATAAGGCAGAGCATAAACAAAGACACTTTTGTATCCATGAAATAAAAGCATAGAATGGCTTATAAAGCTTGCTGGTTTATTTGTGCGTTCTACCTGTTGTTATATTTATTTCCCAAGATCTGTCTAGTTGGGCAAGATTCACAATCTACATTGGAATTGTTTACCTGAAATTTTCTTGCTTCCCCGGAGACATTATGTAGACGTTGTTTTCCTTCAGTGAAAACTCTTCTGTAGTGTAGTTATCTCTTTGGATGGACAGGAATCACACGTGTGTTTCTGATCATATGTCTGTCGTGTGCATTCTCAAAGATCCCTGGTAACCTTGAGGAAGAGAAGCAGTTTTAAACTCAGGCCTCTAAACTGAGAGTTCCAATGACACATGGCAGGAAAGGCTCTTCTTGTCATCATGAGTTTTAATAGGGCCTTTCTATACTAGCATTGTTCTGCTGTACTGTGAATTCGTAGTAGGATATACATTGAACAGACTCCCTCTGATGATGCATTGAAAGTATTTTTAAGTCTTGGAGTCCCTAAATTTTATTTCTGCATGTTGTGTGGAGAATATTCACAAAGAGACACAAGTTTAGTCTTGTGCTGTCCACCATTCAGCATTGCATTCATCTTTTTTCCTTTTCCTTTTGCTTGTTATGACTCTTTTCCCAGAAAAGTCATTCTTCTCAAAGTAGTGAACTAAGTAGATAGTAGAGATACCATAAAATATCTTCTTAGAAGAATATCTTTCTTCTTGGGTTGAGAGTTCAGGGTTTGGAGTTGGAAAACCTGGGCTCCAGTCCTGGCTGCTATTGTGCTTTACTCTGTGATCTTGCACAAGACACTGAAAGTCTCTGAGCTTCATTCTCCTCAACTGTAAAATGGGGAGAATAACTCCCCTTTGACCTTGTCAGAGGGAGTTCAGATCATTTATGTGAAGGTCAAAGGTTTAGTTCTCTATTAATCTAAGCCATGGACCCTTATGGTCATATCCTCAACCTCAGAAGACCTCCTGTCCATTAAACCTACCACTGTCTCACTCCCAGGCATCCTATCCTGTGTCTTCATTTGTCTTTTCAACCAAATCAGACTCTGTTATCTATAGCAACAACACTCCTTTGAAAATATCTAATTCCCTTGCCTTTCTCTCTCTCCTATAGGTGTTCATGGAAAAGTCCAGACTCTGGTTAAAAATCTCTTGCATAATTTATGCTTGTATCTGAGTCAAATGTCCCCAGAGAGACATACACACACTTGCTGACTATTTTTACTTTAAATTTCTGGTTACAAATCTCAGATGGGCACTCCATCTGTCCCTACTCTACCTGCTAAAGACCTTTCCTCATGTTTCTTGGAGAGAATAGAAGCACAGGCCTCTTGTCTGCCCACCATCAACGTTATCAACCTCCTCACATCTGTATTTTGTACACAGTACCAGGATCTATGAATATTAATTATTATTCTGATTCCATAATACTTGGTTGGAGATATCTAATGCATTTGGAATATTTTCGGGAAAAAAACCCTTCTCAAATTTGACCTCTATTAAACTGTTGTACAGAAGGGACTATATTAATTATAGTACATATTGTGATATTTAGCATTATTAAAAAGTGTGCTATGAGCGTGCAAGGCACAATAAAGAGCCACTTAAGTCTGTTCAAGGTAATGAGTAATTTGATTATTTTGTCATTGCTTTTTTTTTTTTTTTTTTGAAGATGTTGGGGGTAGGAGTTTATTAATTAATTTATTTATTTTTGCTGTGTTAGGTCTTCATTTCTGTGTGAGGGCTTTCTCTAGTTGTGGCAAGTGGGGGCCACTCTTCATCGCGGTGCGCAGGCCTCTCACTATCGCGGCCTCTCTTGTTGCGGAGCACAAGCTCCAGGCGCGCAGGCTCAGTAGTTGTGGCTCACGGGCCTAGCCGCTCCGCAGCATGTGGGATCCTCCCAGACCAAGGCTTGAATCTGTGTCCCCTGCATTGGCAGGCAGACTCCCAACCACTGAGCCACCAGGGAAGCCCTGTGATTGCTTTTTTAAAACATATTTATTTTGGGGAGGATAAAGAGCATTCCAATTTGAGTATTAGTCACTGGGTTTGAATGCTGAATATAGGTGATACACAATTCCCTATGTTTTATTCTACCTTACGTTTAAGAAAACCACAATGACCTGTGATTGTGATGCTAAAAACTCAGATTCCAAATACATTTTTTAAAGTTTCTTTTTTTCTCAGGCCTTGTCACTGGTGAATTGATAAAAGCCCTATTTGTTCATAGGGGTTAAACCATTCAGCCAAGAAGTTATCCTCAACCACTTGTTAAACTTTCTCTGAGAAAGGGCCCTTCATAAGCTCTTCTCTGGGAAACAGCAAGAAGCCAAATTAGCAACTTGAAAAATAAGACTGTATTTTCACAGTCTGTCATAATCTCTTTGATCTTGTTATGAAAAAGATTAGTTAGATTTAGTTTTCTTCTCTAAGTTTTGGCTCAGTAATGATCCCAATTTCTGTGATGCTACTAGGTGTACTGAAAAGCCAGCCTTCAGCTTCTGTTCCACAGTGCCCTTCCTGTCTACCATCTGTATTCCCAAACCTGTTAGAAGTGAGAGTATAACATCTGAGCACAAAGGCGAGACCATATAGGTAGTGTCTGGGGACTTGAACTTTTTCAAAATGGATGAAATAAGGCATGTCGTTAATGTGGCTGTTAATATACAGCAAAGGAGAATTGGACACAACATTTAATTCTTTCTCTTTAGTTTTTTTCCACAACCTTTCCCTAGATATTTCCTTTAAAACACTGATCCTATGAAACGCTACATTAGAGGGAAAAAAGTTTCCATGGTCAAAAAATGTTGGGAAATATTTATACTCTAATCTTTCTAAGAAATTCAAAATGCAAGGTACTGAAAAACTCTGCTGTGTGACCTTGAGCCAACTACTTAATCTCTCTGGGTCTGTTTGTCTCTAAAATGCAGATAATGATAGCAATAGTGAGGATTAAAAGAATTAATATATGTAAAACACTTAGATTAGTGTTTGGCACATAAAACAGCTATTATTTTCAATCTAGGATTTTCCAAACCTTTGAGCAGAGAACCCATTAACATACCATAAAAGGAACTCTGAAAAATCTGTCCTAGGATATTAAGTGTTCCACTAGCTGGTGAGTAACTTGCAGACAAGAATTCTGCTCTGTTTAGTTTTGTATTCCCTGCTCCTAGCACAGTTCCTGGCACCTGGCAGGCACTTGGTAGATAGTCGGTGCATGAGTGAATGACTGTATGTTCAACATTGTCCTATGTGTCACCTCTTGCCTCCTGGCCATGCTGAGTTTAGATGGTGATGTCATGGACTGAAGGTTTGTGTCCCCCCCGAAATCATATGTCAAACTTCTAACTCTCAATGCAATGGTAGTAGGAGATGGGGCTTTTGAGAGATTGAAACCCAATCTCCCCCTAAAAGCAAGTTCCCCTGCTGATTTTATGATTAACCTCTACATCCAAAACTTTATTCCTTTTTTTCTCCTGCCCCCATTCCCCTCAGGATTGAGGAGTATCAAAGAAAAGAGGCGATTGGAATTGAACAGAACCCTGTGGGGCATTCCTGGGTATAAAGACTCTTCTGTGGCCCTCATCTCTTGTTTGTAGAAAAAAGGCTTTCTTCTCCTTGGCCTTCCCTGAGTTTCAAGTGATTACTAATTAGAGAAGTGATGGAATGCAGAAACAAAGAAAAAGCAGTTAAGCAAGATAGCTTGAATAGTTCAGGGATAAAACAGAGTCTTAGTTCATCCTCAAGGGATCTACATAACAATATGATACACACATTTGAGTTGTTCTACAGAACCTAAGACCCTTCCCCAGGTGGAGGAGGGTGACTACATGCTGACCACAAGCATGTAGACCACAGTCTGGTTGGAACCAGAGGCTGATGATTGAGATTCCCAAAATACCACCTTGTTACCTTACCACCAACCAGTCAGGAGAAAATTACACACCCTGCAAACCTTACCTCAAATGCTGCCTTTAAAAACCCTTCCCTGAAAGCCATCAGAGAGTCTGGGTCTTTTGAGCATGAGCTGCCTGTTCTCCTTGCTTGGTGCCCTGCAGTAAACGTTGTACTCTCCTTCACTACAACCTGGAGACAGTAGATTGGTTTTGCTGTGAGACTGGGGAGCAGACTTAAGTTCGGTGCAGTAACAAGGCGGTTAGGTCATGGAGCCCTCATGAATGGGATTAGTGCCCTTATGAAAGAGACTTCAGAGAGTTCTCTTTCCCCTCTGTCACGTGAGGACACAGCAAGAAGACAGACATCTACAAATCAGGAAGTGGGCTCTCACAAGATATCAACTCTCCAGCATCTTGATCTTGGATGTCCAAGCCTCTGGAACTATAAGAAAATAAATTTCTGTTCTATATAAGCTACCCAACATGGTATTCTTTTATAGCAACCCAAACCTGACTAGGACAATTGGCTTGTTCCTGTGCATGGCTGGATGAACCCCTGTTTTTTTCCCCCTTGGTGTTAAAACTCTTCCAATGGTTAGTGTAATACTTTATAAACTAGTGTTGTCTCATTTCATTCCCTAAATGGAATTCAATTATCAGTTAGGTATTTGAGACTGAATGACAGAGCTGGGATTTGAACCTTCAATAACTCCAAGAACATGACTCATCATTCAGAAGAGAAAACTACTTGAAACTGTGAGGCCAGAAGTGACTTGGAGCTGAGGTTAAATATTAATATTTTAATTATTTTCTTTTAGCTTCTGCAACTCTCCATGGCTTTTGAGATACAGATTTTGTCTCAATACACAGGTATATTAGTGGATTTGATCACTTTGTTGGTTACATAAAACTACTCTTAAAACTAAAGCCTTGGGCTTTTTTCCAGTACATGTATTTTGAATGATTTGAATAAATTTACATTAATAATATATGTAATTTGTTTGTTCACTTTGTTTGATTTGTTGTAAAATATGTAAGTTTTGGGGAATCCCAACAAACAAAGGATTTGGTAAGGAGATCCCAGATAGTGGCTGGGAACTCTTGGATTCTTTGGCTTTCTGTTTGCTAACTTGAAGAGAAATAAGAATTTTCTAGGACCCAGAACTATGCTTCAGGTTATAACACTTTGTTTTGTGTATCTGATGAAATAGATCCAGAATTTGATAATATCTCCTATCAATGTTTTCCTCATCTCAAACATGATGCTATTATTAGTGGTTCCCTCAGTGTGAGGGAGAGAAATTTAGTTATAATTTCCTTTATATATGAAGATTTTTTAGTCTCATTTTAGTTAGATTTCCTTTTTACTGAATTAGTCTTAGAAGCATGTTATTTTATTCCTTAGTAATCTAAGAATGACCCTCCCTTTCTTTCCTCCCTTTTGAAGGTTTTAGAATCATCAAGAACATTTCCTTTCTTCTTTACCTCAACCACCTATGATAATAAGCACTTTCATCATTGGTCATTTACAGAGACCTTTTTGAACGTACTCTTTGAGTCATATATAGAAGAAATTCTAGGGGATATTTGCATTCCACTTTAGGCTAAAAATCTAGGAGCAAATAGAGCTTGAAATATGTTCTGTGGCACTGTTCTGAGGCTGTGCAATATGCCTCTTAAATTACAGTTTCAGTTTTGCAAGGGCACTGCAGAAAATCAGAGGAATAAATGGGGCCATCCAGCTGGTTCCTTTGTAACCCCTGAAAGAGTGATGAATTCCTTTTTGAGTTTCACCTAGAGCTCTGAATTTGATTGATGACATCCAAAATGCAGGAGCAGTACTGGTAGTAAATAAGTGAGATCAAATGAAATAATGAATATGAAAATGTTTGTAAATGAGGAGTACTGTGCATACATAAGGTAATATTATGAGACAATTACTGCTGGAGAAAACACTGAAAGAGGTTGAGAGTATGGCCTGTGTATTCTTTCAGTTGCTATCAACACAACTGAGCCTTGTAGCTATAGTTTTGGAAGTGAATATCTGAGAAGGGCTAGGTTGGACTCAGTCAAGACAGAATATTTGCTTAATTCCACTCTACATGAATTTTGCCACAGAGGTTTGTAGTTTGCTCTTCATCTTGATTTTGGAGTGTTCATAGAACATGAGGGGCCTTTTTTGTTTGTATGTCTTTGATTCTCTAAAACTGAATACAGTGAGATTAATGTTGTATTTAATGCATATGGCAAATTTCACTTTATCCAAGCTCTTCTCCATTATATTATCTGCTGTGAGATTCTCAAATTTTCCAACACCAAGTGGGTGTCCTACACGTTAATTCAATTCTAACACTATCTACATGGAGTTAGCATCAGACCCCACAGATTGAAGGGCTCAGTCCCATAAGACTGCCCTCACCTTGATTCCAATCACAAATCCCGACCACCTGTATTTATGACTAACTGACTATGAATTAGGAGTTCTCAGCACCCCACCCCAGGTTTGATAGTTTGCTAAAGTGGCATGAATAACTCAGGAAAATGCTTTACTGACATTTACTGGTTTATTATAAAGGATACAACTCAGAAACAGCCAAATGGAAGAAATGCATAGGGCAGGGTATGGGGGGTGGGTATGGCATGGAATTTCTCTGCTCTTTCCAGGTGTACCACCCTCCCAGCATTTTGATGTGTTCATAAACTGAAGGTCCTCTGAATCTTACCATTCAAGAGTTTGTATAACTCAGTCTCCAGCCCTCCTCCCATCCTCAGAGGTTAGTGGGTGAGGCTGAAACTTTCAACCTTCTAATAATTTGCTCTTTCTGGTTTCCAGCCCCATCCTGAGGTTATTGAGGGGTCCTGAATTAAGTTATCGTATTAGAATAAACTCAGGTATAATCAAAAGGGGCCTTGTTATGAATAACAAAAAACATTCCTGTCACTCAGGAAATTCCAAAGCTTTTAGGAGCTGTGTCAGGAACTGGGAACAAAGACCAAAATATTTCTTATACCACACCTGCTCTTTTTTTTAATAGACTTTAATTATTTTTAGAGCAATCTTGTGTTCACAGCAAAACTGAACAGAAAGGACAGCATTCTCATTTACTCCTTGCCCCCCACCCACTCACAGCCTGCTCCACTGTCAACATCCCCCTCCATCCCTAGAGTGGTACCTTTGTTGCTATTGATGAACGTACATTGACACATCATTATCACCCAAAGTCCATACTTTATATTAGGGTTCACTCTTGGTTTTGTACATCCTATGAATTTTGACAAGTGTATTACAACACTGAAGGGATTTAGAGTATGCCACCACAAAATATGCTACTCTGGCATAGGGATCATTTTAAGCTGAAGGCAATTGAGGAAAAGCAGACCCAGGATCAACTCTCTGCCCTCCTCCTCTCTACCAGGAAGGTCAGGAGATTCTTAATCACCAGAAACAACTCTAGACTCTTCTCAGCCCAGAGACAGCACCAGAGGAATCTATATAATGCATCCTACTAACTAGCCTGTATCTTCCATTAGTTTCTCCATATATTTATGTTCCCATGGTTTGCTGTCCTGATAAACCTAAAAACCTCTTTCTTTGTTTTGTCACTTCTCTACAAATATATTATTCTTTGTTCAGAAGCTATGTGAGACCCAAGTTCTGACCGTCCCTTTGAGTTACGTATGGCCGAATTCTCCTGTGTGTATGCATGATGCATGCATTAATAAATTTTTGTTTGTTTTTTTCCTGTTAAATTTTCTTTTGTCAGTCTAATTTTCAGGGTCCCAGTCAGAGACCCAGAGAGGAGTAAAAAGAAAAAAAAGAATCTTTCTTTCCTCACTACAACATATATTCTTTATTGTAGTATCATACAGGATAGCTTTACCCACTGCCTTAAAATCCTTTGTGATCTGCCTATTCATCATTTACCTGCTTTTAAAAAATATATATTGGGGCTTCCCTGGTGGCACAGTGGTTGAGAGTCTGCCTGCCGATGCAGGGGACACGGGTTCGTGCCCTGGTCTGGGAAGATTGCACATGCCACGGAGCAACTGGGCCCGTGAGCCAAAATTACTGAGCCTGCGCGTCTGGAGCCTGTGCTCCGCAACAGGAGAGGCCGCGATAGTGAGAGGCCCACGCACCGCGATGAAGAGTGGCCCCCGCTTGCCACAACTAGAGAATGCCCTCCCACAGAAACGAAGACCCAACACAGCCAAAAATAAATAAATAAATAAAGCAAACTGTCAACAAGTAAAAATAAACACTATTATTAAAATATATATATATATATATATATATATATATATATATATATATATATATATATATATTAGGCGACATGATGGCCAAGCTAAGCAGAACCCATTTGGACCTCTCATGTAGCATACATGGAGGAAAAACAGTTTTTGGGAGTGCCCAATAAACATTTGTCTAGTCCCCAGGGATGACATACCCTCACCGCAAAAAACCTTGGTGATGATCTAAAAGATTCTAGCGTTATAAGTTGAGTCTTCCTAAGTATATGAAACACCCGAGATGACTTGAAATAACATTAAGCCCAAAGCTTATTATACGAGGTGTAATAGTTATTGAAAAGCTAAGAAGGAAGTTCAGCCAAAACAGAACTTGTTTTGAAGAAAGAGTCTCCAAATCACAGGCCAAACGCTGGCACTCCAAACAGCAGACATGAGAGCTGCTGGCAGACAAACAGACCCTGGGCTGTGGCTCACTTCTGTTCCACATTTCATGGTCCCAGGATATTTCGAAGATGTGTCACTTCTCTGCTGCATTAATTGTAGCACAACTCATTCTTAATAATAGAAAACAGCGCATCAAGTTAGAAAGTTAATCAAATCCTTGGCATTACCAATTAGGATTATAAGGTGTTTTATTTCATTCTTTAACACCATTTCAAAAAGCCACAAAATGTTTTACTTTGCTCTCAGAGAAAAAATATAGAAATCTAGAGCACTAATATCATATCAAATCAGAAATCCTCCTTGAAACTGTCTGGCTGTAAGAATCAGCCCCCTTGGGCCAATATTTAATGATTCGGTCTTTTGGCAGCAGCCAAAGTCATGCTGAAGAACATAACTCAAAGGCTCCAGTCTAGAGATCTTAAAAGTTCATAAAACAAAAGGATAACATACAAGACCTTTGTGGAAAGTGCTCAGATGGCTTGGAAATACCAAATCGATTCTTATTTTAACTAGTAAAATAAAAGGAAGACTCCATATTTAAAGAAGCTCAGTTTGTTGATGTTTGTTTTATTATAAGAGCCCTATCGGGAAAAATAGAGATATATGAATAAGAACATATATAATTCTTGGGTGTGCATGTCATACACACACACACACACACACACACACATACATACATGGCACACATTGTTGAGATGCTTTCAAATGAGGTTACCACTGGTGAGAACAGCTCCTTCTCAGAGTTGAGGGCTTTTCCTCCCCCCAATCCTGCAGCACCTGCTGGGGTCTGACTGCACTGGGAGGGGCTTCAGGCACCAGGTTGCTTGGTCCTGAGTTCACTCATCCCATCAGGGAGTGATTATATAGAACAAAAGCACTGAGCACCATATTCTCTAAGAGGATTTAGAGAGAAATCTCTGAAGGAAGTCTGTACTTCTAGAAAGAAATATGACTTCAAAGCTGCCTTGCAAGTAGAAAGCCCCTAATTCATTCATAAAAAGAGGATGGAGGAGGGGACCTTTATAAGGGAGCGATGTTTTAAATTGTGATTGTGCTTAACACCTTGCATACAGCCTATCATTTGTCACATATACACCTATTTATTTCAATGCTTTGTGGCTCAATCTGGAATTACGTTATTCATTTCATTGATGTACGTCTCAATATGGAATTCTCCATTTCCCATTGAAAACCAGAAATGTCACTTCTACACTATAATTGAGATAATGGAGCCCCACTTTGTATCTCTTTGAATAATATGCTACAACTGTAGCATAGCCCACATATTATAGGATGTGACACAAACAGTAAAACTTGAGCTGCTGGGTTATGGACAGAATGGCATCCCCTTCTCCCCCAATTCATATGTTAAAGCCTGAATCCCAATGTGACTGAATTTGGAGACAGGGTATTTAAGAAGATAATTAAGGTTAAATGAGGACCTAAGTGTGGGCCCTAATCCAATAGGAATGGTGTCCTTATAAGAAAAAGAAGAGATACCAGGAGTGTGCATGCACAGAGAAAAGGCCATATGAGGACGTGGTGAGAGAAGGTGGCTATCAGAAAGCTGGGAAGAAAGCTCTTACCAGACACTGACTTTGCCAGCCCTTTGATCTTGGACTGACTATCAGCCTCCAGATCTATAAGAAACAAATTTCTGCAATAAATTTAAGTCACTCAGTCTGTACTATTTTATTATGGCATTTCTAGCAAACTAACACATCCTGTAACTCAGGAGAATACTTATAGGAAGTTTCATGTGCTTTATGTTTTTGAGCAGTGGAAGATCCATTTTTGGCCCAAATCCTAACTAGGATAACATTGTTTCTAGCAAATGGGGCAGAATTCAATTTCTTTATCTTTTCCTCAAATGCAGATGCAAAGGCAGCAGAACATGACAGTACGAGAAAAGAAATTCCAACTGGATCAGGACACATATAATTCTGTTGGTCACATCTATCTCAGGGTTTCCAACTTTCCAGCATATACTCATGAGGAACTAATAGAAAGTTTACTGCTTTTAAAAGAAATCACTTGTTGTTTGTGATGGATAATTATGCTTAAGTTAGGAAAAATAACTTTTTGTGTAGGAAAAATAAACCTAATTTTCATTCTATAATATGGGTTTGGTTCTTCTAAAAACATGACAATTTTATTACATTTATAAAATTTTTAGTTAAAAAGTTGTATGATATTCTTATGGGTAGATAACTGGGTTAGGTGGACATTATTTAAAATTTAATTATGCTATCTAAATTCACGGTAGAATAAACACACAAAAAATGTTTAAAATAAAAGATTTTCAATCTCTTCAGATGTCAACAGCAAATTTAATCTACCAGGATATGTAATATTTTACCTACCAAACTGACAAAGAGAAAAAAATACCTCACTTTTGTTCTGGATATGATAAAAACAAATACTGACAAACACATTTTATGGGAGTATAATTTGAGGAATAATCTATCAATAGGTACTTAGAGTATTAGGAAATATTCAGTCCTTGGTAGTTTCGCTTAGGAAAATTCACATTACAGAAGTTAATGATCTAAACACTGCCTGTTCAGGGACTTCCCTGGCAGTCCAGTGGTTAAGACTCAGTGCTTCTAATGCAGGGGACGCAGGTTCGATCCTTGGTCAGAGAACTAAGATCCCACATGCCATGCGGCGTGGCCAAAATATTTGAAAATAAATAAATAAACACTGCCTGTTCGGTGTTCCCAAGCCCCAGAGTTCTCCTGGTTACATTTTCCTTTAATATTTGAATGCCATTCCCGTGCCATATTTCTATAGTGCCACTCCTTTCCTGAAATTCATGAGGGTTCTCTGAGGGCTGTTTCTTCCATTCACCCTTTACTCCAGTTCCTGTCTCAATGGCATTTTCGGATTCAGCCCTGCCACTGTCCTCCTTTCACTTGTTTCTCCATATTTCCTTATTGTGTAGGCCCCGTAGTCCTTGCTTTCCCTAACTGCAAAAGGCCACAACTCACAGTGTAGCAGATTTTTACTGAAGGCTGCTGGTGATGAAGGAGAATCACACACAGCATGATATGGACAACAATGTAAAATATAAGCCAAGACTTTTCCTCATCCATTGGCTGCCTCTGTCATGAGGAAACTGTCATTGGCCGTGCTTCTTTCCCACCTAATCCCTCTGGGTCCTGGTGTCCTACTGCTTTTTCAGGCCTTTCTCTCTTCATCTTGGAAGGCTGATTCCTCTCTAGCTGGAAGCCACTAACTCTCCCCCTGAATCAACTTTCTCTAAGCAGAGTAAAGATCCACCCTCAATCAATACTAGATATCTAGCTGAAATTTGCATTTTGAAAAGTTATTGAAGTATTTTCTAAAGCATATGTCCTACCTTCCTGAATGCTCACTTTTAGCAGCAAAAAAAAAAAAAAAAAAAAAAATTCACAAACATACATATGTGTAACTGCATCTTCATGGAGAAGGGTAAAAATCAGAGAGGAGCAAGGGACTAGGAAGTCAAAACAACAACCACAAACTGGATTTAAAAACTGAAAGGAGAGGAGCTTCAAGATGGCAGAAGAGTAAGATGTGGAGATCACCTTCCTCCCCACAAATGCATCAGAAATACATCTACACGTGGAACAACTCCTACAGAACACCTACTGAGCGCTGGCAGAAGACCTCAGACCTCCCAAAAGGCAAGAAACTCCCCACATACCTGGATAGGGCAAAAGAAAAAACAGAGACAAAGAATAGGGATGGGACCTGCACCAGTGGGAGGGAGCCGTGAAGGAGGAAAGGTTTCCACACACTAGAAGCCCCTTCGCGGGCAGAGACTGCGGGTGGCGGAGGGAAAGCTTCGGAGCCACGGAGGAGAGCACAGCAACAGGGGTGCGGAGGGCAAAGCGGAGAGATTCCCACACAGAGGATCGGTGCCAACCGGCACTCACCAGCCCGAGAGGCTTGTCTGCTCACCCGCCGGGGCAGGCGGGGCTGGGAGCTGAGGCTCGGGTTTCGGTCGGATCGCAGGGAGAGGACTGGGGTTGGTGGCGGGAAGAGAGCCTGAAGGGGTTAGTGCACCACGGCTGGCCGGGAGGGAGTCCGGGAAAAAGGCTGGAGCTGCCGAAGAGACAAGAGACTTTTTCTTTCCTCTTTGTTTCCTGGTGCGCGAGGACAGGGGATTAAGAGCACCGCTTAAAGGAGCTCCAGAGACGGGCGCGAGCAGTGGCTATCAGCGTGGACCCCAGAGACGGGCATGAGACACTAAGGCTGCTGCTGCCACCACCAAGAAGCCTGTGTGCGAGCACAGGTCACTCTCCACACCTCCCTTCCGGGAAGCCTGTGCAGCCCGCCACTGCCAGGGTCCCGAGATCCAGGGACAACTTCCCCGGGAGAGCACACGGCGCGCCTCGGCCTGGTGCAACGTCACGCTGGCCTCTGCCGCCGCAGGCTCGCCTCGCATCCGTACCCCTCCCTCCCCCCTGGCCTCAGTGAGCCAGAGCCCCTGAACCGCTGCTCCTTTAACCCCGACCTGTCTGAGCGAAGAACAGAGGCCCTCAGGCGACCTACACGCAGAGGCGGGGCCAAATCCAAATCTGAACCCTGGGAGCAGTGCGAACAAAGAAGAGAAAGGGAAATCTCTCTGTGCAGCCTCAGGAGCGGCGGATTAAATCTCCACAATCAACTTGATGTACCCTGCATCTGTGGAATACATGAATAGACAATGAATCATCCCAAATTGAGGAGGTGGACTTTGGGAAAAACAATATATATATGTATTGCCCTTTTTCTCTTTTTGTGAGTGTGTATGTGTATGCCTCTGTGCGTGATTTTGTCTGTATAGCTTTGCTTTTACCATTTGTCCTAGGGTTCTGTCTGTCCGTTTTTTTTTTTTAATTACTTAAAAATTTTTTTTTCTTAATAATTATTTTTTATTTTAATAACTTTATTTTATTTTATTTTATATTATCTTCTTTTTTCTTTCTTTTTTTTCTCCCTTTTATTCTGAGCCATGTGGAGGACAGGATCTGGGTGCTCCATCCAGGCATCAGGGCTGTGCCGCTGAGGTGGGAGAGCCAAGTTCAGGACACTGGTCCACAAGAGGCCTCCCAGCCCCATGTAATATCAAACAACGAAAATCTCTCAGAGATCTCCATCTCAACACCAACACCCAGCTTCACTCAATGACCATCAAGCTACCATGCAGGACACCCTATGCCAAACAACTAGCAAGACAGGAACACAACCCCATCCATTAACACAGAGGCTGCCTAAAATAATAATAAGGCCACAGACACCCCAAAACACACCACCAGACATGGACCTGCCCACCAGAAAGACAAGATCCAGCCTCATCCACCAGAACACAGGCACTAGTACCCTCCACCAGGAAGCCTACACAACCCACTGAACCAACCTTAGCCACTGGGGACAGACACCAAAAACAGCAGGAACTACGAAACTGTAGCCTGCGAAAAAGACCCCAAACACAGTAAGTTAAGCAAAATGAGAAGACAGACAAACACACAGCAGGTGAAGGAGCAAGGCAAAAACCCACCAGACCTAACAAATGAAGAGGAAATAGGTAGTCTACCTGAAAAAGAATTCAGAATAATGATAGTAAAGATGATCCAAAATCTTGGAAATAGAATGGAGAAAATACAAGAAGCGTTTAACAAGGACCTATAAGAACTAAAGAGCAAACCATCAGAGATGAACAACACAATAAATGAAATTAAAAACTCTCTAGAAGGGATCAATAGCAGAATAACTGAGGCAGAAGAACGGATAAGTGACCTGGAAGATAAAATAGTGGAAATAACTACTGCAGAGCAGAATAAAGAAAAAAGAATGAAAAGAACTGAGGACAGTCTCAGAGACCTCTGGGACAACATTAAACGCACCAACATTCGAATTATATGGGTCCCAGAAGAAGAAGAGAAAAAGAAAGGGACTGAGAAAATATTTGAAGAGATTATAATGGAAAATTTCCCTAATATGGGAAAGGAAATAGTTAATCAAGTCCGGGAAGCACAGAGAGTCCCATACAGAATAAATCCAAGGAGAACTACGTCAAGACACATATTAATCAAACTGTCAAAAATTAAACACAAAGTACAAATATTAAAAGTAGCAAGTGTAAAACAACATGTAACACATAAGGGAATCCCCATGAGGTTAACAGCTGATCTTTCAGCAGAACCTCTCCAAGCCAGAAGGGAGTGGCAGGACATATTTAAAGTGATGAAAGAGAAAAACCTACAACCAAGATTACTCTACCGAGCAAGAATCTCATTCAGATTTGACGGAGAAATTAAAAGATTTAGAGACAAGCAAAAGCTAAGAGAATACAGCACCACCAAACCAGCTTTCCAACAAATGCTAAAGGAACTTCTCTAGGCAGGAAACACAAGAGAAGGAAAAGACCTACAATAATGAACCCAAAACAATTAAGAAAATGGTAACAGGAACATACATATTGATAATTACCTTAAATGTAAATGGATTAAATGCTCCAACCAAAAGAAATAGACTGGCTGAATGGATACAAAAACAAGACCCAAATGTATGCTGTCTAAAAGAGACCCACTTCACACCTAGGGACATATACAGACTGAAAGTGAGGGGATGGAAAAAGATATTCCATGCAAATGGAAATCAAAAGAGCGCTGGAGTAGCAATTCTCATATCAGACAAAATAGACTTTAAAACAAAGACTATTACAAGAGACAAAGAAGGACACTATATAATGATCAAGAGATCAATCCAAGAAGAAGATATAACAATTGTAAATATTTATGCACCCAACATAGGAGCACCTCAATACATAAGGCAAATACTAACAGCCATAAAAGGGGAAATCGGAGCTTCCCTGGTGGCGCAATTGTTGAGAGTCCACCTGCCGATGCAGGGGACATGGGTTTGTGCCCCAGTCTGGGAAGATCCCACATGCCGTGGAGCAGCTAGGCCCATGAGCCATGGCCACTGAGCCTGCGCGTCTGGAGCCTGTGCTACACGGGCATGAAACCGTGTCCCCTGCATCAGCAGGCAGATTCTCAACCACTGTGCTACCAGGGAAGCCAAGCCTTGGTAAATTTAAGAAAAGTGAATTCATACCAAGTATCTTTTCTGACCACAACGTTATGAGATTAGATATCAATTACAGGAAAAAATCTGCAAGAAATACAAACACATGGAGGCTAAACAACACACTACTTAATAACCAAGAGATCACTGAAGAAATCAAAGAGGAAATCAAAAAATACCTAGACACAAATGACAATGAAAACACAACGATCCAAAACCTATTGGTTGCAGCAAAAGCGGTTCTAAGAGGGAAGTTTGTAGCTACAGAAGCCTACATTAAAAAACAAGAAACATCTCAAATAAAGAACCTAACCTTACACCTAAAGCAATTAGAGAAAGAACAAAAGAACCCCAAAGTTAGCAGAAGGAAAGAAATCCTAAAGATCAGATCAGAAATAAATGAAAAGGAAATGAAGGAAACAATAACAAAGATCAAAAAAACTAAAAGCTGGTTGTTTGAGCAGATAAACAAAATTGATAAACCATTAGCCAGACTCATCAAGAAAAAAAGGGAGAACCCTCAAATCAATAGAATTAGAAATGAAAGGGGAGAAGTAACAACTGACACTGCAGAAATGCAAAGGATGATGAGAGATTACTACAAGCAACTATATGCCAATAAAATGGACAACCTGGAAGAAATGGACAAATTCTTAGAAATGCACAACCTTCCGAGACTGAACCAGGAAAAAATAGAAAATAGGAACAGACCAATCACAAGCACTGAAATTGAAACGGTGATTAAAAATCTTCCAACAAACAAAAGCCCAGGACCAGGTGGCTTCACAGGCAAATTCTATCAAGCATTTAGAGAAGAGCTAACACCTATCCTTCTCAAATTTTTGCAAAATATAGCAGAGGGAGGAACAGTCCCAAACTCATTCTACGAGGCCCCCATCACTCTGATACCAAAACCAGACAAAGATGTCACAAAGAAAGAAAACTACAGGCCAATATCACGGAAGAACACAGATGCAAAAATCCTCAACAAAATACTAGCAAACAGAATCCAACAACACATTACAAGGATCATACATTATGATCAAGTGGGGTTTATCCCAGGAATGCAAGGACTCTTCAATATACACAAATCAATCAACGTGATACACCATATTAAAAAATTAAAGGATAAAATCCATATGATCATCTCAATAGATGCAGAAAAAGCTTTCAAGAAAATTCAACACCCATTTATGGTAAACACCCTCCAAAAAGTAGGCATAGAGGGAAATTTCTTCAACATAATAAAGGCCATATATGACAAACCCACAGTAAACATCATCCTCAATGGTGAAAAACTGAAACCATTTCTGCTAAGATCAAGAACAACACAAGGTTGCCGACTCTCACCACTATTATTCAGCATAGTTTTGGAAGTTTTAGGCACAGCAATCAGAGAAGAAAAAGAAAAAAAAGGAATCCAAATTGGAAATGAAAAAGTAAACCTGTCACTGTTTGCAGATGACAGGATACTATATGTAGGGAATCCTAAAGATGCTACCAGAAAACTACTAGAGCTAATCAATGAATTTGGTAAAGTTTCAGGACACAAAATTAATGCACAGAAATCACTTGCATTCCTATACACTAATAATGAAAAATCTGAAAGTGAAATTAAGAAAACACTCCCATTTACCATTGCAACAAAAAGAATAAAATATCTAGGAATAAACCTACCTAAGGAGAAAAAAGACCTGTATGCAGAAAATTATAAGACAGTGATGAAAGAAATTAAAGATGGTATAAATAGATGGAGAGATATACCATGCTTCTGGATTGGAAGAATCAATATTGTGAAAATGACTGTACTACCCAAAGCAATCTACAGATTCAATGCAATCCCTATCAAACTCCCACTGGCATTTTTCACAGAACTAGAACAAAAAATTTCACAATTTGTATGGAAGCACAAAAGACCCCTAACAGCCAAAGCAATCTTGAGAATGAAAAACGGAGCTAGAGGAATCAGGCTTCCTGACTTCAGACTATGCTACAAAGCTACAGTAAGCAAGACAGTATGGTACTGTCACAAAAACAGAAATATAGATCAATGGAACAGGATAGAAATCCCAGAGATAAACCCACACACATATGGTCACCTTATCTTTGATAAAGGAGGCAATAATATTCAGTGGAGAAAAGACAGCCTCTTCAATAAGTGGTGCTGGGAAAACCTGATAGCTACATGGAAAAGAATGAAATTAGAACACTCTCTAACACCATACACAAAAATAAACTCAAAATGGATTAAAGACCTAAATGTAAGCCCAGACACCATCAAGCTCTTAGAGGAAAACATAGGCAGAACACTCTATGACATAAATCACAGCAAGATCCTTTTGGACCCACCTCCTAGAGAAATGGAAATAAAAACAAAAATAAACCAATGGGACCTAATGAAACTTCAAAGCTTTTGCACAGCAAAGGAAACCATAAACAAGACCAAAAGACAACCCTCAGAGTGGGAGAAAATATTTGCAAATGAAGCAACTGACAAAGGATTAATCTCCAAAAAATACAAGGAACTCATGCAGCTCAATATCAAAAAAAAAACAAAAAACCCAATCCAAAAATGGGCAGAAGGCCTAAATAGACATTTCTCCAAAGAAGATATACAGATTGCCAACAAACACATGAAAGAATGCTCAACATCACTAATCATTAGAGAAATACAAATCAAAGCTACAATGAGATATCATCTCACACCAGTCAGAATGGCCATCATCAAAAAATCTGCACACCATAAATGCTGGAGAGGGTGTGGAGAAAAAGGAACACTATTGCACTGTTGTTGGGAATGTAAATTGATACAGCCACTATGGAGAACGGTATGGAGGTTCCTTAAAAAACTAAAAATAGAACTATCATACGACCCAGCAATCCCACTACTGGGCATATACCCTGAGAAAACCAGGATTCAAAAAGAGTCATGTACCTCAATGTTCATTGCAGCTCTATTTACAATAGCCAGGACATGGAAGCAACCTAAGTGTCCATCAACAGATGAATGGATAAAGAAGATGTGGCACATATATACAATGGAATATTACTCAGCCATAAAAAGAAATGAAATTGAGTTATTTGTAGTGAGGTAGATAGACCTAGAGACTGTCATACAGAGTGAAGTAAGTCAGATAGAGAAAAACAAATACCATATGCTAACATATATATATATATATATATATATATATATATATATATATATATATATATATATATATATATATATATATATATATGGAACCTAAAAGAAAAAAAAGAAAGAAAATGGTCAGAAGGATCTAGGGGCAAGACGGGATAAAGATGCAGAGCTACTAGAGAATGGACTTGAGGATATGGGTAGGGGGAAGGGTAAGCTGGAACAAAGTGAGAGAGTGGCATGGACATATATACACTACCAAATGTAAAATAGATAGCTAGTGGCAAGCAGCCACATAGCACAGGGAGGTCAGCTCGGTGCTTTGTGACCACCTAGAGGGGTGGGATAGGGAGGGTGGGAGGGAGGGAGTTACAAGAGGGAAGAGATATGAGGACATATGTATATGTATAACCGATCCTCTTTGTTATAAAGCAGAAACTGACACACCATTGTAAAGCAATTATACTCTAATAAAGTTGTGAAAAAAACCCGAAAAACTTAAAAGCTTCCATAACAAAACCAGAAATCTTGATGTCTAATTTACTCATTTTTGTAAAATTAAATGTGTCTGTGTATCAAGCTGCCTATGAGTGCAAACTGTTCTTGGTGGTTATCTCAGGCAGAAGAGATGCTGTGATTTTTAAAAAATTAATATCTTCTAATTTTATGTATTGTGCTAATTATTTACAGGGTACAATATTACTTATATAATCAGAAAAACATCTAGCCATGTTATTTTTTACTGTGGAAAATAATTTGCAGTTTTTTATGAATAGCATCATATTTAGGCAGGGCTATCACTTCCGTCCTGATGGATGTGATGAGTTAGGCTGACAGAGTAGCATTAATATGTATTTTCTCTGTCTCCAGAGCAAGACTTGTATGGGCTTGTATGTGGTCTCTTTGTGTTTTTCTTCCAGTTGGTATGTGCTGTATGATAGGATATGAACATAAATATGTGTACATTTGGATGTATATCACTGTGTTACTATGTGCAAGAGGGAAGCAGCAGCTCACAGAATTTAACCATAGAAAAGCTACTTTCATTCTGGTACTCGTTAGAATTGCATGTTACCCCACAGTAGATGCACTCCTGGAAACAGCTATATATATATACATGCTCTACATTTTGCAGATGTGTGCAAAACACCTGCACCTCTGTGTACATTTTCCGGAAGGGAATCTAAACAGTTTGGAAGTAGCAAACAGGGTGTGACTAGGATGAGACTGGGCATGGAGGTCACTATAGGCCAAGCCTTGTGAGTGAGGTGGGTAAGGAATTGACAAAATAGGAGCCAAGGTGCCGGGGTGCAGCCCTTCTGCAGGTGGCAATGACAACAGCAAAAAGTCATACACGTCAGGTATTGTGGTCAACATCGGTCTCAGCTCAGCTGATACCACAGGTAAATAGCAATCCTTGTGTATAAGTCACATTGTACATTGTCTCGTTGGAGCAGGTTCTGCAGAGTAATTTAGTGTTCTGATTTTAGGGCTGTTCTTTGCATCATAGGGAAAATCGGTAAATGGTACAGGTCAGAAGAGTGGTTCATCTTTGTCTGCTGACTGATGTTTTTTAAAAGTCTCTTTTACCCTTAGGGAGGTACACTTCAAATTTGCAATAGAAAAACAGATCAGGTACTACAGTCAACCTCAGGAGGAACTATAAAAAAGAGCATTTCAAAGTTACTTAACAATGATTAATCATGTTACATTGAGAAATAAAGAATATTCAAGAAGAGTAAATCTTATAAAAGGGAATCTTACCTTTTTCTAACCAGAATCAGTTTGAAGGAGGAATAAAAAACAAATGTGAAATAAATATGTAAAACATCATTTAAACGGGAAGTATTTTTGATGTTAAATTTTGAATATACTTCAGATATTGCGGTATTGGCTGGTATATTGATGTTCTATTGCTGCAGACAAAATGGCTTACAGCAACATACATTTGTTGTCCTACATCTTTGGAAGTCAGAAGTCTGGCAGGGATCTCACTGGGCTAAAATCAAGGTGTTGGCAGGGCTGCCTTTCTTTCAGAAGCTCTAGAGGAAAATCATTTTCCTTTCTTTTCCAGCTTCTAGAAACTGCCCACATTCCTTGGCACAAGGACCCTCCTCCATCTTCAAAGCCAACGATGTTGCATCTCTTTGATCCTTCTTCTGTAGTGATCACCCTCTGATCCCAGCCAGGTAAGATTCTCTGCTTTTAAGGACTCATGGGATTATAGATAATCCAGGATAATCTCCCCATCTCAAAGTCATTAACTTAATCTCAGCTGCAAAATCCCTTTTGCCATGTAAGGTAACCTATTTGCAGGTTCCAGGGATTAGGACACGGACACCTTTGGGGGGCTATAATTCTACCTACCACACTGACTATGAAGTGTGGTATTATAATACAAAATAATAACACTGAAAATGTTTGCACAGGGATTTTTGACTCTGATGACATTTCATTCCTGTTAGCAATGCCTCTTTGAAAAGAGGTATTTTGGCACCTTATGATGCCAAAGCAACAGAAATCAACCTTGAACAGCAACAGCCTTGCAACATAACAGCATGCAGAGTCACATTGCTGCATGAAATACCTGATGGTGAACCATTGTGTTTCATGTAGATGGCACTTGTAAATGTGGTTATTTAAGCATAAAGCAATAATTTGCCCAAGAGTTAAAGCAGTTAGCAAACATTAATTTGTGGGAATCAAGTAACGGGAAATAATTTGTGATGAGGGAAATGACTCTGAAATCTGGAAATCTAAGTATGTAAGATTCTTCACTTTCTTTTCCATTTGTAGAGTGGCTTTTTATTACTAACTCGTCTGTAAGGCTAATAAATTGTCTCCTTAAACACTGTGTACTTAGTTTTATGGTTTAAAAAATTAGTATGATTAAAGCATCTTAAGTAAAAGAGGCTTTTTGAATTCTACTGCATTTGGCTAGTGAAAGTAAATTGCATAATCATTACTTTTTTTGGCTTGAAATGCTGGTTCTGATATTCAAGTTCACTCTTTCAGAATATTAAATAAAAAAGAGAGCCAGTAATCAAGAGTATGTGATATCACTAAAGAAGAGATTCCTAAAGAATGAGGACGTTATGATATTCACATATGAAAAATTTCTGTTATTAATGTTTTCATTTGGGATTTAAACAATAGTTAATTTCCAATTAATTTCTAATTAAGTGCAGTGGATTCTTCAGCTGTTTTCCTGGCATATGTTTCACCCTTTCTCCTTCCCAATATGACGCCAGCTGTTCAGATTGTATGGGCATGCTGCCTCTCCTCCAACACTTGACTCAAGGGATCTAAGCGAATCAATATGATTTCCCTCCACTGGCCACAGGGATTGGCATGGTATGGCCATATACACCAGCGTTTGTATGGTGTTTCCTGCTGGAGACTTTAGATTATGGTTTGGGAACTCTTTCTTTTGGATGGCATTGGGAGTGGATGCCAGTCTTGCAAATATAAGAAAAGAATACCTAAGTGTAAGGCTAGCTGTTTGTGAGGAGTAATAATGTTAATTAAAAAAATTGTTTTTTGATGATCAGTTTGCTGAGGACACCAAATATCAGATCAGCATGGTGTACGAAAGTTAAAGAGATTTTTTTTTTTATATTCATAGGTTGTAGAAGAGGGGTGCACAGCAAACCCAGAGGGCCAAACAGAGGATCCCCAAAACCTTGAAGTGGGGTTTCTCAATCTGAATGCAGGTAGATAAAGGGGAGAGCCAAGTAACTAGTGAACAGCAGCCTTTATGGGGAGGGTGTCAAGGGCAGGATGGCTTTTGGCATGTGAGAAGCCCACTTGTTGGTTAATTTGAATGTACCTGGGTCGACAGGAAGGGGAGATCATGGGAGGATATAAAGATGTCTTCATGAGGTGTATTGCTTCGTTGCACATGTTTAAGTTGGGTGGGTGTGGGGTAGATTCAGGGAAACTAGGTAAAGAGTCAAAGAGAAGTGGGCAGGGGAGGGACACCAAGGCAACACACATTTTAGCCCTATCTGACCTGAGCTAAACAAAAGGAGAAAAGTGTCGCTAAAAGAATTGCAGAGACTAAGGGGTGAAATCCTGGTAAACAGAGCCTGAGCCTTAATTACTTCTGAAATTTTCAAATTATAGGAGCTCCGTATCCCTCATGCTTTGTAGGACATTGTATGTTGTGTATTCTGTTACTTTCAACCCAAAGCATCTTAAATGATGCTTCAAACAATATGTAGATACATTCTCCTTTCAACAAATACAGGTGCATCTAAATTCACTGCCACTCCTAATCCCAGAATGTATACAAATAAGACTGCCAATGGTTTTAATATCGCCTCAATTGTCACTAAGATCTAAAAACAGCATTGAGAGATATACTGAATTTATATAGAATTTTTTCCTAATTTAGGTAGGTCCGCAGAACCAGATCAATTATAATCCTTGGTTGATAACTAATGATGCATCATTGCATCATTGTATAGCTCTCCTGTTTGTTTATGTAATTTGTTTCTATAATAATGGATGCCTAAACCCACCCAAGAACTACAGTATTACCAATGTCTTACATCAACCCAAGTGTTGTCTCTATACCACCCCAGGAAGTAACTACTACCCTGACAGTGTGTTGGTTTTTCCTGTCTTTTTTACATTTACTTTTATCACCTAGCATATTGTTTATCTTTTCGAGTTTCATTAAAGGGATTATGCTTTATGCAGTCTTCTGGGATTTTGACTTTACAGTCAACGTGATTACTCTAATTCATGTATGTTGCAAGTAATTGCTCTTTAATGTTCACTGTTGCATAATATTCCATTGTGTAACAATACCACAATTTTTGGTATATTTTACTATTGATAGGCGATTTTGAATTGTTTCTCAGATTCTGACATTTTAACCCCCTTTTAAAATAAATAGTCTTGTACATGTATACAGAAGCTCATGTAGAACAATCTCTTGGGTCTTTATCAAGGAGTAATATTGCAGTCATAACATAAAGGGACAAATATAATGCTGTATTGCCATCCAAGGGATTAGCAAATTTACATTTCCATCAACAAAGCATAAGATATCCAACATTGAATCTTTAGATTTCTTAATATTTGCTGATCCAACATGACTTCTAATTTCAACCTTGATGTATGTTTTTCAGATTAGTGATAAGACTGAACATCTTTCCATATTACTGGTCATATGAATTCCCTCTTCTGGAAATACTTGTTCATGTTTTATTGTCGATTTTTAAAATATATTATTTACTTTTAAGAAATGATCAACATATTAACTTTGCTTTTATGGCTATCCATCTTTAAGGACTTATTTGAGAATCTCTTCTTAATGTAGGATCTTAAAATATTCACCTATATTTTCTTCTAAAATTGTTCAAATTATTCTGATATTCATGTCTTTTATCATCTGGAAATAATTTTTGTGTATTTTACGATATAAGGATGTTTTAAACCTTTTTTCAATTTTTCCATATAGATAAAATTTCTGGGCTTTATGCCTAGCAATCTGCCATGACACCTTTATTTATATATGTGTTTTATTTATGCCTGATTTTCTTTCTGCTCTCTTTATTCTATTTGCCAATTGTCTTTCCCTGCCTGACACTATACCATGTTTTTTCTCCAAATTTATTGAGATATTAACATATAACATTTGTAAGTTTAAGTTATATAGTGTAATGATTTGATATAACATCTTAATTTTTTACAAGTTATCATTAATCTCGGTATCTAGAGGACAAGAGGATTTTCCCTCCCCTATGAGCACTTTGACTATTTTGAGTCCTTTTTCTCTTTCATAAAAATCTCAGAATGAGCTTGTCAAGTTTTACCAGCAATTCTGTTCACCTTCTGATTAGGATTACATTGAATCTATATAGATGAGTTTAGGGAGAATTAATATAATTTAGATAATGATATTTTACCCATGAACATAGTCTATTTCTCCATTTATTTAGAAGAGATAATATCACCACTTTTCCTAGTTTCTAAAACTAATTCTCTATACTTTCCTCTTAAATTGTTTTAAAAGAATGGTTCTCAATGTTAGATGGATATATATATATATGTATGTATACATGGATATATATATATAAATATCTATGTATGTATACATAGATATATATATATATTTATTTATATATAAATCACTTGAGAAGTTCAAAAAATAATGATGCATGAGCCTCACACTAGAACAATTAAATCCCTATCTTTGGAGGTGGGACCCTGGCATTGGTATTTTTAAAAGCTCCCCAAGGTGATTCTCATTTGCAGTTCAGAATGAGAACCCCCTTTTAAAAGTAATTCTAGTTAGTGCATTATCTGTTTGTATTTACTAAAGCCAGAAGTTTTGTGTGACCTTAATTAAGTATTATGTGGAACAGCTGAAAGAGGAACTCCTACAGGGAGAGTAGGTGTCACTGGTTAATGTGGTAGAGACAAGTAGCTTCTCTTTTTCAAACCCAAATTGATTCTGTTTATGCCCATGATTTCAGGAGTGAGTTAATGCATCCACCACTTTTCAAAGTTGTCATGGAGGAATGTACTGTTGGTGGGAACTCAAAAGGGAAGGATAGTGTGGATTATTTCAGTATAGAGAAATGTCTTCCTTAAATATAAAAGCAAAGGAACCAACCATCAAGAAAAGTACTGACACATTTGTGTATTATGAAAACAAACAATAAAATTTTTATATGAAGAGTACATTTCACATTAATATGGAAAACAGTAAAATAACAATTTAATATACAAATAACTTTTTCATATAAGTATGAAAGTGATAAACAATTCAAAATGGGCAAAATATGTGAATAGATAAAAGAGTTACAAATTACCAGTGATACATGGGCATTCAGATTGATCAATCTCACCATCTCAAAAAATTCATATACATATGTTTCATCAATGCTAATTCTCTGTGCTCATAAGGGTGTATGTTACACATAATTTTTAAACTCAAATCATGAGAATATATGTTGATATAACCTTCCTCAAACACTATGTATCAAAATCTTCCCCTTCTTGGAATTTATTAAACATGGAAAAGTAATCTAAACATATATTAACAGGACATCAATTAAGTATATTACGGCACATCTGCGCAGGGTTTTTTCTTTTTTCTTTCAGTTTTCCAGCATTTGAATCACCATCCTATATTTAGAGAATTTCCCAATTTCTAAGTCTTGTTGAAGAGGGAGGGGGCAGAGTGTCTCAGTTGTTACAGAAAATGAAAAGGTAACATATTGCTCTGTGTTAGTTTGCCGAGGCTGCCATATCAAAGAAACACAGACTCTGTGCCTTATACAACAGAAATTTATCTTCTCATTATTCTGGAGGCTAGAAGTCCAAGATCAAGGTTCAACAGGGTTGGTTTCTTGTGAGGTCTCTCTCTTTGGCTTTTAGATGGTCTTCTCCCTGTGTTTTCTATCTGTACCTTCTGTGTCCAAATTCCCTCTTGTAAGGATATCAGTCATATTGGATTAAGGCGCACCATAACAACCTCATTTTAACTTGTTTGCCCCTTTAAAGACTCTCTCTCCAAATACAGTCACGTTAGGAGGTAACTAGAGATTAGGACTCCAACATATGAGTGTTGGAGACCCACAAGTGAAACCAAAACACTCACCTACCCAGTTTCCCTTTCTGAACGGATGTCAGTCTTTGACTTGGGCTCAGCCAATCAGGTTTATTCCCTCTGGAATTTGAATTGGAACTAGTTACACAAAGGAGCATGGACAGTAGAAAATTCATTCTGGCAGAGGTAAAAGGTAATGCTGGAAGCAACATACAGTTTCTAGGTCCATAATAGCTATAGTGCTGGGTTGGAAGCTAGTGCACACTGTGGAAAGAAAAGGCGGAAGCAATAATATCCTCACCAGACTAGTTCTACTTCTTCTAATGTTCATGCCATTTTATGAGCCTACGTCTCCAATATTCTAAGTGAGTTTATGAGATACCCAATATCCTCTCAATAAATGTCTCTCTCCTTAAATCATCCAGAGCCAATTTCCATGGCTTGCAACCAACAACCTTGACTGATATACCTCATATGATGAAATATTATACAGCCATTTAAATAAGATTGTCTAACAATTTTAACAGTGTTGGAAAATATTTATGACATACTACTAAGTGGAAAAGAAATTTACAGTACAATCTATACACTGTGATCTCAATTTTATTTAAACATTATATATGTATAACCATAGACAATGATCAGATGGGAATATATCAAAAATTTATAATGATTATCTCTGCATAAAGAGAATACAGTTGACTCATGTTTTCTTCTGTAGACGTGCCTAAATTTTACAAATATTCTGTATGTACAATATTACTTATATTATCATACAACACTTAGAAGAAGGAAAGTCAGCTCAGCATTGCCTTTTGGAATTCTCCATGTTCCCATAAGGTTAGCCCAAATGTATCTCTGTGCTTCCATGGCCATCCTCATGGCAGTTCTTATTACTCCTCATGGCTCTAACATGGTTCCAAGTTCCCGGAGTTCACCTGTCAGTGTTTCCTATCAAATTGTAAGTTTCTTTAGGAGAGTTACTGAACCTTACATCCCTATATTACCAGTGACAAACATCTGGTATAGGGCAAATGCCAGCAAATTTTGTTGAATGAAAGAATAAAGCTACTTTAACATAATTTGATAGTTTTCTTTAGTTGTGATAAAGCTATTTTATTCAATTGCTGTGATGACTATAATTCTAACATAGTGCTCCTGAGCTTTTATGTCATTTGATTATTTGTCTTGTGTGGAAAGAATTAACATTACTATTTAGAGTTTCTCCACTTTCCTCTCATAATGGTGAGAAGTGAATGAAGGGGTACAGAAAAATGATTTAATAAGTTGCCTACACCTAAAATAAGTAATCAATTATGTTAACCATTAATATTATCACCAAATCATTAAGCCAGAAGCATAGAGCTAGATAGATTTTATTTGGTAAACATTTCGTATGTCAGGATCTACCTCAATTCCAGGCCACTGATAGAGAGTGGAGGCTCAGTTTCAGTATCACTCTGTGATTAAGTATCTCACATGTAGGAGGCAGCAGGAATCTCATTTCATGGATCATAATTCGTCTCAAATTTAGCACATGATCTTATTCCAGCCAAAAGCAATTTGTTCAAGAAGGACAACCAGATTCTTGGTCTGGGGTGGCGGCTGGTACCTGTTCCACGCTAGTGGTGGCACTCTAGACTCATGCTCATCGAAGAGACCACTTGCAGTGAGATGAGGAACTCGTAGCAGAATGTCAATCAACAGAACACCCTCTTTGTCAAGAAAGTCTTGTTATGAAATGACTGTCAGCTGAACTTAACAGTCCATTGAAAAAACCACTTTTGAGCAGTGGATGTAGAGGGCCACAGATTCCCAAAACTGAATGTCCTGATTCTGACATTCTCCAAGTATGATTGCTTCTACCTTTCTAAAAATCTTATTTTCTTTGCTTGCCCAAGCAACCATAATAACTTGAACTAATAGAGCAGAGCTATGCAAATGTCATCATGGAGCCTTGGAGTATGGATTTTGAAGTCATTCCCATGGTGGTGGTCATTGGAACCATGGGCAGATAAACATGAAAGAGAACATTGAGAGGAGGGCCTAGTGATAAAAAATAAAGCCAGAATTCATCAGTTTATTTATAGAGCTGGAATTGGAAGATTCATAATCAGAGGGAATTAGGAAGGGACATCAGAGAATGGGAAAAGCCAAGAAGGCACGCATCATAAAATCCTAGGGAGGAAGGTGTTTGACAGAGGAGATATTGGTCTGCATCAGCTGCCTCTGTTAGGATGGGCTTTGCATGGCCACAAATAAACTCAAGTCTTTTAATGGTTTAATATAATAGATGTTTATTTCTTGCTCACCTAACAGTCCAAGATGGGTGGTCATAGTTGCTGAGTGATTCAGGGAAAACTGCTCCTTCCACCTCATGGCACCAGACCCCACAGGACCTTGCTGTTATTGACTGAGAGAGAGGGACTTTGAAAAGTCCTTGATCTGAAAATGACATCTCCTTCTGTTTATATTTTATTGGCAAGTACTAGCCACAGCAAAATGTAAATGCAAGAGTCAGGAGGCTTCTTCTTAGAAATAATCTCTACTCCAGGAGTGGTAGATGCATTCTGTTAGACAGTTGGCTTCTCTTCCTCAGGGTTTGATGTCCAAGCAAGGCTAAGAAAACAAAGCTTGAGGAATATTGTGGCTGAACCGGTGATTTCAAGTCATTTGTTTATCTTCCATACAGAGAGAGGAACTAAAGCCATATTTCATTTGCTAAAAGAAAAATGGATATTTAAAGAGGTGCAGATGGAAGGGATAGACTTCTCTTTCAAATAGCCAGGCAGTGCAAGGGCAGTAAGAGTAAAACTACCAGACTGAGGAGGTAGCCAGATAGAAGGAAATGTTTCATTTTTATAACTCAGTTGATCTGAGCATGTACAGAATGAGTGGAAAGAAATGGAAAGGAGACAAGAATGGCAAGAAAAGAGTGGCTGGAGAGCACAGGTGCAGGGATTAGCAAGGGGCAGGAAGAAGACAAATCATCCGGAGAGACTAGAGATTAAAAATGAGGATGGACACACATGGCGTGTCAGTGGAGGAAAACAGAGAGAGTTAACTGCTGAGTACTGTCCAGAAAAGCAGGAAGAAAGGCTATCTGCTTAGATTGGGAGATATGGATATAGGGTCGGGTTTCAGGGGATTATAACAACTATGGAATCTCCAATGCAGAACTAGGAGGAAATGTCAGGAGTTAAATAAAATGACAGCTAAGTGCGGAAAGCACAGAGATGAAGTTAGAGATTTATAGATGTCCCAATCAAACAATAAAGCCCTTGGTCATATTTTTTCTCTTCTTACAAGTAAATTTCCATTTCCCCCTCTTTTTTTTTTTATTTTTTGAGAGAGGAATTTTTTTTAAAGCATCTGCTAAATTAGACAAGATATATAAGATCAAGCCAGTAAACTATATGAATATACTGGAAGTAATAATTCCTTTTTATAATGCTTGGTACTGTAGTTTGACAAAGAAACACAGCCAAATGGATATGAAATAGCTTCTGAGTAATGATCCTAGTGAATGTTCACAAATATAGGTATGAATTCTGTGTGGGTGTTAATACCATTTAAAAAGGGGAATTACTTAAGATGCATTATTGGTACAGAGGTGGTGATTAGTTTTTCCTTCTAACATGAGAAAAAATACAAATAACATTCTTAGGGAAGAGTGAAGTAATTTTTACTCAGTTGAATGACAATGTTTCCAATTTTATGATTTTCTTAGCCTGCAGGTTGTTATTTTGTGAAGTGTATTTAAGAATATATATATATTTTCTTCCATTCTTCCTAGGAAACACTAAATCTATCCATTACCAGATACTCCTACCAGCTTAAACAGAATTCTAAAACTCTAACTTTTTCTAGGCTAAGAAGAAACCAGCAATGTCCACCCAGAAGGCATTCTATAACCCACTAAAGTGACCTCAGCGTGAGCCAGATTTTCAAGGGAAAAAATAATTCTGACATTCCACATTCAGCCTTTAGTTGCCACCAATTAGAAATAGAAATAATTATTTATATACATACACATGCACATATACAGACACAAACACATTCAAAAATATATCTTTCTGTATTTTAGCCTTATTTTTTAAGTCATATCAACTTTGAATAAAATGTGTTTATAAGAAAATTTAAAAGGTATATTTTAATATAGAGACATCTATTAAAATAACTCAAAACATTCAATATCATAGTTATTTATTTTTTTAAAAAATATGAGTGCATTAAAAAGATTTTAATATCCATAGTCATTAATCTATATGATATTATGTACAAAATAAATAAAACTGCATTTGCACTTGAGAAAAGGAAATGTAAATGTAACTTAAATTTGAATTTGGTTTTCATTGGTACTAGAATTCTAATGTATAAGCATTGTCCTTGAAGAAGAAACTTTATGGAAAATTTTGAAGTATTCAAAAGTTAAGCTTCAATGAAAATTCTTATAAAATAGAATAGCAAACTGGGTTTATTTAATTTATTATTTTTTAATTTATTTATTTATTTTTGGCTGTATTGGGTCTTTGTTGCTGCGTGCAGGCTTTCTCTAGTTTCGGCGAGCGGGGGCTACTCTTCGTTGCAGTGCCTGACTTCTCATTGCGGTGGCTTCTCTTGTTGTGGAGCACAGGCTCTAGGTGCATGGGCTTCAGTAGTTGTGGCACACAGGCTCAGTAGTTGTGGCTCACGAGCTCTAGAGAGCAGGCTCAGTTGTTGTGGTGCACGGGCTTAGTTGTTCCACGGCATGTGGGATCTTCCCAGACCAGGGCTCGAACCCATGTCCCCTGCATTGGCAGGCAGATTCTTAACCACTGCACCACCAGGGAAGTCCTGGGTTTATTTTTATTACACTGAGTCAGAAAAGACTTTAGACAGTGTGTGTGTGTGTGTATATATGGAGTATATACATGTGTTAAATATATATCCATATGTATATAGCATTGTTAAAATGGGTTAAATTCCTATAAGCAGCAAATGATCCTAAAATACCACAATATAATGAAATTACCACAAGTTGGCTTATTACATTTTATTTCTTCTGTATCTGATTTTTTTTAAAGCTAGAGAAAAAAAGTTACCAAACGTTTATAGACAGATGGTTTAAACTTAATCAGATTAAATATCAACATGGAAATCAATTCAAGGTCTGAGAACTCCAAGAATGCTTTAAAAAAAATCTATAACAAAGCAACTTCATAAGACAGTTTGGCAGAGCACTGATATTTCATCTGCTGGGTTTATTCTGCAATTGACTTGTTAAGTGTCCCTCAAATAAGCTGTCTTGGTAAATGGTTGCCAAAGTACATTTCTGAAGTTAGTATAAATGTATTGTTTGACAGTTGGGATTTGAGAAGTTTAACTAGTTTCTTTTTCTTTAAAAACTAGCTTCAGTACAAGACTGTCTAACTTTAAAATGCACAATAAGTTCCAGATTGGTAGTACCTAACTTTAACTTCAGCTTCGTGTAGGGTACTGAATAGTCACAGTTTAGATGGATATTCACTGTTGTGATGTAGAGTTAATTTATTATTATTTTTCTAAATCTATAGACCTCTCTACTTCCTCTTATATAGTTTAACTGAAAAATTTGTCTTTTGTGTGTGTGTGTTTTAATATTTATTTATTTATTTGGCTGCGCCAGGTCTTAGTTGTGGCACGCAGAATCTTCATTTTGGCATGCGAGCTCTTAGTTGTGGCATGTGGGATCTAGTTCCCTGACCAGGGATCAAACCTGGGCCCCCTGCATTGGGAGCACGGAGTCTTAACCGCTGGACCACCAGGGAAATCCTGTGTGAGTATTTTTTACTTTTATTGAAGTATAGTGGATTTACAATGTTGTGTTGAATTCTGCTGTACAGTAAAGTGATTCAGAAATACATATATAAAAATTTATTTGTCTTAAAGGGATATCTGCACTCTCAAATTGATTGCAGCATTATTCTGAATAGCCAAGTTTGGAAACATCCCAAGTGTTCATCAATAGATGAATGGATAAAAAAAAAAAAAGTGGTATCTATATGCAATGGAAAGAGAGAGGGCAGATAAACATCTTATATGCTAAAATAAGTTTGTGGCCAAGTCCATCTTAGATCCTGGGTAACTTGATTTATAATGTAAAGCTCCAAAACTAGACAAAATGCTACATTTCCTGATCTCTGTTTAAAACTCTTTCTGTAGCACCAATTACTTTGAAGTTAGACTTTGGTCATTTATGTACTTTCCACCCTCTGCCTCTCCCCTACCTACAGTCATAGATTATTTCAGGACCCACTCACAAACCTCAGAATCAAGGCTTGAAAGTATAGACCTGTGAGTGGATTTTGTTAGATGGCCTCCAATAAATAAATGTTTTTGTCTTTGTAAAGAAATAGCCTAGGGGCTTCCCTGGTGGCGCAGTGGTTGAGAATCTGCTTGCTAATGCAGGGGACACGGGTTTGAGCCCTGGTCTGGGAGGATCCCACGTGCCGTGGAGAAACTAGGCCCATGAGCCACAACTACTGAGCCTGTGGGTCTGGAGCCTGTGCTCTGCAAAAAGAGAGGCCATGATAGTGAGAGACCCGTGCACTGTGAAGAGTGGCCCCCGCTTGCCACAACTAGAGAAAGCCCTCACATAGAAACGAAGACCCAACACAGCAAAAATAAATATATTAATTAATAAACTCCTACCCCCAACATCTTCTTAAAAAAAAAAAGAAATAGCCTAGATATAATTCATATCAACTTGGCCCCATGTTTTAACAAAATAATTATGATCTAGCCTCAGTTTTACCCAGCTA
Organism: Hyperoodon ampullatus; assembly: GCF_949752795.1. Lineage (NCBI taxonomy): Eukaryota > Metazoa > Chordata > Mammalia > Artiodactyla > Ziphiidae > Hyperoodon > Hyperoodon ampullatus. The sequence goes on from NC_136921.1 coordinate 17,613,926, forward strand.
AAATAAAATATACAGTCAAGTACAGTGACCAAGGTAATTCAAGTCCAAATTCTGCTTTTGTCTGAATTCATGAGACTGCTGCCTCAATCTTGTAGTCCTTAATTAGCTATACTTCATAGGACATGACTCAAAAAAGCTTAGGTTTTAGGGAGCTGTGAAAACTTCTTAGAACCACTAGTATATCTTTCTCTTCCTCGAGCTGTATGCAGGCTTTTAAGGCTGTTATGGTTGAATGATACGTTTTCCCCATGGCATAAATAACATTTCTTTCCATGACACTTTCCTCTTAACAACTAGCATTTGAAAACCACTGGGTCACTATATATTTACACGAGTCTACTTCTTACGCCATATTTTCATTATCATTTTAAGCAAAAAATAGAATTTCTATTTTCACGTCATATTCCTTTTTCCCTGAAGGTGAAGGAAATGATTAAGAAATTTAAAAAAGTTGAATAGCTCTCACTTCCTCCCATCCCTGCTTTATTGAAGAGTGGAGGATTTCTGAGACCCCACAATATCAAACTCAGTGGACTGTATTCATGTTCCAGGTCTCAGAACTAATCCACTCAGAGGGTTATATTTTGTTCTTGATTTTAGAAATTCTGGATACCAATCTGTCATATAATCAGTGGTGAACAATGAAGGCAGGTACATGAAAAAGACAGTTCTTGTCATAGGAAAATGTCGCCACTACCTATTTAAACTTCCAATACTATGTATCAGGGTGACAAGCAATTTCTATCGTGCAAAATGTAACTTTCAGCTTAAGTAACAGCTTCTTAAAAGTTGTTTTGATCACCTCAACTTCAAAATTAGCATCTCAAAGGAGAAAATTGCAAAATGACACTTTTGCTATAAGGCCCTATTTTCCTAGCCATAAATACCTGTTCAGTTCAAACAAACAAAGGAAGTGAAACACAATTCCCTTGGTCATAGGAGTAGGTGTAAATCAATTAAAGTAATTAATAATAACAAAGTACTTATTAAGCTCCAAGTGTTGTTATATACAGACATTTAAATTCTCCAGAAAGATTTCACATATGCATATGATTACTTCTGCCATATGTCATTGAATATAAGTACTGCTCCTTTTACCTATTATGGTGTTAACAAACCACCTCAAAATTTAGTGGCTTTAAACAACAAGAACCATTTATTTTGCTCATGAATTTACAATTTGAGCAGGGATTAGTAGGAAAGGATGGTCTCTGTTCCACTCAGTATCAGCTGGAGCAGCTTGATTGTGGCCTGGAGAATCTGTTTCCACATGGCTGGCAAGTTGGTACTGTTACCTGGGAGTGCAGCAGAGGCTGAAGATGGAGCCTCAGTGTCCTTCCATGAGAAGCTCCTCATGTTACATCAGCTTCCTCCCAGCATGGTGGCTGCATTCTAAGGGCAAGCGTCCTGACAGAGAGCATCAGAAAGATGCTCTATAGCCTTTTATGACTTGACTTTGGAAATCAAAGAGTGTCATGTCCACTCCATTCTGGTCACTAGAAGCAAGTCATTAGGGCCAGTCCATACTCAACCCAAATGCAAGGGAAAGGGAATTAGACTCAATGTCTTGATGGAAGGAGGGTCAAAGAATTTGTGAACATATTTTTTCAGAGTATGAAACAAGGGATGCTAAGAATAAATGCTAGGTAAATTCTGAAGAGCTAGAAAGATTAATTCTTCCTTGAATTATAATTTTTAAAATATAATGTATTGAACTCTTAGCATGTGCTTTACATGCATTTTTCAGAAATGCTTACACACATTCTAAGTATTTTACATTTTACAAATGAAGAAATTCACAGTCGCAGTGGGAAGGGATTTGTCCAAGTTCACATAGATAGTGAATGGTAAAACCAAGAATTTAAAAATTGACCCTTTCTGCTACCCTGTGCTAAAGTTCTAAGGAGGTGTGAGATTTGAGTCAGGATTTGGCAGCTGGATGAAATTTAAGTGGTCAGAGAAGAAGATGAATATTCTCTCTCTGGAGAATAATCTGATAAAGATACAGGACAGCACCAGGAAATTTTCACAAGAACCTTTTGGGTGGACCAGCATAATTAAGTGCACTGTCTTGGTGGCCATATCTGAGACAGGTATGGAATGAAGGTAAGTTATTGGTCCTTGCTATCTGGGAGGTCTGGACAAAGAATGTGGCAGAAGTCTTTCCAGATAAGCTGGTTCTAATGTATTCTCAGGAGGGTCAGGAGCAGTGAAGAGGGGACTGGGCTGTGGGACAGTTGGCACATTAGACCCAGTTCGGGCATTCTACAAAAGTCACAAAAACAAGTAAGTTTTCTGTTAACTTGACACATACATTGTAATTTCTAGAAGTGCTACCTTTTCTCCATAAAGAGCCTGGTTCTCAGTGTGGATCTGGGTAGCCAGGCATATAAAACATTTTTCCATGTTTTTAAGAAGTTGTGCCATACTACTCTCTTGAGTTTTAAGAAGGGCTGCATCCATCCATCTGTTTTGAATTCTGAAATAAACAGTTTCACTCCTTTACTCAAATTTTTTTCTATTTATTTTTATTAAATCTAAAAACATTTCCTAGCACTTGCTCTGAGCCAGACACAGGGCTATATGCTTTACAAATGTTAAAAAAACCTCACACACGTTTGTTGTAGTTACTATTGCTACCAGACTTATAATTACTATAGCACAACCATAGGGGTTCATCATCAATGTGCTTTTTTTTGTCTGAGTGAGGAAGAGGATAGATAGAAGTTGATCTGGGTCCATCTCAGAGGCAGTTATAATGTAAAACAAAGGATCCTCGAATTTGAAAATTGCCATTTTCTTGAGAAAATCTAACTTCTCTGAACCTTGTTTTCTCCTATCTAAAGTGTCATGAAAATTTGATGAAATAATCTATAGAGCACTGTATGAAAAAGTATGCCATGAAGTAAAGAGTTATCAAAATATTGAGTAATACTGTGTTAAGGAGAAAGAGTGATGGGACATGTCCCCAGGCCATGGAGGGCAGCTTTGGACAAGGACCAATCTGTTGGTCTGTGCTAGTGTAAAGCTTCTCTCAATTCCCAGACCTCTCTTAATCAACAGACCCTCCTGGCTTGTCTCTAGACTTACTTCTACTATTGGCTGAACTGATCACTGAAGAATAAATGTGTATTAAAAATAACAAAATGTGTTTTTTTGGATGAAAAAAGCAAGTACACATAGTCATCTTAGGCCCTGCCATATTGGCATAACCATGATTCTACTGAACCTTTAATTTTTCCAATTCTTTTTGCTAATACACATTTTTTTAGTACACAATATTCATTTATTTTTTTAAAAAAATTGTTACCTTTACCTTGTTCATTACAGATCTATCCTTACTATTGAACTCTAGTGAAGAGTTGATAATGCACTTATTTGCAATTGATATATGTACCTTTCTATGATTATATATGAAACTTCAAATAAGATAAAAGCATATCTATATCTATCTATCTATCTATCTAGGGAGAGAGAGAGATATTTAATTTAAAATGTATTTTTATATTTTACGTATATTTAACATGTAAATTTGTATTTGATTTAACATGTATTTAATTTGCCCCAGGAATTCATTGCCTACACCATATAATTTCAACTTCATACTGCAATTATTATAGGAACAAAATAACGAACTATTAACTGAAGGCGGAAAAAAGCTGAACAGTAGTATGCTAAAGTTTAGTCTTTCAAATATTGTAAAATGTTTTTATTACTTCACACTTAAACATTTTGTAAAAGTAGAATTATTTGTCAGACATTCCATGTTGTACATATTTTTTCTTTATAAAAGCTTTTATGTTTTCATAAAAAGTCACACTTGCTGAAAATAGAAAACAAGTGGTTTAATCATGGTAAATCTAGCCATAATGTCGACTTGTTTTTGATTTCTAAAAAGAAGTTATAGCTATAAATAATAGTTTTTGATTATAACAGTAACATATGACAGTAGTAATAGTAATAGTGATCATAATAATTATAAGAAAATGATAGAAAACATCTATTGAGGACTATTTTTGATGGGCCTTCTATAAACATCACATCATTTAATAATTACAATAATTTACAGTATAAGTCATATTTGTTATCATATACAAAGAGGCTTAGGCTCAGAAAAGTCAAGTGACTTACTCCAGCAATGGTAGAGCCAGAAATCAAATCTATGCCTTTACAAAGGCATGCATCCATGCTGACAGTCATAATAACTGACTACTAACACCAAAAAAATTGAAAAGTTTGCCCTAAAATTGAGAAGAAAGCCCCCAAAAAAGTCAGGAAGAAGATGACCCGCAGACCCAAGGTTCTAAAGGCATTGGCCTACTTCCTGTGTCAAAGACTTAAAAACTGTCCACTGGCCTATTGTCCATTACTATCTATCCCAGGCTCAGTCTTGAGCACACATAGTCTTTCTGAGCAAGATCCCAGATTGCCAGGACTTTGCTCAACCCAACCTGGAATAAAGATAAATAAATAAATAAAGGAAAGCAGCACAGTTTCAACACATTCTGTCAGTTTTGCTGCCACCATAAATAAGGAGGCATTTCCACAACTCAATCTGTCAACCCATCAATCAATTCAAAATAAAAATTAAAACAAGGAAAAGCATAATACTACACTGCTTGATGTTTCCAAACAAAACACTTTACTGACACACATTCACTTTTCTTTCACTGCATACACTATGGAAGTGCTCTCACCAGGCCTTGTTTTCTCTCATCTTCCCCCTTTCTTCACAAAGCAGAAGATGTGTAGACATTTTAGGGGCTCAAGTTCTAAAGAGGCATCTGGGAGGACAGTCACTGTTTACTTTTACAGTTTTGTTTTGTTTTTTTAATCAGAGAGCTTTGAGAATAAATGACTCTCTTAAAATTGACATAGAAATTTAGTATTTGCCCTATTCTTCCCAACTCCATGATATGCATTTATGAAGTATATCTGTAACCATCGTAAACCTGGGATTCAATGACATAAGTAAGAAGACCAATATTGTTTGAGAGGCTGTAGCATCCAGAGGAAACAAAACTAATCTGCTATTCAGAAGTCTAGGAATATAATTACAGCTCCACAACTACAATCTAGAATTATTTGACTTACCATGCAATTGTAAACTTTCTTAGTTGTCCCCATCTGTAGCAATGGAAATAACAGTTTACTACTCAGGAAGGTTGGAAGAAAGAAGAAACCATTCCAGGTGAATCAACTAGTCTGTGTTCTTTGAAAGAAAGGTGTTGATTGTATTTGAGATGAAACTCTACATTTAAACTGAGTATGAATAAGCTCTGAGTTGCATGTGGAACCTAAAATGGGTTCAAAATCAGGCCAATGAAAAATGAGGTTTCATTTTCATTGAAAGATGAGGAATCATCTTCAATTTAAGTTTCAGTGCCATAATGCTGACACATAACTTACACACAGACAATTCCTCTTGGAGTGAAAGATCAGGTAATTAATCCATTACATCACCCATTCACCTGTGTGTGCCAGCTGTTTGGGAGAACCTGAAAAACTGATGGAAAATTCTTAATATTCTTTGACAGTACAATATTTGTACTTAGACTCTGGCTATTGCAGAATGATGCTTCCCTGTTAGAATGGCCAGTCAATCTCGCCGCGTGATGGAAAACAGATGTTAAGATTAGTATGCAAAGTAGTTTTCCAGATCCTTGGTCCCAGCATACTGCACAGTCCAGGCCCAGAGTTAACCAGCCAAGTGCTGACACATGTCTTACAGCAAAATATCCCTCACAGCCACAGTTCAAAGGCCTCGCTACCCTCCAGGGCAATTAATACAGCATCACGTTCAATGGTGCTTGAACCAAATCCATTGAATCCTCAGGGGAGAAATAACGAAGCAATCACAGAGCTCAGACAAGAGCAGCATGCAGTGGTGGCTTAAGTTTCAGTCCCTGAAAATGTAGTTTTTCCTGATAGTACGTGTAGTGTAGGGTTACAGACTTACTTGAAGGGAACTATGCTCATATTGTATAATCTACACATAGGACAGTTCTTGTAAGATAGTAGAAAAACTAAAGCATAGTTATTTAGAAAGAAAGAAAAGAGGCAGAAGGGAGGGAGAGAGAGAGACAGAGAGAGAGAGACAGAAGGAGAGAGGGAGAGAGAAGAAAGAGAAGGAGGAGAGAGAAGAGAGAGAGGAAGGAAGGAAGAGAGGAAGGGAAGGAGGAAAATCTATCTATAGGTGTTCACTCAGCCATAGTACAGATTTTCAAGTTTGCCTTTTTGGACATAACCAGAAAATTGTATTAGTTTATAATACAAAAAAAGTATTACTTTAATAAAACTGCAAGTTATTACTGGTGTACCCTACCAGAAACAAAAGAGGTCCTTTCTGAAACATGCAGTAAGCCTGAATTAATTCCATCCAGAAAAATTAACTCAAAGATGATATTTTTCTCAGTTGTCTTCAGCATTCCTTAAGGCTTAATGGATTAAAAATGGTAGCAAACAAACATATCGGTTAAATTTGAAAAGAAAAGAAAATCTAAACTGTGACAAGGCATTTTGCCTCTTATATGTAAATTCCAAGCAAATATTCTCACTTTTGGGTGGACCCAGCAAGTGTCACAACGACTAGCTTCTAAAGCTGCCTGGGACTCTGGTAATGAGAGTCAGGCTTTTTCAGAGGCCACATTAGCTTTTAGATCACAGTATCATCATTTAGCATTTTGTAAGCAAGTGATAATTCAGTGGCCAGAAAGAATAATTCAATATTCCAAGGTGTCTCACTTTCACAGAAGCTGAGAAAATAAAATTTATTTGATGTTCAATCACTCAAAAGTAGATTTTCTGTATCTTGCATTATTTGTGGCCCAAGGGAGCTCCTCATTCACTATGCCCATTAGCTAGGCCAGGAAGACAGAGGACTGCCCCATGGAATGCACCTAGGCTACAGCTGAGCAGAATATATTTGTAGTCCTTGCCTTTCCCCCCCTCTTTAAAATGCATACAAGATATATATTGTTCACTAAAGAAAATACAGCCACACAAAAATTAAAATAAAATTCCAGTCACTGGGCTTCCCTGGTGGCGCAGTGGTTGAGAGTCCGCCTACCGATGCAGGGGACACGGGTTCGTGCCCCGGTCCGGGAAGATCCCACATGCCGCGGAGCAGCTAGGCCTGTGAGTCATGGCCGCTGAGTCTGCGTGTCCGGAGCCTGTGCTCCACAACGGGAGAGGCCACAACAGTGAGAGGCCCGCGTACCAAGAAAAAAAATTCCAGTCACTTAAGGATAAGCATGTTAAATCTTGATGAATGTTATCCTATATTTTTTTCTCTGCCTGTGTACATACAGAAATGAAAGTATGAGCAAAAGCCCACGGGTATCTATACAAAGATAGGTATTATGTTGAAGAGATTGAGAGTGTAGTCTCTGGCAGCCAGACTGCCTCAAAGATCACATCTGTCACTTATTAACTGTTTTATCTTTGGTGAATCACTTCAGGTCTCTAGGCTTGGTTCCTCACCTTAAAGTGTGTGTGTATGTGTGTGTGTGTGTGTATATGCTGTATATCAGGACATGTGCCTTTCTCACATTAAGCACTATGTAAATATCAGCGATTAGTATTAATTTGCTTAGAATCCCTTTTTTACTTCACAATGTACCATGAACATCTTTCCATGCCAACGGATATACATTTACATCTTCATTTTGAATGTATGTAGAATTAAATGTATTTTATGACCATCACAGTGTACTTTAGCATAACTAGATGGAGTCTAGCTTTTTTTTACTATAGATCATTATAACGAATATCCTTAAAATATATTTTTGTATGTTGATACTCCTTTTAATAAATATCTAGCAGTGGAACTAATGTGTCAGATGACATAGACATTTTAAGGTTTTGGATTTGCGTTGTTAAATTGTTCTCCAGAAAGTTTTCACTGGTTTTATTTTTGCCAGCAGTATGTGAGAGTACCCATTTCCCTACTTCCTTGTTGATATAAATATTATCTCTCTTTAAAATCTTTATTAAATATAGTAGTCCTCAAAGGTAATGAAACAAAAAAGCTTGACTTAAAAAGAAAATGACCTAGGAATAGCATATTTAGAATGTTTTTTCTCCTTGAAGATAATGCCAGTTGTATGTGCAAAAGCTATGCATACCTTAGTATGTGTGCATTTATACACATGTTTGTGTGTATGTATATATACACATATATAAACACACATGGTTTTACAAGTTTGTACAAGCATGTATGTGTGTGCAATAACTATGTCCAAATATTTACAAATCTTCCATTAAGATTATATATCAAAGTTTGCAAAGATTTTTAGAATGATTTTTGTTTCAGGGAAAGAGCAAAGAACTGTACCCTAAAGATGCACATTCAGTGACTATGCTACTTCTCATGAAAAGGGGTAATTTTCACACAACCAGTTTTCCCTCTTCATTTATTTTCCGAATCACCCTATACGTTTCATCTGGGTGCGCATTATTTAAACAGTAAAAGAATGAGATATAGTGGGTAGAGTAGAAGGATCAATTAATAGACAGTATTACATAGCAGTAATAAGGACATGGCGCAATCAAATTTCACATCTCTAATTGGCAAGGTTTTTGTTTTTGGGGTGTTTTCTTTTTTTTTTTTCTATAGGGCCCAGGTCTGGAATTAACTACCAGATTGTTTTAAAGAGCACGTCTCACCTCCTGTCTCAGCTGTAATACATCAACTTCCAGACCTGTGCATATTTTAGTCTTTATTGTAGCTTCAGAAACTAACCAATGAATGAAAGGATTCAATGATATCTTCCTCTTCCATTTCTAATTGTTTAGAAATGCCTTTTTCATCCATTGGTCGTCCATCAAATTGGAATACAGTCTGCTTCACTGATAAACCTGAATTTATTCACAACAGGCTCTGATACTTCATGAAACGGGGCACGAGTCTTACAATTTTACAGCACCACACAATCATCCTGCTGTGTGGCCTTCACATTGAGAGGATTTCTGTTCCTATCCTGGCTTCTTGATTCTCAATAGCAATGATAATTCCAAATCTCTTCCACCATTCTTTATAGAAGAGATATTTGGTCCAGACCCAAAGACCCAGGGGTCATTTCTTTGTTTTTCCTTGCTCCCCACTATCCTAGGGAGGTAATTGATAGGTAACTATGTAATTAGTTGAGAGCAGTAGAGTTTTTATGTTTCCTCTACCACATTCTAGTTTTCTTTTAACCTTTTTTCCAGGCTAATGTTTAGCAACATTAGTTAAAAAAAAAAAATTAAATCTTAATGGTCTAAGAAATCAGGGAGGTATGGAACTCCCTAAAATATCATAACACCAGATTCTGAATAAAAATAAATTATGGTATTTTTGTACTCTTTTGAAGAATACTTTGCATATCTGAAGTGACTATCAGAAAGCAACAGGAAGAGTGATATCCCTGGCTAAGTCCTTTCCTCAGGCTGGTGAGTCTGGTAATAGACTAGGCCTTAAAGGGAATCAATGTTTTTAACTGTTAGAGGGGCTGTAGAGGAAGAATTTCATATAGAGAAATTGGTAATAATTTATATAACATATGGTGGGTGGAGCATGATGCCTGTTCTGAAATGCTGAGCTGACCAGAACAGAATAGAAGGAACATGGGATTTTTGTACAAGAAATAGAGATTTTTACAAGGAAGAGTGACAGGTAAGGCTGTAACTAAGAATCTTTGTTGTTAAGCTAATTTGGATTTTGTTAAGTCCATAGGTGAGAGTCAGGCAATTTTTTTGAGAAGGGAGTAAGATGTTAAAAGAGTATTTAGGAACCTGCTGCCTGTTTCTCGAGTGTGGTCTATGGTACTGAGTTGATGGTGGTGATGGTGGTGGTGGGATTAGTGTGTGTGTGTGTGTGTGTGTGTGTGTGTGTGTGTGTGGTGGCAGGGAACCTAATTTGAACCCATAGAAGCCACCCACTTGTGATGCTGTAAGGAATTGCAAAAGTGGGATGAGAAGAAGGACCTGTGTGAGGAATGCTATAAAGGAAGTGTTTTCGGGATGATGTGGTCCTGAGATTTACCAACACATTCAGAGTTGACCTTCCCTTCCTTTTCTCCTGCAACGTCAAGGTGAGCTGGTTTCTCTATCCGACCTGCTAGATGGGCCATTAGGGCATGGGGAATCCTGGGGAGCAGTGTACACACATGGGATCAATCTTAAAGGAAGAGTTTGGGTTGCCCCTAGAAATAAAACCTGTCCATGGAGTAACTTTCGTTAAATTTCCATCCCAATCTGTCCATGTGATTCTTACCCTTTTGGCCTTGGTACCTAGCTTCCTTATGCAAACCTGCATAAAGTAAATGAACAAATAAAGACCATTATACTTTAGTAAAATATAAAAGATATGAGAGTAAGATTCATACAAGCAGAAGTAGATTTTTGAGGGGGTGCTGTGTGCCTGTGTACAGCATCATAAAGGAGAGGCTGAGGAGGACCCAGGAGAGAGACTGCAAAATTCCTTCCTACCTAATCCCATTGGGAAACATTTAGAATCTCACTTCAGTGGGAATTAAAGTTTCTTCAAGATGGTGCTTTGTGTGGAGGTGAAAATACAGCTGGCATCAAGGGCCCTAACACAATTCGTGGAAAGGCTGTGTTAGTTTCTTGATTGTGGTTTTCATGGGAAGTGAGTCAAAAATTTTCCTAAGAAAACCCCAGTTGTTCCATATGTATCTATTTAAAAGTTAAACTTGACAGTGTCTTTATTCCACTTCACAACCAATTCTTAGAGGCTAAAGTGAAGGGAAGGGTTGAGGACTTGGTGACATCTTAACTTCCTAGTCAGTGGGAGCGCATGCCTCTAGGCCATGCTGTCAGCCAGAATCTATTGCTTTTGTCAGATGTTTTATTAGATTCTTCTAAGCTGTACAGTCTAAAAAAATGTAATTCCAGAGCCCAATTATGATACCGTTTAGATTGTATCTCAATTCTTTGGGCTATTTCCCTGTGACAAATTGTGCATTTTAGTTCTAAGAGGTGCTTTTATGCACTTCTACCCATAACTGGCAAAATTATTCATCAGACATATTTAACATATTTGTGGGCATCTAATCTGATGTTGGTGCCACTGGAAAGTATCTGTCTATGCTGGTACCATAGCCATCTCTTCTGCATCTGTCTTTGTGCCCTGAGGGTCTGGGAGATTGACAATGTCTTAGGGACAATCTGTTACTTCTCCACCTCCTTTTCTTTCTAGAGAAAATCTTGCTCCGATAACTTAACATTTAATGATCTTTGATGAGACTAGCTTTCATCAGTTGAATGCCATTTGGGCGTCAATTAGCCTCTCAGTTCTGCAAAGGGGGCATTCTTATTCTCATTTTACCTAAGAGGGCAACCACTCAGGTTCATTTTTTTTAAGTAATTAGCACAAGGTCACACAGCTAAAAGGAGGTAGTGCTGTGTTCCACTAGCCCGTGAACTAAGATAGAGATAGTGTCTGTTCTCGCTCTTCAGGCCTTGTCAGTGTCTAGCTCAGGGACTGGCAGGTAGAAGGAGTCTAAATGGATAGTTTTAGAGTGAAGAAATTAATGAGTGAATTATCCAGGTGTATGAATGCAAAGCCTGAGTGCACTCACCTAAATGGTTCACAAACGCTGGCAGATGCGATTCCACAATGAAGTTTTTAGCAACATGATTTAAAGAGAAACTTAGATGATTTTAAAGGCATGTCCTTGATTCTGAACTATTTTTGAAATGATAATGTTGGTAGACGTGGTTTTTAAGAGCGATGTCTTTAATGCCTTAAATTAAAAGTTGGCAATAGGTCCATACAATAGAAAAGATTTTTTAGTCCTCAAAATTCCAAAGCCTGAGTTACCCTAGATGGCATCCTGAGCAAGCTTTATCTTATTAATTCACAGCAGCGGGAAATCCAGACATTGTTCCTACTTTCCTCTTGACTTTGAGAATCCCAAGGAAAGCCTAGGGAAGCACCTTCTTCAATAAAATTGTCCTTGAGAATTCACACCTTCCACTAGGGTCTATGGCTACATTTCATGTGCTGAATCATTACTAAGAGCACAGCCTTGCCCATCTAGGTAATTCCAATCTCTTAAACTCACACAATTTAGAACTCATTCTTAACAATGATATGGTTAAAAATGAAATGTTTTTTTTGTTTGTTTTTTAGTTAGGATTTACAAAATTGTTGTGTTATTATCGTATTGGTAGTTAGGGTAAATGTGCATTTCTGTTAAGTAATTGACTCCCCCCCACGGTCCCCCGCCAAGAAGTTCTCTATTTGAAGAAATATATATATATATATATATATATATATATATATATATATATAAACTGGGACAATTTCAAGAATAAAATATTAGGAATAACTTATGCATTAAACAATTCCTAAGAGTTGGTTAGACAATAAAATCAATTGTCAGTAGAGAACCTGCGTTAGTCTTTAAGATTTAAAAAAATGTGATCAAACTATGCTATTATTTCCACAGTATAATATGATATCAATCTTTATCAATGGGAGAAAGTAGCTGACCATCATTTTGAAAGGGAATATAGGAGATAAGCCAAAAAGTGTTCTCCCATAGACATTAGGGTATTTTTAAACAAGCAGTAGGTAAAGGAGAACATTCTGATGTTTTCTCAAGGAAAAAACATAGATACTCCATTTGTAATTGTTTCAGGGGGAATATTTTATTTTTGTGGGTGCAAACATCAATGATTAGGCTGCAAATTGAGGGAGGTTGGAGAACCCACGATGGTAGAAAAAATAAACTATTTTCATTTCTTCCTCAGTCTTTGCAAAATTATGCTTTAAGTAATCTTTTGCCATTCTACATGGCATTGTCTTATTAAATCTGAAATAATTCTGCACTCAAAATAGCTTAAAGTGTGACCAGAGATGCTTATTTGCAGACAGAACACATCATAAACACATTTACATTCTGAAAATCTCCAAATAAGAGAAACTTGGACTATTCTTAGGTGAATAATGTCGCTGGTCATCTTCAGTAGCCCATCAACTGAATTTCCAGCCAGGACAGTTCAACTGAAATCTCAGAGACATTTCCAAGGTTCCTTTTCTTGGCTTTACTGAAGTTTCCTGTTGTTCTAGCCAATGCATTTGTGGCTTCATATGTGCCTTTTTCTGTACTTTTAAGAAGGTAATAGAATGGTATTCCTCAGACAGTAAGTATTTGCAAGGCTGCCCCAAATTGATTTTTTTAAAGGGTACCCAGAAGACACATTAAATTGATTTTTTACTCTATCACTTCCTCTTTCTCTTCTAAGTCTCCAATAATTTGAAGTAAAGTGATAAAAGCACATCTCAATCACCATTGTAATGTTTTACATGCACTATTTTGTATATCTTCATTTTTTACATGTGTCGTATAGGAGCTGGCTGTTTAAAAAAAGAAGTTACAGTTATTATCTAGTTACCATAGCATTCTAGAACAAACCTGCATACTCATCTAGTTCTGTTGGTTGATTCAAACTTGGTGTTAAAATAATTTGGGGATTACTTTTTTTTTTTCTAGAAGGATCATAGGATATTGTGATCAGTAAACAATTGTGTGGGGTCACAGGCATTTCTGGGTATTTCTAATATGAGAAAACGCCAGATTTGATTATCTATGCATTACAGAAGTCTGGGTTGTCTGATAACTCACTATTGCTGGCAGCATTCCTCACTGCCTAGAGCTATTTCTTTCTTTCCATTTCCAGGAATAGGAGGGATAAACAGTGTACCTGAAATTTTTTCTGATTATTCTGCCATTAAAAAAAAATCTGCACCACTGTTCTCCATGCCTCCAGCACACAAGTTGAAGGTTGATTGTAAGTTGTTTGGGAATTAATCATCCACAGTCTCATAAAAGTCACAGCATCACTTGTCCTCTGGCCATATATGTTAGTTTACAGCTTAAAATAAATGGAAAATTCCACTGTCTAGATGTTGCTACTTTATGACTGAGTCGTTCTTTTTGAGTTTCTTTTTACATCTTTCATTGGCCTCCAGGGAAGAATCAGTGTATTTAAATATACAGAAGATTTGTTTCAGGTTGTTGATGTCACAATGATTTGTAGTCCTATTAAAATGACATTTGCTGATGACATGAGACACTGTGTTGCATCATTGCATCTCAGCATGAAAACGCACGGATCTTTTCATCACAGCCACCCAGGTAATACGGTAACCCGTGGCTCTAATGTGATCAGCCACACCACTAACGCCCGTATTTGCATAAGTGCTTCTCTGAGATGGACTGAATCTCTAATCCAAAGTCAAGTCAAGGAAAAACAGCTGTTGCAGAATGATTTATCCCTTTATTGACTAAATGAAATTATTCAAATCCTGAAATCGGCTCTCTCCTTCAGCATTAGAATTTCAAGTAGACACACCCTGGTTCTTTATCTGTATTTTAAACACACACACACATGCACACACACACACACACACAAAGTAGAACTTTTAAAAGATAGTGTGGAATGTTCATGTTCTTATGCATTCCACTATTCTCCAGTACTAGTTACAAAAAATGGGCAGTTCATTAGCATGGAGTAATTAAGAAAATTAAATAACTCCTCTAGGTTAGATCCGGGTGAGAGCATTCACACTCTTTACACACAGAACCAGCACAGCTGTAACTTTCCTCCCTCAGCTCATAGAAGAGAACACTTTGTTGCAGTAGGCAGCAAAGTGAAAAAAGCAACATGGATTGCTTTGAAACATACATGACTCTAAGTAGTGTACTTGTCACAAAAGGAGACAAGGCCACACAGACAGGGGGCTTATTTGAGAGGTCATGACACTCTCTGAAGTAGAAAGCGAATTTCATATTCCCTCTTGAACATCATGGATGTAGAAAAATAGAAAAAAACATTAAAGGAAACAAAATGAATAAAAAATACTCTCAAGTAAATTTTTAAAGTGCCAAATACATTTGAAGAAATTTATTCTGTCTCTCTAGCAGAGGTGTAGTACATATTTGAAACTAGGTTCTAAGGCCAGGTGGTGAAACTTCAAAAATTCATGGGTTAAAATTTCAAAAGGGCAGTTTCTCCTGTGGTATTTTTTTTTTTTTTAATCTCATGTGAAAATAAGAGGCTGTGGACATTTCACAAAACAGCCTGTTTTCCTGGCTGATTTTACAGACATGTGAGATTTGGATATTTTGGGCAAGTTCCAAGTTTCTGAATCCACCAGCATTTGCCCATCAATATTTGAAACCTGTCAGTTCCCTACGTTAAGTCTGTGTGATGACAGACAGCAAACTGGATGTGAGACTGTGAAAATAAGGTCCACCTAGTTCAGAAAAAGCCCTGCATTCAGCTTCTGGCCTCATGACTTGGCCCTGAAGATGAGCTGTGACAAATCAGATAGTCCACGTTTTAAGGGGAAATAACCTAATTTTTTAAAGTGCATGCCTCAAACTGTTCTTCTGAAATGAAACCTCATTTTCTTAAAAAATATGTCAACTTGAGATTGCAGGATTCCCTTTTAGAGACTGTGAAGTTATGTTTGTTTTTTTTTGCGGTACGCGGGGCTCTCACTGTTGTGGCCTCTCCCGTTGCAGAGCACAGGCTCTGGACGCGCAGGCTCAGTGGCCATGGCTCACGGGCCCAGCCACTCCACGGCAAGTGAGATCTTCCTGGACCAGGGCACGAACCCGTGTCCCCTGCATCAGCAGGCGGACTCTCAACCACTGTACCACCAGGGAAGCCCGAGACTGTGAAGTTTTATCACTTAAAAATAATTGTATATCATAGCCTTATTTGTCTATTTTGCCTTAGTACAACCCCCAATTGTAATTTTTAGGATGAAATTTATAGGGTATTGTCATGACATATTTGTATTTTAAGTTTTAATAATACTACATAATTGGAAGAGAAGACTTTGGAAATCATATAGCATTATGAATGTCATTTAGGTTTCTCGTTTCTGCTTAAAAATCTCTCACATCTTTAAGTTTGATTAAACTTGTTACTGTTTATTCATAAATGCCCCACTCTTTTGAATAAGAAAAAGAAAAGCTCCACAAGATAAATAACACTGCAAAACTAATTATTGAACTGTTCTTATTGAGCAGAATTAATAGTCCAAAACATCACATAGAATGAAAAGTTAATAAACAGAATGGTGAGAGCAGCATGCCATTTAAATAGAGATGTCTTTACTAAGATTTATACTATAATTAAGGACAAATCTCTACCTTTCATCATTTGGGGAACTTGGAACTTCTTTTTGTTTTGAGTCCAGGACTTTATGGGTCATATATTTTGTAAATACACAATCCCGCTGTATAGCATTTTTTCTGCACTGCCCCATGGATCTTACAGCCTTTGAGTATTGAGAAAACTGACCTTAATAATACCTTAACAATGGCTCAATTCAGTTTGATATTTCATATGTTTGGAAAAAAAAAAAAACAGCAGCTGAGTTAAAATAGCTTTCCTTCTTTTCACCAAGCATATGATATCAATCCTCAAACACGAAATATGTCCTGTAAAACTTTACACTTGACAATCTGTTCTGCTTTAGTAGATGGTTGGAAGTATCTATGCCAATCTTCGCAGAGTTGGTCAGTTCTTGGATCATTACCACTTTTATACCAGCATTTAAATAAATATCTTAAAATATTAGCAATTCAAATATTCTTTAGATAAAATATTTTTTGGGGGGGAGAGGTGTTTATAGTTCCCAATCTATCAAAAAGATACTGGTTTTCTGAATTTGCTTATTTCATTTCCACTAAGCAAAATTATTTTTATACCCTCTAAGTGTTACATACTTTTTATCGTTACATACAATAGTTCTTGACAAACAAAGTGAAACTGAGGAAATAATGTGGATATTACAGTAATGAGGGCTACTATTTTCATGGTGCTTTGTAGTTTACAAAATATCCAGTGGACTCCTCCCAACAGCTTGGTGAGGAATGTTGCACTATCTTCGTTTTCACAGTGCAACAAACTTATTCAAGGTCACCCAGCCAGGAAGGGGCTCATCCAAGTCTGCTTTTTTTCATGCTTTGTTACCATGTTAGATCAAATAAACTCACTATTTTCATTTCAACGATCTAAAGAAAAATATAAATTTAGAATTATCCAGATGATTTCTAATTCTCCATCGAAGACATTCAATTGGTTTAATTACTGAATGTCTCTTGCACCTTCCCGGGGTCTTTTCCTTATGCAAAAACAATGCAAATTCATGACATCTAAAAGATGGGAACTGAGAATGCAGACTCTCCTATTTGATTTTAGTATTATATTAAAAAGGCAGAATTAGAATTAAAAGAGGTTGAATATATTAGCAGAGCATTGGCCCAGGATTCACTCAGATAAAAGGGAGCATTATCAAGATTCCTGGCTCCAGCCCAAAGGAGAGAGAGCTTTCTCTAGTGCAAATTGTCTCACACTTCGATACCGTGCCAGCATTGTAAATGGGACATATTTCCCATCTAACTAAAGCCAAGGTATCATATTTACTTTTCTGAATGCAATAATTAAGCCATTAAGTAAGAGGTTTCTAAATTGGACCATGTTTGAAGGAAAGCATTAGGAAACGTGAGGAAAGGCCATTTTGTTTCTGAAACATCACAACCTGTTCATCCAAATCAACCCCACTGGACAGTCATTACCCCTCACTCCTGTGGAAGCTGGTTTTGCCTGTAAAGCTCATGAACAAGACAGGTACAATCAACAATTTCATACAGTCATGATTGCAGTCTCTGTTAAAAGACTTCATGGATTTTTATGAATAAGCTTCAAACTTGAAGACCTTAACCAGATGAAGAGGATCTTGGAACTTAGATAGGAAACCATTACATCTATATTTTCACTAGTATTATGGAAATTTAGCATTTTCTTCAAAAATAAATCAAAGAAACACATCACCGTAGTATCAGCAGTGCCTTTGAATTTGGTGCCAAAGCAGCCGTGGTTATTTTCATATTGCATTACCATTGCTGCAGCAATCTCACCATATTGGTCAAATTTTACCACTTCTTTGAAATTACAGTAGTTAGATCTGTCACTCCATTTTGTTATTTAATAAGAAAGAAACACAATATTAATATGTCACAAATTTATTTTAAAATATTTTTAGCAGTTGTAATTCAATATAATTGGAATTTTTGTAATTAATCCTAAAAGCATTTCATTTCATGTATTTAAAAACACTCTTCTGAGAAGGAATTCAGAGTTTGCCAGACTGCCAAAGGGATCCACGGTGCAAAACAAAAAGTTGAATACCTTTGAGAAGGATTCTACTGTTGAGATTGGCATTTATATCTGGCCCAGTTTCAACAAGTGTGTGTGTGTACACTATTTGCTAGACTCTGTGCTAGGCACTGGGTAGACAAATATAAATTACTACAGTGTTACTGACCTTACAAGAAGCAGATGCATCTTATGCATGTTTTACATGCAGCATAATTTTTATCTTTGCTTTATAGATGAGGAGACTTTGAAACAAAAAGTTAGGTAAAAATATTTTTAAAAAATAAATATTTTGGGGCTTCCCTGGTGGCACAGTGGTGGAGAGTCCGCCTGCCGATGCAGGTGACACGGGTTCGTGCCCCGGTCCGGGAAGATCCCACATGCCGTGGAGCAGCTAGGCCTGTGAGCCATGTCCCCTGAGCCTGCGCGTCCGGAGGCTGTGCTCCGCAATGGGAGAGGCCACAACAGTGAGAGGCCCAAGTACCGCAAAATAAATAAATAAATAAATAAAAATAAATATTTTTGAAAGAAGTTAAATAAACTGATCACGCAAGTAAGTTGTAGAGCTGAGATTTGTATCCAAGAGGTCGAATTCCAGGGTCCCCATGCAGAACCACTGGGCTGTCACATTGCTCAGTGTGAAGAGTGCAGGCATGTGGTTTATTATAGGCTCTCTGAGGTCAAAGAGGGCAAGTAGGCAGCCGAAGAGTAGAGGGGGTAGTTGCGGGTGTCTCTTCTTCTGGTTCTGATGCCTAGATAAGGTTGGCAGCAGTCAGCCAGGTGAGGAAGGGAAGTGGGCATTGCAGGAAAGGATGGTGACACAAGCAGTGAGGAAGAAGATTTCAATTGAGTGTACTGCGAAATATTACCAAGTGTACAATCGAGCCAGAGGGAGCTGGGATTAGATGGTAGATGGGAACAGACAGCAGGCAGGAAAGTTGGTGCCAAGCTCTCTGGCTTTCTCTTGATGAGTATGTGTACAGTTTTATGCAATGTACTCCTTAGGTGATCTCCTTGTGATACTGCTGCTTTGCCCCACCAGTTCTAATATCATGATATTTTCATTTAGGGACTAAATTACAAGGTTTCTACATAGAGCTTCACCTGTTGTTCAAGCAAGTAAACTTCTAAAGGAGACAAAAAACAAAATCTGATTGAAGACATCAGGAATAAACCAGATTCTTGAGGAGATACTTATCAGATACTAAAGCGTTGGAAGCTGACTGACGCTCCTTGTCCTAGAAGAGACTATTTTACTAAACACTTGCCATGGACCGTTGGTGGTGGTAAGGATTCTGCCTGTGTCACTTATTAATCATTTAACAGCATTGTGAGGGAGCTATTTTTAATTCCCATTTTGCAGATGAGGAAACTGAATTTTAAAAGAGATTGTGTAACTAACCTAAGGCTATTGGCAGGTGGGGATGGCATTCAAACCCAATCTGTCTCACCACTAATATATCTGAACTTGACCACAATTCTACTTCATCCTCTTCAAAACAACACCAAGACAATAGCTAGACTCAATGACAAAATCTTCCTGACAAAGTATTTACATTGTATAACAAATAAACAAATATGCATTCCCTTAAAATCACCTTTTTCTTTCCACTTGTAAAACGGAGGCATGAATACAGCTTAAAGAATGTGCAATATAAAAGTTTAATAATCTAGTGGAAATATTTTGGGCTTATATTTCAATTGTGAAATTTAACCCAGTCTTAAAAAGCCTTACACATTTTTCAGACTATGAATTCAGAAATTCATCTTAAGTTTTCATTTCATTGTCTCTGAAAACCCAATTTGGTTCTCATCTTTGGGTTATCTAGAAAATATTTGTGAATACTGAGGAACCACTCTTGTTACATTATCCCAAAAAAATTTACCACTTTGGAGAAATGTATTAGAAGAAGAGGATGCGTTGCTCACCACCTCCTAATTAATGCAGCTGGGGAGCAATCTTATTTTAAGTTTATTGCCCATTCTTGCCACCTTTTCAAAATGTTGCTGGATATATATAATCCCTTCTCAGAGATCTATAAACTTATTGATTAAGCATCTTAAACTGCACAAGAACCTAACACATAAGACTTTCCAACTGATTTGCACCAATAGGCAATGGAGTCTAGTTGTCAGTCTTTGAAAAATTGACAAAAAGGAAGATAATATCTTAGATTTGTATAACTTTAATGTAATTCGAATGTCCTGGAACGGGATCCCCCCAATACATTAGAGGTTTTTTTTTTCTTTTGTGGTACACGGGCCCCTCACTGTTGTGGCCTCTCCCGTTGCGGAGCACAGGCTCCGGACACGCAGGCTCAGCGGCCATGGCTCACAGGCCCAGCTGCTCCACGGCATGTGGGATCTTCCCGGACCAGGGCACGAACCTGTGTCCCCTGCATCAGCAGGCAGACTCTCAACCACTGCACCACCAGGGAAGCCCGTTAGAGCTTTTTTAATGTAATTCATTATGGTTCACAGTTCAGAAAGAAATAGTTTTATCTTTGATCACACCAGATCCAGGAATATAGAACCACGTGAGCAAATTTAGCTAATATCTCTCTCCCCAATAACACAAATTGCATGGCAAGGATGCCAATTTTGAATTATAGGGATGTTAAATGACTCTTCTGTACAAGCAAAAATACACATAAGATTTGGTCACAGCAAACCCTTCCATGGCATTTACTCTGTGACAGGCTATCTTTTAATTCCATGTTATTTAATATAAGACTCACAAGAACTTTATGAGGTGGACTCAGATATTCTCTGGATTATCCAGATGAGGAAACTGAGGCAATGAGTATTTAAGGTCACATGTCCCAGGGAACTGGGATTTGAGCCCATACGGTTTGCTTCCAGACTACATGTTTTTAAACACCAAGCTCCACTCCTCAACTTGAATATCTTAAGCATAGAAAGAAATGATACTGAATTCTTTTTAAAGATCTGAAAGTCTGGGAGATCTGGAAATCTCCTGAAACTTAAATTGAAATATGGTATAGTAAAAATATTTGCCAACTCCTCTCTAATTAGGCTCTTCAGAACAGAGATAACACCTCTGACACTTCAATTGTGAGTTAAAGATCGACAATAAAATGAAGAGAGTGGCTACTGTAAAGCACTACATTACAAAGACTTCTTTCCTAATGACGATGAAAACATACAATAAACCAAGGATAGATTACATTATAAACATCTACACCAAAAGGGCTTTGATCAAAGCTAGTGATAAAATATTCAGGAAATCGTAAAGGACCACAAGTTGTTGTTGATCAAAAAGGAAGAGGGAGAGGGGTACATAAAGGAACAAGTAAAGCACCAGTTGCATGGCTGCCAAGCATAAATAAGAGATGCTCAGATTCTGAGAGCAAATGAGAGGCCCTGAGAAACCGCAGGCGTTTGAGCACCTTGTTCTTTTTAAGGGAGTTTACAAGGCAAACAAAACAAGGATACAAACGTAAAAACTTAACTACAGAGAAAGAGAAATCAGAATGTCAGAGATCTAGCTGAAGAATGAGGTAGATTTTATTTTGGGCCATAGCAGACCTAAAGGACTGCCAGCTTTTTTGAGGATAAGGTTAGGGTATTAATTAAAAGCTGGTGGAGTTGGTCGGATGGAAGAAGGAGAATTTTCTTGTGACTCCAGAAAGAGCTCCGTATATAAGGGTGCTCTGGCTGCGACATCTGTCTGTCATTCATGGGTCCCAGGGTTCATTGGATGGACCTAGCTGGTTAAGCTGCTTCTTCAGGCACAGCCCTCCTGAGGCTGCTCAAGGAAGGAATCACAGGCATTTGTTTTTCAAACAAGTTTTTATAAGCTACAGACCTCCTTTGTGAGAACTTATAAGGAACTGTTCAAGAAATAGTTTGCAACTCTAAGTTAAGTAAGGTTAATATCAAATAATGACAACACATAATTGTTCTCGCAAAAATTCTTAAACTGGGAGCCCGTGGACAGTGTGGTCTCCCAAGAAGCCTAGCCCCCAAGCCCCGCACTAAAAATCACGTGCATAACTTTGTGTGTGGGATGAGGTCTGACATAACAAAATACCATAACCTGAGTGGCTTCAACAGCAGAAATTGACATTCCCACAGTTCGGGTGGCTGGAGGTCCAAGTTCAAGGTGTGGGCAAGGTTGCTTTCCTCTGATGCCTCTGTACTTGGTTTACAGACAAGTGCCTTTTGCTGCCTTTTCACATGGTCTTTTCTCTCCGTGAATATATACTTGCTATCTCTTTGTGTGTCCAAATTTCCTCTACGGAGAAAAATGTCAGTCGAATTTGATTAGCTCTCACCCATATGGCCTCATAACCTTAATTCCCTCTTTAAAGACCCTGTCTCCAAATGCATTCACATTCTGAGGTACTGGTGGTTAGGGCTTCAACATATGAATTTTGGGGGGCCACAGTTCAACCCATAACAAAGAGTTTATAATTCTCATCTCAGAAAGATAAATAATCCAAAGAAAGATTAAGGACTATGGGCTTGGTGTCAAAACATCTGTTTCTTCTTTTGATATCCTGTTTTTTTAAAAGCCTGCATCAAATAGTATTTTTTTTTTTTTTTTTGTGGTACGTGGGCCTCTCACTGTTGTGGCCTCTCCTGTTGCAGAGCACAGGTTCCGGACGCGCAGGCTCAGTGGCCATGGCTCACGGGCCCAGTCACTCTGCGGCATGTGGGATCTTCCCGGACCGGGCATGAACCTGTGTCCCCTGCATCGGCAGGCAGACTCTCAACAACTGCGCCACCAGGGAAGCCCCAAATATTATTCTTCCATGTTGCTACATAGATAGAGATAATTAGAGTGTAATATTACACAGTTATTAGAGAAGTGCTGTTAGTATATATAAGGCATACTGACCTCCCTTTCACTAATACCATCTGTCTCATATGACTCCACAACAAAAGCATCATTGCATGTTGGTTGGGCCACCACTAATACTGCAAATATGCTGTCTAGGATGCAGGTGACAAACTTGTTCGGGAAGTTTAGTTACCCAGGGCTCTTTCCAATGGGGATTATCTTGTAGCACCACTTTGAACATTAATTGAGGGATTTAATTAGATTTAATCAAACTTTTTTCCCTGTTATTATTGTAATGTCTCCACTAGGCCTTATTTCTTAGGTAAATTTCATGCTACATTTCTCTCAAGTTTTTTTCCTCTCTTAACTTACTTTCCACAGTCTCCAATATCAATTTCCAAAGTTTGTATTTGCCTTTGATGACTGTATTTAATGTCACAAGCCAGTATATAAAAATAAATCCTTACGTCAGATTTCTATTTAACAGATAAGCAAAAATGCTCCAGTTGGGGAAACTTGAGTTTTGCTGAAAAGAGAAGATATCTGATTCTAAACTTAGATCAGATTAGAAGGCAACATGATAAAATAAGGAAGAATGAGACTTGGCATCTTAAGTTTTAAATCTACCTAGAGTTATGAACTTGTCCAAGTCACCTCTCATGCTAGAATTCTTCCTTCCTAATTACTCAAGTGTTGGTTCCTTCAACCTTTTCATATGCCATCATTTTCTACTTTTGTGAGTCCAACAGATGTATACAGTGGAGAAATCTCAGGGAGGACCATAAAGTGACCTGGCTTGATATGGACTCAGTATCTATTATCTGGGGTAATATTTGGGTAGTACGTGAATTAAATTTTGAAAGAAAAGTTGTGGCAAAATTAAAGTATCTCCAGGATTATTTTGAAAATTAAATAAATAAAACTATATGTGCCTAGTATAGCCCACAGCAGGTATGTCAAGTACATGATGGTGAGTGGTACTATTCTTACCAATAATTCTCAAGCTAAGAAAGCTCTGGGGGGACAGCCAGATGCCAAATGTGTTCATTCACAATGAGAACTGCAGCTGTCGGATGTGCCCACTCATGTATCAGCCTGATGACTGCCTTCACTCCAAGTAGGAAAATCCCATGGGTAGCCATTGTCCACAGGAGATTGCTTGGTAAGCTTGGAGGAAGAGCTAGAGGAGATTAATGGCCTGAGGACAAAACAGCTTCATACGTTTGTTCCCACAGTCAGGTCAAGCCCTCTGGACTGACTGGATCTCCACCTGAACTGCTCTTACTTCATTGAGCTCTGCCAGTGTCTTTCTTTTTTAGTACCCCTGTGGTAAACTGAATAATGGTCCCCCAAAGATGTCCATGTCCTTATCCCCAGAACCTGTGAGTACTTTACTTAACCTGGAAAAAGGGACTTTGCAGATTTAAGACAAGACTTTTGATATGGAGAGATTCTCCTGGATCATCCAAGTGGGTGTAATATATTCACAAGGGTGCCTATTAGAGGAAGCAGGAAGGTTAGAGTCAGGGAAGGTAACATGAGAGCAGAAGCAGAGGGAGAACAAGAGATGTGAAGATCGTAACAGGTTGGACTGATTCTATCGCTAGATGGGGACCACGAGCTAAAGGAAAGTGGGCAGCCTTTAGAAACTCTAAAAAGCAAGGGAATGGATTTTTGCCTAGAGCCTCCAGAAGGAACACATCCCTCCAGACCCGTTTTAGACTCCTGACTCCCGAAATGTAAAGTAATACATTTTCTTTGTGGTAATTTGTTACAGCAACAATAGGATACTAATACACCCCTTGACTGAAAATCCCCTTTCTCACTGATACTTTCTTTTATCAGATACATTAAAACCTATAAACAAGGGTTGCATGTCTAAGAATTGTTTAATTTCTTTCAAATGATCTTTCACATCTCCATTATGATCCAGTTGGGTGAGTTTTATAGTTAACTCTCAAAATATTACCTGATATTCATTAAATTCAAATTCTTTTGTGGTAGTTCACAGTACCCTGTGTGTACCACCTCTTAGTCCAAATATCTACTGGTTTGATAGACCAAACTTCCTAGTAGTAGACTTCAGGCCCACCCCAAATGCAAAGCCCACACCTGTTATTTTGGAGAGCACTTAAAGGAATGCCTCCCCTGAATCTGCAAGGTGGTCTGTTAATAGGAGTTGTGACAGACTTGACCTTGGTGATTTCTCTGGCTCAGGCTCTCATGTGTCCAGCTCCCGTCCAAACTACATAGACAACTCTCCCCACTGCCATGGCCCATGGAAACTCCAAAGTCTTGGGATGCCTCCAAAGCTTCCCAAATTTCCAGGTACTCGATTATCAGAGGCCATATGCAGGGTTGGGAGAGGTTTATGCTCCTCTCCACTCTGAAGAAGCCCACCTTATAACTGCTCCACACAAAATCTCTTTGAATACTTTATCAACTTTGGCCTCTAACTCTCCCTCACTTCAGGCAGTCAAAATGATTCAGCCGGACACAGTGAGGGACAGAGTCTGAAACTCTTCTTTCCCCTCATTATTCTTTATCACCAAAACCTTCCCTCTCCTTTTTGAGTTACAGAGCAAAATCTCAAGCTTATGAATGGATTAAAAGATATATTTTTATGAATGGGAAGAATTATTTTTCTAGACTGGATGCAGGGAGAGGAAAAAACTGTTACGTGTGAATAGTTTATAGTTACTTACACCTAATGGTTTGATTGTGTGTATGCTGTTGTGGCTTCTAATGTCTCACTCTGTCCTAGTTCTCTTAAACCTATTCATATGTGACTCCACTGCATTACAAAGAAGGACCTCTCTTTAGTAATTCACAGACCATTTGGAGGTCCTCCGAGAAAGTCCTCAAATTAAGACATGCCTCTGATTAAGCATTCCATTTCTGGTTTGAGTGTAGGAGAAGCCTCAAGTCATGTTACTATTTATGGTACCAGTACCAGTCATGTTACTGTTCATGGTACCAGTACTATTTATGGTACAGCTGCTCCAACTGTTCTGAAGAGAAGTCAGCCTGCCTTTGCATCTATATTTTTGTATATCCTCAATACAACATCAGGTGCATAGGAACTGGGAATCATACTCTCAGACTCTGCACTTCTCATAGGGACATGGGTAAGATGCAGAATGGCATTGAGCTTGAAGGCAGTGGTGACCTGGGGCAACCACCTATTATAGGTTAATGATTGTTTGGGAAGTTTTGAGAAGGTGACATAGAGACCTGACCCAGGGGCCCAAGAGAAAATTTTCTGCAATTATAATCAGCTGACCATTTTGTTTGTAGGGTAGTCTAGACTGAGGCCAGAGATTCATCATGGGAAAAGATGAATATATATATATATATATATATATATATATATATATATATATATATATATATATATATATATATATATATTTTGTGTGTGTGTGTGTGTGGTATGTGGGCCTCTCACTGTTGTGCCCTCTCCCGTTGCAGAGCACAGGCTCAGACGCGCAGGCTCAGCGGCCATAGCTCACGGCCCCAGCCGCTCCATGGCATGTGGGATCTTCCCGGACCGGGGCACAACCCCGTGTCCCCTGCATCAGCAGGTGGACTCTCAACCATTGCGCCACCAGGGAAGCCCAAGATGAATATTTTTTTCTTAAAGTAAAACAAACAAAAAAATCTTTTGTGTCTCTTCTTTCTTCCTACCCCACCACTGGAAAAAGGATGACAATAAGAAAGAACAGTAGGTACAAAGAGATTAAAAAAAAAAAAACTTTTGAACAAGATTCTAGAACTGTAACAAATCATGAAAACAGAGATTGTCTTTAGAGATTTAATTTTATGCTTTTCATACCTGTTATAAATATAGTCATTATCTTATTCTATATATACTTGTATATAAAGAATTCTTTAAAAAACACAAATGGAGGAGCGGGGAGAAGAAAGTCTTAAGATATTTTAAATTTACTGAAATTGTTGCATGGACATTTTTAGAGACTTTAAAAAGATTTAACATATTCCATAAAAAGATATTCTAAACTATTACATGCCTACACCTGTTTTGCCATTAAAAGATTTGAGTCCATCAATTAAAGTTAGATAGAATGGTGACTACTAATTTTTTTGGAAATATGTTCATTTAAAATATGGAATACAGGGCTTCCCTGGTGGCACAGTGGTTAAGAATCCGCCTGCCAATACAGGGGACACAGGTTCAAGCCCTGGTCCAGGAAGATCCCACATACCGTGAAGCAACTAAGCCCATGTGCCACCACTACTGAGCCTGTGCTCTAGAGCCCATGAGCCATAACTACTGAGGCCACAAGCTACAACTACTGAAGCCCGAGCACATAGAGCCCATGCTGCACAACAAGAGAAGTCACCACAATGAGAAGCCCGTGCACCACAACCAAGAGTAGCCCCGGCTCGCCTCAACTAGAGAAAACCTGCGTGCAGCAACAGACCCAATGCACCCAAAAATAAATAAATTAAAAAAATAAAATAAAATATGGAATACAAAGAAATAAAGGACAAATGCACATATGCGGGTCACATGAGCAATATGTTTCATTATGTGGCTTTGCTAGTGTGTAAGCTGCGTGATAGTAGGGGCCTTGTCTGTGTTATTCACTGCTTGCATCCCAGTGCCTAGTACAGTGCACAAGCCACACTAGGTGCTCCGTAAATATTGGCTTCAATTAATAAACACATACACAGCCTTCCAGATGTCAGGGACTGGGAATTATTGGTTTCTTCATCTACAGTGTCATACTCCATATAAATGAAGCATTGTATTCAATTTGATTTTCTACCTAAAGACATAACCTTATATTCTGAGCAATATACATGGTTTTACATATATATATATATATATATATATATATATATATATATACACACACACACATATATACACAAATATATGTATGTATGTTAAATCTTTTTAAAGTATCTGTGTGTGTGTCATTTCAATGTTTCTAGCTACTAATCTGTTGGCAGTAAAGAATGCTATCATTATCAAGTTAATAGAAATTCACAGACAATAAATTAAACCTCCCTTTATTAGAAAATGCTTTGAATTTTCTTTTGTTGTTTTGGGAAATTCATGCCTCCAGTTTCTTTTGCTCTGGGTGTTATCACATTCTATAACTCTGGATCAATGTATGAAACCAAATCTTTTTTATCAACATGATAAGCATAATCCAGTAACATATATCTTATCAACAAACCAAAAATCATCCTTTCCTAGCCACAAAGTATCTTAAACACCTGCACTTTATTTCATGGAAATCTTTTCTCTGCTGAGATACGTAGTAAAATAGAAACGTTTGGATTTTCTAAAGAGAACTTGTTCAATAATATGACTCAAGTCTTAGAGAATTACTAACGTTTCTTATGACCACAAATATATCTGTTTCCCTAGGAAATAAGACACAAACTTTTAAGACATTTATTTTTGATCTATCCTTTTACCCTTCAATTTCCCCTATGTGAAAAGACTTAAGGATAAAGAGTTACTTTGATAGTTAAACAGACTGATCAGAGTAGATGCCAAGATCCAGACATTATTTGATTACAGTGCTTTATAAAACAAGCAGAGGGACCCCTGCCTTCGAGGAGATGGAGGTTGGATTTACTTTTCTATCTCAAAATCTGCCACATGAACATTCAGTCACCAAAAGAGGTCGAAGGAATTCACTTAAATATTATCCTGGAGGAAAAAAGAACATGTTGTTTCCTTCTTAAATAAATAAATAAATAAATAAGAGTTCAGTGGCTTCCCATCACACTCGTAGAAGACTCCAGCTTCTTGCCACAAACCACAGGGCCCTACCAGACTTGGAAAGTCTCCTGAGCATTTCTGCCATGTTCATTTGTTTTAATATTCACGGCTCTCCTCACCAGACTTTCCCTGACCACAGGTCTCCTCATGAACCTGCTAAAACTTGGTCTCTACACAGAGACTTTGCCTCAGCACCCATCTCAAGTAGCTCACCCCCTCCCACTAGAATATAAACTCCACGAAAAGAGGGACTTTTCCATCTCATCTATCCTCAGCAGTGGACTGGTATAAGTTCAATGTTTGTTGAATAACTTTTAAAAAATATGCTTCTTGTTTGTACCTTAATTTTATAAATGAATCTAAGAGACCCATTCAAGGTTAGTCAGCAGCTCTTGGAAGAGCTTCGTTGTCACTGAGGTACCTAGCTTGCCAACGTTTTTCTACTGTGCTCTGCAAATAAAGTTTTTTCATTTTAGTCTTTGCCCATTATTATGTGTTCAGCTTTTCACTCTTTTCTTCTTCTCTAAATAATATTCCTATTAAAAATATCTGGAGGAGACTTTTTCAGACAGTATGGGTAATATTTACAGGGTTTCCTTTGATAAGGATACGAATGAAGACATAGGGGAGTGTGTAGCTCCTGGGACCACCTGTGTCAAAAATGCAGAAATTGTAATAAGTATTTTGTATTTGTTTGTATATGCATAGAGAAATTGTGGCAGAATAAGCAAGAAATGAATAATAGTGGGTACAATGTGTGGACAGTGGATTAGAAAAAGGAAGAAAACGAAATGGTTCATTTTAAAACTCTTAAAACATTTAAAAATTTTAAATTATGCAGTGATAGTCTTTACTCAATAAATAAATAAAATGTAAACCTCTTCACACACAAAATAAAATCTTTAATATATATATATGAAAGTTCATGTTGTGATCATCTTTGTTTTCAAAAGCAGACTGAAAATATAGTCATACCCTCATGCGGTTACCAAGTCATACAATGGGTAGATTTGCAAGTCTTTTGTAGTCAATTTTGGACTCCTGAACAATATTCAGAATATTTAAGGAATTTCAAATGTTAGTAAATAATTTTTCTGCCATACTAGAGAAGGAAACACAGTTACTAAAACTGCCAAGAAGGATGAGAAAACTTACAAACAAATTTAATCCTGTTACTGATTAAAATTGGCTAATTCTTTTAGCTAATGGTTTTCATGTCATATTTAAGTGAATATTATGTTCATAATTATTACAAAGCCCCTCATATTGACTTGTAGCAAGTAAGGGTATACAATTTTGGAAAGAAGATTCCTTTTAGGTGGAGAACATTGACACTGAAGGAAATATAATGATTTCGA
Source organism: Hyperoodon ampullatus (assembly GCF_949752795.1). Taxonomy (NCBI): domain Eukaryota; kingdom Metazoa; phylum Chordata; class Mammalia; order Artiodactyla; family Ziphiidae; genus Hyperoodon; species Hyperoodon ampullatus. The sequence goes on from NC_136921.1 coordinate 17,644,041, forward strand.
GGAGGATTTTATAACATGGCCTGCTAACCTCATCAAGATCATCAACCATAATCAAGGTTTTAAAAGTTGATTGACAGTTATAAATTAGTGCAGGCCGGTAAAAATATGAGAGGCCCATCTATGCATATGGTTAAAGATGAATGAACTAATTTTTCTTGGATTATAGTCCCATGAACCTATAGCTTTCACGATGAATAAAAGAATCCTCTATGTAAGCCTTAAGACATTTCTCTGTATTTTCTCCTTGACTCTCTCTATTTTTTTTTTTTTTTGCAGGTTGGCTGATTTAATTAAATATTCTCTAAAACACTGGATGTTAAGAAATATACAAAATCTAAGATCCTGAAATCTCCCAATTTAACGTTGATTAAAATCGATGAGTTTGGAGTTTTCTGTTAAATCAAAAGCTGCTGGCTTTCAGCAACTCTTTATTTTTGGAGAAACAGCTTTTTCTTTGTGTAACAAAAAGGCTTAGGAAAGCTTCTTTAAAAAAAAAAAACGACATAGGCTGCTGAGTCTTAAAATAGGCTTTAATGACAGCCTCAGGCCTAGCAAGACATGCAAATGCATCGGGCCCAAAACTAGAGGAGTGAAGTCTTCCCCATTTCAGGACAAGCCATTTCTGGGGTCACATCCTCCAACTCAGTACTGCTGTTGTGTTGTCTGTGCCTTTCCTGGAACTCATCAAAGCAGAGGCCATTTCTTTTGTTTCTTTACCATTTGTCCCATTTCTTAAACAGCCTACTTAGTTGCTATCAAATATTAGATTCACAATATACATCATTGATTGACCAAAGTATAGATACTGAGTTAATACAAAAATGTATTTCCTGTGACAACTGTGTTTCTTTGATTGCAAGAAGCTTGATATTTACCAAGTGCCCTCTGTATGTAGGCATTGTACTGTGACCTGGAAGTTCATAAATAAGAGACTTTGGCCCTGCCCTTGAGTAATTCATCACATGTAATAAAGGAAGAAATTGCAGATTTTGAAATCTGTATTGGATGTAAAATTTGTTAAGAAGTAACTCTGTTTAGTAATTGAGTTGAAAATAAAAATGTGGAAATAAATGTAAAAATCATTTGTTTCAGTATTAGCTAAAGTAATGCTGAGTGCAGGATGGATTGAGGCCCATGAGATGTGAGAAAGCAAAACAAATACTGATGGAAAACTCCCATAATTGGTCTTTAAATGTCTTAAGGATAAGGAATTCTAAGATAAAGACAATTTAAGGATTATCTGTATGTTACCCCCTCTGACATTGGTTGATTTTACAATTCTTTTATTTTTATAGGGGATGAATGATGGGGAAAGATTGTTTCTTTGCAGGATACTGATAGAGCAGGATAACTTCTATAACAAAGTGACTCCCAAATATAAAATGACTCAACACAATAGGTTAGTTCTTGCTCATATAACAGGGCAGATGAATGGGTTAGTGAAGTGGCTTATCTCCATGAAGTCATTCAGGGCCCCAGGTTTAGAGAGGTGTAGCTATCTTCAACATGTAGCTTCTAAGGTCACCCTGAGGCTGACTCCATTCTTGGAGAGAGAAGGCGATAAACATGGAAGGTGGTTAGTGGGCTGTTTCAGTGGACCAGCTGAAAGTGGTGCCCATACACACCTCAGAGATATTGCACGTTCTGTTCCAGATTCCCACAGGAAAGCAACTACTGCAATAAGGCAAGTCACACATATGTTTTTGTTTCCCAGTGCACATAAAAGCTATGTTTATGTACTGTAGTCTACTACATACTGTAGTTACTATACTGTAGTCTATTAAGTGTGAAAGAATAGCATTATGTCTAAAAAATACATAACTTAATTAAAAAATACTTTATTGCCAAAAATGGTAACCGTCATCTGACAATTCAGGGTTGCCATAAAATTTCAGTTTGCAAAAAAAAAAAAAAAAGATCTCAAAGCACAATAAATAAACAATAAAGCAAGGTATACCTATACTTCATTTCTGCTCGCTTTTCCATTGGCTAGAGCTTACACAACAGTTACATCTAGCTGCAAAGTAGGCTGGAAAATGTAGCCTAGCTGTGTGCCCTGTATAATAAGAGAATATAGATTTGGGGGAATATCCATAAGTCTCTGCCATAAACAGTGAGATTGGGAAGAATGATTGTCCCTGTTAGTTGGTATAATGACCTGCCACATCAGTTCAGTTTATGCAAGTTGTCTTCACATATCAAACCACTCAGTAAAATGAGTGACTGTAATAGATGGTCCCAGGTTTATATATTAATTGAAGATCTCATTTTAATTTAATGGTGGATTAGTTTGCTTTTTTTTCCTCCCCTCACTAGGAGTGCCATCTGCTAGGAAGTTTGGCTTTCCAATTGAGGTCTTTGCTAACAGAAAAAAGTTGTTTTCTTTTATCTTAGTTTGTTTTTTGTTTTATCTCTGAAAACCAATCCATCTCTCAAACCTTCATGATATAATTTTACATATTGTTTTGTATGTTGCTTTTTTCCACTTAATAAATTTTAGATGTTTTTCTATGGTGGTACCACAGATGAATCTTTCTTTTTTTCTTGCTGTGGTGTGGCATGTAGGATCTTAGTTCCCTGACCAGGGATCCAACTCATGCCTCTGCAGTGGAAGAGCAGAGTCTTAACCACTGGACCACCAGGGAAGTCCCTGGTGAATCATTCACATTCATGAAATTTAGTGCACATTATTGTTACTATTGTGAAAATTTTGTAGATGGAATGAGTCTGAAACTGGTGGCAAGGGGAAGGGACATGGAGCTCACATTTTGCAGGCATTCATTCACCCAACCATCCACAAATTATTATTATTGAGTTCCTACTCTGTGCCAGGCTGATACAATAGGCATGTTGAAGCAATGGGCATTGACTGCGTATCAGACTCCAGGCTGGGTGGCATACATCTGTTTCCTCTTTTAATCCTCCCCAAATCCTTCTGAGGCAGAAGTGAAAGCCCCTGAAAAATCAAAAGGCCAATGAGATTAAGTCACTTATCCCAAGTCACTTGTTAGTCAAAGTCAGTAGTAGAATTAAGGTTAGAAATAAAATCTACCTGACTTGAAAATTGTGCTTTTTCCAATATGCCATCCTGACTACTGAGGGATTTGTCTATTGCCTGATCATCCACAGGACCATGAGAGCTTGATATATATTTGCACATTAAATGAAGTAATGGTGGCCTGAGGAGTTAAGGGATTTGAGGTGCTACCAGTTTCCCTTGTGGAAAACTCCCACCAGGATTGCAGTAGTTTGAACGTAAGCCATGGCTTTTGAATATTAAGCACAGATGTTTTTGTCTTACTCCCACCAATGTGGGAAAAGTTTCTGAAAGAGGAATTGAGGATAGCTATAGAGAAAATAATCTGTTGTTTTCTTGGAAAGTTATATCACTCTGACACTTTCCTCAGAAGCTATTTCTGCCAGCCCCCAACCATGAAAGCAAAGTAATGAACCTCTCTCAGAATGCCAAGAACATTCTGAGAGATGTTGGGGCATTTGTGGAAACCATGGTATTGTGGTGGCAACAGTTGAACCACTTCTTGGCTGGAGCCCAGGTTGACTCAACACAGGTTGGGGATTCTGGTTGTGGGGTATCTATGGGTCCTTCAAAGCCTGCCAAACTAGTCATGTGACCCTGCAACTACAGGACCAGGGATGATCTCATAAAGCAATTGTGATTACCATTAATAAATGTATAGCCTACTAATAAAAAAATCTGGACCCAACTTTGATGGATACAAAAATTGTTTTACTAAAAAAGACATTATATTCATTTATAAGCCTTCTCTTATTATAGTTACCATTTACACTAAGCATTAGTGTTGATTCATTTCATACAAATTAATTGATCCCCTACTGAGTGCCTAGGCTGGGGGTAAAGTGGTGAATATTCTGACAAAACCCCACTTACCTTCTTATAGGGAGGCAAACAGGCATATAAATACAAGTTAAATAATTTTAGGTAATAATGAGAGAGAAAGTATTGATATTCAGAGTTAAAAGGGCAATTTACTTTCAAAGGATTCAGATTAAGGACAAGAACTAGTGGGGTAGAGAGGAGAAGACCCTTTTTTTAAAATTAATTTTTATTGGAATATATTTGCTTTACAATGTTGTGTTAGTTTTTTGCTATACAGCAAAGTGAATCAGTCATATGTATACATATATCCACTCTTTTTAAGATTTCCTTCCCATTTAGGTCACCACAGAACATTGAGTAGAGCTCCCTGTGCTATACAGTAGGTTCTCATTAGTTATCTATCTTATAAATAATAGTGTTTATATGTCAGTCCAAATCTCCCAATTCATCCCGCCTCCCCTTCCCCCGCTTGGTAACCATAAGCTTGTTCTCTACATCTGTGACTCTATTTCTGCTTTGCAAATAAGTTCAACTCTACCATTTTTCTAGATTCCACATATAAGCGATATTATATGATATTTGTTTTTCTTTCTCTGACTTACTTCACTCTGTATGAAGGCCCTTTAAAATATATCAAGGAGAGTGATAGAGGCGACATTTGAGCAGAGATGTGAATGATTGGGGGAGAATGTGGGAAAAACATGTTCGAGGCATAGGAAACCACACTTTAGGTGATGCTGTGCAGCGTAGGGGGAGATTGGCAAACAGAAAATCTAAGAGGAGGCCAGCGGCCTCACAAGCCATGGTGAGGACTTTGAATTTTATTCTAAATCTAAAGGGAAGCTATCGCATTTTTAATGGAATTATTAAAATCTGATTTATATTTGTATGTGATTACTATTGCTGCTAATTGGTAAGTAATCTACACCAGAGTAAGAATGGAAGTAGCTCATTTAGAAAGTCCTCAAATTTTTCCTTCCAAGGCATGAGGTTGGCTTAGCTTAGAATGGCAGTGACAAATTGAATGAGACAGTTAAGGAAACTATGAGTCAGAAATAAGAGTGTTATAGCTATAGTTTATACCAAAGGTAAGATGTAAGTTCCTTGCCCTCGTAACCTCACATTCTTGTGGGGAAGGCAAGAAATCTACAGATAAACGAATTACATAAAAGCCAGGAATCATATCAAATCATATCAACAGCTGGAATACAGAGAATTGAAATAGGTGAAGGATATGAAAGGTGACTGGGTAGCCAGGGAGGAACTCTTTCTTTTTTTAACTTTTTATTTTTACACAATTTGAGGCCTACAGAAACATTTTAAGATTAGCACTGTTCACCTAGATTCTCTGATGTTAACATTTAACTGCCATTGGTTAGAAATGTTTGCGTGTGTGTCTGTGTGTTTGTGTCTGTGTGTTTATGTATTACACATCCTCTTGTCAGATATTATTACAAAAAATGCTAGACTCTAAAATGTTTTAATAAACATTTCCTATAACTAAAAATGTAGAATTATACTCTCTTTTCAATTTGGTTTTCTGTAAGCTTTCCAGGGATAAGGGATTAATATCCAACACATACAAAGAGCTCATATGACTCAACATCAAAAAAACAAACAACCTGATTAAAAAATGGGCAGAAGCACTAAATAGGCATTTTTTCCAAAGAGGAAATGCAGATGGCCAATGGGCACATGAAAAGATGCTCAGCATTACTAATCATCAGGGAAATGTAAATCAAAACCACAATGAACTATCACCTCACACCCATGATAATGGCTATCATCAAAAAGAACACAAATAACAAGTGTTGGCGAGGATGTGGAGAAAAGGGAACCCTCGTACACTGCTTCGTACAATGCAAATTGGTGCAGGTGCTGTGGAAAACAGTATGGAGGTTTCTCAAAAAACTAAGAATAGAACTACCATATGACCCAGCAATCCCACTCCTAGGTATATATCAGAAAAAAATAAAAACACTAATTTGGAAAGATGTTCATAGCAGTGTTATTTACAATAGCAAGATATAGAAGCAACCCAAGTATCCATAGACAGATGAATGGAAAAAGAAGATGTGGTGTATATATATATATATACACACACACACACACACACACACACACACACACACACACACACACTGGAATACTACTCAGCCAGAGAAAAGAACAAAATCTTGCCATTTGTGACAACATGGATGGTCTTGGAGGGTATTATGCTAAGTGAAATAAATCAGAAAGAGAAAGACAGATACTGTATCATATCACTTATATGTGGAATCTAAAAAATACAACAAACTAGCATGTATAACATAAATGAAACAGACTCACAAATACAGAGAACAAACTGGTGGTTATCAGGGGGAGGGGGAGGGGCAGTGTAAGGGTTAGGGGGAGAGAGGTACAAACTATTGGGTGTAAGATAGGCTATAGATATGTACTGTACAACTTGGGGAATATAGCCAATATTTTGTAATAACTGTAAATGAAGTACAATTTTAAAAAATTTTATACAAAAATTTAAAAATTAGAAAAAGCTCTCATGATCGGGCGTTTTCTTCTTCTCTTTTTATTTATATTTATTTATTTATTTATTTATTTGCAGTATGCGGGCCTCTCACTGTGTGGCCTCTCCCGTTGTGGAGCACAGGCTCCGGATGCGCAGGCTCAGCAGCCATGGCTCATGGACCTAGCCGCTCCACGGCATGTGGGATCTTCCCTGACCGGGGCACGAACCTGTGTCCCCTGCATTGGCAGGCAGACTGTCAACCACTGTGCCACCAGGGAAGCCCCTTCTTCTCTTTTTAATTGAACTACTTGGGTCTCTCTGGAATCTAAAGGTGTTAAGGACCCAAGCAAATAACCTCCGACATCTTCCTTCTCACTGCAAAGGCCTCAAGCTTTCCATGTATGGATGCACATGTTAGAGTTTCTGGTCTCCCTGTCTGAATGGTACAGAGCTCTGGCCCACAATCAACATGTGGTTACTGTGAGCCCTGATCATGACTTAATTACAGGGCTAGCTCAAAATAAAATAGAGATGCTGGATAGAAATTTAGAAACACATTGTTATTGGTATTTTTGATTAAAACTAAAGCACAGCAGTGGAATCCAAGCCAGGCCTCTTTTTCTAATGAACACTTTTCCTGGAGCAAAAGTTACTTTTTCTTTTGGATTCTTGCTGTAACTAATACACATTACTTTTGGAGCCTTTAACAGCTCCTAGCACCAAGCACCAAGCATGCTGACAGGAATGTTTTCTTATTTTCTGGGAGTTTCAGGACGTCTGAGCTGTGTCCTACTCTTCTTCCTACACCCAGCATTTAGTCCAGAGCTCAGCACATAATAAGTGCTTAATAATTTTACTCATGAATAAACATATGTGTATGTGTGTGTGTATATATATATATATATAAACACATATGTTATATTTAAGATTAAAGGACTGCAGAAATCAGGAGTAAAAAGATAATACATTATGTTTGTAAAAATCTTTTCCCAAAAAGAAAGGAAAAAGCAAAACATGGAGTGCCTCTGTAAAATGCTAGGAGCTTGAGAATGAGGGTCTTTTCAAAAAATAGCTAAAGAAACTTCTTTTTGATAATAGTTTTATTTTTTAAAGGGCACAGGGGATTTATAATCTAATGCCCTAACCACTCAAAAGTATTTATTTAAATGGGTGAATGAATGAGTGAATGATTTTGACAGAAAAACAAAGAATTTTCTTTGAAATAGGAAACATTAAGATTCTTTCAAAATAAAATAAAATGCACACACACACACACAAATAAGATACATGCCACAAAATGTTGATATCTAACACACACAATTAGAAATGCTTTCTCTTTTATTCCCAGGCTGTCTGGTTGGTCTGCTAGTAACCATACCTTTAAGGTATGCAGAGAGGATAGCAACTTGAGCCAGTCTGGCAGCTCCTGAGTGGGTGGTGGGGACACTGCAGCTTTGAATGGGCCCTTTGATGCAGCCAAGCATCTCCCATCTTCGGGAGGCTTATTCTCATTAGCACTTGCCCCTTGGGGCAGCCCTCAGCCAAAAGGAAAGCAGACAGGAGTGCACCCACCTGGGCATTGCCCCATCATGCAGGGACTTTCCTGGCTGGCTTTGTCACAGGCAGTCCATTCAATGGTTTGTTTCCCGTTCTCACAGGTGGCCTCTTCCTTTCCAGGTTGCTGACCTGAAAGTACCCTTGCAAATGGCAGCTTCGAGGGAACTGTGGTCTGGGCATTCAGGGTGCCCAACAGCTGGCCATATTCCATTGTGAACCACTGGTAAATGCTCAAACTTTTGCTCCCTTCCCAGGGGATCCCCCATTAAAATGATTTTTGCATTCACTACCTGCCAACAGGACCTGTAAAGGAGCCAAAAGGAGTAGCAGATTAAGCGTAATTATGAATTCTGAGTGGAATGGAGTAGTTGAAGATTGTTTTCCATGAAAGACCTATTTTTTCCTGCTGAAAGTTCACATAAGGAAGCACTGAATGCTCCTTGCAGTCCTTATATTTAAATGTGCTTTGTAATTAATGCTTCTCCTTGTGCTTTCACGAAACAGATAGAAAACCTCCCAAACTTGAAAGCTGTTTTTAGAATTGGATTTTGGTTTGCTCAAGATTTGTATCTAATCAGCACTGAATTTTCTAGACAATTATTTTAATATTTATTAAAAAGAACCAGTACTGAATGTGTTTCCCAGGCTTAGTTGTCAATGAGCAGCTAATCCCTAGGGACTTGTAAACCAGCACAACTGAGGAAGGATTAAAAGGCTTCTTGCAGGCTCTTCTTGAGGACTTAATGTGTCCCCATCAGGAACAAGTCGATTGTACCGTTTATTATTTTGTCTTTCCTTCTTCACAAATAGAAAAAGAAAGTCCAAGATGCTGAACATAAAAATATCTGCAGTGCCTGCAGACACCACATCAATTCACAAACATGAATGTTTACCACGTGGCTTCCTGATTTGTTATGAAATTACTAACAAATCTCATCACTGTTTTTCTCATGTTGCCCATGTATTTTCCCTCTTCTAAATACTTTTATCTGCATATAGGAGTAGCATTCAAGATTTTTTTTTTCTAATACATCTTTATTGGAGTATGATTGCTTCACAATACTGTGTTAGTTTCTGTTGTATAACGAAGTGAATCAGCCATATGCATACACATGTCCCCATATCCCCTCTCTCTTGAGCCTCCCTCTCATCCTCCCTATCCCACCCCTCTAGGTCTTTGCAAAGCACCGAGCTGATCTCCCTGTGCTATGCAGCTGCTTCCCACTAGTTATCTATTTTACATTTGGTAGTGTGTATATGTCAATGCTACTCTCACTTCACCCCAGCTTCCCCCTCTGCCTCACACCCCCGTGTCCTCAAGTCCATTCTGTATGTCTACGTCTTTATTCCTACCCTCTCACTAGGTTCATCAGTACCATTTTTTTTTTTAGATTCCATATATAAGTGTTAGCATATGGTAATTTTGTTTCTCTTTCTGACTTACTTCACTCTGTATGACAGACTCTAGGTCCATTCACCTCACTACAAATAACTCAATTTCGTTTCTTTTTATGGCTGAGTAATATTCCATTGTATATATGTGCCACATCTTCTTTATCCATTCATCTGTCGATGGACGCTTAGGTTGCTTCCATGTCATGGTTATTGTAAATAGTGCTACAGTGAACCTTGTGGTACATGACTCTTTTTGAATTATGGTTTTCTCAGGGTATATGCCCAGTAGTGGTACTGCTGGGTCATATGGTACTTCTATTTTTAGTTTTTTAAGGAACTTCCGTACTGTTCTCCACACTGGTTGTATCAATTAACATTCCCACCAACAGTGCAGAAGGGTTCCCTTTTCACCCCACCCTTTCCAGCATTTATTGTTTCTAGATACTTTGATAAAGGCCATTCTGACCAGTGTGAGGTAATACCTCACTGAAGTTTTGATTTGCATTTCTCTAATGATTAGTGATGTTGAGCATCTTTTCATGTGCCTCTTGGCCATCTGTATGTCTTCTTTGGTGAAATGTCTACTTATGTCTTCTGCCCATTTTTTAATTGGGTTTTTTTTTTTGATATTGAGCTCCATGAGCTGTTTGTATATTTTAAGATTATTCCTTTGTCCTTTGTTTCATTTGCAAATATTTTCTCCCATTCTGAGGGTTGTCTTTTCATCTTGTTTATGGTTTCCTTTGTTGTACAAAAGCTTCTACATTTAATTAGGTCCATTTGTTTATTTTTATTTTTATTTCTATTACTCTAGGAGGTGGATCAAAAAAGATCTTGCTGTGATTTATGTCAAAGAGTGTTCTTCCTATGTTTTCCTGTAAGAGTTTTATAGTGTCTGGTCTTACATTTAGGTCTCTAATCCATTTTGAGTTTGTTTTTTTTGTATGGTGTTAGGGAGTGTTCTAATTTCACTCTTTTACATGTAGCTGTCCAGTTTTCCCAGCACCACTTATTGAAGAGACTATCTTTTCTCCATTGTATGTTCTTGCCTCCTTTGTCATAAATTAGGTGACTATATGTGCATGGGTTTATCTGTGGGCTTTCTATCCTGTTCCATTGATCTATATTTCTGTTTTTGTGCCATTACCATACTGTCTTGATTATTGTAGCTTTGTAGTGTAGTTTGAAGTCAGAGAGCCTGATTCCTCCAGCTCAGTTTTTCTTTCTCAAGACTGCTTTGGCTATTCGGGGTCTTTTGTGTTTCCATATGAATTGTAAAATTTTTTGCTCTAATTTTGTGAAGAATGCCAGTGGTAGTTTGATAGGGATTACATGGAATCTGGAGATTGCTTTGGGTAGTATTGTCATTTTCACAATATTGTTTCTTCCAATCCAAGAACAGGGTATATCTCTCCATCTGTTTATGTCATCTTTGATATCTTTCATTAGTGTTTTATAGTTTTCTGAGTACAAGTCTTTCGCCTCCTTAGGTAGATTTATTCCTAGGTATTTTATTCTTTTTGGTGTGATGGTAAATGGGATTGTTTCCTTAATTTTTCTTTCTGATTTTTTGTTGTTAGTGTATAGGAATGCCAGAGATTTCTGTGCATTAATTTTGTATCCTTCAACCTTGCTAAATTCATTGATTAGTTCTAGTAGTTTTCTGGTGGCATCTTTAGGATTTTCTATGTATAGTATCATGTCATCTGCAAACAGTGACGATTTTACTTCTTTCCCAATTTGTATTCATTTTATTTCTTTTTCTTCTCTGATTTCCATGGCTAGGATTTCCAAAACTATGTTGAATAAGAGTGGCGAGAGTGGACATCCTTGTCTTATTCCTGATCTTAGTGGAAATGCTTTCAGTTTTTCACCATCGTGAACGATGTTTGCTCTGGGTTTGTCATATATGGCCTTTATTATGTTGAGGTAGGTTCCCTCTATGCCCATTTTCTGGAGAGTTTTTATCATAAATGGATGTTGAATTTTTTCAGAAGCTTTTTCTGCATCTATTGAGATGATCATATGGTTTTGATTCCTTAATTTGTTAATGTGATGTATCACATTGATTGATTTGCATATATTGAAGAATCCTTGCAGCCCTGGGATAAATCCCACTTTATCATGGTGTATGATCTTTTAAATATGTTTTTGGATTCTGTTTGCTAGTATTTTGTTCAGAATTTTTGCATCTATATTCATCAGCAATATTGGTGTATAATTTTCTTGTTTTGTGATATCTTTTTCTGGTTTTGATAAGAGAGTGATGGTGGCTTCATAGAATGAATTTAGGAGTGTTCCTTCCTCTGCAATTTTTGGAAGAGTTTGAGAAGGATCAATGTTAGCTCTTCTCTAAATGTTTGATAGAATTTGCCTGTGAATCCATCTGGTCCTGGACTTTTGTTTGTTGGAAGATTTTTAATTACAGTTTCAATTTCATTATTTGTGATAGATCTGTTTGTATTTTCTAATTCTTCCCAGTTCAGTCTTGAAAAATTGTAACTTTCCAAGAATTTGTCCATTTCTTCTTGGTTGTCCAATTTATTGACATATAGTTGCTTGTATTAATCTCTCATGATCCTTTGTATTTCTGCAATGTCAGTTGTTACTTCTCTTTTTTCATTTCCAATTCTATTGATTTAAGTCTTCTCCCTTTTTTTCTTGATGAGTCTGGCTAATGGTTTGTCAATTTTGTTTATCTTCTCAAAGAACCACGTTTTAATTTTATTGATCTTTGCTATTGTTTCCTTCATTTCTTTCTCATTTATTCCTGATCTGATCTTTATGATTTCTTTCCTTCTGCTAACTTTGGGTTTTTTTTTTGTTGTTGTTGTTCTTCTTTCTCTAATTGCTTTAGGTGTAAGGTTAGGTTGTTTATTTGAGATTTTTCTTATTTTCTGAGGTAGGATTGTATTGCTATAAACTTCTCTCTTAGAACTGCTTTTGCTGCATCCCATAGGTTTTAGGTTGTCATGTTTTCATTGTCATTTGTTTCTATGTGTTTCTTTTTATTTCTTCTTTGATTTCTCCAGTGATCTCTTGGTTACCTAGTAGTGCACTGTTTAGCCTCCATGTACTTGTGTTTTTTACAGTCTTTTTCCTGTAATTGATTTATAATCTCATAGCATTGTGGTCAGAAAAGATGCTTGATATGATTTCAATTTTCTTAAATTTTTCCTATGCTTGATTTGTGACCCAAGTTGTGATTTATCCTGGAGAATGTTCCATGCACACTTGAGAAGAAAGTATATTCTGCCACTTTTGGGTAGAATGTTCTATAAATATCAATTAAATCTATCTGTTTTGTTGTGTCATTTAAAACTTATGTTTCTGTATTTGTTTTCTGTTTGGATGATCTGTCTATTGGTGTAAGTGGGGTGTTAAAGTCCCCTACTATTATTGTGTTACTGTCAATTTCCCCAGTCATGGTTGTTAGCATTTGCCTTATGTATTGAGGTGCTCCTATGTGAGGTGTATAAACATTTATAATTGTTATATCTTCTTCTTGGATTGATTCCTTGATCATTATGTAGTGTCCTTCCTTATGTCTTGTAACAGTCTTTATTTTAAAATCTATTTTATCTGATACGAGTATTGCTACTCCAGCTTTCTTTTGATTTCCATTTGCATGGAATATCTTTTTTGATGCCTTCACTTTCAGTCTGTGTGTCTCCCTAGGTCTAAAGTGTGTCTCTTGTAGACAGCATATATAAGGGTCTTCTTTTTGTATCCATTCAGCCAGTCTATATCTTTGGGTTGGAACATTTAATGCATTTACATTTAAGGTAATTATCCATATGTATGTTCCTATTACCATTTTCTTAATTGTTTTATGTTTGTTATTGTAGGTTTGTTTGTTCTCTTGTGTTTCCTGCATAGAGAAGTTTCTTTAGCATTTGTTGTAAAGCTGGATTGGTGGTGCTGAATTCACTTAGCTTTTGCTTCTGATTTCTCCATCAAATCTGAATGAGATCCTTGTTGGGTAAAGTAATCTTTGTTGTAGGTTTTTCTCTTTCATCACTTTAAGTGATGAAAGACTTAATCCTTATATCCTGCCATTCCCCTCTGGCCTGCAGAGTTTCTGCTGAAACATCAGCTGATAACCTTATGGGGATTCCTTTGTATGTTATTTTTTGTTTTTTCCTTGCTGCTTTTAATATTTTTCTTTGAATTTAATTTTTGTTAGTTTGATTAATATGTGTCTTGGTGTGTTTCTCCTAGGGTTTATCCTGTATGGTACTCTCTGCACTTCCTGGACTTGGGAGACTATTTCCTTTCCCATGTTAGGGAAGTTTTCCATTATAATCTCTTCAAATATTTTCTCAGTCCTTTTCTTTTTCTCTTGTTCTTCTGGGACCCCTATAATTCAAATGTTGGTGAGTTTCATGTTGTCCCAGAAGTCTCTGAGATTGTCTTCAATTCTTTTAATTCTTTTTTCTTTATTCTCCTCCTTGCCATTTATCTCTACCATTTTGTCTTCCAGTTCACTTATTTGTTCTTCTGCCTCAGTTATTCTGTTATTGATTCCTTCTAGTGTATTTTTCATTTCAGTTATTGTGTTGTTCATCTCTGTTTGTTTGTTCTTTAGTTTTTCTGGACCTTTGTTAAACATTTCTTGTATTTTCTCAATGCTTACCTCCATTCTATTTCCGAGATTCTGGATAATGTTTACTATCATTACTCTGAACTCTTTTTCAGGTAGATTGTCTATTTCCTCTTCATTTATTTGGTCTGTAGGTTTTTACCTTCCTCCTTCATCTGTGACATATTTTTTTGCCGTCTCATTTTTTTTTTTTTTTTTTTTGATGGGTGGGATTCTGTTCCTGTCTAACTGGTTGTTTGGCCTGAGGCTTCCAACACTGGAGTTTGTAGGCTATTGGGTAGAGCTGGGTCTTGGTGCTGAGAAGAGGACCTCTGGGAGATTGCACTCCGATGAATATTCCCTGGGGTGTGAGGTTATCTGTTAGTCCAGTGGTTCGGACTCGGAGTTTCCTGCAGGAGCTTCAGCCTGACCCTTGGCTCATGAACCAAGATTCCTCAAGCCATGTGGGACAGCAAAAAAAAAAAAAAAAAAAAAAAAAAAGGAGAACAATAACAAAGAGTAAAAAATAAAATTAGACTAGGAAACTAACAAATATGTTGGAAAGAATGCAAAAATAAAAATATAGGTGAAACAACAACTGGAAGGTAAAACAGAACCAAAATAGTAAAAAAGAGGAGAAGAAAAAAAAAAGGTGGAAAAGGCCTTGGCTGTGGAGGGCAGGGCTTAAGCAAGGGTGGTGTTTGGGTTTCAAGTGGGGCTTATGCTTAGGATACACAAGGCCTTGGAAAAGGTCCTGGGGGAGTGTGGGGTGGAGCTTAGTCTCAACGGAACAGAAGGAGCCCAGGCGTGCCTCGTGCCTCTGGTCTCAGAGAGTGGGGGACCCCACCTGGGAGCTCAGAAGGCTTCCCGGGCATGAGTGGGTGGGGCAAATGCCCTCAGCTCCTCTCCCTCTCCTTCAGGACTGCAGGGCCCCTCCTGCCTGCCCAAGATTTCTTTATGGCTAAGTATTCTATTTAACTTTCTTAAAATGTGTTATCAACTACCATCATGCTATTAAAAAAGTAAGATCAGAAGTTGAATAAATTCAAGTAAAAATGTTGATTTTTTAACAAGCCTGGCAGAAAGCTGGAAGATGACAATGAAAATGATAAGAATAATAACACTGATAACAGCTAGAAGGTACCATGTACTTACAATATGTAGGACACCAAACTTTCTACATCTATTATCTTTTAAATCTTCGTAAAGCTTTATGGGAGATACTAGTTTTATGGAAGATACTATTATCTTCACTTTATAGATGAGGAATCTGAAGCCTAGAGAGTTTAAGTTATTTTCCTAACATCATGGGGCAATTTTCAGAGGCTGAAATTTGAACCCTGACATACATATGTTCCATGGATACTAAATATATATATATTTAAATTGTTTTAATTGCTTTCAGAGTATGCTTATAGAGCAAACAAAAAAAGAAGTCAGTCTCATTTCTTTCTAATCATCTTTATACAAAAATATTCTCCTGTTTCTTATAGTCTTAAAAATTATTTAAATCCATCCATTGTACATGGTTTAAAAGCTACTAATGCATTTGGTTAAAAGAAAATCCAGATGTTTATTTAAAGCTGCACAGAGCCCAAATCCCAGTTGAATTAAATTTTCACTTTTATCCAATTGTGTGCTTGAGAGAGAAAAATAAAACTCACTTTTATTTAACATGGTAAATCGTTGGTATGGTGCATTAATAATTAATAAAGCTTGTCTTGTTTTTTTAGTTGTTGACAAAATTATGTTTAACCATTTTATTATATTTAACCATTTCTATTATGTTTATAAAATTATTTAATGATGAAGTGTATGTAAGGCAAGAACAAAATGCAGTAAGATATGTTCTGCCCATATGTGATCTGTGCCTCTTCATAAATACAACACCCCATCAAATTAATGTTTCATGTTTTTAGCCACATTAATGGAGCTATTTTTTTTTTAGCAAGAAAAATTCTATTGCTTTCATGGTTGTTTATATTTGGTTGTTTAAGTGGCTTAAGACAGTATGCAATCAATCCCATGTTTATGTCGAGTTCTAATTAAATGCAAGACACCTTGTTAGTCTGGATTTTGTTGCTGTTCTTACCTTGAAAAAACACTTACTTTATATTGAATAGTCAGGAAACTTTGAATCTACTCATTCATTATTCAGTGAACATAATCTATAGATGGATGCTACTGGCGGGGGGTGGGTGGGTAATAACTGTTACTTTTTTCAAGCACAGAATGCCTAAAATTTCTGATAACATTTTCATGGAAAGAAGAACAGTGTAAAGGGCCAGAGAATTTATCCAGCCTAGTTATTTTTCTTCCTTCTTCTTGCACTTTTATTGTTCAAATATAGTGGTGGCCATACAGGATGACCTGGAAAAGTAACAGAGAAATGTTTTTCTCAATTTATATGTAAGCATTCTGGTCTTCAAATATCTAAAAAGCCTTAGAAAAGTTGATGGAGTTCCCTCTGATAATAACCCCTTAATACCAACTGGTAGCTGACAAGTAACATCCTATGAGAAGGGGATGGGAAGTGAAGGGGGTAGAAGGAAACTGGGTGAAATACACACTTGTGGTGGCATAAAAATGGAAGGGTAAATCGTTATATTTTTTCTAATTATAAAAGGAATATATCTGAGTCATGAAAACAAAAACAAACAAACAAAAAACATTTGAAAGGGCTATCCAGAGATTTTCTTGAAAAATACCTGAAAAGTACATTTAAAAATATGGTAACTGGAAAAACTTACAGTAGGTGTTATTAGAACTCATATTTTCCTTTGCTTCCTGGTGTCTGCTGGTTTCATGCCTTCTGACATGTAGGTGAAAAAAACACCATATGTCCTTTTCATCCCTGAATGTCCCCTCTCCTCCTGCCCGGACTTTGCTTCCCTTTGACTGAAGACCCCACATGAGGAGCATTATTTAGGTGATCTATGTGGCCCTCCATGCCCCGAGGATCCTCACTTGGATCGGTCACTAGATCTTCCTGCTCGACAATATTTTAACAAATAAATACATTGTCTTGAGCTCCATTTATAGTCCTTGAAACAAAGCATGGGAAACAAAAATTATGATTTGAAGTTTTAAATGGAGATCTGTATTAATAAGTAAATAATGTAAAGTGAAAGGAGGGATTAAAGGAATCAAAGAGGAAAGAAAAAGAAAAGAAAATGGCCATAAAATGATTAAACAGTGCTATGGACTGAATCGTGTTACCTCACATTCCTATGTTGATGCCCTAACCCTCAGTGTGAGAGTATTTGGAGACAGGGACTTTGGGAGATACTTAGGTTTAGATGAGGTCATGAGGGTGAGATACTCATGATGGGATTAGTGTCCTTATAAGGATAGATGCCAGAGAGCTTGATCTGTCTCTCCACCAGGCAAAGGAGGTCAGAGCAAGGAGGCTGCTGTCTGCAAGCCAGAAAGAGAGCTCCCACCATACCCGACCATGCTGACCATGCTGATACCCTGATCTTGAACTTCCAATCTCCAGAACTGTGAGAAACAAATTTCTGTTACTTAAACCATTCAGTCTAAGCTATTTCATTATGGCAGCCCAAGTTAATACAAAAGATTATCTTAAAGAGACAAAATAAAGCTTATGAATATTTTAATAGAAAAATACCAATCAGAATATCAAAAAGAATAATAAAGCATGGTAGACTAAAATTACACCAAGTTTAAAATAATTAGAATAAGATAATTAGTAAATACAAATATCTTAAAAACTCAGCAATAAAGAGAAGAAAGAATGAAAACATAGAAAGAAAACCATTCAAGGAAAAGAAAGAATGCAAAGGTGAAAGTTGCATACCTCCCCTGCAAGGTAAACAGTCCTTTGGATGGAGTGGGCCACATGTGACCAATGGGCTACATTCCCTATCCCTGTTGGTGGGGCATGTTCCCCTGTGTGGAGAGCAGTTGTGCAGATTAATCACTGGCTGACAGCAAGTTCCTTAGACCTTGCCTTTCCACTCTTGCCAATGGCTTATACTACTCTCAGGACCACACATCTCTCACTCCTAATGTCCAACTTTCCTATCTGCCGCAAATGATCCTAGCTGCTCTCTACCTAGGATACAAAGGTGTTCAAATCTAGCATCCTACAGTCAGACAGAATTTGGGCTCAGTCTCTCCTTCCCATTCAACACTCCCACCTTTCCTCCTTCTGTTTATTTTTTGCCTTTATCCATTAAAAAAAAAACTTACTGGAAGCCTTTAATGCATTGGATGCTGTGCCAGTGCTCTGTGTACAACGGGGTTTATTGAAAGGGACCAAGGGTCTTGCCCTTTTGAAGTTTTTATCTTAGTGGGTGGATGAAAGAGGAAACTGAAAACAACCAAGCAAATCCATATTTTTAAAAATCATCTGTTATGAAGCAAACAAACAGCATGCTGTGAACAAACAGAAAATGAGGTCTACTTTCAGGTAGAGTAGTCATGGAAGGCCTCAAGAGATTTAAGCTGAGACTGAAGTAGGAGATGGAGCCAGGAGAAGGGCTTGGTAAGAGGAGGGAACAGTGCAAAAAGTCTCAAGTCAGAAAAAAATCTTAGCCTGTTCCTGGAACCCCCCAAAAAGGGCCTGTGAGCTGGAGGTGGATTAAGAGGAAGGAGGGAATGGGAATGGTGGGTCTCTACAGGTGTGTAGTCCTCGGGCAGGTTGTGTAACGGCTCTGTGCCTCAGTTTCCTCACCTCCCTATCAAATATGCTTGACAATACCTTCCCCAGGGACTACACATTGGAGACACCTAAATCATGGCCATTCCTCTCTTCAGGTTCTTCTTGGGACAGGAAATTTTTCTTCAGAATTAAAGGCATGTTGGGCCTCTTGAGAATCTGACCTGCTGGAAATGTAATCTGATTGCCTATCTTTTATTTTCTTTTAATTTATTAAAAAGTGAGACCTGGTTTATTGGACTGATGATGCACTCGTAGCAACTCAATGTGAGGACAGTTTAAAACTCCAGATTAATTATTTTTCCATTGAGTTTTTTTTTTTTTTTAATGCAGTCAGCATTTGAGACAAAGACTGGTCCATAAATCTTAAAATTAGCTGGGGAATTAATTTTAAAATGAAACACACTATGATGAATTATAGGCAAATGAATGATTAAGAATGTAGAAAAAGAAAACTGGTCTGGTGGGTACATATGTATAAGGTGGCTTCTACCGACTGGTCTCTGCAGGTCAGCATCTGTGTCAGAGGAGGAGAGTAATATACACATCTTTAATTTTGTTTTTTGACTTTACCTGTGTCAAGGCTTATGTCTGAGAAGTCATTTCCAAATTTAAACAGAATTCATGAGTTGTAGGGGTTTGCAGCATACAATGACACAGAGAAGACTTAAGGAACTAATACTTCAAATTCTGAAAATGCAGAGATTAGACAAATGGTCACACAGGAAGACTGTGGACTTAGTCACTCGATTTCCTAAACTTCTTCACTCATCCATCTTTGCTAGGGCTAGCCGCTCTTACTCTCAGAAACCGGCTACTTTCCTGCCTCAAAAGTAGGACACGTATTCTCCTTGTGTAGATGATCAAATAGTATAGAAGGATCGATAAATAAGTAGGGCTTTATTTTCATCTGATGAAGATAAATAATTTTCAGGAAAATGTTCAATGAAGAAATACATTGTTAACTATCTGAGGAGGTAACTGTGATAAGGCAATATTTCTTTCTTTCTTTTTTTTTTAATATGTTGGGGGTAGGAGTTTATTAATTAATTAATTAATTTTTGCTGTGTTGGGTCTTCGTTTCTGTGCGAGGGCTTTCTCTAGTTGTGGCAAGCTGGGGCCACTCTTCATCATGGTGTGCGGGCCTCTCACTATCGTGGCCTCTCTTGTTGCAGAGCACAGGCTCTGGACACGCAGGCTCAGCGGCCATGGCTCATGGGCCTAGTTGCTCCGCAGCATGTGGGATCCTCCCAGACCAGGGCTCGAACCCGTGTCCCCTGCATTAGCAGGCAGATTCTCAACCACTGCTCCACCATGGAAGCCCCCAATATTTCTTTATATGCCAAAGGCATATTCCAGCGGTGAGGATAGGCATGGGATAGAGGGAGGGAGGGGCAAAATCACTCCCCATTTCTTTCCAAACCTGCTGTTCTTTCCTTACTAGAATGATTCCCTTAACCCCTCTCCCTGACCCCTTCCACATGCACACACTTCGTGACATACAATTCCACACTGAGCTATCCAGTCAAAGTACTTATGTGATTTACCGCAGGGTGAGGTCTTTGTTTCCATTAAGAAAGAAACAAAAACACTCTCCGTGTTTCCTGCTCCATGACCAATTTACCCTAACTCTATAGTCTACAAGCTTTTCCAAGGGAATGATGAGCAGAGTGACATAAGAAGGAATGATTTGGGCAGTGTCTGTAACTCCATTTTTCCCTCCAACACTTCTCCATTAGTTTCTTGGGAACTGGAATTTGGGGTTGAGGGGTGATCTGAAGAGGCATTTGTTAAAATGCATATGCAGAACCAGAACAATGAGTTTCCACATTGGCCCAGATTTGATTTTCAGTAGGGGGAGTGTGTGGATGCACTGTGGTGGCTTGGGCCAGCCCAGGTCCTTGACCTTTATTCAGATCCTGCCAGGTGCTGGTTTTCTGATCCTGTGTAATTTATTCACTCTGTGAGCATCGCTTTCCTTAGGTCTAAGATGATGAAGAGTGCTTACCCCACAGATTTAAATTAAATTAAATGAGATGCTGTATGGAAAGGCTTCATGCTTCAGAGATGTTAGCCATGAGAGGCTTATCAGATTTAGCAAGCTCATGTAGGAAAAGCAAGATTTAGTAAGATGAAAGGGAAGGAGTTATGGATGATGGAAGAGGATGGGGATTGACTTGCCTGTGGAGGAATTCAAGGTGGGCAGAAGAACTGCTGTGAGTATTAGGGAACTTTACTGATGAACAGAGAAGAGAAAATAAAGGGTCAAAAAAGATATATTTTATTTCACTATCATATATTTATTTAGCTTTTACACCCAGTCAGATACTGTTTTTTGTATTTTACTAATAGTAACTCAGTGACTCCTCATTATCATTTTATGGGTGGTAGGCACTCCTTCTATTTACAGATGATGAAATTAAGGCACAGAGAGGTTAAGTAACTTTCCCAAGGACGCACAGCAGGTGAATAGCAGAGCTTAGGTTTGGATCCAGGCTCCCAAGCCTATGATCTTAAACATTAACATTAAACTAAGGCTTCATTTTTACAATATTTTCCAGTCCTGGCCCTGAGCATCTAGAAGTGGAGCAGGACATAAAAAGATTCATGGTCAATCCTCTGTTTTCATGTATTTTGTTCTTTCTCCATCCCTACTCTCCTAGGCACCTTCTTGTTGTGTCACTGTTTTAATGCATCATCCTTTGAATCAACCAGTCCCACTTGTTCTTAAACTTCAGTGTATCTTCGTGTTTATGTATTTTCCAATTTATTTTCCTAGATATTTGGAAACTAATCAAATTTTATTTTGTAACCCATATAAATATATCAAAATTAGTATGCATTTTCTCCAGAATCCATACTATTTTCTCATTTTGCTGCATGCTATCTGTAGTGGTATGGAATATGCAGTTAAGCTAGAGGCAGTGATCAAAATCTGCAATCTGTTTCACAGAGACAATATTCTTTTATTATAAATTCTTATTGCTTCATGTGATTTAGAAAATGGTAGTAATTCAGCTGGCCTTACAACTGTTAAAATGTAGTTGACTTTCTTCTCCTTTATTCTTTCATGCAAGTACTCTAAAATATTTCCACCACCAAGGGTGAATTTGTTACCTTTTTGCAACATAAACATTCAAAATTATAATGCAGTTATTCATTAGCTTTATTAAACATTGGTAGCTTTGATGCCATAAACCTATAAAAAGACATTGAAAAATGTAAAACTGTTCTATAAATCTGAGGAAAAGTTGCAGTTGTGAGGTCCCAATTTATTTTTACTAAACTCTGTAAACCTTAAAGGGAAAATAATTTCTGTTTAGTTGCAAAGATAAACTTGTGTTCACTTGTATGCTTTTTTTACTCAAGTGAATTGAAAGCAGCAGAAACCAAAGCCATCCCTTTCTCTGTTAGACGAAATAACATACACAGTTCGGCAGCCATACCTGAGTCACCATCTGAACTGGAGGTATCAATTTTAAAAAAGTCATTCCATTGAGATGACCGTTTGAGCTTGGATGCTCTTTGAGATTGTGGCTTATTTTTATAGTGCTCCATTTTGATAGACATTCTGATTTACAGCAATGCCTAATTAATTCTAATAATGAATCTAAAGCCCTTAGTAGCTTTAATTTTCATATTTTAGTAACATGTCATCCATATCTTAGTGACTCAGAAGTAAAAGGAGATGCCAGTGTCCTGTCCACTGATTGTCCAACTAGCAGAAAGGATATCTGTATGGTTAGACAACCAAAATGAAGATCTCAGTGGCTATGAAAGAATTTATATTTCCTATTCCTCTTTTGTGGCACAGAAAGAGGAATTTTGTTTTTCTTTTAAGGAAACAGATAAAGAAAAGCACAGAGTAAGCAGAGAACATTTACATATGTTATCCTCCTTGTTCTTTCTTTTTGGGAAACCTACCGAATTATTTCTATGAAATAAGAGTAATTGGTAAGTTACAGAGGCCCCAGGTTGATGATATATTTTTTTTGTCACCACCAAAGGCATCATCATTCCTTTTCATAAATTTCTATCAGTCCAATCATGGCTGAAGGACTTTTTCTCCCTAACTCTGTGGTCCTAGTAAGGCATAGTAATTGTAGGTTTACCCTTCCCTACCCAGAACTCTGTTTCTTTCCTTCTTTTTCTAGCACATCACATAATTAAAGAACAACCAAGTAATTCTGGTAAAACAAAACAAAACAAAAAAATCCCGATCAGTTTAATTAAGTACTTTGAGAGCACAGTTGTTTCCTGATATTCAGACAAACCCTTCCTTCCAACCCTTGGAAACAATTATTCATCTCTGTATGTTATGAGCATCTCCAACCCCAGTCATCTTCCTGCTCCTTGTTTGCTTATGCTTTTCAAGTATTATCATGTCATCACCTTAGTCATCCCTCTGGCAAGCTATACTTATGGATAGATAGTCTGGGGCATCAATCTTGCCACATAAGTCATGTCTTCCAACACCTTTATCACTCTCCTTGCTTGTCTCTGAACTCCCTCCAAATTATCTACTGCCTTCTTTCTGCAGCTGTGATGTCCCAACTTGACCGTGGTATTCTAGGTGTGATTTCACCAACCCACAACCCAATACCTCCTCTAAGTCATAATGCAAGACAGAACTAGCCCTCCTCTCTTCACTCTGTGGCATAATACCAAATGCAAACAAATGTATAAATCACCACCATGTCTCTTCTGTATCCTTGGTAAGCTTCACACATAGCCATTGTTCCTACCCCTGAACAGTTTGAAAGAAACTTGAAAAATTATTGACTTTTTCCTACTGGTAAGTTTAAAGATGAAAAAATCCTGGACTTCTTTATCCTATCCTTCAGGCCCTAAACCAAAGTGTGTGGCACTTATCATTTTTTAATACTCCATAGGTCTTGTTGATGATAGCTCGTCTTTCTCTAACACAAATCTCTCCTGCTGGCCTTTCTTTTTCTTCAGTCTTTACTTTGAACAATTGGACATGATCTTTATTTTATATTTTTTAAACTCAATATAATTAAGGTATATAGGAACAATCTGGATCTATACAGACATGGATAATCTTGAAAGATGTCTCAAGTCTTTCTTTTACATGAGAAAGTGCCTGGGGAAGTGTTATGCAGTGGAACAAGATTCTTCAGTCATTTCTAAACTTCCAAGAGGATAAGCACATTAGCCTAATGAAGGGAGTGGAAAGCAAAAGATTCCTGCACATACTAATTTGAGCAGTAAAATGATCTGGAGAAGTTGGAGATCTTGATAAATGGGGCCAAGTAATTGACAACGTGTTATAATTAGGGCAAGGCGTCTGTCAGTTAATTATCTTTTCCACCATAAATAATTACAATTTTTACATGTTCCCATAGCTTCTAATTTCTAGCTGGGATTATCTTCTGCATTCTCGTCTATCTAAGCTTTGAAGACCAGACAGAAATGGATATAAAGAGAAAATTTCCTAGTGATCCTCTCTGAAAAACAAATGCAAGGTAAAGAATGTTTGGCTGGGTAGGGTATGAATTTGGCAAGAACGAAACTAAATTGGCAGAAAGGTGATTTGCTATTTCAGGTTTCCTTTGTGTGTGATTTAAACAATGTGTCCAAGCTTGGGAATTCAATTGCACACTTGTCCATTTATTCAAAAAATCTTTGTAGAATCCCTAATGCTATAATGGCTGAGGGGTCTACAAAGATCTTTTAAGGAACTTGTAGTCTGGTGGAATAGACATACCCATAAACAGAAAAAGGCAATGGGAATAGAAATAGTATGAGAAAAGACACCCCAGAATCTTTAGAACAGTGGTCCCTTTATTTTTAATTGCACACCCCTTTCAGGAAAAATACTTTGAGCATAGACCCTCATTATATACATGTAATTTATAAGTTACGTATATGTAATAATGTTAGTCTATACATTAGATAGCTACAACATTTATTGTATTTTAATTTTTAGATTAAACAGAAATTCTCAGGTTTTTCAATAGCCAATAAATTTTAACGTATTCCTTATGTTATACCCATCCCACTTTGTAGAATTGTTCCTTCCAAAACTTGATAGTGAATATTCCAACATGGCTCAAATTCCAAAGATTTGGGTAGCAGAGGCCAGAGATGATGCAAAAAAGTTGGGCAGGGGTTAGACAATAGTGATGGGTATCCTGCAGTTCAGTGTTTTCCACTGAATGTTAGTAGAGATTCCTTGAAATTGAAAATAAAAGGTTTCTACTGTCAAACAGATTTGGAAATTGCAGGCTTAAATTATAAAATTTCATTATTATAGGGTGAATAGTCTGTGATGGCCTCATGGATGCCTATTTTCTATCTTACTAAGCTCTTGAGTTGAAAGACTATATTTTTCCATTTTATTTTTATTCAAGAGTTAACCATTGAAGATGTCTGCAAATATTAGGTTCATAAAAATTGGCACTGTGTTTGGAATTGAATTCTGTCATTTAAAGATGGGAAAAATATAACTCCATTAGACTTTTATTCAACAAACTTTTCTTTTTTGCCTTATATTATTTTCACTTCTCTATGCTAACCATTAGTTAATGAATTACTCAGTATTTCTGTTTTGACTTAGTCATCTAAAAACAGTCTTTGCAGAACAGCTATCTGTGGAGGAAAATAAGTAACTAACCTTTCTTTGTCAGCTGAGGGGCTCCCCAAGGATCTGAAATGCTGGAAATTTCCACCAGCACATTAAACGTTGGGATTAAGGCCCTGTATCCCCAGAAGACCACTCTTAAAATAGGCTAATGTTTTATCTACTGAGGAGTACAATGTCTAGTTGAGTGAAGATCACTCTTTTGTGCCAAAACACGTTTAGATTTTTGTTTTAGAGAGAAATATTTCTGAAATGCTACATGCAGCCTTGCTGTCACAAAGACAGCATAACATACACAAGTCAACTTTACCCAATGACACAGAGTTGTAATTATTGTCATTAATCACTGTACTATGATTAATGAAGCCATGATATGCTTGAGATTTCTTGCTGCATAAGGTTGCTTTTCCCCCTATACTAACAGACCCCCAACTATGGCTTTCCAAGTATTTGTGACCGCTTTCTATAATTGTTCTTTCCATCATTTACTGCCAAGTATATATACTTGTAAAGAACAATTATAAAATGCAGACACAAATGTATAATTATATATGTAATGTAAATATATATATTGTGTGTATCTGCGTGTGTGTCTCTGTGAACTCTGCCCACAATCTTACCCCTAGCTACATTCAACCTCCCTCTTCTAATTAAACCAGAGAAATCATGCTTATGAAAATTAGATATGAGTAGAATCTGAATGATGGCCTGAGAGCTCCTTCATGAAATAACTTATGTTTTCTACTTGAGTCTCTCAAAGCTTATTTCTGCTGGTTTATCATTATTTGCATTTATCAAGTACTTATAAAGGCATTTTCACATACAATTTTCCCTGTTATTTGTGCCAAAAGAGTACAAATTAGATATTAGTAACCATACTTTCATGTGAGTAGGGTTTTCAGATTTAACCAAAAAATATTCAGAACTCCCAGGTAATGTTAAGCTTCACATAAATAAACAAATATTTATTTTTTGCTATAAGTATGTTCCCTGGAACATACTTGCGTGGGACATAATTACACTAAAAATTATTTGTTATTGATCAGAAAGTTGCATGTAACTGTGTGTTCTGTATTTTATCTGGCAAACTTACATGTTAAAATAATAATTTTAGAGAGCTTAGGAATTTATAAAAATTTGCATAGCTAGAAAGTATTAGGGTTGTGATTTAGATCCAGGGATTTTGACTTCAAGTCCAGGGCTCATGACTATTCTCTGTACTCTTGAAAATGGTGAAAACATGTTTTCTAGATAAGTAGGATACTAATATATGTGTATTACAGGGCCCATATATTGAACCATTAATATCCTAGTTTCCTAGGGCTGCTGTAACAAATTACCACAAACTGGGCAACTTAAAACAACAAAAATCTATTGTCTTATTGTTTTGGAGCCCAGAAGTCCAAAATCAAGGTGTTGTCAGGGCCATTCTCCCTCTGTAGGCCCTGGGGGAAGCTCCTTCCTTGCCCTTTCCTAGCTTCTGGTGGTTCCTGATGACCTTGACTTTACTTGGCTGAAGGCAGTATCCTCCAGTGTTCTTCTTCCTGTGTGTGTCTGTGTCCAGATTTTCCTCATCTTTAAAGGACAAGTTATTGGACTAAGATCCACTCTAATCCAGTATGACTTCATCTTAACTTAATTAAATCTGCAAAGGCAATACTTCCAACAAGGTGTCATTCACAGGTATTGGGGATTAGGACTTGAACATATGTTTAGGGAGACACAATTCAACTCCAAACAACTGGTAATCATTAATACAGAGTGGAATATAAGAAAATTATATTACCAATCTAGAAAATCTAGGTGACTGAACACAGGACCTGAAAGTGTGAATGGGGCTGGTGGGTACTCAGAGCACACAGAGCTTCTGATGGGATAGACCCAAAGCACAGCATAGAGTTTGGGTATTGGGCAGAGTAATAGAGATAGCTAATACACACTTATATATGCTTACCAGAGCCTGACACTCAAATCTGCATGTATAATAGTGCCAGGTGGTAGGTGCTATGATTTTCAAACCATTTTATAGATGAGGAAAGGGACACAAAATGCTAAGTAATTTGCTTAATGTCATGAAGCTAGTATGTGATACAACTGAGATTGAAGCCTAGGTAATCTGATGCTAGAATCCACATTATTTACAATTATTATTATTTGTGGGAAGAGGCAGTTTAGGCAGAAAGAAAAGCAATTTGAGGAAGGAAAATACTAATGAGAAATAATGACCACTCTAATTTTTCTGCTGGTTGGTTTTTGTCTTGTCTTTGTTTTGCCTGTTGACCTTGCTGGTGTGATGTACATAGAGCAGAAGTTCTCAGACTTGAGCAGGCATCAGAATCACCCAGAGGACTTGCTGAAACACAAGTCCCCCCTCCCCCTGTCACCTCCAAGTTTTTGATTCTGTGTCTAGAGTGAGGCCTAAGAATTGGCATTTCTTACAAGTTGATACTTGACGCTGATGCTACCAGCTAGAGACCACAGTTTAAGAAAAACTGGTATAGAGAAAATTGAGATGAGGTTAGAGTGGGAAATGGTTTCCAGGTTCAAAACTGGGATGACAATAGGGATCTAAAAAAGTGTAACTAATTATTTTATAAGCCAACCTCGAACTGCTCTTTTTAAAATAATAATGTGACATCTTGTGCCCATATGTTACACACACACACACACAAACACACACACACATACACATTGCACTCTTAAAATCTATCATAAAATTTCCTGGATTTGTAACACCTGCAAAGCCACAGAGGACCTAGATTCTAATCCAGGCTTGTCCATAAGGTAGTCAAGTACTTCTTGAATAGCCACCCTCACTTCCTCCACCTCCCATAAAACAAAGGATTTGAGATAGAGAAATAGTTAACTACACTGTGGTATCTAGTGCCATTAACTGTTATTTTTGAGAAAAATAATGATATGGAAAATATTATCCCTTATATATTTTCTCCTATTAACTTTTTACATGAGCATAAGTGTTGATTGTAAAAATACTAATGTAATCAGACAAGCTAAAAACAGATATTGCTCATAAAATACCCACCCAGAGAGAAACATTTTTAATACTTTGGATATTGTTTCAAAAGGTAATATATATGCACAAATTTATCATACTACACACACTCAATATTCCATGAGCATGTTTGTATATTAATTTGTATGTATTTATGTCACTATTTTTAATATTCTTGTAGTATTACATTAAACAGTTATCCCACAATTTATTTAACAAGTCCAGTATGGTTGGGAATTAAAATTGTCTCTAATTTGGGGCTAATATGGTGATGGTAGTAATGAATACCCTCATACACACATTCTGATGTTTTTGTCCGTTCTAGAGATAAAATTCCTGGTCAAAGAAAATTGTTGGGTAAAGTAATACCACTTTTAAGTATTTATATAAAAAAAAGATCACCTATGTGTATATGTTTATTCTTTGTGTGTCTAATGCAGAGAAGACAGTGCACCCTGGCATGTGAATAGGTGTGATCTCCTGCTCTTTAAAGATAGATGACTTTTAAATTTACTTCTTTTTGGTTTTCTGTGTTTCCCAATTAGTCGACACGTGGGAATTAGTTGAGATATGCTGTATAAAAAGCAGCCTTGTTAACACGAAACTGCCACCTCTTTTCAGAAAAGAAAGAAGAGGGTATCGGTTTGGGGAAAGAGACAGTGAGAGAGGGATTCTTTTTTTCTCTAGACAGAAGGGGAAGAATTTGGCTGAATAAAAGTTGTAACCAAGTCCAAATGAAATACATGCATGAATTCCCTCAGGTCCTTGAGCCCATTCTACTTTCACAGAAAGGAGGAAAGACAGTCAGGAAAATCAAAGAAGATAGACACTGCCAAGGCCGGCAGATACAAGCTGCAAGAAAAGCTGTTTGAGGATGTAAAATCTGCATTGAACTGATTTCTCTTTGTGAACCAAGGATTTGAGCTGATCCAATATCCTTTAGCCAGAAGACTGCAAGGGGTGCACTGCTAGAAACTAAGGCAGCAGGGAGCCCTTTCACACAGGGAGAGAGAGAGCCAACAGGGGAAGTGTGGGTCCAGCGGGTGAGTGCTAAGGAAAATGGGCCAGACCAGTGTTGACGTGGCAGAGTGTCAGGACTCCACGCAGCAGCTGCTGGAGCCCTGAGCGCCCAGATGCCAACCTGAGTCCAGATTGATAGGAGGAGGTGGGAGGCTTCTAAACAGGCTGAATCTGGGCACGCAGGAAGTGTCAGAGGGAGCAGACTTGTGGAGGAGAGGAGAGAGCTGCTCTGTGCAGGAAAGGACCTTTTGATTGATTCCCTGGTACGTGTGCCTGGCCATAAGTCAATTAGCACAGGTTCTGTTCGGGGTGGGAGGGAGAGGGAGGGAATAAGAGGAGGAGAGGAGAGGAAGGTGGTATGTGGTTCACAAAGAGCTTGAGGTGACTTTCAGCTGGAAGAAAACTCCGTGCGGCCCTGGGGAAGGAAAGGCTGGCTGAAGACTCCTGCTCAAAACATGCGGTCACCTGCAGCCCCACAGCCTTTTCCCCAGAGCTGACCTTTGTAGACTGTAGAGCCCGTCTCCAGGGGAGCTGCTGCCTCTGGAAGCACTGTGTACCCCGCAGAGTGTGAAGGAAGGTTCCCTAGTGGATGAGTGTGGGGAGGACACAGGAGGACACCTTGGGACTCTATTCACTGTATCAACAGGAGGGCAGTGGGCTATGGGTTTCCTGTACTGAGGTGGGAAGCCATGTACATGGCCCATGCTTTTTTTTTTTTCCCATGGGAGCATTAATAAGACCAAAAAAGTTACACAAATCCTTCATAGATTAAAAAGTAGAACACTGTTCCAAGGCAGTAGGAATCCGGGCAACACTTATCTCTGATTTTTCCAGTTAAGAGAAAAAGAATCTAGCTTAGTAAATTGATCTCTTAACATACAAAGAGAAAATTTTAAATAAATAAATAGGGACAAAGCCACAGAAAGCTATCCTGAGAAGGTTATGAAAATAAGTCCTTAGGAAGGAGCTCAGTATTGTAAAAGTGAAGTAGAATCTAGAAAAGAGAATCCGAAAATGTATTGTAACCCCAATTGTTTCCTTTTCAAAGTCCCCCTGGAGCAGCTACTCTAGTTTTCTTCCTGCTCAAGGCCTTTGCACAAGCTGTTTCTCTGCCAGGAAGTCCATCCCTACTTTGCCCTAATAAACTCCTCTTCCTGGAGGCCTCCTTGACCATCCTTTCTAGGATGGCAACCAGCACCCCAACACTTCCACCTCCATTCTCTCCTGGAGTCCCCATCACACACTCACCACAATGTCCTAAGTAATAATTAAACCACTATGTGCCTGGGTATCTCTTTTCTGTCCGTCTCCTCCTCAAAGACATGATCTCTAAGAAGGTGGAACCAAGCCCGTCTTAGCCGCCATATATTTCCACTATAAGATTAGCACATGCTATTCATTGAATGAATGGGTGAGTGAATAAGGACATATAGTGAAACCTAGGAAAGATTCACAGATTTCAAAAAAAGCATGGGCTGAAAGTTGAAGACAGACTGGGGGTATGTCAGGTGGACCCTGGGAAAATACTGATCTATGAAGCCAAGAATACTACAAAATGTGATTTAAAAAAATCTTACTAGGAGGTCCCAAATCCGTCAACAGTACTATCAGAAGAGAAAGAATATTCCAGAGACCTTAGTATTCTCAGGAGTGTGTCCACTTTGACCTACCTCCCTGGAAATCCTCCCGAACAAGAACTTGTCAAGAAGAGGAAATAGCAGGACACTAATCATTTTGAATCCCTTACTTTGTGCCAGGCACAGTCAAGCAGTTTATGTATGGGATCAGTTCTTTCCCACAGGCAGATTCGTGAATTAGGGATTTGTGGTACTCTTTTAGACTGGAGCTTACGGATGTCATCAGTTTGCTTAAGGGCAAACAGTGTTCAAGGGTAGAGCAAGGATACTAACCCAGATTTATTTCTGACTCCAGAGCCTGTAGTTTCTTTCTAGACATCACCCTCCTTATTAAAGATCTTCTAGTGTAGCTGCTGATTTTCTAAGTCTTCTGAGATGGCACAAGTTATTCTTAGAGTTCTAAAGCTTCCCTAGGGCAGTGTGTGCACGTATATGTTTGCAAATTCACATATGGGTGAATACGTGTGTGTTCTTCTATTTCTAAACAATGCTGGGTGGGTACATGGGACAAATATTTGGAATAACTTTGCCATCTTAACTATGTTATCTTCCTGTGAAAGAAAAGAGGTGGAATTTTAATACCTACTGATGAAATAATAAAATTGATAGTACATTTATTTTTTTATTTTTATTTATTTATTTATATTTTTGCAGTACGCGGGCCTCTCACTGTTGTGTCCTCTCCCGTTGCAGAGCACAGGCTCCGGACGCGCAGGCTCAGCGGCCATGGCTCACGGGCCCAGCCGCTCCGCGGCATGTGGGATCTTCCCAGACCGGGGCACGAACCCGTGTCCCCTGCATCGGCAGGTGGACTCTCAACCACTGCGTCACCAGGAAAGCCCGATAGTACATTTATTTACCCAGTGTAGAGTAGATCATGAATCACGTATCAGACGATGTGATCAGACTCACAGTAGCAATATTGGTAGCTGCAATGTCTTTCCATTTGATTATACTTGCACTCTAATAGAATAAAGGGTTTTACTTAATTATGTTTTTCAATATTGTTTGGATTTGCGTACTGCCAGTACCCTGATTATCTGTGGGTAGGTTATTTTAGTGTGGATTTCAAGTTTATTCAAGTGGCTTTCAAATTTATTAATGATGCCCACTCTACAAGGAGAGCTCTGTTGACATCTCAGCTCCTTCTGTTTAGTTTATTGCATGATGTCCCTTGAAACTCAAACACTGGTCATCTTCATCTAATCCAGGAAGGTCTCGGGCAGGGTGAACCCTTGCATCAGTCTGAGAGTGATCTGTTGATTCATAATGTGGAAGAATTTCCACATTGGACTTGAGGAGGACGGCAAGCTGGGGAAACTGGACATCTTCCCAGACAATGTTTTTCTCTTTCTCTCTCTTTCTCTCTCCTTTTTTTTTTTTTTTTGTAGCCTTATTATACTACTTGAAGTGATTAACTAAAGAGTGGCAGATATGCCTTCATTCACATGTAAGAGAAAAACATAATTAAATGTAAAATGTAAATCATCAATATATTATTTGTCTTTCTGGATTATTCATGTCTCTACTTATCTTCAGCAAAGAAAAGAATTGTGTTTGGACTCACTTAATAGCATGATACATAAAGGATCGCCCAACCATCTGTCATGAATGCCACATACATAGACTATACCATGCTCTGTCCTGGTTTTTCAAATGCAGTCGGTTGACCAATTCAGTTTCCAAGCTTAGGGCTGGAGCAGCTCCCACTGGGTGGTGAGGTTCTGTGACTCAAGAGGTGGAGAACGGGCTTGTCACTTCAGAGGAAACTTCAGGCTCTTCCTCAGGGCTTCTGTTCCTCAAGGACAGCAACAGCTCAGCCACTTTCTGGTCGAAGGCCAGAGAGTCACTAAGAGGAGATAATGACTGGGCAAGTCTTCACTCACTCATGCTTACAGCAAATTCCTCCACAGACCTCCCAACCTTGGCTGCAGGCTCAGGGTGTTTAATTATTTACACGGTAATGGATGGGCTAGGAATTGTCTGCCCTTCAAACGGCTCACCGAGGAGAGCAACTGTGTCTCCTGGTTTCATTTGTGGGTTCTTTCCTGTGAGGAGGAAGACATTTCATTCAATTTTACTGGAGACAGAAAGGTAGAAAAAGTGCTGCATTAGCACAAGTCCCAAATGGCTTCCATTTTGAATTAAAAAAAATACCCTGACTTCTGGGTTCTTTATGCTCCCCACAAGCTACCTATGTACAGGAACCACAGAAGAGACCCAAGTCACAATGAATGCTTTTCTGGGTAACATGGGGAGTCCCTCCCTTTTCTGTCATCAGGAAGACGTGGGTTGAGAAGGAAGTGATTCTGGAGTCCAAAACCAGGGCTGCATCATCTGTTTCAGAGAAGGGGATTGTGATTTGCCTCGCGGAGGATCTCAGCAGTAGTTGGCTGGCCCAGAGGTAAATAGGGGTTAAGTTACTTAACTCTGTAACCCACGGAAGTCAGTGGGGTCAGGGCAGATGGACCAGGCAACATGGCACAAGAGCTGACCTGTCATCTACTCCCTTTCCAGGATAGTTTTCCTGGGTGACACAGGTGCCAATGAAGGTATGCATAATGAAGGTCACTCTTGGCTTCTAGTCTGGACTCATCATCCCACCCCCATCCCACCTGACCTTCCTCCCCATCTGCACGACAGCCAAGAGATATCCTGCAGCTTGACTGAAACAGACACTAAATCAGATCCAAGCTGCACACACTCGACGCCACAGGATGCAGCAGGTACTGTCAAATGTCCAAGTGTTAACATCGGAGAGATTATGAGAAATTCCTTTCTGATTTAAGCAAGTTCTTTTTATGGAAGGCAAAGCATTTCAATTAAATATGCAAAACTGCCAAAGCCTGTAGGACATATAAAATAAGGTAGGCTAATAAAGTCATAAGGTATGTTAGCAAAATCCAACATGTCTGTGTGAAGGAAATCAATGATTCAAAGAACTCACACTTTTGTTGTCTCTGAAGGGGAGGAATGTTTCAATAGGTGTGAGTGAGTCACTTCAAATACAAGTCCAGACTTTCTGGAATTTTATGTGCATAAGTGCGATGTTATTGGAGGAATTCTCACAAAGAAGAATGATGAGGAGGCCCATCCACTTTCGCAGAAGAAGATTTATGGAACAATTAATCAATCCAGACCAATGTATTTAATTTACCATGGGTGATACCCAAACAACATTAATGACCGAAGAAGGGGGAATTCCTGGTTAGTCACACTCAGCTCATTTAAAGAGCTTAGATGCCACCTCCCAGATGAACAAGGGGTTTCTCTAAGAGAAATAGCTCTGTTTTACACAGGGCACCCCACATTACAGCACTGAGCTTCAACATTTGTGAGATAAACTTTTAATACTGTTTGGCTTCCAAGTTAACCTCAGGGTGACTCTCCTTTAGACATAAAAATCCTTGCTGGCTATTTTGTTCCCTCCTAAACCCCCTAGGTTAGACAAACAGTTTAGCTTGAAAAAAAGGTAAAGAAAAATAAAGAAATCCCTTAAGGAGCTTATGGAAGTTTCATGCTTAGTGTAAATAAAAGACAAAATACAAATGGAGAACTAGAGGGAGAGGGGCAGTGAGGGTTCAGAGGCTAACAAAAGCCAGCAGCCCCAAACCAAACAAAGAAAGTTCTTTTGTTCCAGTCCCATTAAAGTCAGTTTTTGCACAATCTTTTTTTTTTTGTTATTGTACTTAAAACGGATGGCAAATATATATTTTAAAACAGCCTGTGGATTGACGATGCTTGTGTAGTGTCTGTAT
Organism: Hyperoodon ampullatus; assembly: GCF_949752795.1. Classification (NCBI taxonomy): domain Eukaryota; kingdom Metazoa; phylum Chordata; class Mammalia; order Artiodactyla; family Ziphiidae; genus Hyperoodon; species Hyperoodon ampullatus. Next base: position 17,678,659 of record NC_136921.1, read on the forward strand.
TTGTGGCGCAGGAGTCTTGCTGAAGGTAAGAAATCTGGTTGATGGGGAAAATGCAGGTGGGCAGGTTGGTCTGGGCAAGCAACTGTCCAATGAGGATGCTGCAGCCAAAAGGTCTACCTCCTGCTGCCTCTCCTCTCCGACAGCTCCCGGCTTGATATTTCCTCCTCTGTCTGCTAAAGGAAAAACCCTCAAGATAAACTCAAGAACTGCCAGAACTGACACCTCCTGTGGCAGTTAAGTTTGGGGAAGCCATGAGATGCCAAACTCAGAGTGAATTCTTCCAGGATTTCTTTATTTGTGTGCTCATGGATTCTTGCCCCAGACATCCAAAGAGGTCTTTTTATGGAGCTAAAGACTTACACGTAGTATCTGTAGGAGTAATTGGGAGAACATATCCTCTGGGAAGGGGAGAAGAAGATTTTATATGTTAAAGGGAGTCTAAAGTGAGCAGGGTAAATTTGAAAGTTTTGAATGGTGCTGAATGATGAGAATCTGACTCAGGCCAGAGGCTGCTTACTCCAAGAAAAAAGCTGGATTTCCTAAGCCTATTCTTTGGGGCTTATTGCTATGTGATTTTTTTTTTCTTTTTTGTAATCTCTTCAACAAAATGGGGATCAGAAAAGGAAAAGGAAACCTTCACAATGCAAACTGGCCCCTGGGAGCCATGACTGATTAATGGACAATTTTATGGCTCATTTGTAGAAAGGGAAATTCTAACAGAGCTCTCTCTCTGTTTACTTTGCTCCTACGATTCATATCAAAAAGACAGAAGGCAGAGATGTGGGAGAGTGGGGAGCATTTTTGGATCTTCCAACCCTCAATAGCTCGGCTAAAGAGAGCAAATAGATGACGGGCATCAGAGCATTAATGAGTCCAAATTACCTGGGGATTTGTTACAAATAATGATTGTCACTAAATGACAAAATTCCAGCACATTTTTCGTTTTCCTTCTTTGGTGGTGTAAACTCGAGTTCAGATGAAACATTGGAAGCTTAAGGCTGGATTGCTGTTTTTTCTTCCTCTCCCACAGCAAGTGCTGTTATCACAATGGTGGCTTACAGACTTTTCAAGCCTGGAACATTTATAAGTGCAACTGTGTATGTGTGTATATGTGTGCAGAGGTGTGCATGAGTGTGTGAGTATGCTTGTGCATGCAGATATGTTAAATCTTTGTTAAGCTGGATTGATTCTCTCTACTCAGCCCATCATAGTCCAGTCCAAGGACAAGGGCTGTCCACCTCATCCATACATGAATGAGTGTTATGTTGGTTCTGGGTCTTATAAGTGCAAATTTCAGAAAGGACTAGTTTAGATGCTAGAGATGGGTACTCCCCACTTCGTAATGCAGACCTGGTTTGAATTATATTTAAATCTGTGTTTTTGGAGCTCAGTCTTGCTAAGTAGTTACTCTATGTTCTCTCTCTAATTCAGGTAAAGTGATACAAACCTCAAAACTCATAAAATAATAATCCAGATACAACTAACTTGAATGCACAGAAGCTGCATAGTTTTACCCTGCAGGCTGCACCAGGGCAGGTGTCTGCAAGGACTCTCCCATCTTCCATTCTGTACAAATACCTGCACACACCAGATGCACAGCATAGTGTTTGTGGTATATTTCGCCTCAGTTTCTCAAGTCTGGTGAGCACCTATATGTTGCTTCACAGAGGCTGGCCTCCTGGGAGCTTCTCTCTAGCTGTATTTTTCCCTGGCATCAGGGTTGCTGTATGGGTTCTTTTTACTGCTGGGAAGTTGTATTCACACATGAAAAGGGCATCTCTTATTGTAGGAATCAGTTTCTTCCAATTACAAGTGATGAAACCATGCCTCAAGCTAGTTTAAAAAAAGTCAAATGAATTTGCTGATTTTAGTAACTGACCATCACACCTGGTAGAGGTAGGTGTTCACATGATGCCACTCAGTGCCATCTTCTCTTTCTGAGATCTGCTTCTTGTGACGTGGTTTCATTCTTTCCACAAGCTGTACCAGGAATGCAGCACTGCAGGGGAGGAGTGCCATCAAGTAGCCAGGTTCACCTTCCCCATCACAATATATAAAAGCCATCAAGGTCCCTCATGGCCCTTGGGTCGTGTGATGATCCTTGAAAAAATTTCAGTGTTAGGTTGGGGGTGGCTTACTATGGTTGGCCTAGATTTTGCCCTTGGCCTTTTCTTGTCTCCTCCAAGAAGAGGAAAGAGAAAAAGGGAAACAGAACCAGTAGCCACTGCTAACCATAACCATTCAATTCTGCACCCACCAACACCTCATTCTTGGTACCACTGACAGCAAGAGATGCGCTGGAAAAAAAGTCGATGAACATGTACCAAAAATCTTTAAAACAGAGTTTCATGCCACAGTCTTTCTGAAAATACACAGAAGAAACTGGTAATGGAGCTGTCTCTGAGGAAGACAACTTGGGGACAAAAGGTGGGAAAGGAGACTGACTTTCCACCGTGTTCCTGTTTTTTACTTCTGTCTCACCAAGCCCTTGAATTACTTGTTAAAAACAGTAAAAAAAAAATGTGGGAAAACCTACAAATATGACCTCACATATAAGAATTTACTCAGATAATTGATATAGAGTTAATACAAAAGGATAGGTCTCATTCTATTGTCTGTATAGCACAAAAGGGGAGGGAGGTTAAGATTATGATTCCAATGATCAAATTGGTTAAAATAATGTTTTCACAGATTTTTAAATAAAAATTTTAAAATGCATGTGAAATATCCTAAAAGAGCAACAGATGACTGTATAGATTCTGAATTTTAATTTCATAAAAATAAAGTATATCAATGAAAATAGTCAAAAACCAGAAAATATGAACATGATAGTGTCTGGGTGGTGGCACTTAAGAGTGAGTTTTATTTCTTTCCTTGTATTTTCTAATTTCTCTCCAATGAGTATTAAACTACAAGCAGAAAATAATTAAGGTCCAAAAATATGCTTAAGTACAGTAAGTGGCAATTTAGGTTCCTATTTTTAAAAAGTACAGCTTAAGACTCTTCCTTTCCATTGTTTTTTGCCCTCCAACCCTCCATTATAAATAACGGCAAGCAACAGTTTCACTCCCTACTCTTTGCTGTATGTTATTTCATTATTTCATTCATTAAGAAATATGTGGTTCAATGTGCTTGAAAAGTAAAGGGAAAAATGAAGGACTTGGTCAAATCCTGTTTCTACCCATGCCCCAGCTCCACCTTCAAATCCAAATGGTTATAAATTACCCCTCTCCTGAATAATTTTGAAAGCGTTGTTTTCCCCCTGCTTAAAGTAATTAAAAAACTAATCATTTCTAAGAAAATACTAAAATATTCAATACACACTGGGGTCTTTTCCTGGAAAGGCTTCAGAGTGAATAGTTGTAGTGAGTCTTTGCTATTTAACAAACGAGCTTCAATATTGAAGTATTATTAAGAGGCAACATGGGCTTATAAGGGAATTTCATGACTTCTGCAGTTACAGCCAGGGAGCCTATTTTTCCCTCTGCACTTGAAAGCAATACAGATTAATTTTGGTGGGAGTTGGGCATGTGTATCTAGGGGAGAATAAACCCCTTAGTGTATAATTAGTAATTACACACTTGTTTCTAGGTCCTGACTTGTAGAGATCCATTTTGCTTTCTCCAGTTAAACACAATGACTACACTGAAAAAAAACCATCTTTCTAGAGCCAACTATTTGACCTGATTTCTTTATATAGTATAGTTTGGGGGTAATGTGAGGTTTTCTGACACTTTTTTTTCTTCCCTGGCAATAAGTTTACACCTCAGGTATTTAGAGTGTGGGATAGAATTTTCCTGTATGGCACATGGGATGTTGGGTAAAAAGCCTAGTTTGTATCCCCCAAAAGGGTGTTGATACCTGGGCTTATTAAAGGACCTCTAGGAGCACTGTATATTTTACTTGTCCTTTAAGACAGGACTGACCCCCAGCCTCTCCTCATAAGTGTCTCATCAAGTTTTGTAATGAGAAGCACGGTGGATGTGGCCTTTAGGAAGTCATATCTACAGAGGACTCCTCACACAGCTGGGGCAAAGAATGTCCCATACAGGTCCCCCGAGGTGACACATAGAACCCAGTGGCCATTTACTCCAGCTCCCCCAGTTTTCTGCCATTTGGAAGGCAGGATTGGAGGGGAATCAGCTTTCCTCAAGAGGCTTAAGATCCCTGTTTTATGTTTCCACACTACATGCTAAGCCAGTTTGAAGAGAGTTATGCCAATAAACTCAAGCTTGTTGAGTTGATTCCAATATGGACCGATTCATTTCTCCGTATTTCACGATTGACAACCAATGCAAAGCTCTCTGCATTGATTTTATATCCACCAACTAAGCTCCTTTTTGTTTCATAGTTTAGAAGAGACCTTTTGGGGTGTTCCACTTGCCTCCTTTAAGATGGAATATGTGTGCCATGAAGAGAAATTGTGCACTGATGAATTCAGGTGTACAAAATAGAATTTATTTCTAAATTACTGAGGTCTACCAAGCTCACAAGATCCCATTTCTGCTGTGTCAGAGAACATAGTTTTGCCAAATCAAGGTCATTCAATCATTTGGGGTTTAAAAGTCACTCACTCTGGAGTAGCTGCTCAATCAATTCAGTATCTCTTCCGCCTAGACCTTTTGCTTCTAGGTTGAAGGCAGGCTTGTATTGGTCCTTGCACATCTTCCAACCTGCCAGCCCTCTGGGCAGGTAACAAGTCCTGCAGGTCCTGTCATCACCCTTTACTTGTGTGGCTTCAGCTAGTCACTACTCCTCCTGCTGTGGCCATGTGTGTTGAGTTGAAGCACTGTCCCCTTCTGGTCCCAACACCAGGGTCAACTACTTCTGGGTCCATATTCTTCTGGATCCCTCCTGGAGGCGCAGAAAGCTTTGATCTACTTCACCCTGCTGCTCCGTGGCCAGGGACTCTCAGGCCCTCCTTTAGGTAGGTCTGCCCTGTCAGTTTCTCTCCCCACCCCTACAGGAGAAGGGCTTGGCTCTTCTAAGAAGGGAGTGACTTTTCTAGGAAAAATTCTCTTTCTCTGGCTAAATTTTATTCTGCAATCCCACAGATATATTCTGGGGCTTCTTTGATTCCCTGCAGACATGCCCTCAAACAGGAATCCCACTCCAGGTATCCCACACTAGTCTCTCTTTTCTGCTTTATCTCTCCCTCCCTCTCTCCTACACAAGAAGATTCAAATCCCCTCATGGGCTGGCCGGAAAACAACTCTTGCATCATCCTGGATTCTTCCCCACATGAAGATTTATGACATAAATGCTTTGCTCTGAGTCTTCCAGTATTTGCTCTTGATATTTAAATCAAGTTTTTGAAACTGCTTCCTCCAAGGGTAGGACTTCTCAAAAACCTACTTCTGCTTAAATGGATGGGGGTAAAAGAAAGTAAACACAAACACATGCATGCATACATGCAGGCACACACAAGATTTTGGATAGATTTTCCCACCACGTTTCCTCATATTTTAAAATTATTTTGGCTCACTGTGTGTGTGTGTGTGTGTGCGTGAGTGGTCAAAATGACTGGTACTTAATTTCAATTGCCTTTTTAAAATCTTATGTGAGTGTCCATGGAGGGGACTATAAAAGTAATGAAAGCAGATAAGCTGAGCATAATTTTATTAACCTGTAAACTATGTGAGGAAAGACATCAGGCTTCACTTCTGGGCATCCCAGAATCTATCACTTCCCCATCATTTGATCAGGAGGTCAACACCTCCTGGGAATGATTCGACAGAAGTAAACAGCTTTCCACGGCTAGGGAAATGGGTAGTCAGCGTGAAATTCGTGTAGAGATGCTTTAACAGCCGCCTGTAAGACACCCAGCCTGGAGTGAGAAACATCATTCAAGATGCCTCACTTACATTCTTATCCTTCCCCCCATATCTTTTCCCCATAAAACATTTCTGTCCATTCTCAACTAGTTACTCTTTCTTACACACAATCAGTGTAGCTTCATGTCTTCATTCCTTCTACCTAAAATGCTCGAACTTTTCATCAAGCTGCTTAGTCAACTCTCCCGGGGAACCTTCCCTAAACTTACCCTCTGGACAATTGGGTTCTTGCTCTTCTGTATTCCCATCACCCCCGAAGTAAACTCCCACTGTGGGACCTATTGCATCATTTAATAGAGGTTTGTTTATGTCACAATATCCCTCACCAGATGCTGATCCCTTTGAAGGCAGAGATGGAGCCCTTGTCATCCAGGACCTTGCAATGAATAGCACAGTGTGGGTACATAGATGTGCCCTGTGTTTGAGAAATGAATGACTTTCTATAGATGGAAGAGACCCAAAGAAAATAAACAAAATCAAACAAAACAGGCAAATCTAAAAGATGACTTTGTTCATAGAATGTTTTCCTTACAAATAATCCAGAATTTAATAATCACTGAACCAGAATCTACTGGTGTGAAGGGAATAAATTGCTCATGTTGTAACAGACGTATTAATTTTGGGGGGGGGCTATTAAGATCCATTTAGATTTTGATTACACAATTCCAAAATTGCCTGCTAACCTCCTGGGCAAATCAGTTAAACCTGAAAGAGTAAATCCTTATTTTGGAGAGATGCCAGTCTAAATTACTGAAGTTTAGTTATTTTTTTATTTTTAATGAAGTTTTGTAATTTTAAGATCACTGAACTACCATGTCTGCATTAATGAATAAATAATTCTCATTGGGAATCATCCAGGGATATTTCTGGTAAGTAAGTGTATATATACTCTATTAGTTCAACAAAACCAGGAAAAGAGTTTGTTCTTTAAAAACCATCTCACAGAAATCTCATTCACACAGTATTATCTTGCTTGACAATAGTATTGTTTTGTTTGTTTTTGCAACAATGCAAAGGTAAATTTTAGTTCAACCGACGTTGACTTAGACCAATTTTCTTAATAGCAGGGTATAAATTAATGAGGTCTTATTTTATCTGGTGGAATTCAGCCTCCTTTCCTCTTTTACATGTTCTCTCCCCCAAAATGGTTGTGTGTGTTTTTATAGTCAGCTGTGTCATTGTTTATTATCCTCCTAGATCCTGCAATGGAATCCGTCTAAAGTAAAAATTTAATATGTCACATTATCTGCTGTGAACTTTCCAGTGGCTCCCCATAAAATTTGCAGCTTATCTTACTGGCCTCAGTTTTCCCTTCATGCCCCAGCTCTACCCATCCCTCCCCACAATCACTTGCAATTCCTCAAAAGCCCTCCTGCCTACCCCTGCTGCTCCTTGTGCCCGGAAGACTCTTGGCTCTCTTTGCACCTGGCTACCTGCTACACCTGCATTACACCAACATCAGCTCATGTCCTTGCCTGGGCAGCCCACTTTACTTCATTTTCCCATGTCTGGATTAGGTGACCCACCATGTACCCGATAGAACGTAACCATACTGAACTCGAGCTGCTCATTTCCCTGGCTCCCTCTCCACCAGGATTTGAGGTATTTGAAATCAGGACCCTTGTGTCATTAATCTTTGTATCACAGGTGGCCTATGACTGTGTCTGATCATTGTAGGCTTCAAGCATTTGTTGAATGAATACATGAATGGACTCTTGCAGGCTTTAAAGAATTAAAATACCATCAAGATTTCACTCCATGGGCTTTGGTAAAATCAGACTCTTCACCTAACTTTGTAAGAATGATTTTTTTCTTTACAGTGAAAATAATGAAAAAACATTGCTTTTATTTATATTTTTTAAACATCTCTATTATATCATGGATTTTTCAGCAAGTCAGTGGTTGGTTTCTCACCAGTGAGGGCTGGGTTGGGGAGTTAAGCCATCCAGTGTTCTTTCTGAATTGTCTGACTTCCTGTTTAAAGCAGTATCTGGTCCCCACCTCACTTTGCTGGAGGGGATGAAGAAGGGCTTAGTCCATGTTTTACATTAAGGAGATTGCATTTAGATTTGCCCTGAAACTCCTGAGTCACTTAAGCCAAGTTGATTGGTCCTGCTCCTAAGAAGACTGAATTGTATCATTAACAGATAAAAATGTAGGCAGGTTTGGAAGGAGGTGGGCTGAGCACACAAGGTCCTGGAAAACGAGCTCTGGCTGAGTAGGGACAGGTCTGGGTTTATGTCAATAAAGGCTCCACCATTACTGGCTGTTTTGCCCTGACCAGGCCAATGAATTCCTCTGTAATTTGGCATACTCACGTGTGAAACGAACAGAGCCCCTGACTCAGCCTTCTATTAATGCTTATAGGGGATATGAAACTGCCTCGTAAGGGAAAGCGCTCTCTCATCATTCTTAGGCGTTCTTTTGTTTGTTTGTTTCTTTTATTTTAATCAAAAATATTTTTCTTTTTTAACAAATTTTTTATAAAAAACTAAAAATAGAGGCACCATATGATCCTGCAATCCCACTCCTGGGCGTATATCTGGAGAAAATTCTAATTCAAAAAGATACATGCACCCCAATGTTCACTGCAGCACTATTTACAATAGCCAAGACATGGAAGCAACCTAAGTGTCCATCGAAAGATAAATGGATAAAGAAGCTGTGGTGTATATATATATATATATATATATATATATATGTATGTATATATACAATGGAATATTACTCAGCCATAAAAAAGAATGAAATAATGCCATTTGCAGCAACATGGATGGACCTAGAGATTATCATACTAAGTAAGCCAGACAGAGAAAGACAAATATTGTATGATATTGCTTGTATGTGAAATTCTTAGGCATTCTTGATCTCCCTATGCAGATAACCTTTCTCTGTGCTATGTGTAACCCTGTGCAGACCTCTTCTGAAGCTGCGTTATAGGGTATTTTATGACTAGACTGGCTGACTGGACTGAGCTTTTTCTCACTAGACTGTAAGTTCTTTGAGATTGTACCCTACGTGTACACCTAGACGGAGTTCATGAAATGAATGAACACTAATATTAAATCTCAAACTCAGTGTTGATTATTCCATCATCACAGCTTCATTTTCTGGGAATATGAAAGCTTATTTATTCTTAGATACAAATGCCCTTGGAGAGAAGGAGAGTACATCTTCATTGTTAGCTAATATTTACAGGGGATTTACAGACTGTCAGCTGAGCTCTGCAAGAGGATGGGTTGTGGGTTGAGCCAGGGATGCCAGGAAAGAACTTAGAGTTTCTGGTGAGGCAGGAAGGCCCTGGACGCTGGGAAAATGGTCTGTACTTAAGAATCACATTTTTATCACTGTCCTGGCCACTGAACCTATTCAGGTGTTCTGCTTCTGTCACAGAGCAATTTGACTTCCAGACCTGATTTTGAATGGGTCTGCACTAGGGTGATCTCCTTAACAGAAAGTTCACGAAAGACATTTTCTTTTCAGGATATGGCAATAAGAAAGAATTAATAAGGGACCTTATCTTCCCTTAGGAGTCTAAATATCCCTTATACCTTCATGCTGGTTGAATGGTTATACTATTTCTTATTTAAGAAACATTATGCATTGCTTTCATTCTTTTGCAGAGAGAAATGAAGACAAGTTAAAGGGCTTACACTTTTTATATGTTTGGTCCTTAAATTCTTATCCTTTCTGAATCCTTTCAGCCTCACCCAGGTGACCTTTGCAAAAGGAACAGCTTAATGCTGCCGGGGAGGAAATAACGGTTCCCTGGCCTCTGCCCACCAAATCCTGGCTTATTTGGGAGCAAGGCTGTGCTGCTTCAGCAGGAAAACTTGGTGGACTTGGATATAATCCTCTGGAGGAAACGATTACGTGCGTGAAAACTCGAAAGTCTGAAAGGAGGAGATTTTCAGCAAGTCACTCCTCTATGAGTGGCATTAGAAAGAATGGAGAAAAAGAGAAATACTTCAGTTTTGTAGCATTTCTTTACTGCCTGATCTTTAAGAAAGGCATGGGACTCTCACTCTTCCTTTAGAGGTAAGTGAGTGGTTTTGAAGTTCGAGGAAAAACATGACTTATTGAACCCTAAAGAGGATTAATATGATGATATTCTAATTTGTGTTCTGTTTAGTCTTTAGTGACTGAAAACTCAAGAGTCAAGAGACAAGACATAGGTGCAGGTCTTGGAGCTTCAGTTTCTTCTTTATCTGCTCTAGAGAATTTGAAGAAGCATTCCCTGTCAGCCTCCCAGGTTATAAAAAATTAAGAGATGATGTCAACAACCATGTTAATGTCTCAAAAGTTGGGGGTGCACTAAGCAAATTTCTCTACATATGTTATCCCATTTAATCTTTACAGCTACCCTAAAACGTAAGTACTGATGTTCCAATTTTATGGGTGAGGAAACGAAAGTTCAGAGAGACTTAAAAATTTCCTCAAGGTCATATGGTTAGTTAGCGGTCAAGTTTCAAACAGGTTTTCCTAGCCTCCAAGCCAGTGCTCCAATATTCTACACACCAAGGGTCCAGAATGGAAAACAGCACCATTATCAAGAAGCAGCATAGTCCATGTGAGGCTGAACTATTAGAAAATAGAAATGAATGTGTATTTTCCCACATTGGCAGTTTACAATGTAAAGAGAGAGCATAAATGTGGATAAGCATCTAAAAAGCAGACTGACATCATCCAGACATAGGATTTTATTACATCATTGTACCCTAATCTTGCTCTCCCAGTGAAAGTTTTTATGGGAAGTGTCCAATTTCTTCTTTTCTAGCAAATAAATAAATAGATAATGAAAAAGGAAAATGAAGACTAGAAATTAAAATCTTTTCCTTTTTTAAATAAAATTAATGCTTATCATTTTAAATTTATGGAAAACAAGGAACAGTATAACCAAAAATTAAAACTCACTACAAATCTTACCAACAGTCAATAATTTGTTGTTTTTGTATAGCTAATAGCATGTTGTATTTGTGTTTTTTATTCGAATCTTTTCATTTTGCTGCATACTGTAAGTGTTCTTCCATTTTCTTAACAAATTTTTTGTAAACAATTTTAATAGCTTCTTTATTTTCCATCATGTAGCTGTATCATAATTTAATTAGACTTTCTCCTATTTTTTAACATGTAGGTGGTTTCTATTTTTTCTCACTTGTATAAATAACACAGTGAAGAGCATGTACTGTTACTTTTTGTTCTGATATAATTTCAAACTTGGAGAAAAAAAGTTGCAAGCATATTACAAGGAACTCCCATATAATTTTTACCTAGCTGTATCATTGCCATCCCTCTCTCTCTCTCTCTCTCTGTGTGTCTCTCTCTCTCTCACACACACACATATGTATTCAAACATGCATACCTTTTTTCTGAACTATTTGAGAATAAACTATCCCTTTACCCCAAAACACTTCAGTGTGCAGTTCCTAAAAACAAGAACTTTCTCCTACATAAACACAGAACAATTTTTAAAAGTTGAAACTTTAATGTTGATATACAATTGTCTAATCCACAGTCCATTTTCAAATTCTTTTTTTTTTTCCAGTCTAGGATCTAATCCACCATAGTGAAGAACATTTTTATGTGTGACACTTTATTTAAATTTATAATGATCTCTTTACACTAGATTCTTAAAAGGAGGATTATGAGGTTATAAGACATAAACATTTTTATGACTGTTGATATAAGTTGCTGAAAGTGGCGGTCATCTGACCAAAAATCTAGGAGAGTACTCATGAGATAATGAACATTAACTACAATCATTAAAAAACAAAACAAAACTTCATATGCTCTTATGTTATTTTACTTTCTCTGATTGCTAGAGATTAGAAATATTTTTCTTTGTGTTTACTGGCCTACCGTGTTCCTCCTTTTATTAGATAATTGTAGTCTCACCACTTTTTTCAATTATGAACTTTAGAATTTTCATATTTATCTTATACATTCTTTATATATTAAGGATATTATTATCTATTAATCATATATGGTAGTAAATAATTTTGCTGAGCTGTTTGCCTTTGGGAAATTCCTTCTTTAAAGTTCTCATAGCATGACCATGGGAACTCTTTAAAGCTCTAATATTTAAGTACAATAATAGAAGAAATGAAAAAGGCAGATCTAAAAAAAACATTCTAGAATTGAAAAAGTTTCTTAGTCTCAGCTGGAAATAATCATCAGCTAGCTGAGGGCTGTGATTACTTGAACGGAAAAAAAGAAAGTACTATAGGAAGAAATTATGATGTTGTACAGAGACCTGCCAGACAGCACAGAGTGAATCAATGACTCTTCTGCTGCGTATGCAGGAACTTGAGATTCCATAACTGAAGAATGGGATGGCACTGCCTGTCTCACAGGGTTAATGGTCTTACAGTGTGAAGTGAAAGAGTAATTGTGATATAATATCCTAGGGATAAGGAAAAACATCTGGGCTATGTTTAATTGTCATGAGAATAGAATGCAGGGGAAAGTTTTATGGTGCATAAGAATATATGGGGGGAATATACTGAGATCATCCTGAATCTATATGCCTGAATGTTATAGCATCCCAGTAAAGGGCTCTAAAGGAGAGAACACTGAGCAGAGAAAGACATTCAAAGCTGAGAGTGGAGATTTAGGGAGAAAATTAAAGACGATTTTGAAGAAGTAACTAAAGATATCTTAGACAAACCAGGAAGCCAAGCAAATACATATACACTTTGAAAATCATTGATTGATTCTCTTTCATCTGACAAATATCATAGTATGCCTTTTATACTATTATACATCATCTTGGTGTTGTAAATATAGTGAGATACAAGATAAATGTGATCCTTCGTTCTCATGGGTTTATAGTCTAGCTGGGAGCACAATAAATGTTCAATTACAGACATCATCACTTAATTAGTTGCACTAGGGCTAAGAAGGAGCACACTGGTTGTACTAACAGCCTAAGAAGGGACCAGTTCTGGGCTTCCCTGGTGGCGCAGTGGTTGAGAGTCCGCCTGCCGATGCAGGAGACACGGGTTCATGCCCTGGGTCCGGGAAGATCCCACGTGCCGTGGAGCGGCTGGGCCCGTAATCCATGGCCGCTGAGCCTGTGCTCCGCAACAAGAGAGGCCACAACAGTGAGAGACCTGCGAACCCCCCCCCCAAAAAAAGAAGGGACCAGTTCTAACCTGGGGTGTGGGGGAAGCTGGAAGAATACGTAGCATCCTAGACGATTCCTGGTAGAAGAAACAGGAAATGTTCTGAAAGTATGTTACACACACTTCAGGTTATACAAAGGGTTAAACTTTAAAATTCGGAAGGATGTGAAATGCACTCATTTATTCGCTGAACAAACTTATCAAGTGTCTGTTATGTGTCAGTTCTGAGAACACAAAAGACACGGTTTCTAGTTCAAATTGCTCCCGGAACTTGGACCCAAGTGAAATACCCCAGTCGGGGCTGCACAGACATTCATTTCCTTTGGTGGCAAGGAGAGAAGACTTCTGCCTGGTCGACATGTGGTATTAGAGAAAATAGTCTGGGAAACTGGTGCCAGGAGTAGATAAGCCAGCAGGCGGTGAAAATAGGAGGGAATGGCAGGATATTCCTAAAAGGAAGCATATACCTGGGCTTGTAATGATACGATTAGCACCAACAGAGCCATATGGAAAACGGTGAGCAGAATCTGGGCAGGATCCTCACTTCCAACTGTGCCCAATCTGTAGCCCATATACAAACCTGTCATAAACCCAGTCCTACCTATGGCTTTGTCCAAATTGCAGGATTGTATTTCTTCTCTCTCAAAGCCATGGAGCAGGTCAAGGAAATAAAAATGGAGAAATGACCTTCCGCATTGACATCGTTCTTCCTTGGCTATCTGTGCAGTTCAGGGAGGTGGGAGCCAGGCTGGAGAGTTTCCAGGGGGTAGATCTGCCCATGAAGACATTCGCTCTGCTGGCTGAAAGGCACATCTGGAGTTTGGGGGCTAGGGGGAGGAGAAAGGCGGGGTTCACAGGGAGTGAGTTGTCGTGAGGTTTAGAACTAGAAGTCAAGGAGCTGAAGACTAAATGGTTAAAGAACCGCTCGTTTGAAATATAAATACAATGCTAGAGACTCTAAGCATTTTATGAGCAAAATACAGTTCAGAAAAGCAGATTTGGTGCAGCACTAAATGTTTTAATTTTTTTTTTATATGCCCCACAGTAGAGCTTGCATTTTCTCATACCTCCAAGGCATAGACTTTTATGGCTTTGGAGATAAAAGATTTACATTTAAATCATGCTTTCCCCATGCCACATTGTAACAATACCATTTTAAGTTCTACTGTTCACCCTAAGGTCAAAACCCCTTTTTCTGAAAGTCTACATATGCTCCCACCTGAACCAAGTGAGCAAACCCTTTTAGCTTTGAATATCTAAATATTATTTAATAGTGTACGTAAAATGAAATCCAAGTGCCAAGAGTTTCACAACAAAATGGAAACAGGAAAGTGTTACCCTGAGCCTGTTATGATGAGAAAAGACATTGCAGAGTTACAGGACCCCAAACCCTGAAGTAGGTGTTATCTGTTAAAGGCTCACATCTCTTTTTTTGAGCCACATGGACCACCAGGGGACTGTGTTCTGGGCTAATAGCCTCTCCTGAAAAGCATGAAATTGACAACCAGACACCAAGACCCTTTATTTCTCTCACTATAGTCTTGAAATTGACTGGCTGAAGAGTCCCTAATTTTTCCTTATGACATTATACCTATGGTGAATAATAATGTATTGTACACATAAAAATTTAAAAGGATAGATCTCATGTTAAATGTCCTTATGACAATTAAAAAAATTTTAAATCATCTCCTAAGCATTATTTGGAAATGGGGTCAGGAGCTGTCTTGTTACTCTTGAAGCAAATTCCGGCCCCTATACCCTGATACTGAATTAATTCTCGGAGACAGAGTTTTGGATGAAGCAGAAAAGAATAGCTTTATTGCTTTGCCAGGCAAAGGGGGCCACAGCGGGCTAAGGCCCTCAAAACTGTGTCCCAACTGAAGCTGAATGAAGTGTATTTCCTGTAATCAAGAAATGGGGGACACAGAAAGGCTTTTGTGCCCAGGAGCCCCAAAGGGTCCTGCTTGGTATCACTATCATTAACATCCATTGCAAAGCCCATCTACCATATTGTTCAGAAAGTTGGATGTAAGGAGAAGAGCTGGGATGCATAGACTTGCATAATCATGTATCCTTGTATTCAGGACTATAGTGGGCAAATCTCACAGGGAAGCATATTGACTTACATTTTATCCTGTAATTACAATCTCAGTCTGTGGTTTCAAAATTGAACTCATGAGACAAAGAGGGGAAGATAGCTTGCTTCTGTTTCTGAATGTGAGATCAAGTGTCTATGAGAGCTATGTATTCTTTATTTTTAACTACACACAAACTCTCTCTCTTAATCACCTGCAGATGGAGAGTGGACCAAAGAATGAGGGTGTGTTTCCAAAAGCCAAGAAAGATTGGAGAAGCTAAACATTTACCAGTTGACCTTTGCCTTCAAGAATGGTGTGATGGACCAAGGCAGTTAATTGAAAGAGTGCAAAAAAAGAAGCTCAAAAACAAGTCCTATCAAACAAAAGGGGGGAAAGCATCATTTTAAAATGATAGCATGTGTGCTTTATTATTTTTTAATAAATAAGACCTGACGAGGGTTTTTTTTTTTTAAGTATGTGAAAAGTGCTTTCATTAAAACGAATGTATCAAATTCCTCTCGTTCTAGGGTGTTCTTGGGGTAAAAATCAACTGCAAATTAGACAGAGTTTATTCCTTTGGTTTCAGTGAAATGTGGTACCAGAGGGAGTCTATTACTACATGAAGTTAGAATTTGACCAGTAACAGTTACTCCAGCCTCCCTCCTGCTCTAATATCTTCCAGTTAAATGATTTTTTTAAGAAAAAAAATCTGCTAAGTTGGAAAACGAAACTGCTTTGTCTACTTTGGACAATTGGTGATATAGCACATCATCTCAAAGGAATGTGAAGGGAATGTTTAAACTGTAATGTTTTCACAGGCAAGGAGCTTCCCAAGGACCTAGAAGATTAAGACTGGATGGATAGCCAGTCTTTTTTCAGAGTCAGACTGTCTAGAAAATCCAGTGAAAATATTCTTTAATAGCTGGTTCTGGTTGGACATCACTCCATAGTGCTATCTACCAGAATCATTATCATTTCAGATTAGAGAAAATTTGTATATATTCAAAGTTGCAGAGTGCTACTTGGGGACATCCCTAGGCAAACCATGAAGTGGAAGTATTTTGCCCTGGGTGTGGAATTAAGTCAACTCTACTTTCTCCCCTCTGTTTTGTTTGTTTTCTGTATTTTTTATGTTCCCTAATTCAACCTTTTCTAAAAACATTTACACATGGGCCAGTAGTTAGAAAAAATGTTTTAGCCTTCAAAACTGAAGACTTGATGGCATATGGAAATCATGCTATCTATAGATGGCTTACTCACTTTAGCCTAAATTTCCCAGAATATTGATTATTTACATTTTGTGGTATCACAAGAGCCTAAGAAACATCCGTGGTGTTTACTTAGCCCCTGGATTGCTTATGAGATGTCCCTTATTTTAATATTAGTGACAAATATTTTCCATGTGACCACAGACAGAGCACCCCCCGCCCCCACCCCCCCAGTTTTCAGAGTGCATATATTGTGTAGAATTCTTACCAGACCTATGAGTATCCCCAGGACAGAGCAGGCAAAGTAGACATGGATTATTTTTGTCTACCTAATATTCCCTTGGTGTCTAACTCTTCTTCCATTTTCAATCTATGGCTATATTTAGGGGAGGATATATGACCCAGGAATGGGCACTCAGATTATTCCATTTTCCTGATACAAAGTGATTAGTATTAGTTTCTGAATGGTCATTTGACCCAAACTGAGCAATGAGAGTCATCTCCCAGGTTTAGATGTCTCTTTCTAAGGACACTATTTTTGCTGGAATTGATAGCTGTGAGGATGATGAGAGCTCAGAGCCACTTGCAACCCTCTCATGAGGAAAAGGTGCTAAGCATGAAGCCAACACATATCAAAGCAAAACTTACAGGAATGCATTCATGTCCTAAGGATATTGCTTCAGACTTTAGATGTGGCTGGGCTTGAAATCAGCCACATATCTGGGCTCCTCTGTACTTTCTAAGCTTAAATTTGTGTGAGTTTGGGTTTTTATCATTGGTGATCAAAGAAGTATTGCTTAACCAAGGACATCATCAGGGGACACATTCATTAAGATGCCAAACAACTGATTAGAGCTGGGGACACAGAACAGATACAATTGCTAAAGCCAAACTCAAGGTGACATTGATGCTACCCTTTGTTGAATGTCTGCCTCATGACAGATGATTGCGGTGTTACAGACACATGCCCTCTTCCACCCCATCTTTGGCTCTTCGCTGATAGGTGATTTCTGATTGACAGTTGGAACACATTCCTAGAATGGACAGCAAAGTGGAATTTGACACCAGGTTATTTTTTCTCCTCGGTCATTTAACAGTGCCTCCTTGAACTTGTTCCTCTCTGTCAAGCGTCATTCAAAAATCACCCTATTGTTGGTCCACCCTTGCTCTGTTCTTGATGAGAATGCCATGTGGGTTGGAATCAAAGCCTTGGTGAAATTTGTCTATTTTACATCTGTTCCTGTCTGGGAGCTTAATGAGATGCATGGCATAATGAGATGTATGTCTGGAGTGTGTAATGAGATTCTTGATTCAAGTGTCTAATGAAGCCTATAGCCTAATGAAATGTATGGCATAATGAGATGCATGGCCTGAATGTATGGTACAGATTGGAAGTCCTTTTAGAAAATATCATTAGGCATGCAAAATTTTCTCCCATCTACATCGGCCCCACCCACATTTCTTTGGGATTTTTTTTTTAGCTTGTAATTTCTCAATGCCATTGTCATAATCACCATGCATACTTCCCACATCCCAAGCTAAGAGAACACAAGGTACAGGCCCTCACCAAATATGATGTGAAGTCTGAAAACAAAGCATAGATAATTTTGCTTCTTAAGGAGAGAAAACTCATATTTTGATTCTTTTACTTTACTTTCTTTTTTTTTTAATGCAACCAACTATATTAATGACCTATTACTTAACAAAATCCCTAAAACTTTGTGGCCTAAAACAATCAGCATTTATTACTGCCCATGAGTCTACTAGTCAACTGGGTGGTTCTTTTGGACTCAGCTAGACATGCTAGTGTGTTTGTGATTGGCTACAGGTCAGATAGAGACTCTGTTGATTGTGGCTGAGCTTTCTGACATCTTTGGAGGTCAGCTGCCTATAGGTTTGTCTGGGAAGATGTTGGTTGGGGTAGATGACATCTCGATTTGGTCTGCCATCCTTGACTCATCAACCTGATTAATCTAATGGCAGAGTCAGGGGACCAAGAGGAGGAGAAGAAGTCTCCAAAGCCTCAAGAGTCCTAGGCTCCAAACTGTCACACTGTTACTTCAATCACATCCCTTTGGGCCAAAGCATTCACAATCAAGCCCAGAATCAAGGAATCGGGAAATAGATTCCACCCCTTAAGGGGAGAAAGAGCCAAGTCATGTTGATATAAAGAGCATGAACACAGGGAGGAGGGAAGACTTTTTGCACTTTATCAACTATAAAGTGGAGAAGAACATATTTACAACCCCCCTTCCATCACTAACAAAAATTGTTATGGGGGGAAAGTATTTATGAGAAATTGCTTTTTCTGTAAATGTGAGTTGTCCAAAGGATAATGTTATTGATTATGAATGTCCTAGAAGTCATTTAATGCAACACACTGAATCCCTGTGTCCTATGGGTTGACAATGGATTCTTTCAGTAAATGAAATAGTTGAAGTTCAATCTTCCTGGAAACAAACAAGCAAAAATACTAGTAAGAATTACTCCTAAATTTCCTTTTAACATTTGGAAAATATCTGATAGTGGATAAGATTAGGGATCTACCTCATCTTTGAATTAAAATCTAGTGGAGTTTTTTCCACTTTTTCTTGGGTTTGCTTTAAGAGTATTAAAGATTTCATTCTGCCAAGAACTACTGGTGATTAACCCCAGGCATAAGGTATATGTTACATGAACTGGCCCTAAAGTTTCTAAAGAGCTGTGGAGAATTGTAGCACTGAGTATCTCATTTGCAATAGCCTCTTGGATGAAACCCAGGACACTCCTTTGAAAATTTATAGGGACTAGTCTATCCAGCAGTTTAACAGGCAGTCTGATTTTTTTTTTTTAACATACCCCAGCCAAAGCTTTATCTCCTCCTCATCTCTCAGATTGAATATCCATTATCTCTCAAGATGCCATTACCCTCAGATGCCTCAGATTTATTTGTCTAGCTATTTTATAGAATAAAGGCCTGATAGGGTCCTCTTTAAATACACATCCTAACGACATTTTAGAAACCAGCAGTTGGTCCCTTCATTTCCCTAACTTAAGATTATGCTTCTCTAATGCAGGGGGATCATAAATTTCACTCCCATGTGCATTTTACAATTATGGAAAAGAATGAATCAAACAAAATACTCAAAGATCAGAAATTTTTTTCCGATTTATTTTCCAGCTGTGCTTTTCTATGCATGGGATAATTTTCTTAGGTACATACAGATAGGAACCCCTGTGCATATCTTCAATACATATTTGTAGATACATTGATTAATTGATTATTTTGATTCAAAATCTGGCCTCAATCTGATTAACCTCATCAGCCACTGTTAATCCTAGCTTTACTAGCTGAGTTTTTTTTTTTTTTAATTTCTTATATACCATGAAACATTTAGGGATGATAGTTTATTATTAAACTGGTAGAATCTAATCTCTGTGTTATTCTACGTGATTTATATCATCGTGAACTAGTGGCTCCCAATTAAATACTAATTGTGCCTTTACATGCAAAGTGACCTACAAAATGACAGCAAGTAATGGTGGTTTCATTATTGTAAACGTGTGCTCAAGTCTAGAAAGTTCTCTGAAACACACTGAGATTTGCCTTACCTAAGTGAACTGTCTATCCTGATGAAATTCATCAGTTTGCTACCCAATCTCCACTTCACTGTGTGCTGTGATGAGTCACAGATTCAGTTGCATTTATTCCCCCAAAGTTCTGTAATTTATTTCATCTCGGTGAGTAGCTAAATCCACATATCATTTATTCGTTGTGTAATTTCGTGCTAATGCTCAGGGCCAGTCTGTAGGCAGCTTGAGGGATGTGCACAGACGTGAAGCAGCAGAGGTGGCAAGAGCCTGGGCAGAATAAAGGCAAGCCCGGGAAAGGACTGGAAAACTCTTGTTCCAGGGAAGCTGGTGGACTTCAGCCACGGAAATTCTAAGTCAGAGTTTCTGAAGACGGAATCTTCAGATCACCTAGCAGAGTTATCTAGAAAGCATGATAAAAAAAAATTTGCTCCTATCTACCCTACTCAATCAAAATCTCTATGAAAGGTCCCCAGAATGTCTGGCCACTTATAGATGATTATTGAATGAATGAAGGAAAAACTGAACAAACTCTATTGATACCAACATCAAAACCATACAATCTCTCAGCCATCCAACTTCAGGTTAGGAATGAAAGACAACAGATCAATGAGGGATGCCATCAACAAAAGGATGTCTCGTTCTACGCTGAATGCTATTAAAGTTGGTGGGTTTTCATGTTCTACCTCTTTGTGTGTTCTACCTTCTTTAGAAACCAAAAGACATTCCATGGTCTGGCTTCATCTGTGATCTCAGCGTGGATGCTCCTCAGTCCACACAGGTGAATCTTTCCAACTTCATAGTTAAGTCAAGTGAAAGACCACGTAGGCATTGTCACCAACATTTCATAAACACTGATAATAGACACAGCCATCACTTTTGGAAGCCGAGGTTCAGAAAGGTTGAAGCATTTGCCCCAGTTCACACAGCTAGAAAGTGAAGGAGACAGCACAGAAATCAGATTTGCAAAGTTGGTCAGGAAACAGTCTCTCTTGATACTGGTTACTTGCTCACATTTTTAGATGCAAGGGACACGACTGGAGTTGGGATGAAGAGAGTTTGACTCTCTTCTATTCCACAACCAGGTTTAGTTTTCATACCTGAAGAGGCTCATTTTTCCCTAAACAATGAGCTGTCTCCCCCAAGACACATATTATGCAAAACAAGCTGCAACAAATGTTTACTTGAACAGCAAGTATTTTCTTCCAAACTCTAATATATATGTGTCTGTGTGCATGCGTGTGTGTGTGTGTGTGTGTGTATTTCCATTTCATTCATTTACATCTCCTCCAATCTTGTCTGTGTCCCTGTCCTTGAAGACTTCCTACTCTTGTTCTCAAATAACCACAAATGGCTGTCATACTGAAATACTGTTTGTCACAGCTTAGCCTTCTCAGACTTGGTCCCCCCAACCTGACTATCACCCACAGCATCAGTGTGTTAACAATCAAATACCACAGATTGTGAGGACTGGAAAAACCTATGAGGTCATCTATGATAACTGTCATTTCACATGAGGAAACGGCGGCCCAGGGGGGTTAAATTCTTCATCCAAAACTTCACCGTGCATCAACACTGCCCTTTTATTATGCATGCTTTCTCATCAATTCAGTTATAACACAAACAAATTCTACTGGTAAAATGAGCAGCTGTTTTTAAAATTGTGTTTCTTTTTTTTTTTTTTTAGTGACCTTGACACACCTCTTACCAGTCACAGAAACATGGTAAAGCCCATATTTAATCCTGGTGATATCTAAGTAAATCTACTCACTAGTAACACTTTGGGTCTGATAATAAAATAATCAGACTGAATAGGAAGTAACATAGGTTATTTTCTTATGGAGTGTGCTTTCTTAAGTTGATTCACTTAGGAGAAAATGATAGAGACAGTTTCTAAAGTCAAGCAAAGAGAAAATTGTCATTTGGGGTTAAACTACCAGGTGACAGAGATGAGCTGTTTCTCTGTTGTTTAAAATAGCAGTTTACAGCAGGAGTTTACAATTTCTCAGAGGTCTTATAAATGTAAACGTCAGGGAATTTGCTGGCTCTGTCTCCTGCTTTTGGCAAACATGTGAATCCCATTCCCCTGGTCCATGGACATATACGATTGTATATTTTAATTTGTCTGAAGTTATACCACAGAGTCTATAAATATTATATAACAAATCAGAGCATTACTACGTTCTTGTGCATTCAGGAGACATCGCTGTGATCACTATAATCAACCTAATTGGGCAAGACTGTCTCAGTGAAGGCAATGACATTTGTTTACTTCATAATGTGCTCACAGCCTGGTACCACCACATTCAAATCAGTTTTTATCCAAAACAGAGAGAAATGCACCCTCCAGTCAACACAGTCTGTTCATTTGAATGTGTTTAAATGAACTGTGTGCATGTCTCCAGGAGACTCTGAGAATCTCTGTTCTTTGTCCCCTGGTGAGAGGACTCAGTGACATTCAGACCTTTGCCTTCTTTCATATTTTGCAGATGCAGAGAAGAGGGAGCCCTCCTCCATTCCCTGAGGTGGCTGGTCACAGGCCCAAAGAACCTCATTCCTGGTTGCAATGGGGGCAGCAAAATTAATTCTCTTGAGTGTTGCAGTGCATTATGAAAAAGGGCAAGATTGTGGGTGTGAGGGGGAGACAGGGGCAGAGTTAGATGAGTCAGATCCAGACGAAGATGGGTTATTCATACCCCTTTTGTAGGAATCCTGTACCATTTGTATGTGCTACTCTACCTCATAGAACTAACCTCTTGGCCCCAGACATTTCCTTCAGAATTGTCATTGTTTTATCCCCAAAGGAGTTGTCACATCTTCCCCATCCCAGCCCCACCTTCTGCTTTGCTTTGTAAACCTTGGCCAGGTGCACTTTCTACATCAAATTCCCACGTACTCAAGGCAGGATGGTAGCTCCAGGTAGCATATCTGGAGGTAAGGGAAAGGAAGGAATTGGAGGGAGGTTTACATATGACCCAACAATCCCACTGCTGGGCATATACCCTGAGAAAGTCCATAATTCAAAAAGACACATGTGCCACAATGTTCATTGTAGAACTGTTTACAATAACCAGGACTTGGAAACAACCTAAATGTACATTGACAGATGAATGGATAAAGAAGATGTGGTACATATATACAATGGAATATTACTCAGCCATAAAAAGGAATGAAACTGTGTCATTTGTAGAGATGTGGATGGACATAGAGTCTGTCATACAGACTGAAGTAAGCCAGAAAAAGAAAACCAAATATCGTATATTAACACGTATATGTGGAATCTAGAAAAATGGTACAGATGAACCTGTTTACAGAGAAGGAATAGAGAAGCAGACGTAGAGAAAGGACATGTGGATACAGGTGGGGAAAGGGAGGGTGGGACGAATTGAGAGGTTAGGATTGACATATATACACTACCATGTGTAAAATAGAGAGCCAGTGGGAACTTGCTGTACAGCACAGGGAGCTCAGCTCGGTGCTCTGTGGTGACCTAGATGGGTGGGATGGGGGTGGGGGAGGGAGGTGCAAGAGGGAGGGGAGATATATATATACATATATCTGATTCACTTCGTTGTACAGCAGAAAACTAACACAACATTGTAAAGCAACTATACTCCAATTAAAAAAAAAAGAGTGTCTCCTATGACTTGTGCTACTCCGCGTCAAAGTGTTCATGTGTCATCACGTACAGCATGTGTACTAGTATATATTATTAGCATTCTTATGTTAAGGGAAAGTCTTTTAATGTAAGATGTTTTAGAGCAATCTCTCCAGCAAGGAAAGAGAGCTGTTTCTACAGGATGGGGAGGAATGGAATTCACAGGATTCCTGCACGGGTCCTGCCCTGTTCCACCATTTTGCGAGGCCATGTTGCAGGTGGATGAAAAGTGAGACAGGACAGGGTTCAGAGAGACAGAGATAAACTGTTGATGCCCCCAGCTCATGCTAAAAATACTCCATGATACACCTACACACAAGTCAGCTGAAATTAACCAAAGTTACCTTATTGCTTTCATATGCATTCTTCAGGAAACATTTGATGTTTTGATTTCTTATTCCCTGGAAACCTCCTGGCCCCCAGATTTTACCTTTATAATTTTTCAGGGGGAAGAAGGAGTGTGTGCTATGTTGAAGCCACTTGGGTTGACTTTAACGGACACCAGCTATGGTATTGTTGTCTTTCCAGTGGCTACCTGACATATGCTTAGCAAAAATTGGCACTCACATGTGTGCTGAATGAAAGCCATACCCTATGACTCGTTGCTGGCCGTCTCTGCAAATGTTAACTAGCAAAGAAAGAGTTTTTATTCAAAAATAATAAACTCAAGTTGTCTAGGTCACACCAATCTGAGAGATATAATCTCAGAGGGATGATAAAACAACAGCAACCCTTTGCAGTGGACTCTTGGCAGAATACCTGGAATGCCACTCACCATTTCTTGCCATTTTCATGACATTCCTAGGGAGTCTGATGTGTAACTGCAGGCAACCACAGCTCTCTTTCTTCTTATAGCATTTTCTTTGTTCTCCAGCATGGTCCTTTTGGTTGACTTCTGCCAGCAACGTATGCTCCTGATATCTTTATTGTCATTGCTCATATTTTCTCTGTTTCCCTGATTCTCATTATGCGGGTTTTTTCAGTTGTTCATGGCAGTAACCCAACTCAAACTTGTTTAAACAACCCAGGAATTAATTGAGCCTTATACTGGGACATATATGAAAAGAAATGTCTTCAGGTGTAGCTGGATCCAGGGGCTTACAAATGTTATCAAGGATTCTGTCTCTTTCTCCTTCTTCAAAGGCAATCACAAATGGTAACGGAAGGCTCTATACTCATCTCTGCAGCTTTAAGTAGAATTTTCTAATGGCTCCTAAAAAAACATTCTGCTGAGGATCTTAACAAGTCTGGTTTGTATCACATGCCCATGGTTTATTGAGGTGTATAGATTCTGACTTGGTCAAACAACTGCTGCTGTTACAGGGAGTGGGTTTAGCTCCCCCTGATCCATACTGATGGGTTCCCTCCAGGAAAAAGGGGTCCTATTAATAGAAAAAGGAGGGAAAGAAGGTATCAGAGAGACCAAACTTGTTTCCACAGCCACGTTACTATGATGCATCTTCTGAAGTGAGTTAGTTACTCCAGGCGCCAAAATAAAATGAAATAAAATGTCCTTTCCCAGTACAAGTTTTACTTTCTTTGACTAGTTGTAGAAGTGAAGAGGAGTTTTTGGTGACATGGATATTATAGCTCTTTATCTGGAGTGCATCTCCCAAGGGCTCTGGCATAAATGAGTCCCTGGGCTGAGCTCAAGGACAACCTGTGGAGTGTAGGACTACATCAAGCTGGACTCAACAATCACACCCTAATTGCTACTGCCTATGCTCTGAGTTTCTTCCCTTGGAGGTTGCTTCTCATCATTAATCCCTTCTCCCAGAGCAGGTACCCAGAGAGTTCCTGGTGATTAAGACATCCAGCCCTAGGGACTGGCTGTCAACAACAGTGCCTTGTGTTCATTCATTGACCTTCCATGAAGTTCTCTGATGTTCTCTAGTCAATAGGCCAAGTCTCTACCCTCTGCTCAAGTGTCACCTGCTCATATAACCTTTTCTTACTTGACCTAAAACAGCACCCCTCTCTGCTCACTTTCTAAATTCTGATCCTGCTTTACTTTTCTTATTTCTACCTTAAATGATGTCACATATGTTTGTTTGCTTATTAATTTTCTGTTTCCCTCACTACACTACAAGGAGCTGGATGAGGGGATTATTTTTTCTCTTGTTCTCTGCTGCATCCCTGTGCCTAGAATAGTGCCGGGCACATCCTAGTCATGCAGTAACTATTTATTAGTTGTGTCAAGAAATAAATAGGTGAGCAAACAAAATTATAGCAGGAGCAGATCTTAGACCATAATTCTGGGACCCTCATTACACAGATATAAACATATGTTCAGTAAAACATCCACCTGCAATTTTTTTTTAATGTGTGAATAAAAGTGTCTATAAAAGACCTCAGACCATGCTCTTCATTTTGTATCACGTTACTAGTCTTGCATCTCCCCTTAATTTCCCTCTGCTTCATTTACTGATTTTCCTTTCTACCCAGAATGGTGACTAAACTGATGGGGTTGACTAAGAAATAAAATAACATATTTGATGTGATTTTTGCTAAGTAAAGCCAGAGAAGAGGTAAAATTTAAGCTGCATAGAATAGTTATATTAATTCTGCACAATTTTTTTTGGAGCAACAGTCTTAAACAAACAAACAAACAGAAACATCACTTCTCTTCCAATGTGTTTTCTCACTCTTTTAACTGTCAGGACTTTAGTTTTCTGTAAAACTATGAGAGAGATTTGCATTCATTGCTTAAATGGAGTATAAGGTCATGCCATCCACTTGATGTTCCCCATGAAGAGGCTAAATTAAAATCCAGAAGTCTGATTTCATAATTTCATCCCTCACCCAATTTCTCCTGCACCTTTATCTTTGGGGTGCCTGGAGATGGTGGGCAGGGCAGAGTCAGGCAGAACCAGTAGCCTGTTCTGGAGGCTCTGCTACCCCTCAAGTGCAGTGGGAATTCCTTTCTGCCTGAGTGAAATGTCTAGTCTATAAAACCGGTTAGTAAAACATACTGTAATTTGGAATTTGGTAATATCGGCTTCATTTTGACAGAACCCAGGCAGACCCACAGCATTACATCATGAACAGATGTGAATGCTAGAGGGGTGGAATTCTTAAAAGCTAGTTCAGAAAGAAGAAAAGTAAGTCAAAAGAGATCTTCATTCTTCTATAGCTTCTAAACAGTAAGTTGTGTTTGACCCTGTTTTGTCCAAGTGACCTTAAAATCACCTTTGTCTCTCTTGATATGTAGAGAGAGGGTCTGGTCATAGCACAAATGGATGCTTTCAGAAATGTGCTTTACATGTAGTTAAGACCTTTGGAATCTCTTACATTTAAATATACAAGAATTCTAATAGCTTAACGATCCAGAGCAAGTCAATCAAGAAACTCCATCCTCAGTTGTTTTCATCTGAAGAACAGAAACAATAATACCATAAGTGTGGTTTTATTGGAACAGAAACAATAAGTTAGGTGTGGAGTTTTTGTGAGACCAAATGGGTAATTACTGTATGAAAGTACTTTTCAAACAATAAAGTACTATAAAAATATTCCAGTAGTTAGTATTAACAACTGTGGACAGACTAAAATAATGGCAATGACTGTATTATATAAAACTTTATTGCCAGCATGTTGTTAAGGGGTTATGTCATGCTTTGGATTTTTGATAGAATTTTCCAAACAATATTCATAACTCTGTCTCCTTTTAGACCTAAATTGATTATTGATTATTTAGTCACTTCAAAAACCAGTTACTACTTGGTGGTAACAGAGGTGGAAGGGGAGAGGAGTATTAAGTGTGTATGTATGTATGTAGATAGATAGATACGGATACACAAATAGATGTCTATATTAAGATATATATGTATATATATCTAAATATATATACATATATATTAAAATTCTATTTTCTTGCAAAATAAGCAAAACTCATGCCAGGATATATTAAGAAACTATTGAACTGATAACACTCAACTTGACCATTTGTGAAGAAATGGTTCCTATTCCAGTAGCATCTTGGAAGATGACCTCTATTATCAACTTTGGAAACGAAGATGGTGAATAAATATAGATTCTATCCAGCCATCTGGGAACCTGTTAACCCATAATTTCCCTGAAGTCAGAATTTTTTTTATTAGTTTCTGCTTTATAACAAAGTGAATCAGTCATACATACACATCTGTTCCCACATCCCTTCCCTATTGCGTCTCCCTCCCTCCCACCCTCCCCATCCCACCCCTCCAGGCGGTCACAAAGCACCGAGCTGATCTCCCTGTGCTCTGCGGCTGCTTCCCACTATCTATCTACCTTACGTTTGGTAGTGTATATATGTCCATGCCTCTCTTTCGCTTTGTCACAGCTTACCCTTCACCCTCCCCATATCCTCAAGTCCATTCTCAAGTAGGTCTGTGTCTTTATTCCCGTTTTACCCCTAGGTTCTTCATGACATTTTTTTTTTAATTCCATATATATGTGTTAGCATTCGGTATTTGTCTTTCTCTTTCTGACTTACTTCACTCTGTATGACAGACTCTAGGTCTATCCACCTCATTACAAATAGCTCAGTTTCGTTTCTTTTTATGGCTGAGTAATATTCCATTGTATATATGTGCCACATCTTCTTTATCCATTCATCCAATGATGGACACTTAGGTTGTTTCCAGCTCCGGGCTATTGTGAATAGAGCTGTAATGAACATTTTGGTACATGTCTCTTTTTGAATTATGGTTTTCTCAGGGTATATGCCTAGTAGTGGGATTGCTGGGTCATATGGTAGTTCTATTTTTAGTTTTTTAAGGAACCTCCATACTGTTCTCCATAGTGGCTGTACCAATTCACATTCCCACCAGCAGTGCAAGAGTGTTCCCTTTTCTCCACACCCTCTCCAGCATTTATTGTTTCTAGATTTCTTGATGATGGCCATTCTGACTGGTGTGAGATGATATCTCATTGTAGTTTTGATTTGCATTTCTCTAATGATTAATGATGTTGAGCGTTCTTTCATGTGTTTGTTGGCAGTCTGTATATCTTCTTTGGAGAAATGCCTATTTAAGTCTTCTGCCCATTTTTGGATTGGGTTGTTTGTTTTTTTGCTATTGAGCTGCCTGAGCTGTTTATAAATTTTGGAGATTAATCCTTTGTCAGTTGCTTCATTTGCAAATATTTTCTCCCATTCTGAGGGTTGTCTTTTGGTCTTGTTTATGGTTTCCTTTGCTGTGCAAAAGCTTTGAAGTTTCATTAGGTCCCATTTGTTTATCTTTGTTTTTATTTCCATTTCTCTAGGAGGTGGGTCCAAAAGGATCTTGCTGTGATTTATGTCATAGAGTGTTCTACCTATGTTTTCCTCTAAGAGTTTGATAGTTTCTGGCCTTACATTTAGGTCTTTAATCCATTTTGAGCTTATTTTTGTGTATGGTGTTAGGGAATGATCTAATCTCATACTTTTACATGTCCCTGTCCAGTTTTCCCAGCACCACTTATTGAAGAGGCTGCCCTTTCTCCACTGTACATTCCTGCCTCCTTTATCAAAGATAAGTTGGCCATATGTGTGTGGGTTTATCTCTGGGCTTTCTTATCTGATCCACTGATCTATCTTTCTGTTTTTATGCCAGTACCACACTGTCTTAATTACTGTAGCTTTGTAGTATAGTCTGAAGTCAGGGAGCCTGATTCCTCCAGCTCCATTTTTCGTTCTCAAGATTGCTTTGGCTATTCGGGTTCTTTTGTTTTTCCAAACAAATTTTGAAATTTTTTGTTCTAGTTCTGTGAAAAATGCCAGTGGTAGTTTGATAGGGATTGCATTGAATCTGTAGATTGCTTTGGGTAGTAGAGTCATTTTCACAATATTGATTCTTCCAATCCAGGAGCATGGTATATCTCTCCATCTATTTGTATCCTCTTTAATTTCTTTCATCAGTGTCTTATAATTTTCTGCATACAGGTCTTTTGTCTCCTTAGGTAGGTTTATTCCTAGATATTTTATTCTTTTTGTTGCAATGGTAAATGGGAGTGTTTTCTTGATTTCATTTTCAGATTTTTCATCATTAGTGTACAGGAATGCCAGAGATTTCTGTGCATTAATTTTGTATCCTGCTACTTTACCAAATTCATTGATTAGCTCTAGTAGTTTTTCGGTAGCATCTTTAGGATTCTCTATGTATAGTGTCATGTCATCTGCAAACAGTGACAGCTTTACTTCTTCTTTTCCAATTTGGATTCCTTTTATTTCCTTTTCTTCTCTGATTGCAGTGGCTAAAAATTCCAAAACTAGGTTGAATAAGAGTGGTGAGAGTGGGCAGCCTTGTCTTGTTCCTGATCTTAGTGGAAATGGTTTCAGTTTTTCACCATTGAGGACAATGTTGGCTGTGGGTTTGTCATATATGGCCTTTATTATGTTGAGGAAAGTTCCCTCTATGCCTACTTTCTGCAGGGTTTTTATCATAAATGGGTGTTGAATTTTGTCGAAAGCTTTCTCTGCATCTATTGAGATGATCATATGGTTTTTCTCCTTCAACTTGTTAATATGGTGTATCACATTGATTGATTTGCGTATATTGAAGAATCCTTGCATTCCTGGAATAAACCCCACTTGATCATGGTGTATGATCCTTTTAATGTGCTGTTGGATTCTGTTTGCTAGTATTTTGTTGAGGATTTTTGCATCTATGTTCATCAGTGATATTGGCCTGTAGTTTTCTTTCTTTGTGACATCCTTGCCTGGTTTTGGTATCAAGGTGATGGTGGCCTCGTAGAATGAGTTTGGGTGTGTTCCTCCCTCTGCTCTATTTTGGAAGAGTTTGAGAAGGATGGGTGTTAGCTCTTCTCTAAATGTTTGATAGAATTCGCCTGTGAAGCCATCTGGTCCTGGGCTTTTGGTTGATGGAAGATTTTTAATCACAGTTTCAATTTCAGTGCTTGTGATTGGTCTATTCATATTTTCTATTTCTTCCTGAGTCAGTCTTCGCAGGTTGTGCATTTCTAAGAATTTGTCCATTTCTTCCAGGTTGTCCATTTTATTGGCATAGAGTTGCTTATAGTAATCTCTCATGATCTTTTGTATTTCTGCAGTGTCAGTTGTTACTTCTCCTTTTTCATTTCTAATTCTACTGATTTGAGTCTTCTCCCTTTTTTCTTGATGAGTCTGGCTAATGGTTTGTCAATTTTGTTTATCTTCTCAAAGAACCAGCTTTTAGTTTGGTTGATCTTTGCTATCGTTTCCTTCATTTCTTTTTCATTTATTTCTGATCTGATCTTTATGATTTCTTTCCTTCTGCTAACTTTGGGGGTTTTTTGTTCTTCTTTCTCTAATTGCTTTAGGTGCAGGGTCAGGTTGTTTACTCGAAATGTTTCCTGTTTCTTAAGGTGGGATTGTATTGTTATAAACTTCCCCCTTAGAACTGCTTTTGTTGCGTCCCATAGGTTTTGGGTCGTCGTGTCTCCATTGTCATTTGTTTCTAGGTATTTTTTAATTTCCTCTTTGATTTCTTCAGTGATCACTTCGTTATTGAGTAGTGTATTGTTTAGCCTCCATGTTTTTGTATTTTTTACAGATCTTTTCCTGTAATTGATGTCTAGTCTCATAGCATTGTGGTCGGAAAAGATACTTGATACAATTTCAATTTTCTTAAATTTACCAAGGCTTGATTTGTGACCCAAGATATGATCTATCCTGGAGAATGTTCCATGAGCACTTGAGAAAAATGTGTATTCTGTTGTTTTTGGATGGAATGTTCTATAAATATCAACTAAGTCCATCTTGTTTAATGTATCATTTAAAGCTTGTGTTTCCTTATTTATTTTCATTTTGGATGATCTGTCCATTGGTGAAAGTGGGGTGCTAAAGTCCCCTACTATGATTGTGTTACTGTCGATTTCCCCTTTTATGGCTGTTAGTATTTGCCTTATGTATTGAGGTGCTCCTATGTTGGGTGCATAAATATTTACAATTGTTATATCTTCTTCTTGGATCGATCCCTTTATCGTTATGTAGTGTCCTTCTTTGTCTCTTCTAATAGTCTTTATTTTAAAGTCTATTTTGTCTTATATAAGAATTGCTACTCCAGCTTTCTTTTGATTTCCATTTGCATGGAATATCTTTTTCCATCCCCTTACTTTCAATCTGTATGTGTCTCTAGGTGTGAAGTGGGTCTCTTGTAGACAGCATATATATGGGTCTTGTTTTTGTATCCATTCAGCCACTCTGTGTCTTTTGGTGGGAGCATTTAGTCCATTTACATTTAAGGTAATTATTGATATGTATGTTTCTATTCCCATTTCCTTAATTGCTTTGGGTTCGTTATTGTAGGTATATTCCTTCTGTTGTGTTTCTTGCCTAGAGAAGTTCCTTTAGCATTTGTTGTAAAGCTGGTTTGGTGGTGCTGAACTCTCTCAGCTTTTGCTTGTCTGTAAACGTTTTAATTTCTCCATCAAATCTGAATGAGATCCTTGCTGGGTAGAGTAATCTTGGTTGCAGGTTTCTCTCCTTCATCACTTTAATTATGTCCTGCCACTCCCTTCTGGCTTGTAGAGTTTCTGCTGAGAGATTAGCTGTTAACCTGATGGGGATTCCCTTGTGTGTTATTTGTTGTTTTTCCCTCGCTGCTTTTAATATGATTTCTTTGTGTTTAATTTTTGACAGTTTGATTAATATGTGTCTTGGCATATTTCTCCTTGGATTAATTCTGTATGGGACTCTCTGTGCCTCCTGGACTTGATTAAGTATTTCCTTTCCCATATTAGGGAAGTTTTCAACTATAATCTCTTCAAATATTTTCTCAGTCCCTTTCTTTTTCTCTTCTTCTTCTGGAACCCCTATAATTTGAATGTTGGTGCGTTTAATGTTGACCCAGAAGTCTCTGAGACTGTCCTCTATTCTTTTCATTCTTTTTTCTTTATTTTGCTCTGCATCAGTTATTTCCACTATTTTATCTTCCACCTCACTTATCCGTTCTTCTGCCTCAGTTATTCTGCTATTGATCCCATCTAGAGTATTTTTCATTTCATTTATTGTGTTTTTAATCGATTCTTGATTCATCTTTAGTTCTTCTAGGTCCTTGTTAACTGTTTCTTGCATTTTGTCTATCCTATTTCCAAGATTTTGGATCATCTTTACTATCATTATTCTGAATTCTTTTTCTGGTAGACTGCCTATTACCTCTTCATTTGTTAGGTCTGGTAGGTTTTTATCTTGCTCCTTCACCTGCTGTGTGTTTTTCTGCTTTCTCATTTTGCTTATGTTACTGTGTTTGGGGTCTCCTTTTTGCAGGCTGCAGATTCGTAGTTCCCGTTGTTTTTGGTATCTGTCCCCCGTGGCTAAAGTTGTTTCAGTAGGTTGTGTAGGCTTCCTGGTGGGGGGCACTAATGCCTGTGTTCTGGTGGTTGAGGCTCGATCTTGTCTTTCTGGTGGACAGGTCCACGTCTGGTGGTGTGTTTTGGGGTGCCTGTGGCCTTATTATGTTTTTAGGTAGCCTCTCTGCTAATGGGTGGGTTTGTGTTCCTGCCTTGCTAGTTGCTTGGCATAGGGTGACCAGCAC
Organism: Hyperoodon ampullatus; assembly: GCF_949752795.1. Taxonomy (NCBI): domain Eukaryota; kingdom Metazoa; phylum Chordata; class Mammalia; order Artiodactyla; family Ziphiidae; genus Hyperoodon; species Hyperoodon ampullatus. The sequence goes on from NC_136921.1 coordinate 17,711,622, forward strand.
TCTAGCTTGCTGGTCGTTGACTGAAGCTGGGTGCTGGTGTTGAGATGGAGATCCCTGGGAGATTTTCGCTGCTTGATATTATGTGGAGCTGGGAGGTCTCTTGTGGACCCGTGTCCTGAGGTTGGCTCTCCCACTTCAGAGGCACAGCACTGACTCCTGGCTGCAGCACCAAGAGCCTTTCATCCACCCGGCTCAGAATAACAGTGAGAAAAAGTAGAAAGAAAGAATTAGTAGAAGAAAGAAAGAGAGAGGGAAAGAAAGGAAGAAGGGAAGAAAGGAAGGAAGGAAGGAAGGAAGAAAGAAAGGAGGGAGGGAGGGAGGAAGGATGGAAAGAAAGAAGGAAAGAAAGGAGGGAAGGAGGGAGGAATGAAAGCAAAAGAAAGAGTGAACGGAAGAAGGGAGGGAGGGAGGGAGGAAGGAAAGAAAGAAAGACAGGAGGGAGGGAGGGAGGAAGGAAAGAAAAAGAAAGTGGAAAGAAGAAGGGTGAGAGGGAGGGAGGGAGGAAAGAAAAAGAAAGAAGGAAAGGAGGAGCGGAGGGAGGGAGGGAGGAAGGGAAGGTAGGAAAAAAAGAAAGAGCAGGTAAAGTAAAATAGAATAAAGTATGAAATATAGTAGCGTTATTAAAATTAAAAAGTAATTATTGAAAAAAAAAAACACGGACCGATAGAACCCTGGGACATATGGTGGAAGCAAAGCTATACAGAGAGAATCTTACACAGAAGATTACACATACACATTCACAAAAAGAGAGCAGGGGGGAAAAATCAAAAATCTTGCTCTCCAAGTCCACCTCCTCGATTTGGGATAATTCGTTGTAAAAAGAGGAAAAGGGCGAGAAGTCTGAAATCTTGCTAAGTCCACCTCCTTAATTTGGGATAATTCGTTGTAAAAAGGGGGGAAAGTCTTAAATCTTGTCCTCAAAGTCCACTTCCTCAATTTGGGATGATTCGCTGTCCATTCATACACTCCACAGACGCAGGGCACATCAAATGGACCGTGGAGCTTTAATCCACTGCCTCCGAGTCTGCACAGAGAGATTTCCCTGTCTCTGCTCTCACAACTCCCGGGTCTCAGCCTTGGACCTGGCCCCGCCTCTGCGCGTAGGTCGCCGGAGGGCGTCCGTTCTTCGCTCAGACAGGACGGGTTTAAAGGAGCCGCTGATTCGGGGGCTCTGGCTCACTCAGGCAGAGGGGAGGGAGGGGAATGACCTCTCCTCGCGCACCAGGCAACAAAAGGGAAAAAAGTCTCTTGCCTCTCCGGTAGCTCCAGACCCTTTCCCCGGACTCCCTCCGGTCTAGCACTAACCCCTTCAGGCTCTCTTCCTGCCGCCAGCCCCAGACCTCTCCCTGCGCTCCGACTGAAGGCCGATACCCGAGCCTCAGCTCCCAGCCCCGCCCGCCCCGGTGGCCGAGCAGACAAGCCTCTCGGGCTGGTGTGTGCCTGAGGGCACCGATCCTCTGTGCCAAAATCTCTCCGCCTTGCCCTCCGCACCCCTGTCGCTGTGCTCTCCTCCGCTACTCCGAAGCTTCCCCCCTCCGCCACCTGCAGTCTCCGCCCGCGAAGGGGCTTGTAGTGTGTAGAAACCTTCCCTCCTTCACGGCTCCCTCCCACTGGTGCAGGTCCCGTCCATATCCTATTGTCTCTGTTTATTCTTTTTTTCTTTTGACCTACCCAGGTATGTGGGGAGTTTCTTGCCTTTTGGGGGGTCTGAGGTCTTCTGTCAGCGTTCAGTAGGTGTTCTGTTGGAGTTGTTCCACGTGTAGATGAATTTCTGATGTATCTGTGGGGAGGAAGGTGATCTCCGCGTCTTACTCTTCCGCCATCTTCCTCCGGCTCCTCCTGAAGTCAGAATTTTGTAAACTTTAAGTCATTACACATAGTCATTCACGAAATATGTCAGACACTGTTCTAAGTACTGGAGGTTTAATGGAAAATAAGACAGACATTGGCCCTGACCTCAAAGAACTTGTATTCTAATAGGGGAGAGAAACATTAAACAAATACATTAAAGAAAATAACTGCAATTTTCTAGGCTCCAGTCCTCCATCAAGTCACTAACTGGGATGAAAAAGTCAGAAGAGAAAAAAAAAAAAAAACCCAAGGGTAATGGCAACTTCATGGTGCAATAAGTGGCCTAAGGTCACAGGCTCTTAGGAGATTCAGGTCCGTGCCTCTCCACATTGCTGTGACTCTTTTTAATGAATTCTCCTGTTGACTTTATAAACTTGATCAGCTAAGCAGACTGCAACTGGCAAGTAGACATCACAGCAGTGGCATCTGGGATCGTCTACCAAGACTTTGTTCCTGTGACTTGACCCCTGTTATTCCACTACTGCATCCAAAAATAGTAAGGTTTCTATACTGAGTCACACTGGACAGTGTCAGCCAGGTCATTTCTTGCTGCTGCTGCTGCTAATAACAATAAATAATGTTATTGTAGTGCTTATGATATCCTGAGAAGTATTCTTAACCATGTTAGATAAATAACACATATTAGATCTCGCATAGTATGAAGGGCATTCTAAATCTCTCTGTTATGGAAGATGTCACAATTAGGGGAAGCTGGCGGAAGGATACAGGAGACTCTCTCCCATTTTTACAACTTCTTACAAATCTCTAATTATTTCAAAATAAAGAGGTTTTTTGTTTAAAAAAATAGCTCAAAGTTTAGCTTTTATAATAGTCTTCATCAAGACCATTTCTGTTTACTGCAAGTATTTATGTTTCTATCTGTAACTGCACAGATATGCCTCCTAAATTTTGGCAATTACAGATTTTAAGAAGTGTGTCCTCCTCCTATATCATCAAAACCAGGTAAGTTCATGCATTTAATTAAGCTCCCTGTGACTTTGTCTATATTCTATGTATTCTAGGAGTTTGAAAACTTGTTTAAAAAGTTATTAAGTAGTTAAGGGTGTTGCTAGTCATCTAGGGGCTGCTACAAGATTATTAAATAAGGATATATCCCAATCCTTACTATTATCTCCCTTTTTTACTTTTTACTATGGAAAATTTATAACATACAAAAGTACAAGAGCCAGTATAGCAGACCCTCATGTACCCATTACCTGGCTTCAACAACTATCAACTGATGACAGTTTTACTTTATTGATATCCTACATGTACTTTATTGTAATCTTATATTTATAAAATTAGTGACTGACAATGTTTCCAGATGATATAATTTTTCCAGATGACCTAAGAACATAAGGGTGGGGTAGGGAATGTCTGGATTGCTATTGTAGAAAATGAGAGCATGCATAGAAGGAAAGGGCTTGGTAAAACTAGAAAAAGCAATCTAAAGGAAAATAATGTTTGTAGGTTAGAGTATAAAAGAAGGCCACAATTTCTCCACCAATAAGTGGAATTTATTTTCTGTTCCCTGGAAATGTGGACATTTAAGCCTTATCCTATAGAATGTGGTGGACGAAATGGTATGATAGTTCTAGATCTAGAGGGTTAAGAGCATTGTAATCTTCCACTTTCTCCCTCTTAGAACACTCATTCTTGGGTTACTTCCTCATGCAACCCAGCCAGCAGACTGTAAGAATCCCAAGCCATATGGAGAGGCCACATTGGGTGCCCCAGCAGACAGTCTCAGATGAGTTCCTGCCTGACAACCACATCACCTACCAGCTATAGGGGGACCATCTTGGAGTTTCCAGCCCAATCATGAGATCATGTGGATCAAAAGAACTACCCAGCTGAATCTAGTCAACCCATGATTTGTGATAGAGAATTTTAAAAGTTGCTGTTTTAAGCAAGCTGAGTTTTAGGCTGGTTTTCCATAGCAAAAAATAATTGAAACAGAATTTGTACTGGACTTAAGGTGCTGCCATGACAAAGAATAAAGGTTGCATTGACTTTGGGACTGGTGACAAGTAGAAGCTGGAAAGGCCTCGAGGAGACTGTTGGTGAAGGTGAAAAGTACAGCAAGAACATTGTTTTGGAAAGTTGGAGAAAAGAGGACCCAAGTTATGTCCTGGTAGAAAATAGTGAAACTGTTGCCTTTGGGGGCTTGGAAGAAAAGGTAGTTGATGAACTCGTGGATCTGGTGAAAGCTATTTCAAAAATAATGTTGATAGTTACTCATACTATTGGTCAAAGCAAGTCTGAAGGTGAGCCCAGATTCAAAGGCAGGGGAATGGACTTCAGTTCCTATGAGAGAAGTGGAAAGAATTTGTGGCCTTTGTTAATCCATCATAAGGGAAATTTGGTATCTGAAGGATACATAAAATCCCAGCAGGTAGTACGAGAGAGCCCAAAAATAACACTGCATTCTGACTTAAGAAACATGGGAAAGAAAAGGTAAGTGCATAAAAACCCTTACACCCTGAATAGACTAATGGGTTGATTTAATCTTTAATTAAGAGGGCTCGCCGATGCTGCAAACCTGCCCTTTTGCTTCTTCTGTTATCCCTGAAAGTAATCAAGCAGACCAGCCAGAATAATCACAGGTATAAATAGGACATTGCTTCCACTAAAAGAAAACAAACCAGTTTTATTGTTTCCTTGATGTTGAATTAAGGAGCTAGTCTGGTTTTTCCGTTAAACAGAACTAAAATCCACGTCCAAGCGAATTACTCAGATCTGCTTTAAACAAAAGGCCATCATTGTCAAGATATAGGCCGTTTCATTTTTATCACAGGAAGAGATGTTAGGGTAGGTTAATGTCTTTAGAAATTATTTATCCTGGAAAATCTCCTGTGCATTACGCTGAAGTAGACTGGGAATTAGAAGACATTAATCTGAAAGAAAGAGCCACTGCCGGTTATAGCCAAACCCCCAAATAACTAAATAGTTAGATCTTTTGGGTCTTTACAGATAATGATACTTAACATCTGTGTTCTGTTATGTTGTTTGTGTGTGCCCCAAAGATGGTCAATATACCTTTGCACATGGTTTTTATTCGTCCATGATCATTTGAAGGTGAATGAGGAGGTCCTGGGGAAAAAAAAAATTGGGATGCCCAGGAAGCTTACATTTGGACTTCTTGGCCTCCTTTTCCCCATAACTTTCTTGATTTCATAACAACACTCTCTGCAGAGAAAAACGTGAGGCCCTAGAAGCTGATGCTGGAGACCAAATTCAAACAGGTCAGGGAAGGGGAGAATAAGAATAAGGGGTGAATTCTGATTGCCCAGATGGGCGTGTACCTCTGCATTAATCTCCTAAGGGAGAAGGACAGAGAACCCTGACTTGACTTCTCTCAGATCCATTAAATCAGGGCTAGTGAAGGTCTTAATAGATACTCCAAGAACTTCCAACCTGCTACCTCAATTTTAAAAAACACAGTGAAACTGCAGAGAGAACAGAGGCTGTCAGCAATTCTGTACATTGAAAAAAGAAAGTTCAAGAAGGACATGGATTGCTGTAAAATTTGGTAGAGAAACTGTTCCGTTACTCAGTCAATTTTCCTAACCTACATTTCTTGCTCCACAAAAAGACAAACCATTTGTCTATCAGAGGATTCTGGTGGGATTTCCTGCCCTAGCACCTGCTGATGCGTCCTGAGGTCGCCAGTGGTCTGGGATTACCATCTTATCTCAGCCACAAGAATTTGACTATAAATGTATGTAAGTACAGATATCTCCAAACAATTGGCTCCCTTTTTCCTCCCTACCCTCCATGGCTTTCTCTTCTCTGCATATTTCTCTCTTTCTTTTAAAATTAGGATTTCCCCAGTGCAAGAAATCTTGATTCTAGTTGTGACGCTCCCTGTAACTCATTTATAATAATGATAACTTGTGCTAGTCATTTCACCATTCCATCCCACTTTCCCACCTATAAATTATGGGATTATGCCTAGTACACCAGGTCTGGGTTCTCCGAGGACCCACATTTTTCTTTAACCATAGCCCAAAAGGCTTGTGCAGAAGATGGATGACTTCTCTTTTCTGCAACATGCTCTTTGTTTTGTTTTGAACAGAAAAATAATTAGTCCAGGTGAACAAAGGAATACAGTTTCTGAAGAAAAATTAACTTGAATGTCTTACACAGGAGCTAGCTGGTATTTCTACAATATATTTTCTATTCCTGTCCAAGACACTAACAATAGCACACAACACAGTTGGAGGTAGAAATACCAGAGCAAGGGCTTCCCTGGTGGCGCAGTGGTTGAGCATCTGCCTGCCAATGCGGGTGACATGGGTTCCAGCCCTGGTCTGGGAAGATCCCACATGCCGCGGAGCAACTAGGCCCGTGAGCCACAACTACTGGAGCCTGTGCTCCGCAACAAGAGAGGCCGCGATAGTGAGAGGCTCGTGCACTGCGATGAAGAGTGGCTCCCACTTGCCGCAACTAGAGAAAGCCCTCGCACAGAAACGAAGACCCAACACAGCCAAAAATAAATAAATTAATTAATTAAAAAGCAAGTTAAAAAAAAAAAAAAAGAAGAAATACTAGAGCCACTGAGTACGAATTTCTCCCCAGTAGATCACAGTCATAACAATTATCTATTACCCAGTAGTAGGAATGATCTATGGCAAGCATTATTCAGCTGGCTCTGAAAAGCCTCATGTGCTACCTTGAGTTTGGTGAGGTTACTAATGGCTTTGAGTTTGGCTAGGGGAGAAATGGGGAGAATGTGCTTTTTCATTTACAGAGCAGGGTTAGTTCACACAGTGAGGAAACATGCTCATGGATGACCATTCCCAAGGGCAATATTATAAGAATAGAAAAAAACCAGCATACACATGCTGAGTAAACACTGAAGCTGAGGTGAAAAGGAAACAAATACGATCCCACAACTTACATGGTCTTATAGGGGAGAACTCAACTAAGGCAAAAGGTCAGTTTAGAAGGTGCTCATAATGTTTGGTCCAATGCCCATCTGCATGAGTAAGCATCATTTTTCTTCCCAAACAAGTTTTTCCTGCTTTGTTGTTTATTTATTCATTCATTCATTTTTCTGTTAATCTTCGCCTAGATTCCCAGGCTCACAGCACAGGAGTTCTCCTCAACGTTTCCTGTATCCTCCTGTGCAATGGATCTGTGACTCTATGTCTGAAATGACTTTTCCATTCCCCTCTTTGCTGCCCTTTCACTATCCAGATCAGAGCCTGCATGAGTAAACAAATCCCCAGCTGAAATGCTCTGTTTTCACAGGGCTCATAACCCTTGGTTTACATCTCTCCCATAATATTTATCAAATGTTGCCTTGCTTTGGTTTGGTTTGTATTTCTTACATTCCCTACTGGATCATAAATGGATGTCAGGCAACATTTTCTTCATGTCCAATTTTTCCATGGCATTTAGCTCTGTACCTTGTACACAGTAGAGCCTCAATACAATTCACAAATTGATTTCAAAAGCTAATAATTTCTCCAGATCCAAGAAGCCCGTGGGGTAGAATGAAAGTAGCAGCAGGATAAAGAGTACAAATTTGAGCAGTGATATTAATAATCATAATGACAGTAACAACACATTTATTGAGGGCTTATAAATGCCAAACCCTATACTAGTCATATGTATATGATTATATATAACATTAATAAGAACAGACAAATAAGCATGTTTGTTGTTGTTGTTACAGATTGCACATAATTTTACAGATTAGAAAATTGAAAAGCAGAGAACTTAAGAACCCTGTTCAAAGTCACGTAGTCCATAAGCATCAGTATTACATTCTAGAAGGCCTGACTGCAGAACCCACCATAAAATAGGTAGGTTATTCTATGCCTCAGTCTCTCAAGTTTCTCCTCCAGATCACAAAGGGCAAACATGTCCTGGGGTGTCCTGGGGTTCTGTCTTCCCCTTGCTCCTCCAAAACCTGTTGGACTCCCTGACCCTTGAACTAGCTACCCTGGAGCTATCGCAGGAGTCCAACATCAGAGGGTCCATGGGTAGCCAGGACCACTTCTCTTTCTTTGATTATGTCTGCAAGTCCAGATGCACAGCCCTGGGACTTGTCAGGTACCTAGGGACTGGGCAGGAAAGCTGGAATAACTGGGTGTCCCAGGAGGGTTCCTCCTGGCTCATCCTGACTCCAGATTTCCCCAAGGAGCTCATATTCTGTGGGCAGAGACTCCCAGCATACAATCAAACAAAAAAAACAAATATCAAGTGGTGATCATGGAAACTGAAAAGTGCAGCAGGGTGAAGGAAAGGGGGTGAGGGTGGCTGTTTTAGGTGGGATGGTCAGGAAGGGACTCGCGCATGAAGTGCCAATGGATACGAGAAAACATTTTAAAGGAAGCCTCCTGAATTTATGTATAGCCACTGATCACAGTATTTTTATTTCATTTGTTGTGTGCTGTCTTAGGAATAAGGGCCATTCATACTATAAATGGAAACTTAGGAAAATACACATACACAAAACACACACACACAAGCACATAGACACATAGACACAAACATATGCACAAAAATACATAATGGATGAAAATTATCTGGCTAGGGATATTTTAAAAGTATGAAGCCAAAGGAAGATCTCCTATTAATAAATTTGAGACAATTGGAGGTTTACAAGACAGGTGGGGGAGGGGCTGGGGACAGGAGAGCTTTCTCCACACTCCTGGGGTCAAGCTCCTGGCTGTCACCTGTTCTACCGATGCCCAAAGGCAGGTCTTCTTTAGATGCGTAGGTTTTCAGTTTGATGTTCTTATAATGTGAATGTTAGCTTTAAGCCCCTCAAAAAGGCATTCCAGGGATATATTTTAAAGCAAATTCCAGTCTATTATTATTATTTTATTTATTTATTTATTTTTGGCTGCATGGGGTCTTTGTTGCTGCACGTGGGCTTTCTCTAGTTGTGGTGAGTGGGGGCTAATTTTCATTGCGGTGTGCGGGCTTCTCATTGCCGTGGCTTCTCTTGTTGTGGAGCACGGGCTTTAGGCATGTGGGCTCAGTAGTTGTGGCTCACAGGCTCTAGAGCACAGGCTCAGTAGTTGTGGTGCATGGGCTTAGTTGCTCCATCGCATGTGGGATCTTCCTGGACCAGGGCTCGAACCAGTGTCCCCTGCATTGGCAGGCGGATTCTTAAGCACTGTGCCACCAGGGAAGTCCCCCAGTCTATTATTAAAACCCCTGTTCAATCGTGAGACCATTCCTGACATATGAGGGATTATAGGCTGGAGAAAGAAATGACAGTACAATTTATGAGTCATCTCACAATTCAGTTTTGAGGAAACTAATCCCCTGTATTTCCTGTCAAATTATTATTAAAAAATTAATACAAGTCTTTCCCTTTAAACTTATAAAATTACACTAAATGCAATAGATTAATTTCTTACATGTCACCATTTTGGAACAAAGCAGGAAGACAGGAGGAAATAATTCACTCTTTTGAGCCATTCTCCGTGGTTTAGCCTCTGACAATCAAATTTTTGTGACCCGTGTGGTCATTCATAGATAGGTGTTCATTGCAGAAAAGCTCAGCCATCACAGACTCTGCTGACACGATACAAGGAAATCCAAACATGCTTTGTTATTCACCTTAATACATCTTAGTCTGACTGTGTATTGATTGTTTACAAGCTCCTGTAGTGAAACAAAGGGATCAACCCCAGTAACATGAATGTCGTTCCCTGTGTGCATCAAGTCCATTAAAAGAAACCACTCAACAGCATGAGTTTTAGGTCAATGGCTTTTAAAACATGGAGTTCCTACTGCAGAAGGACTTTTCCAAGGTGGAGAAATGGTACGGAAAGTTGACAATGGGAGGCATACGTTGAAAACTAAGGGGAACAAAATTGGTTTAAGTATAGAACCCCATCCAAAAGAAAATATTGGGCAGGCTCACTTTTCAATTCCATAGTGTATTTTTCATCAGCTCTAGCCCTCCTTGCTTCTATCTCTTCACAGGTCCATTTTCTTGGTTTCATGAGACATAAACTTGTGGTTAAGAATTGTATCAGAATAGAAATTGAAAGAATTATGCCACGAAGGCAGGAAGGAATGATTCTGAGTTGTATCACATTATAAATTGAAAGAATTATGTGATTGGATTCAATTCTGGAGTTCAGGTGTCAAAGAGATAGGTCAGCAAACCAAGTGGCATGATCATATTAGAGGTTACAAAGATCCCAACCTTTTGGTTAAAGAGATAAGGGGGCTGGCCTTGAGAATTCTCAGCAATATTTGACATTTAAAGAAGTTTGAAACTTTGGAAGACAAGAAAATGAATGCCATCCTGGGAGTGGGAAACCTGAGGAAACTAGAAAGGTTGAAAGGAAAAGGAAAGAAATGAAGAAATGAGTTGATAATATAACTGAAAGCAACTTGCAAATATCAAGGGATTTTGTTCACCTCTGTTCATTCATTTGTTTAATCAATAAATACTTATTGAGTATTTACTGTGTCATGCATTGTTCTAGACACTGGAGATAAAATGATGGACAAAACTGACAAAGTCCCTGCCTCCATGAAACTTACATTCTAATGGGAGAAATAAACAATGAATATTTACATACATTTTAATATAGTATTAGATAGTGACAGGTGTCATGAAGAAAAATAAAACCAAGTAATAAGGTAAGAGATGTGCTATTTTAGATAGGATCTTATGTCCTGGGAAAAAAAAGATGGGGGATCTGATTTATAGCCTTTCTGATTCCATGGTGTAAACACTCCTGCTCTGGTCAATTTGGGCTACCACCATGCCATTACTGAATTCAAAGATGGGAAGAAAAGCTCACAGTTGCCCCTTGCAAGCTCATACAAGCTGGCTCCAGCCTACCACTGGTGGATGGAGAAGGCTTCTATGAAGAGGTAACATTTGAGAGGAAACCTCAAATAAAGGGAGGCACTGAGCAATGCAGATCTATGGGAGAATAGTATTCAGACAGAAGAAACAGCCATTGCAAAGCCCTGAGGCATGGCCATGCCTGATGAGTTAGCAGAACATCAAGGAAGCAAGGGTGGCTGGAGAAGAGTGAGTGGGAAAGGTAGGTGAGGCCAAGATCATGAAGTGCTGTGTAGACCATCTTGAGGTCTTTGGATGTTATTCAAACTGTGATGGGAAGTGACTAGAGGAGTTTGAACAGGGGCTTGGCATAATGTGACTTACGTTTGAAAAGGATCACTCAGACTGCTAGTGAACAGAATATGCGGATGGGGATGGACAAGAGAGGAAGCAGGGAGACAAATTTGGAAGCATTTTTCAAGTACCCAGGCAAAAGATGGTGGTGAACTGAATGGGATGGAAAATGGTAAAGGTGGTGAGATGTTATATTTGGGACCAATCTATCGTTCATACACACATAGATATATACACATATGCATATATATATTCATACATATAAACATACATATACACATTCAACTTCTGGAAACTGAGCTCCAGATATGATGTGACTTGCCTTAGGTAAAAAACCCAGAAGTGGCAAAGTCAGGACTGATGCCAAGCCCACATCTGTACTTCTCAGGATGAAGCACTAATGGGGTAGTGGGGTTGTTTTGAATGAGACCAGGGTTTGAAGATAAGACTGTCTGGTAAGAGCTTTGAAATATATTTTGAAATTAGAATGAGCAGTGTTTGCTCATGGATTAGATCTGGACAAGAGAAAGAAATGTCAGTGATGTCTCCATGAATTGTATCTGAGTATCTGAGCTAGTGGTTTGGGCATAGAGTAAGTTGGAAAGTATTAGGAATGAACATATTTATGGGGAAATGTTAAGCATTTGGCTTTGAATACTCTAGGTTTGAGATGCCTCTTACATAGCCATGGGGCAACACAGAAAGGTGGCTAGAGATGCAGTCTGGAATATAGGAAAGATACTGAAGTTATAGAAACAAATGTGGGAGTCATCAATCTTGTAAATGGTATTTAATGTCATAGCATTAGATGAAATACTGATGGAATAAGTGTATCTAGAGAAGATACATGAGGAAAACAAAACCTTGGGGCCCTCCAAAATTTAAAAGTTAGAAGATAGAAGAATCCAGAAAAGGATATGAGAAGAAAAGTAAAAATAAAAAAAGAGAATTTTGTTTTCCCAGAAGCCAAGAGAAGAAAGTGTTTCAAGAGGGAGAATGGTCAGTTTGCTAAATGCTGTTCAGAAGTCAAGAAAGATACAGACTGAAAATTGACCATTGAATTTGCCGACATAAGGGTCATTGGTTACCTTGACAGAGTCTCAGTAGGAGGAGGAGAATAGTGAGGGTGTTGGGATGGAGCTTCATAGGAGTGATTTTGAGAGAGAATGGGTGATGGGACAATGGAGAAAGCTAATATAGACAACACTTTCAAGATCTGTCTTATAGCACAGATGAGAAATGATTCAGGAGTGTAGAGAGATGTGGGTTCAAAAGAGAGATTTTTAGCAAAAATATTACAGCATATTTGTGTATCAATTGTAATGATCAAAAGAAGAGGAAAATTGACGATGTTGTAGAGAAAGGAGAAAATTGTAAGAGCAAGGTTTGGAGTGAGAAGATAGGAAAAGATCCAGATAACAAGTGGAAATATTCATCTTAGACTGGAATCCAGACCATTCATGCAGCATAACAGGAAGAAAGGCAGAGCATAAGGGTACAGAGGCAGGCAATGTGAAATGTTGGTGGTGAGGAAGGAAAAACATTCCCTTTTGAATGCTTCTATTTTTCAGTGAAATGAGAAGCCAAGTCATCAACTAAGAGTGAAGGGGTGTTTGAGATTTGAGGGGCGAGGAAAACATGTTACTTGGCCCTATGGGAGATGGGAGAGTAAATCAACTGTAGGGTTGCCTGCCAGTGCTAAGGGTCCACTGGAGATCTGCTATCATGAATGCAAAGTGAGGTCAATCACTAGTCAACATGGCTAGTGTTTTCCTCCAGTGGAATCCAGTTATTTGAGTACAGTTGTAGAATCTGAAAGGAATTGGGTTGAATCAGGGTTGGAGCTTTTCTAGGCACAGAAGAAGAAAGAAGAGAAGGGCAAGGGAATAGATTATGAATGTAAGGGAGCATTTATAATAATGGTCTATGAAATCTCAGCTAGACAGGGAAGAATGTGAGGAGGAGTGTGGTGTGCGTGTGTGTGTGTGTGTGTGTGTGTGTGTGTGTGAGATATTGTGGAGGTACCACTGTGATGATAGGTATCAATGGATCTCAGATTCTAGTGAATCTGGTGTCGTGAGTATTAGGAGGGGCGAGCTGAAAATATAGGAGAAAATAGAGAGTAGAATCGGTTAATTAAGATTTTGGAAGTGGTACACCTACGGATAATAACAAAGTAGTACTGGGGAGATTTAAAAAAAAATAACACCAAATCCAGGCTTTGCCCTTGATAATTGAATGGTAATTTTGGGGAGGTGGGGCTCAGACATTGGTATGTTTCAAAAGCTTCCCAGGTGACATTAATGTGCATCCAGAGCTGAGGACCACTGGTCTAGGGATTATATTTTAATTGGTATGAAGCAAGTCCTAAGCATTAGGATTTTAGAAATGTCTTCTAGAATTATTTTTTCAATGGTTTTAATTGTAGGAAAATACACATAACTTAACAAGGAAATATCTTCATAGAATATCTTTTTCTATCCTTTCACTGTCAGTCTATTTGTGTTTTTGGATCTAAAGTGAGCCTCTTGTAGGCAGCATATAGTTGGATGATGTGTTTTATCCATTCTGCCAATCTCTATCTTTTGACTGGATAATTTAATCCACTTACATTTACAATAATTACTGATAAGGAGGGACTGATTTCTGTCACTTTGTTATTTGTTTTCTATATGCCTTATAGCTTTTTTGTCTCTCATTTCCTGCATTACTGTCTCCTTTCATGTTTCATTGCGTTTTGGTTGTGAAATGTTTAAATTTCTTTCTCATGTCCTTTTGTGTTTATTCTACAGCTATTTCTTTTTGGTTACCATGGAGGTTACATTTAACATCCTAAAGTTATAACACTGTAATTTGAATCTATACCAGCTTAACTTCAATAATATACAAAAATTCTGCTGCTTTACAGCTCTATCCCCATCCCTTTCCATTGGTGATACCACAAAATTACACTTATATACATTATGTGCCCCCCAAAGTAAGTTAATTCTTTTAAATGCATTGGCCTTTTAAATTATATAGAAAACAAATTTGAAGTTACAAACCAAAGTTACAATAATATTAGCTTTTAGACTAGTAATTGTGTTTTTTTTCTTTAAGTGTACTAGTCTCTTGAATCGTGTTGAAAATAAAGTGCAGTTATAAACCATTGTTACAATAATACTAGATTTTATAATTGCCATAATTTACCTTTATTGAGATCTTCAATCTCCATATGGCTTTGAGTTCCTTTTTATTTTACCCTTCTTGCCTCCCTGGAACATTTCTTATAGGTAGGTCTAGTTGTCACAAACTTCCTTAGCTTTCGTTTATCTGGGAAAGACTCAATTTCACCCTTGTTTTTGCGATATGCGGGCCTCTCACTGTTGTGGCCTCTCCCGTTGCAGAGCACAGGCTCCGGATACTCAGGCTCAGCGGCCATGGCTCACGGGCCCAGCCACTCCGCGGCATGTGGGATCCTCCCGGACCAGGGCACCAACCTGTGTCCCCTGCATCGGCAGGCGGACTCTCAACACTGCACCACCAGGGAAGCCCTCACCCTTGTTTTTGAAGCACAGTTTTGTCATATGTAGGATTCTTCAGTTTTTGTTTTTGTTTTTTTTCCTTTTAGCACTTTGACTATATAAACACATTCTCTTCTGGCCTCCAAGTTTCTGATCAGAAATCTACTAATAATCTTATTGAGGAACACTTGCATGTGACAACTTGCTTCTCTCTTGATGCTTTCAAGATTCTCTCTTTGTCTTTGCCTTTTGAGATTTTGATTATAATATGTCTCAGTGTGGGTATCTTTGAGTTCATCTTATTCCCAAGTTTGTTGTGCTTCCTGGTTATTTATATTCATGTGTTTCATCAAATTTGGGAAGTTTTCAGCCATTATTTTGACAAGTATTCTCTCCGCCCCTTTCTTTTTATCTTCCTTTTCTGGGACTCCCAAAATGTGTGTGCTGATCCACTTGATAATGTCTCACAGGTCACTTAGGCTTTTTAAATATTTCTTCTTCTCCTTCTTCTTCTGTTCCTCAGATTCAGTAATTTTCATTGTCCTATCTTCAAGTTTGCTGATTCTTTCTGCTTGCTCAAATCTGCAGCTGAATCCCTCTAGTGAATTTTTAATTTCAGTTATTTACATTTTCAGCTCCAATTTTTTTAGGTTTTTGATTTTTTATTGCTATGTCTATTTTATTTATACATCATTTTCTTTACTTTCTTCACAACTTCCTTTAGTTCTTTGAGCATTTATAAGACAGTTGTTTTAAAGTCTTTGTCTAGTTTTTTGTGACATCAGATCTTTTACAGGAACAATTCCTGATGTCTTATTTTTCTCCTTTGAATGGGCCATACTCTCTTGTTTCTTTGTATGCTTTGTGATTTTTGTTCAAAAGTGAACAATAGAATCTAATAATATGGTAACTCTGGAAGTCAGAGTATCTCCTTTCCCCAAGGTTTTCTGTTTTTTGTTATTGGGTTTTTTTTTGTTTTGTTTTGTTTTTTTATTGTTGTAGGCTTTCTCTGTGCTGAGGATCATCCTGAGGGGCAAACTTAAGGTCTTCTCAGGTATTTTCTGAGTCTTTTCCTGGACAAGGACAGTCACTTTCTAAGTTTCCTCGTTTGTGCAATTGTTTTTAAATGTCCTAATTTTTAATGTTTGATTCCCAAAAGGGGAAAAGAGAAAAATGAAGGGAGGATAAAAGGCACTGGCCTTTTAAATCCCGTAGAAGTCACTTCAGCCCGCGAGAGAGGGGTTTGCAACAATGAGGGGAAATGCAACAAAATCGGCCACCTGTCTCTTCATCTGCATCTTTGTGATCAAAAGCAGCAATCAGCAATCAGAGCACAGATTCTTGATATTTGGAAGATAAGGTCCTTTTTTGCCCACCCTGGCTCCTGTAAGCTGTGTGTAAGCTGCTCCAGGAACCGTGAACAACTGTCGGCCATGTGGCTGAGGTGGGGGATAGGTAGCTGCTACAGTGCTAAGAGGTGAAATTGACCAAAATAAGCCTCGACATACCCTCCAAGTCTTCCCCTGGACATTGTCAGGCTTCAATAGATTCCAGAGTTCCAAAACAGTTATATCAGATAGATTCTGCCAGTGCAATTGTTGTCTAGGTGAGGAGATAGATTCCTGGTGATTACTACTTACTCTACCATTTTCCCAGAGTCCTCTCTCTTTCCAGAGAGAGGGCTCTGGGAAAATGTTGTTTATATTCAACATAAAGCAGAAGTTAAAAATCATCTAGAGGGTTTGTTAAAGCATGATTTCTGGCCCTACCTCCAGAGTTTCTGATTTATTAGGTTTAGGTGGTGTTAGGTGATGCTACTGCTGGTGGTCCAGAGGACACACTTTAAGAACCAAGGTTGTAGCCACACTGTTAACTTTGGGAGTAGGTAGGAGAGATGAGTAATACTTCTCAAATTTTAATGCACATATCAATCATCTAAGCTTTGATAAAAATCAGAATTTGATTCAGTAGAAAGAGAATGAGGTCTGAGATTTTCTGTATGTATCATAATTGACCTCATGCTGCTGCTGGTCTGCAGATAATACTTTGAGTATCCAGGGACAGAGTGTAAGATAATAGGTGAACTAACAGGTGAGAGCTTTTGATGAAAGAGGCAAAAGATATTTATTCAACTCCTGCTCTGTATGCCAAGCATTGCAGTGTTTTCTGCTAACAATTAAAATATGCAAGGGCAGAAACCTACTAAATATATTCTATGCTTCATTAAGTGTCCTTGCTTGATTATAGAAATAACATGGTCTTAGTGATATGGTGCTTCGTTCTCAAACGTTTTCCAAGTAGAATTTCCATATGTAGAGAAGATTGGCTACTTAACGCTATTTGGCTATTAGATGAGCTGAAGCAGTTACCCACGTGTTAGATGTGATTTAAAGTTTTGTGTTTTATCTTAAAATGCTATGTAAGTTTTACTTGTTAAGCATAATGCTTGTTTTATAGAAAAAATTTTTCTTTAACATTCTTAAGAAAAAATTAATATTCAAGGAAATATTAATATTTTATTAAAGGAAATAAATGTCCTTAAATTAACTTTAAGAAAAATTAATACTCAAAGAGAGCTCATTCTTGTCCTCTCATTTTGTTTTTCTCTTGGAGTGTATGTAGCCAGTGTAAGAATCACCATTGTAGTGAAAAAACAAAAGACATTATTTATAGCCACTGTTATAAAAAAGGTCAACATGGAGGCTCTAGACTCTCCCTAACTGAGCTCAGTCTGGGTTCCACACTGTCAGCTCTGTAGCTGGTTGCTGGAGAGTTCCTTAACCTCTGTATATAAACCTTGGTTTACAGATCTGAATAGAAAAAAATCAAATAATATTTACCTAATAAAGTTCTTGTGAGGAGTAAATGTGGTATTTGTGTTCAATCTTCAGCACAGTGTCTGACATAAAAGAAGAGCTTATTCAATATTAGCTATTACTATTATTGTTACTATTTAGGGTAATAAGTATATCTGGATTCAGGTCTTGCCCCAATAGGAGCATGTTTTCTAGACCTGGAGCACATCACATCTCTTTTTTAGGACATCAGTTTTCTTCCCTGAAAAAGGAGAGGTGAGTCAAGAGCTCTGTTGTTCTCAAACCACTTTATCCAGCATCAGAATCACCTGGAGGTTCTGATTCAGCAACTCTGGAGTGAGCTTTGAGAATCTGCATTTCTAATGAGTTCAGTCTATCTTCTACTGATATTTAGCAGAGGTTCAACAACATGTGCAATCTTGTTCAGGAATTAGAGAAATGAAAGAATTTAAAGAATGCAGGGTTAAAGAACTCTATGACTGAAAAGAATCTTGGGGGTTATTTATGGAAGAGGTAAGAAGCTCAAAGAAGAGCAGCTGCTGGTCCAAGTTAATGCAAATCTGGAACCAACACCCTGATGTGGACCTCTATTCATGTTTGCCCCTCAACTGCCTTCAGCTCACACAGAACCTGGAAAACGGTTCTTATTAACTTAGACCGACTTTAAGCAGTGCTTGATCAGATTTCTCTAGCCAGTGGGTGCAAATGGGATAACAATAAAAATAATAGTTAATACTTACTGAGTCTTTCCTATATGCCAGGAGCACAGACATAAACTATATTCCTGTGGTTGTCACCAACATTTGCCTTTCAGTATCATCAGTAACTTCTGAAAATCCTCCAAGATGTCTCACCTATGGTCACAGATGAGCTGGTATCTTTGCCAAGTTTTTTCTCTCCTGCTTCAGGCTCCTTCAGTGATGTTGGCTGCTGAAGTTGTCTATAGAGGTTTGGCTGCCTGCGTTAGAAGATGCTTCATTTCCAGCCTGAGGGCTTTGCCCTAAAAGTCTGGTGAGCTGGGGACACCACCATCACAGGTTCAGCCATGGCTCTGGAGCCTTCAGTATGCCAAAGCCTCCTTGTGTTTCAGGCAGACAGTGGAGGACCCAAGAGGCATCCACCCAAGTAAATGGTTCCTGCTGCCTCAGAAAGCTACACCCTCATGGAGATATGGCTGTCCGGCTTTCTCATTCTAACAAACCTTGAGTTTCTGAGCCAGGTGCCGACAGTGGGGAAAATGATAATGGGTCTTCCTTCTTTCTTTTAGTCCTACTGGTTTATTCACTGTGTTTTAGTGTGTAAACGTTTGTTAGGTACCAGCTGAGTTTCTCCATTTAGCATCATCAGCCTGATTTAGAGGGAATCCCTTTGAGAATATGGCACTCCTAGAGTTTTTGGTGGTTTTATGTTGGCCTTTGTGATTTATAAATATGTTAGTGAGAATTGAAAGGTGCTGAATCAAAGGCCTGCTTAGCCATTTTTGTTACTTTTTGTTTGAATGCATTTTAGAATTACAGAAAAGCTGCAAAGAATAGTATGGCATTCATCCAGCTTCCCTCATCTAGCTTCCACTAATGTGAACATCCTACATAACCATCATACAATAATCAACACCAGGAACTTAACCTTTGTCAGTACTACTAACTAAACTTCATCTTATTTGGATTTCCATAGTTTTTCCACTAATGTACTTTTTCTTTTCTAGGACTGTTTCCAGGGCCCCAAATTTCTTTACTTTTCCTTAGACTCCTCCATTGTCTAATATTCCTCAGTCTTTTCTTTCATGATCTCAACACATTAGAAGAGTACTGGTCACTTACTTTGTTCCTAAATTTGGATCTGTCTGATGTGTTCTCATGTTATAATGAGGTTATAGGGTTGTTTTTTTTTTGGCAAAAATGATGTTGTGTCCTTCTTTGTGCATCATATCATGGGGTTCATGATGCTGAATTTTCTTATTCTTGATGATGTTAACCTTGATTCCTTGGGTAAGGTAGGATCTGCTGGTTTCTTTCCAAAGTTATAATCTTTCCCTTCATAATTCATAAATATTTTATGGGACCTACTTTGAGACAATACAAACATCCTTCCCCCCAAAAAATTTTATCCATCAATTTTAACTCCATTAGTTGATCTTATCTGCAATAATTACTATAGTATTTGCCTAATGGTGATTTTCTATTTTTCTCTTTCTCTCTACATTCATCATTTGGAATTGTTTTGTAAGGAGGAGTTCATTCTGTTCTTTAACTTTATCGACATGAACTTATGGATATTCATCCTCTATTCAGTGGGTTAGAATCCAATGATCTCCTTATTTATATTGTTTCTCTAATTGTTCCACTTTGGTCATTGGGAAGTCCTTTGGGTTGGCTCCTGTATCAGGAAGCAATTTTTACTGGAAATTGGCCTTAATATTTTTTCTTTTAAATCACAGATTACACTTTTCTACAGTATAATAATCCCCTGAGGGGGTTGTTAAAATATAATCCTTGTCCTCACTCCCAATATTCTGATTCAGAGGATGGGGTTGGGAACCTGTAATCTACACTTTAACAAAATGTAAGCTGGATTGTTAAACTAATGGGCCACGGAAAACATGTGAGGAACACTGTTTTAGAGACAATGTTTCAATATATAACCTGTAGACTTTTGTATCAGTATACCTTTATGTATTTCTATCTAGCTATATATCAACCAATATATCTACCTACCTTATATCCATACACGATATGTACTAGATGTTCTCTTTTATAACCTGCTTTGTTTTCACCCAGTAATTTCATGAAGTTTTTGCATGATAAAGAATATGCTTCTACAGTACCTTTTTCAATAGCTATTGTATTTTATGTATTAGAGTTGGTTAGATTTTTTTACCTTTATAAATAACACTGTTGACATATATCTTATATATAACAAATTATTTCTTTACAGTAAATTTATAGAAAGATGTCGACTCAAAAGTTATTTACATGGTTGAGGCTTTGGAAATCTATGAACAATTTGCCTTCTGTTGACAGTAGATGGTAGTGTTTTTTCCCCTCCACACTTTAATCAATGTTTAATCTATTCATTTCGTAAAATAGGTAGCCAAAGAAAAAGTATCTAACTGTTATTTGAAATTTTTTTATTTTTAATGACATTAACCTTTTTAATATTTTTATTGGTCATTTATATTTCTTCTTATCAAATGCAAAGTTGAACCTCTACCTCTTGATCAAAGAAGCTAAGTGGGAAAGCAAGGTTTTAGGAAGACTGACTTTGTAACAAAATGAAGGACTGATTGTGCTATTGAGGTTTGAATAGAGGGGTTGCATATCTGCTCAGCTACTGAAAAAAGAATCACATAAAAAAGTTGCTCCTGTGTGTACCCCAACATAGCATTTTTGCACTGCTTTATTTGTCTATTTATTTGGCTATCTCCCAAGTTATGAATGGCCCAGCTCTTAAAGGCAGAACTTTATCTTTCTTGATGTATAAATCAATGCCCATCTAGCAGACTCTTTGGCATCGAGTTGCATTCCAAGGACATGTTAGCTGGAAGAATAAAAGGATATCTCATTGACAGTGAAACATCTCAGATCATCCATGTACCAAGAGAAGAGCATCATTCACTTTTCTGACTCAATATTAGAAGTAATAGTAACTTTTTTTCTTCTAAAAACTGTCATTTATCTTGCTGCATAGAGTAATTGTCTGCTGGCTTAACTTTTTCTGTTTTATCATTTATGACCTGCCTATTCCAAAAAGAAAGATGTTTTGTGGGTTAAATTAGTTAATAATAATTAAATAAACTTTTAAAGTTAAAGGACAGTTTCTAGGAACTTAAAATAAATTTTCTGTTGGCAGTAAGATTTAGTTATAAGATTTCCGGGAGCCAAGAAAAAGGTAAACATGTTGAGTTGTATAATTTTTATTGCCTCTAAGAGGAAGCTCAGTGGGGAGAAACCAGGGGAAAAAATGTTTAATCACCAGGATCATTATGTAAAAGACACATCAGGTAATATCAAGAACAATGTCTTCTACTACAGTTTTGTAAGAAAAAGAAAATGACACACATACAATCATGCACACACACGTTCTGCATGTAGATTGAAATATGTTTTATCTTTCTTTGACTGCACAGTTGTATAGGCTAATTCAGTAAGCACATTTTAACAGAATATAGTGCAGGTATATTGTTTTCTGAATACCCAAATTTATAGAGAAACAGCTCAGAAAACCCAGATCCACAGCAGAAAAGAGAGCTGCGACACAGGTTACGTTGTAGGGGTACTAAGCTGCCATGCGCATGTGCATGAACAGGCTTCCAGATGCCTGTGCACTTCCTAAAGTTCTTTGCAATACATAGATATTCTCTGGGGAGAAGGTCGATATCTACCTCATATTTTCAAAGATTGTTCATTGATCCAAACTGCTTTAGAAACTACTTAGCCAGAAAATTCCCAAATCATTTTCATTTGATTTAAAAATTCTCATTCCCTAAGCTAAAAATCAGGAGGAAGTATCATGGGATTTTTCTGGGAAGAGTCCAGGGTGACAGGGGAAGTAAAAATAGGATTGATGCTCTGGGCTCGCATAACCAAGCATGCAGATGATGTAGGGGACCTGACGGATGTCCTGTGTTGGCTTTTCAGGTGGATCCCTGCTTACTGAGTCACTCCAGGCCATAAATTGCAATTGCTTCCCTCCTTTTCTAATTTCAAAATCTCTCATTAAAAATTTATAGTGGGCAGTCATCCAGCTATTTATGACTATGTCTAGACAACTGAAAAACAGCAGACAGTGGCAGGGTCGATTCGGGGCTTTCACTTGTCTTGGTGACCAGTTCAGATCAGGGCAGAGTTGATCAGATCAATTAAGTGGAAATCAGATGTTAATGCAACCAGAGCAATCGACCTAGGGAGAGAAACTGATTGTCCCCACTGGTGGTAGCAGGGGCCAAAAGTAAATATCCGTTCTCTTGTTTGCAAGCATTTGTCAACAGCATCACTGTGTTACTCTGCTTGGGCTGGCATCACAGAATTCCACAGACAGGGTGGCTTAAACAACAGAAATGTATTTTCTCACAGTTCTGGAAGCTGGAAGTTCCAGATCAAGCTGTCATCAGGGGTAGTTTCTGGTGAGAGTTCTCTCCTTGATTTGTGTACAGCTACCCTCTCCCTGTGTCTTCACATAGTGCACAGTGGAAAGAGAGACATCTCTGTGTTTCTTCTTTGTCTTATCAGATAAGGATACCAGTCCTATCAGATTAAGGCCCCAGTCTTGTGACTTCATTTAACTTTAATTACCTCCCTAAAGGTCCTGTCTCAGAATACAGTCACATTGGGGGTTAGGGCTTCAACATAGGGGTTCACACAACATAGGGGCAGACACAATTCAATCCATATCAGTCACTGACTAAATAGGGCAAGACCTGTTGAAAGCTGCTTGTGCAAGTAAGGTGACACCTCATTTTTTCTAGACAAGATGCCTTCATTACCTCTGTGACAGTGAGACCTGTTAGTCAGCTCTCTTTGGGCAGGATTATTAGTTGGCATTCATAGCTTGCTCAGAGACTGTCTATGTTTTTTTTTGACATCGTTACTGACAAAACACCTGGAGACAGGCAGAAAACACTCAGGACACCAGAGGGGAAAGATGAGCAATGATGAATCTCGTGGCCACTAGAGAATTCCTACTTTTAGAAACAGAAGACTACATTATAAGGTCTTGTAACCTGTGTTAGTGGACTTGGGCTATAGCAGTGAGAGAATGCACGATTCAGTGTCCAGATTCTTCCCATTACAGCACATTCATTTGTTTGCTTGTGGGGTAATGGGCTATGTGTCATTCTTAATGATGTGGCAAATTGGAGGATGGTGGAAGAACAGGGCATTCTCAACCTGTGTGTGGCAAGATCACAGGATCCTAGAATTTTAGAAATAAGAGACTTTTGCAGGATTGAAGACTACTAATAGTCCCCTGTGTTTGTTTGGAGCTTCATGGTCAAGGAGGCTCTTTCGTACACTTACCACCTGGCCAAGGCTGACACCAGGTGTGGACACCTGGATAAAGCAGGGCTGACCAAATTCACTCTGCTACAGATTTGGAATTGGAACTGAAAGAAATTGGTTAATCTTTGCTGATGTCTGGAACTAAGGGCATATAAACACAGGAGCTATGAGATAATTGTATCCAAATGAACCCAGAGAAAGCTGTTTGGCAGAGACAGAAGAGTGAATTAGATATAAAGAGAGTAGAAGAGATAGATTATGGAGAAGGAGAGGGAGAGGGAGAGAGCTAGAGAGGTGAGAGACGGGGTGGGGGGCGCAGAGACTGTGAGAGTAATGGTTCAGTTCCTTATGAACTCAGAAGCTAAATCTGGCATGGCCTTCTCTGTGGGTGGGGAGGTAGAAAGGAGCAGTTCACAGAATAGCAGAAGGACTACTGTCATGAGTTTTGGAAAGCTCCAATTTTTTATTTTTTAACATCTTTATTGGAGTATAATTGCTTTACAGTGGTGTGTTAGTTTCTGCTGTATAACAAAGTGAGTCAGCTATATGTATACATATATCCCCATATCCCCTCCCTCTTGCATCTCCCTCCCACCCTCCACATCCCACCCCTCTAGGTGGTCACAAAGCACTGAGCTGATCTCCCTGTGCTATGCAGCTGCTTCCCACTAGCTATCTATTTTACATTTGGTAGTGTATATATGTCCATGCCACTCTCTCACTTAGCCCCAGCTTCCCCTTCCTCTTCCCCATGTCCTCAAGTCCATTCTCTATGTCTGCCCCCAATTGTTTTTAATAATTTACAGTTTAGACTCTGGCTTAATCTTTATTTCACTAAACAATATTGCCTTCTAGAACACATATGAAGCTATGAATCCTGTAGTTTAATCCTGAAGGTGTACCTCAGTAAAAAGAATATTAACCCTTGCAAAGAAATCCTTTCAAAATATCTCAAGACATTTCTACATAGATCCCAGAAATGTCTTAAAAATATCTTTATTTTTCCTTTCTGGTCCACTGTTCCCACACACCACAGCTATCCCCGTGTATCTTGCTCCAATGACCTGTTTCTAGAAAAACTCCTTTTGTGCTTTACCTAACAGGCTCCTGAGAGTCCTGTCACCACATCTTTTTTAGTTACAAATGCAAGAACATTCTAGAAGAATAGAGAAGCAAAAGAGCATGAGAGAGTTAAGATAAAATTCTCCTATTATAGTATTATGCAGAGGAAAGGCATAGACTGCAAATACTTTACTTTTATCATTTGTATCCCTGTAGACTTGTAATAGCATATAAAAAGACAGTAAAGGGGCTTACCTGGTGGCGCAGTGGTTGAGAGTCCGCCTGCCGATGCAGGGAACATGGGTTCGTGCCCCGGTCCAGGAGGATCCCACATGCCGCGGAGCGGCTCGACCCGTGAGCCATGGCCTCTGAGCCTGCACGTCCGGAGCCTGTGCTCCGCAACGGGAGAGGCCACAACAGTGAGAGGCCCACATACCGCAAAAAAAAAAAAAAAAAAAAAAAAAAAGACAGTAAAATCTTAGAATTTAGGATCTGAGAAGGACTTTTGAAATCATTAAATCTAGACAACAATTCTACAAATTAGTACACTTGGTCCTAGGTTTGAGAAGCACCTTCGTAAAGATTATAACTAAATAATCGCAGCCTGCACAGATGTAGAGATCAAAGTATGGACACCAAGGGGGGAAAGCGGTGGGGGTGGTGGTGGTGGTGGTGTGATGAATTGGGAGATTGGGATTGACATGTATACACTTATGTGTATAAAATAGATGACTAATAAGGACCTGCTGTATAAAAAAAAATGAAATAAAATTCAAAAATTAAAAAAAAAATAGCAGCGTGACAAAATGAGTTATTGGAAGGACAAAATACTGAACTTCTCATATAATTGTTTAGTGCTGGACCAAGAAGGAACTTAGAGATAATTTCTCTAGCCTCCTTACTTTGTAGGTGAGTGTACTGAAGATTAAGAGCATCAAGTGACTTACCCTAGGTCTGAAATCTAATTAAGATTAGAGCTAAAACTTAACGTGGTTCTCAAAGTGCTTTGATGAATGATTGTATCCCCTTAGACCATTGGCTTCCAAACATTATATTACTATTTTAATTTTAAAAATGGATTCATTGTTTAAATAAATTAATATATGGAACTCTAATTGGTAATACTGATAATCCCTTGAATGGAGCAGTGTTTTACGATTTCCCCAAACACACACACACACACACACACACACACACACATACACACACACAGAGTTCCACCTGCTTACCTTCATTATATACCTTGTGACCCCTGGGGGGGTGCTGAGAAAACTTTAGGCCTCGGCAAAGCAGAGTTTGGAAACCCCTACTTGGAAACTGCCTCACACCAAGATACTCCCCATCTCCATTTATAAGGTTTGGGAGGATTCAGGCTTTAGAAGGAGAATATAGCAAAGAGAAAATGCATTTGCTCCAACAGGTCACACTGTAAATCTACATATTTTGACAAAGCAGCATAGGACAAGGGGGAGCAAAATGGATGAGAAGGAAGAAGAGATTGAAAACTACCCTGAGATCGGGCCTAGGTGGCATTAAAGATCATTATTTATTCATCTTCTGAAGAGGCAGAAGTGTATGAACTTGGTCTCTCTGTTAGACTGAATATCCATCACTAATTGAAAGATGTTTGGACAGCAAAGCTGGTTGTCATTCCTCCCCAACATACTAGTCAGACACAAATCATTTTACTGATTCCCAAGGTGCTTCCTAATTCTCCAAACATCTTTGCATCATAAGGATCTGCTGACTTCATTAAGAAACAAAAATATCTTTTTTGCATGCACATGTTTTTTCTCCTAAAGGCTTGCCTGCAACCCTAAAAAAGAATTTCCTGAACTTTCTAAATATTGAAAACACAGATTGGGGTAATGAGGCCTAAGAGAAGGACTAACTGAGGAAATTTAACAATCTAATACAAATGAGAGGTAAATTTTAAAGAATGGAGTCAAAATGAAGAATAAGGGGATGACATTTCTTTTATGACAGTCATTAGTGGAAGAGTTCCAAAGGTAGCTTCCCCTTAGTCACAACCATCTGTCAAATATTATACCAAAGGCCTATTCTAATAATGTTCTTAAACTACTTTGAAATGTCACTAAGATCAGAAATAGAGACTTTTCTAAATTAAAGTTTTGTATTTATCCTTGTATATTAAAAACAAGACTAAATCATGATTTTGAAAGATCTTTTTAAAAGTTTAATGTCTTAAAATACATATTTTCTATGAATAAGAATGTGATCTTTCTGATTAATTAATATAAAAAAGAACACAAACACATATTTTTTTAAGGTAACTAAAGCAGTTAACAAAGCACAAAAAGAAATCAAGGTGGTTTAAATTTAAACCTGGAAAGAAATAATCCCAGTGTCAGACTAAAAAAGATGTAGGATGTATTTTCAATAAGATATTTATATTTACTATTTTAAGTTTTTAAATACTCTAAGTGGAAACAGGCCTACCTGAAACTCAGACTAAAAAAATTCTGCTGTATAATTCTGGTTCTAATATGCTCTCATTTTATCTACATTAAAATAGTTTTATAGAGAGAAGAAAGCTATTATTGTGCTAATCTTGCCCTCCTTTTAGGGTTCTTAATTACTCTGGTTATAGGCTCTATAGAAATTCTTAGACAAATAGATTTCTGTGTAAGAAAATTCAGAAGCAAAGGATAAGTCACTCCCAAAAGGACTTTTATTTCAATATCTGCTTTTATAATTTCAAATAATTTCAAACTGAAGTAATAAATACATTTATGTCTAAATTCATTTGGCATGACTCTAAACTTAGAATGAAAATGAGAAGGATTTGCAGATAAACACTGTGATTATCTTCACCCTATCATGGATAATTGTCATTCAGGTTAGTTGGGACAGCTATTTGTGTGCATGGGCAGAAGAATTAAGGATAAGAGTAATATTGCTATTATATCTTAATAGGATGAACCAACACAAGTTTGCATTAACATCAGATTTTGTATTTTGCAAAAGAGGGAAAAGTGTCTGGGAAATGTTTCAAAGTTAGCGTGCTGGGGTGAAATGAACTCTGGAAGTGGAACCAGAAAACCCAATTTGGAGTCCCGTATCTGCCACTTATGCAGTGTGTGACCTATGTCAGCTCAATCATTTGGGGCTCAATTTTCTCATCTGTAAAATGAAGAGATTGTACCAGACAATTTTTCAAAGACACTTCAGAAATAATTGTAGTTATGGTAACTCTAAATGCTTATGAAATATGTTTTAAAATCGAGAATCTAAAATGGAAATTATCTATCAGTTAATAACTTAATAACAACAACAAGGGACTACAGATGGCATAGACTCCATATATAATGAATATACAAAAGGGAAAATATGACTTAATTCCCATATTTGAGAAAATTAAAGAGGAGACGTAACTGAAAACTTGGGGCATCAATACAAAATATACAAAGGACTATAACTTCAAAAAATACCCTTTGTCTTACCACAGTTGCATTCCATATTAAATATATTTCTACTGGAAAAAAATGGAAAAGATTTTAACTTTTACCATTTGGGGAATTTAACAGAAGACATTATTGAGTTGGCTCTTTTGATTTAAATTTTTCATGTAGTGACACAAGTTGAATTGCATAGCTGACATAAATTATATTTTTAGATATTCGATAAGACATTGAATATTATTTTTTTAGTTTTCTTCTACATCTTAGAGCCAATGAATATATATTTTTTCTGGTCTCAGATATTTTCTTAGCTCTTGAATGTTCTCTAGGTACAGGACAGTGGGCTTATACTGCCTAAATAATGAAAATAGCCCTGCAGTATGTCTTCAACTAATATTTCTTGAATGAGTAAATTCTAGCCCTGTACATCCTTCAACACTTATCTTGTCTTGCCACTGTTCCTCTGTATCTCTTCCCTTTTAAGGTGAGGGTAAAATTTCTCGGGACTGATTGACTATAAAGTCATTGTTACTCCATTTGGGTAACATAGAAACCTTGATATCGTGTCAAAGCTTTATCTTCCCTCCAAACACCATTCCTGACAGAGTAGATGCTCACTGAATTTGAGGCAGCCACAGTGGGGAGGAAGAAAGGGTCCCTTCTTCTCTCCCTCCCACCCTCCATCTCTGGGCTGGGGTTGTATGAGATCACTGCAGCCCTTCCAGTCTCCTTTTCTCCCTCCCCAGAGTGCTTTGACTATGACTTACTTTTTGATCCTTTCCCTGGAGGACAGGATCCAGCTAATGTTGAGTTTAGGAAAACAGGAAATAATAATATCTGTGGTGGGAAGAGACAGGAAAGGATGCCCTGCGAGTTCCTTCAATCCAATAGGATCCCGCAGGAGAAAACCAATAGACTCTATCTGCGATGAGGACCCAAGCATTGTGGAGAATGGAGTGGGGGCGGGGGGAGAAGAAGTGGAAAATGGGCCAAAATTACTAACCAAGAGGTTATAGTAGGGATTCTGAATGTAGTCTTCAGGGGACAAATTTCTTGGAGTCAGATCTGCCTCAGCCACTCATATTTGATGAAGAAGACTTTTTTCCACAAATGAGACTTTTTCTTGTCTGAGTTGCTTGGCATCAGCTTGCTTTCTATAAAATCACTCTCTCCTCCACTATAGCCCTTGTCTCACAGATAAGGTTGACAGATAAAATGTAGGATGCCCCATTAAATTTGAAATTCAAATAAACCATGAAAAAATTTTAGTATAAGTATGTCTCAAGTTTTCTGTACGTACTTCTGTCTTCTATTTTTTCTTTCACAAAATCTGGTATCACTGTTCAGGAATAGGTCAGCCTAGCCTGACCCATGATTCCATTTTCTGTTCATTCTCCTGATGGACTTTTTGCATTGGTCTCCCTATTTACTCCATCTCTTGGTTTCTAGATCCTTGTATTTGGCACAGATGAACCACTGATATGGTGGTTCCAAACAAATCATTCCACAAACAAGAATATCCGGTTGGCACAAAACTTAGTTCAGTAGATCATTCCACCCTCTCTGAGACCAATTGGTTGTGGACCCTCCAAAGGTAAAGACAAGACCAGACCTATATAAGTCCTGGCTGCATAGAATACAGTTAGCTGTTATGAAATAGATCTGGAGTTTCCTTAGAGGTTGGTGTGTGCAAAGGTCTGACTCTCCTCCAAGGAGGGCACATTACTCTCCTCGGCTTGATGGAAAGGGCTCAGTATAGTTCCTTATCTTCTGCTATGTATTGGCAGCTGGCCTCCTTAAGTGATGGTGCTATATTAGGGTCTGGAGGTGAGTCATCAGAGTTGGCTAATATTAGGTCCTCAGAGATGGTGACAGTTCCCAGCATTTTAAGGGATACTCATAGAAGCCATGTGAAAATTCTGCTCTTGTCACAGATGCCCACAGCATTGTGCCCAAGAACCAGGCAAAAGTGCAAATGTCATGTTTCTTTTTGCTTCTATTTTGTGTGTGTACTTTTCAGGCTCTTCTGAATAGAGCATCCCTAACATAGGTTGAGAACGTTGCATTTCCCACTTTCTGAAATACTTTTGTAAAATGAAAGTATGTCGATGTCTACCTTTTAACAACACTCTTGAAAGGAAAAGAAGTCACAAAAACACCATTTCAACCTGAAAGATGAGTAGAAAGGAGAAAGGGAAGTGCCTACTTTTCAACTCAGAAACAGTGTGAGCCCATTTCTCAGCAGGAACCTCAGGCATTCGGGGCAGCCATGTTGGGTGTCAGCTTCTCCCACACTGTCAGCCTCGCGGGCAGTCATTGTACCTCCTTCTGCAAAGGCAGAGAGAATGTGCCCAAGGTGCAGCCTTACATCCCTTTCCTTGGAGGGTGTTGGTTCCAAACATGCAAAAGTCCCACATGTTCTCTTTTTGTCCTCTTGGGCTCACCCATCCTTCTTCCTCAGATATTTCTCTAAGGGTCATTCATTCCATAGCAGTTGACTTTTTTCCTCATAGGAGGCACAGGGACTGTGTAAGGAGCTGGAGGGAACAGCTCAGATGCCAACTTCCCCATAAATCTTTCTTTGATCTCCACCTCTAGAAGTAACGACTTTCTCCCTATTTTATATAAATTTCATTTACCATATACCATTCCTTCCCACCACTGGTTATGTATGTAACTGGACTGTATGATTCTGGAGAGCAAGATTCATTTCTTACTGACCTGGGACCTTGGTATCCCCTCAAGTGGGACTGGAAGAATGTTTTATACATAGAAGTGATTCAAAACATTGATCAAAAGTTAGCTTCTGGGCTTCCCTGGTGGCGCAGTGGTTGAGAGTCTGCCTGCTGATGCAGGGGACACGGGTTCGTGCCCCGGTTCGGGAAGATCCCACATGCCGCGGAGCGGCTGGGCCCGTGAGCCATGGCCGCTGAGCCTGCGCGTCCAGAGCCTGTGCTCCGCAACAGGAGAGGCCACAACAGTGAGAGGCCCGCGTACAGCAAAAAAAAAAAAAAAAAAAAAAAAAAAAAAAAAAAAAAAGTTAGCTTCTAGTAGATTTGTGTAGAAATAAATTCTCCATTTACGATGAATACAAGATTCCAAATGTAGCACAGTCTTGCAATGTAATCATACACCCATGCCATACACAAATCATGTGCAATTATGAAAACATAATTAATAATAGATAATTAATTTTTCCATTAATTGTCCTCCCTCTTTGTACTCTGAAGTATTCTTTTTACAGAGGTTACTACTTTTTGTCCCAATTGCCCAAATGGCCAACCAGTATCAACCCACCAGCAGCAGAAGGAATTTTTAGCCCCTAGGCATAGCTAAATGGAGCATCATTAGAGCTTTTGTTTTATTTTTTAAACATAATCTGCAGTGGTTCCTTATTTCAAAAACTAGGAATTATAGAATGGTCTTCCCAATAAGACTGGATATTAACTCAGAAACATACCTTGTCTCATGGATTGAGGTTGATTTAATTCATTATAGAAGAGTATGAAGTTATTTGAAGAACCATACCTTTTTTAAGGGGAAAATATTTTTCAAAAAGCCAATGGCTTATGGTAAATGCAAACATATAAAATATTTTGCTATGAAGCATTTGGTTTGAATCCAGGGCAAGTTAGCAATCATTAGACATGGGTTCATTTGAGTGACTGCCTTTGTACCTAGTAAAAGTACATCTCTGACATAGAAATTTCATACAACTCTGTGCTTAAAAAGCAACTTCCTACCAATCATCTACTGACTCCCTTCTACCACTTAATTCCAAACTCTGCTCAAATCCAACTTTCGCTATGAAAACTTCTCTTTATTCAGTGGGTTGGAGAGAGGCTAGCCACTGCCTGGAACCACTCCCGTGGAACTTTATTAAACACCCTTTCTCCTGCACCCCATGTGAGTTAATGAACATGATTCCTCTTTGCTTCTCCCTTTTCACCCCAGAACAGAACACACTGTGGCCAGAGCCGCAGGGCTGGGATAGCTCCTTCTACCCAGCTCTTTGATCTTCTACATGGAATGGACTTACTGTTGCAATGGACACTTTGGGGCTGAAAATAGCAGAAACTGGATCTACCTAATGTAAGCCAAAAGGGAAATTCTTGGAAAAAAAAGTGGGCTGCTTAACAGGATCATGGGGCCGCCCAAGGAACATGCTTGGAAACACAGGGACCAAGGCAGCAGGAACTGCTTAACAGCCTGCCTGATGATGGTCCAGCTCCCACTGTTTTCAGACTTTGCCTCACTCTGCTCCTAATTTCAGTTCCAGGAGGAAAGCTTTATATTGGTTTATTCTGAGCCACCAGCCCTCCTACTTCCTTATCATAAGGAGCACAAAGCACTTGAACCATTCCATCTCACGTTAGAGGGGAATTTACCCAACTAGAAATAAGTGTGCTATTGGAGAAGGATGAGGAACCGTTTACTAGGCAAGCATAAGTATCAGCTAAGAATCACCATGCATTACTGAAGACAGAGGCATAGGAGCCTCTGAAAATCTCTTAGGAGGCCTGCTGCAAAAAGAGGCAAAGTAATAAAGGAGAAAGAGCACGGACGTTGGAGTCAGAACCACTTGGATTTGCTACTTACTATCTGCGCGATGGGTCCTGTCTGAGCTTCCATTTCCACACCTGCAAAATAGATTTACCTCTTGAGGTTATCATGGAGATTGTATTAGATAATATGCAAAAGTAGCTTCCTTCGTAACTGACATTCAGTGGGCATTCTTAGTACTACTAGTTTCATTTGTTTTGGTCTATGGGGAGCATTGTTGCCCAGCATTTCTAAAAATAACTCTGAAGCTTTGTGCTTGCTCTTAAGCAAGTGTTTTCCCTTTAGAAAACTTCCACTACTTTATGATATTAACAGACCCCATCTCCCTCTAAAGTCATTGGTGCTTTCAGTAAGTAATGCTTTGTCATGCTCTTTTCCTAACTCTTCCATTTAACTATTGCATCTTACATTTTGTTGCTTTAAAAAAAAATCTTTGTTTTGTATTTTCTTTATATTTTTACTTAATAGTTAACTCAGTTCCACCATCACTGCCACACCCCTCACCTTTCCCACCATACATCTGCTCTTCTAGACACCCCCTGTCAGCAAAGAGCATCATCCTCTATCCAACTGTTCACTAGGACTTTGTCATTTTCTTAGTTATCCTTGACATCATTCTCTCACCATCTTGCCCCAGAGTCTCAATCACCCAGTTTTGTGGATTCTGTCTCTCAAATATTTCTTGATCCATCAACTTCTTTCCAGATCTACCACCAGCAGCCAAGCCACCATTGTTTCTGAATCCTCTCTGCTTTGTTAGCTTCATCCAGTAGTTTTTCCTGATGCTCACATGCTGTATCTTGTTGCCTGGAAAGCTGACCTTCCCATCTTCCCACATCAGAGACTACATGCTTACAGTTGCCTCTGCCTTCAGCTACCTCCTGCTCACACTTGTTTCCCAGCTTAGATGTTAGTTTCTCAGAAAAGCCCTGCCTAATCCCACTGTCCAAATTAGGTTTACTGCTAAATGCATTTGTGGAACTCTGTACTTCATCATGGCTCTCATCCTGATTCCCATATCGAAAAAAATGTGTATTTTTGGTTTGTTTGTATTTTATTATACCCACCAGACAACAAACTCCATATGAGCAAGAACTATCTCTGTCTATTAATCACTAGTTGATGCTCAAAAATATTTAATAAATGAATGACTGGCTATATGAATGAATGATTCCAACTAGGCACAAATATGGCATAATAATTGTGAGGATATGTGAATAGAATAAAAATAAATTAGGAAGAAGTTTTTCATCTAAAAATTGCTCTCCATATTTGTCAGAGACATATAGGACTATGTCATTTTTCTTTCTACCTTTATTTTCTGCTGGCTTCAGGTAATACAATGGAATTGTTTTCTTTTTTTATGAAGAGATGATTTCATTTATTTTTAATTGATTTCCCCTCATAAAGCTTTTTTAAAATAGATTACATTAAGCTAAATGAACTCATTTAAAAGAATTTCCACAAAAAGTAAAATAATCACCTCATTTATCATTTAAAAAAAGCAATAAAATGTGACCAATTTTGCTTGAATGCTGAAACATTAATGACGATGCAGGTTTTA
This sequence comes from Hyperoodon ampullatus, assembly GCF_949752795.1. Classification (NCBI taxonomy): domain Eukaryota; kingdom Metazoa; phylum Chordata; class Mammalia; order Artiodactyla; family Ziphiidae; genus Hyperoodon; species Hyperoodon ampullatus. The sequence goes on from NC_136921.1 coordinate 17,745,526, forward strand.
CAAGAAAAAAATTGGCCTTATTTATCTTGAACGGAGATTTATTTTCATAGACAACTACATCTAGCTCACAGGGATGACTAGAAAAAAATGTACTCAAGGAAATAGAGTCATGTTGTGAGTAAATACCCAGGACCTCCTTGAGGCAGTAAGAGTTAGAGTTATTCCTCAGGGTCTAGAAGTTCTGGAGGTAAGACTGTGCTTCTGGTTCTACATTTAAATCCTCCAGTCTAAGACTCCTCCAAAGTAGACATCTTGTCTCGCCTCTCTTCCTCGACAGGTCCTCTCCTTGTGAAACATGCGACAGTCAGGTGTTGTGACAGGTATCACACCTGTGACAACACCTGACTGTTGCATGTTTTCATTTTTTTGCTTTATATCTTTGGTATTGGACTACTACCAAAAATGTAAAATGTTATTTAAAAATCAGTAAACACTTTTTTAGTTCTTTAATATATGCAATTATTTTATTAATTTTATTAACCACTAATATTTATTGAGGACTTGCTATATACTAATCACAATGTCAAGTACTTTACAGACATTTATTCCACCCAACCATCCCATAAGTAAGGGATTATTATTAGCATCCCCATTTCACAGATGAAGGAAAAAAGCCTTAGGGAAGTTCAAAGTCATGGAAGTTCACATGGCTGCTTTTCATAACTGGCCCTTGAACCCAGCGCTCTTCAGAATTAGCCCAAGCTCCTACCCACTCTGCTGTACTTAAAGTGAATCTTGATATATTCAATTCATTATGAAGCTGTTCTCTCCAATATTTTCCTTTTAAGGTATCCCTGGGCATTTTAGGGCCTATAAATAGGGGATATTATACAAAGTGTTTCCAAATCTAAAATGCAAGGGTCATGATAATAGTGGCTATTCCTGATAAAGGTCTTCAAATAGCCTGTATACTGCCTTGAGTGTTTTACATATATTATCTCATTTAATTCTCATACAAGAAATCTGCTGTCTCATTATCCACTTCGAAGGATGAGAGAGAGGAAGTTTGTCAAGGTTAGCTAAATTTTCAGAAGTTCTACTGCTATTTAAAAGCATGCAATGAAATTAGGATCCATGTCCACTGACTTCCAGCCTCAGGGTTAAACTCCTATCTGGCCTGCAATGTGACCCTCCTCAACCCACACCCCACTGCCTCCATTCCTGGCATCACACTGCTGGCCCTGGCCTGCCCTGACTTCTTCTAAGACCCCAGATCAGGCTGGAGGGTCCGTTGTGATTCTCAAGAGCACTGCTAAGTAAATTCTATCATACAAACATACAGGGGCCAGATATTCTCCAATAGCAAAACACTTTTCAGAATTCCCTCCATGGCTTTGTTTAAGCCACATGTCTACCCACTGTAGAGGAAAAACCATAATTCTCTAAAAATACTCGGTATTATTAGTCATTCCTTCTGAGAAGTGATTCTTGTTTAAAAACTCCTATTTTCATGACTTGGTAACACTTTCCACTTAATTGTTGGAAAAATCCAAATTTCTGAACTTTGGAAGCTCAGATAGTCAAAGGATATCATTGTTACAATTCTGAAATGTCATTGTGGGCTGCCTATAGTTTTCTCTGTTATAATATCATATATCGTTGTCTTTTAATGTTAAAATAAAAATATATATATTATTATTCTTTCAGAGCTAGTATCATGTATCTATAGGAGGTATATGTGTGTATATATGTATGCGTGTGTGTGTATATATATGTATATATAATTTTTTTCCCAAAGAGCTTTATCTTATGGGTTTTTCTGCTTTATCCATGTTTGTTTGTTCAACAGCTCATATTGAAAAGTTTGCTTTACAGTTGGCTGTCCTTTAGTTCTCATCTGTCTTTATTACCTTTGATGTCAGGCCAATAAAACCAAAGGTTGCCAGTAAGTTCATGGGAGTGGTTTGAGTTAGGGAAGATGAGAGAAAAGATATTCTTGTTCCATAAAAGAAACCATAAAATATACCTTCCTCTGGAATTCAATGCCAGGTGGAACTTCCCCCTGCCCCTCTCATCCCAGGACCTTCCATTTACAGACCTCTGTTTTGCTTGTAGAAACCATATGAAATATCCAATGTGCCTCACTTAATGTAAGACGCTTAGTTCCCTAATGCAGGAAATTCCCTATACTTGTACTGTCTGTGACCTACATTATAATAATCACAGTATACTACATTTACCAGTCAACTTGCTTGTGTGAATGACTGTATAACATAAATCCTTAGTCAACTTTTATTGTGTTCCTTTCTGCATCTTTGAAACAACTTTAAAAGGATCCTATATTCTAATATTTATTCTAGTATTTGGGTTTAAGAAACAGCCAAAGTTTATTTTCCTTCCCTAAAAATGCCACTGTTTTGTTTCCATTTGTACTTCTCAGAAACACTATGTCCCAGTGGGAACTCAGCAGGAGTCTACTGAAACTTGTGTTCCTAAACAAAATCTTGCAAAATGTTCCCATTCATCCCAGGGCTTTAGAGATGGGTTTCACCTCACTGTGCTCGAAGGGTCATCGCCCCTTGAGAGGCCCAAGTGGGCTAGAGCTCCCTGGCTGGTGTCATGTTCATGCCCGATACCCAAGTCCTCCCCACGCCCTCCAATCTGCCAGAGAGATAGTGGACTCCTTTCCTCTACCTACAGTGGGAGGCTGACATGTCTGTCCAACTTTCTCATTAGCACTTGGTCAGGTGGCACAGAAGCATGAGGGGTCAGACAGCCATACTGAGACAGGCTGACTGCTGTGAACACTGGGGATACCTTAGGTTGTGCTGTTGACCTCCTTACAGCGTAGAAGGGGGAACAGCACTTACAGCAGGAGGAGGCTTCTCTCTCTAGGGATGGGGATGAAGACATTGATGATAGTGGACACCATGTGTGGAATGTGATGATTGTACTAAGACCTTCCATCCATCATCTCATTTAATCCTCTCAACAATCTTACTAGCTAAGTAATATTATTAGTATTATTCCCCAGCAGTCTTCAAAGTGATTTATGCATATCAGTTCACTTAAATCTCACAAAAACTATGTGAAGTATGTATTATACAAATATAATTTTTACAAGGAACTTCAGGTCAAGTAAATTTCTGAGGTCACACAGCATTCGAAGTCTGATTCAAACCCAAGTGGTCTACCCCAAAGCCCATACTCTGGACTACAACACTACAGCTCTGTCAAACAGCTTGTTTAAATGGAACAGTTTGGTGGTGGTATGTTCTGAAGTGAAGTCAAGATCTTCAGTCTGTTGGTGGAGTGTTTTCTCAACTTGCCCTGTGGCCCACAGCTTCTAAGATGGTTCCTAATGGTCCCCAATCCCTGGTGTTCCCAACCTTGTGTAATCTCCTTCCCTGAGTACGGGCTGGACCAGGCTTTCTATCTAATGATTAGACTATGCAATAGTGGGAGGATGTCACTTCTAAAATTAGATTAAACAAAAGACCATGTCTGCAATTTTGTTTGCACTCTTCCTGACTGGCAGTTCTTGCTTGCTTGATAGAATGAACTGTCATGCTGTGAGCACCCTATGAAGAAGCCCACATGGCTAGCCCACATGGCAAGAACACAGGGCAACCTCCAGCCAACGGCCAATGAGGAACTGATGTGCTTCATCCAACCACCCAACAAGGAATTTAATCCTGCCAATAACTGTATAAGTGAGCTTGGATATGGATTCTTCCCCATCCAGGCCTTAAGATGTATAATGGACTGAATGTTTGTATCCTCCCAAAGTTCATATGTTGACCTCCTAATCCTCTATGAGATGGTATTAGGAGGTAATTAGATCATGAGGGTGCAGCCCTAATGAATGGGATTAGTGCCATTCATGTAAGTAGAGACCTCAGAGAGCTCTCTCACTTTTTCTGCCTTGTGAGTTTACAATAAGAAGTCAGTCATCAGCAACCCAGAAGAGGGCTGTTGCCACAACTCCACCATGCTGACACCTGATCTTGGACTTCCAGCCTCCAGAACTTTGAGAAATAAATTTTTGCTGTTTATAAATCTTCCAGTCTATGGTACTTATTATAGCAGCCTGAACCAACACCTTGATTACAGCCTTGTGAGATACCCGGAGTCTGGGCCCCAGTTAAGCTATGCTCAAATTCCTGATCTACAGAAACTATGATATAATAAATATTATGGTTTTAAGCCACTAATTTTTGGTATAATTTTGCAGTGAAGGATAATATACCTTGGTTTACCCAAGGAAATAACTCATACTAATATCAAGGTTTTATTAAGCACTCAAAGGGTTTATTGAGAATCACTGATTTCCCATGTTAAAATAAAAGGTGTGTATTTAATATTTACCGTTAACTGAACAGTATTTACTATATGCCAATCAATCACTATACTGAGTTCTTTCCACATTCAATATTAAATATTAACACTCAAGCCTCATAACTTTGGGGAGGGGCATTTTTAGTCACAACTATATTCATCAAATTATATTTAATAATGGTGTTTTGATGTTTAATTTCAGTTATCTCATCAATTGTTTAGCTCTTCCTAGAGATCTCTTTACTCAGATCTTACCTGGATTCTTGGTTTCCCTGTATTACCCAACTTGCTGAAGGTCTTCTTGGTGGTCCCACACTGCCTTGATATTTCTCTTATTTTTACTAGGACCAATATCACATTAAGAAAATGATCAGTCTTTGCTTTTATGAATGCACATTTCACTTTAGATACAGAATCTACAGCTTACTTTTTGTAATATATTCTGCACAAATGTCTGTTGTTTCAGATCACTTATTTTGGGGGGGCAAGTTCCTTTTATTGTTGTTATGTCTCTGCAAGGTTTTGACTATTTCTTTTCTTCAGCCTCTGTGCATTGCTGATGATGGAGCCACAGGGTTTGATGTGTACAAACTTCACCTTCTTGATTAGCATGCAGGCTAAAATTAGATTCCTCTTCCCACATACCAATAACGGGCATGTCATCATTCATTATGTAACCCCCCAACACACACACACCGACACACACACACCCCAGGTCAGGATGTTCTGTTTGAATGCTCGATGCTCATTATAAACCCAAAGGAAATCTGTTAAACTAAGCATGTTAGTTCTATTAGTTGCTTCTTCAAGTTTTTTTTCATGTGCAGATGGGTACCTGTTTGGATAAAGGTATATCACTCTCAAGAACATCATTCTCAGCTTCCTTTGTTTTTCAAGGCTATACAGACTGTGCACTCAAGATTTCACACCAAGAGCAGAGTTGAATAAACCCACATGGCAGATTCATTATTTGGGAAAATTTTGTGTATATTCAACACATATGAATTTCATTTGCCCAGTGCACAATCTAGAGATAAATTTTCAGTCCCTTTATATTTTATAATAAAAAAGGATTTAAAAATTGATGGTTAGCTTTTTCTCCTTAGATAAACATTTCTAACATAATTGCTGAGCTCCTTAGATTCCATTCCATTTATTTTTTCTGTATGACTTTTATTGAAGTTCTGTTTAAGTTCAGGCACCAGGCCACTGAAAAGCATGGAACATTTAGGTATTAACAATTTCTTCAAGAGTCTCATGCCAGATAACTGCTGGTGTGTTTTAACTTTTAAAGCCCCTTTCTTCCCCTTAACCCTTGCATTGAAAAACTTGATTTTCGAAAGGATTGATCAGTTGTTAGAGAAGATAGGAAATCTTTCTTTCTTGGGGTTCTCTGGAAGGCTCTTCTCAAAACCCTACATGGCTGCAAGAGCATTAAAACAACAATGGCTTTGGCATTATTATTCAAAAATAGGACCCCACATTTTTCTACCTTGGGGCTGTGTTGTAACCCCAGCCAGCTTATTATGGAAAATGAATGACTCTGATATTTTAGTGATCAATATGGATTACTAAAATACAAATAGCAGGGCTCCTGCAGGCCAAGCAAATTGTGATGGATAGTTTTGGGGGATGTGTGGACCACTTTAGTCATTATAAGGTTTGGAGGAGGGGAGCTGAAGGAAAAGAAAGGATGAAGTATGACTCTCAAGTCTTGGCTTCATGATGGGTGGAGTCATTGAGAGAGACAGGAAATCCAAGTGTCAGTTTTCAGTGAAAAATAGTGGATTTCTCTTTGGATATGTTGAGTAGGAGGTGCCCAACAGACCTTTAGCTGGAAATGTCTAACAGGCAGTAGAATATATTTGTCTGGTGTTCAAGAGAGTGGTCAGGACTTGCAGTTTGTGGGGAATGGAGGTATTTAAAGTAATGAGAGAATGTGAATGTTAATGGATTGATACGTTGTTATTTTTAGAAAAGGAGACTTAAACCTACAAAAGTCAGGTAAAAGAAAAATGCCTTTGGCATCGGTATCTGTTCAAGAGTTTCATGTCCATAAGTTTAACTGTATGTGACTTAATCTTTTGAAAATATTTATTTAGCTCTTACACAAAGGCTCATCTTACGACCGTGAGATTATTGGGACACTGGGGAGCACTTTGCTCTGCTTCCAGGTGGAGATAATTAACCTTGCACATTGGATGGATGTTCCTCCCAGGAGCCATCCTTCTATACCTCTATTGAAATAACTGTAAATTAAAATCTTGCATTATTATACTTATTTTATAAGCTTTGTAAAAAAAAAAAAACCAGCAGGCATATAACACATTACTTTGTAGATTACACACCATGCTTTTTGAAAAAAAAATATTTCTAAGGATGACTATCACAGTTACCTGTTGCCATAATAATGCCACATATTTTAAAAGCCACAAAACATCAATGGCATACAACAATTAATTTGTGTTCACATGTCTGGGAAAGCTGAAGATTGGCTGGGTGGCTATGATGATCTAGAGGGGTTTTCTCAGATGTTTGGGTGTCAGTCAGCTGTCAACTCAGGCATCTGGGGCTACTCTGCTCCACATTTCTCTTATCCTTCTTCTAGCTGGCTCTGACATGTCTTCATGGCAATGGCAGAGGCACAAGAGAGCAAGCCTTAATGCAAGTATATTTCAAGCCTTTGCTTGGATCCTATCTGTTAATATTGCATTAGCCAAAACAAGTCATGCATGTGGTTGACCCTGGTAAAAAAGGTTGTACAGCAAAGTTGTTTGTCACAGGGTGTGGGTATGTGGACAAGGAAAGAAACTGGGCTAACATTGCAATCTATCACAACAGCATGGCTCCCGTGCATGAGAATGGGTCCCTGGAAGCAACAGTTAAATATGTCTCTCCTATCGTCTACTTAGAGTTAATTGGATCAATGGCTATCACTATCCAAAGCTAAGAATCTAAGTAAGATGGTAGAGATGCATATATATAAAATAAATAAACAACAAAGAGGACCCACTATATAGCACAGGGAACTATATTCAATATCTTTTAATAACCTATAATGGACAATAATCTAAATATATATATATATACATGTATATATATATGAACAACTGAATCACTTTGCTGTACACCTGAAACTAACACAACATTGTAAATTGACTATACTTCAATAAAAAAACTAAAACAGTGTTAGATGCAAAAAAGTCTCTCCATTTGAAGTCAAAATTCATATTATAGTTTCCTAATAAGTTCAAGATTTTACTACAGTTTAAAACTTATTTCCACTGTATTGCCCTCAATAATATCACACAGAGAGAATCCTTTACATAAATACATCACCAAGTATATTCACCTCTTTATTAGCTCAGTATTGTTTATCATATTTATTGTGTTATACACTAAAAATATATTAAAACATTGCCTCTTCTCTCAACATATTTAGAAAAATGGGAAATAAGTAACATATAATGCAAGGTGATAAGTGACTATAATCAGATTCCATCTAAGTTCTACATGATTCTGTGGCATCATGTTTTGAGCCCTATGTTAGTTGCTCTAAATTTTTCATCTCTTGTAATCCTCAACAAACACATAAAGTAGATATTTTTATCTTCATTTGGCAATTAAGGAACTGAAGTCTAGAGCCTTGAAGAAACTTGGTTAAACTTCCCTCACCTACCAAACATTTGATTCAGATTTGAACTTAGCTCTTGCTCACCTCAGAATCCAGATACTTTCCACCAAGCAAAATTCCCTCCTTCTCTTAGGAATCCTCCCTATATTATAGTGGTTCTTTGTGAAATTTTGATATGAGATTATATTTTTAATAGAAAAAATAAAAGAACAAATTCTATTTCATATTATATCAATTTAATATTGTTAAACTTTTGTACTGAGATTACATTTTCCACCAATATCTGTTATGTAAAGTATTACATAACACTAAATATTTATTTATTTATTTTTAACATCTTTATTGGAGTATAATTGCTTTACAATGGTGTGTTAGTTTCTGCTTTATAACAAAATGAATCAGCTATGTAAAGTATTTTTAACTCATCTTTTCACTACACAAAATTCTGTTGCAAGTGCCAGTACATATTAAACATTTTTAGCAACATAAACAAGACATTGGTTATGTCTTTAATATTTTGCTGATGAAATGAAAGTTTTCCAAGCATCTATAATAAATTCTATGGTCTCTACCCTCTGAGACTAGTTAATTGGTACTACAGAACATTTAACGAAATGAAGCACCATGGGCAAACATCAACTCTTCCACAGAAAGCTTCCAAATGACTCAGAAATGGGCTTCATGAATTTAGTCAGGCAAGACATACGTTAAGATAATGTGAATATTACTCTTACCCAATAAATGTATAAAGAAACTTGCTTGAATGTATAATTAAATATATTAATTATTAAATATGGGCATTAACTCATTGTTAATATACTTATTAAAAGTTAACATCTGAAAGCTATTGAAATGTTTGAAAATTTAACCCTAAGGCAGGATAGTAAACAATCATCAAATATTTTGAAGTAATAAATGTCTTCAAATTGAGTATGGAATACATAAAGCATATTAAAGCAACATATTTAAGAAAACTTTAGCAAATATTTTTATTTCTCTTAACTCCTAAATTGTCAAAATTTTTGATTTTCTGAGTCTGGACAGAAGGGCTACAACGAAAATTCTTGATCAGTTTTTATATCTGTTGCATAAAGTAGAGTTACTAGACTTACCCCCTTATTAGCCTTATAGATAAACATGTACTTTCTTAAGAGATTCATAAAAACAAGAAACATAAGTTCTTAAATCTGTACCACTACAGACATGAGAAATTATCTTAAAGATGACAAATGTCAGATACCTATAAAAAACTACATGCTTCAAGACTTGTATATGTGTATAGCCATTGTGGACAGGTGCAGTAAAATTAGCACAGAAACCGAAGGTAGAAAGCCATGTTTCAAAATTTGGCTTTTTTACTTATAATCCTGGCTGCACACTCGAATCATCTGAGACACTGTTAAGACATATCAGCTCCCTGGGCACCCTCCCAGGATGCTGAATTAATTGATGACGTTTGGGCTGCTTTGTTCAAGCACCCCCATCACACCCCTAACGGAGGCAATTCTAGATGCACACTCAGTTTGAGAAACACAATACTAGGTCAAGTTGCTGATGCTGAATTTTCTTCTGCAAAATGGGATGATGTTAATTATTACCTAACCAATTTCTCAGGGGGTTTTAGGAGGCTCAAATGAGATATATACCTGTGTTATGTCAGCTTTCAATGCTAAGCATTTCAGCTCTGTTAAATTGCTTTAGTGACCCAAGTGGTGCTCTATAAGAGTACTGCAGTGTGTGTGTGTGTGTGTGTGTGTGTGCATGTGTGTGTGTGTGTGAGACAGACACAGAGAGATAGGGAGAGTGATTCATCAATTTGGATGTCATTTCTTTTCTGTGGATTTGCCTTATTTTTCATGTAGAACAAAATACTGCTAATGGATATTTTAAAACCATACTTGATAGACTTAATACGTGATAAATGTTTTTCCAGCTAGTCTGAACACCTTGTGCTCAGATAAGATAAATAAGATAAATCTTATTTCTGTGGTTTTCTATTTATAAGCTAATTTATATTTCTACTCTTAAAAATTCTGCTTATTAGAGAAGTTTTTTTTTTCCAGAACATACATAAAATACAGTCTAACAGATAATAAGCTGGAAAACATAGAAATATAGCAAAAGAAAAATAAATCAGCCATGATCCAGAGAAAAAGCACTGTTGACATTTTGATTTGCTCATTTCTCCATTTATTTAGTACTTTTGAAGTTATTTGTATGAGGTCATTCCCTTAGAAGTTGCCAACATTTTATCTGTTATATGTTTTGCAAATATTTTCTAATTGTGTTACCAGCTTATTTACTTTTATTTTTGGTACATACTATTTAAAACTTTTTGTAATCATAAAACTGACTTTTTTTCTCTATGATTGGTTTTATTGTTTTCATGTTTATAAAGTCCTTGCTTGATCCAACGTTAGACAAATATTCACCACATTTTCTATTTTGTGACTTTTTTAGTTAGCTCACTGATTCATTGTTATCATGTGGTGTGGTTCATATATCACATATAAATATAATTTCAGATACAGGTACACAGTTAAATTTCCCTGAACAATATAGGGATACATTTATTCTTTTAGATTTCTTTTAAACCTTGCAATTAAATCAAGGAGAAAATCTAAGACTGAGGTTAGTGAGTCTTTGAAACTTTTTACACACATGTTAATCTCCTTTAAAAAACAAACTGGAGGTCTTGGGCTCAAAGTCCAAACAATAACATCAAGCTACATTAAGAATCCTTGCTTCATGTGTGGAATTTATTTTTACAAGCGCTTTCTATATTTGGAAAATGATATAAAGCTTTTTATAAAAATAAATGTATTTAAACTCTAAAAAGTGTATTCACATAAAACTTTAAGTGAAGAAGTGTAGAGATGATATGGGATAGCGGAGAGATTAAGGTGAATGAGGTGACATGGGTTTCCATCCTGCATGTGATAATAATAGTGGCCACCACATAATTTGGTTGTGAGAATTAAATTATTTACTTTCTGAAAAAGCACTTATAAAAGTCCTTAATAAATATTATTAACTATCACCCTTATTAAGATACCTGACACTAACTTAAAACCACCTGAAATTTATTTTAGAGATTGTATAAGGCAGTAGTTTTAAACTTGGGTATGTTTAAGAATCACCCAGAGAGATAAAGTAACGGAGAGGTCCAAGCTCATTGAAACTGAACCAGCCCCGACACTGGTATTTTCATCCAGTTCCTTAAGGGATCTGATGCCCACAGAAGTTTGAGGACTACTGGGACTCCATCAGAGCACTACTGATGGATGTGAGGGGCTATCCTAAAGTTCTTGGCTGACTAGCCTGTTTTCTCAGGCTGCTGCCCTTTGTGATGTCAGATATAGTCCTGGGAGAATAGAAAAAAAGCCAATTAATATTTGTTGAATGAATAGATGAATAAATGAACAAATAATATGAGTAAGTTAGTACTAATTAACTAGAGGAGTATCAAACTTCTCAAATTAAATTTTAACTTTAATATCATTCAGACTAATATCCCAAAGGAGCTTTTTTGAAACTTGACAAAATGGTTTTGAATTTCATATGAAAATAAAACTAAAAGTGATTAAAAAGCAAAATAATGTTGCAAGACTTTTACCGTTAGGAAGAAAATATATTATAAAGCAACTATAAAGAGTGTGGAAGTAGATCCAGAATTATAAATTAGATTAATGGGAAAGAATAGATATCCACTCAAACAAATTACTTATAAGTATTTAATATATGATAAATACAGCATTTTGAATTCCGGGGAAGTGGTTTCTTTAATAAATGATGCTGACATTGCAATCTATAAAATACATTTAAAAACAAAGAAAAATGAGAACTATATCATACAACAACGTGTACTCAAGCAGTATTAAAATTATATGTACATCATATTAAAATCATAGAACTAAAAGAAATGTACGTAAATATGTATATAATATTGACTAGGGAAGGCCTTTCTAAACATAAAACCAAATTTTTCACAAAGAAAATGAAATAAATGTATACCCAAAAAACAAACACAACCAGCATACACATATATAATATATATACACATATATAATATATACCATATACAGATATACATGTATAAATATACATATATAAGACTAGGAAAAATATAAATACAGGGAAAATGTTCACTATCACAGTCACTCAAAATTATGCCAATAAAAACAAACCATTTTCCACTATCAAATAGGCAAGTATTAAAACTTCAAAAATATTGACAAAGAGATTGAGAATTAAGAAACCTCAGGCCCTGTATTTCAGAGTATAAATTTTCATAGCACTTCTGGGGAAAACATAGCCAAAGTCTTTTAAAAGTCTTAAAAATGTACAAACTCTTTCACCAGTAATTTCCTTTGTAGGGTTGTAGCTTAAGGAAGTTATCTAAACCATATAAAGATTTTGATAACAGAATTTGTTTCTCTGAAAAAATAGTAAAGAAAACAACTGAAAGGATAAGCAAGAAGAAATTGGCTAAGAAAATTACACCACACTTTTGAAATGAAACAATATAAAATATATATATTATAAACTACATCACTAGAATATATATTGTCTAAGGGAAATGTTCACAATATATTTCTTCTGTGAAAACAAAATTCTACACTTTGTGAAAAAGAAAATGATATAACATTCAAAGGACATACACTAAAATCTAAGCAGTGGTAAAGTTTTGTTTTTGCAGTTATTAACAAACAATAAATAATTTTAGTATAAAGACTGTTAGAAGATAGTAGCTTCCATAATTCACTGAAGTTAATATTTGTTCATCTGTAAGGGACAGATGCTGGCAAAGTGAAAATCACATTTATTAGTCTCCTTTAATTTAGTCCAATAAGTTAGATTAAATTAACTTGTTGATCCAAAAAGCTTGAAAGGAAACTTTTATAGATGATAGGCTTATCTGCCCTGGAATACAGGTAGAGAATGTTTATCTATCCCTACAGGATACAATTCTAGATTTGATGGTGTGTTAGTTTTAGAATCAGAAGGAAACTTGAGTCCTGCCTTCATCCTGAGCAAGTTACATAATCCCTCTAAACCTTGGTTTCCTCAAATGCAAAACAGGTAAAACACTTGTCCTGTGGGTAGGAGTGTTTCAAGGATTCAATATCCAATGAGATGGTGTGTGTATGTCTGTATGCATTAAAAATGTAAAGTTATAAGTCAAAAATAGAATGTTAGCCCTGGAAGGGAACTTAAAGCCATTTACAACCATCTCCCAATCAAGAGGAAACTATTCATCTAATGAAGGCATACACACTTGGAGGTCTGAGTTTTGACACCTCTACAAAAGTTATCGGCAAACTCGATTCTGAAGGAACCTGACCCATTATTAAAAGCCCTATACCATTCAACAATTAAAGCATGGTATAAAGATAAATCAAGGAGTCATGTTTCTTCTCAAAGAAACACACACTGTAAAAGGAATAATAAAACCTGATGATTTAAATCCTTATAAAATTAATGCATTGTATATGAAGAATTAGCATAAAACATACTGACATTTATAGAATTGTTTCCAAAATACACTAAAGGAATTTCTTGTTAGAGAAAACAGTGGTTTGGAATCGTTTCCTCATGTGAGCCATAAAAAGTCTTATACTTGGGTACTTTTATTTAGTTGCTTTAACCACAATTGAGTTCATGTAAATTGGAGCTTAGCTCTCAAATATGTTTAATCTCTCTATTCCCATGCTGGAACCAGCTACTGAATTATAAGGCTTTTAAAAGGACACTTCAGTGATATGATTGTTTTTACTACCAGTGAAAATCAGTAAAGAAAGTACAGATTATGATGAAGAGCTATCTTCTTAAACAAAATCTCTAAGCTTGAAATGTGACATGAACTTTTTGTAAAGAGTGCACAAATTTGCAAATGTTTTTAACCAGGTCAATGAGATTGTTTGGGGGTTTGTGTCAATTTAAGCAGCAGTTTTTTTGTTTTGTTTTGTTTTGGGTTTTTTTTTGCGGTACGTGGGCCTCTCACTGTTGTGGCTTCTTTTGTTGCGGAGCACAGGCTCTGGACGCGCAGGCTCAGCGGCCATGGCTCACGGGCCCAGCCGCTCCGCGGTATGTGGGATCTTCCCAGACCGGGGCACGAACCCATGTCCCCTGCATCGGCAGGCGAACTCTCAACCACTGCGCCACCAGGGAAGCTCCTAAGCAGCAGTTTTTAATTGGATTCGCTTGATCCACTTAAAATAGAAAATTCTAATTTTCAATTTTCAAGACAAATACGAAATAGAATTGTCTTATATTTGAGGTAGAAAGACTCACTTTTTTTTGCAAATTGTCCTATAGGAATTATTATTTCCTTTTATTTCAAAGTACACATAAAACTTACCATTTTAACGAGTTCAATATGTACAATATTTTGCAATCATCACTGGAACTGCTATATATTTACAAAACTTTAGTATTATCCCAAAAGAAAACACCATTAAGCTGTTACTGCCCATTGTCCCTTCCCCCAAACTCTGGTAACTACTTATCTGCTTTCTTTCTCTATAGATTTGCCTGCTATGGATAGGGACTATTCTTTTATTTTTAATTGAGACACAATTGACATATAACCTTATATTAGTTTCAGGTGTACAACATAGTGATACAATATTTGTATATATTGCAAAATGATCACCACAGTAAGTCTAATAATATCCATCACCACACACATGTTACATTTTTTTTCCTTGTGATGAGAATGTTTAAGGTCTACTAAGTAACATTCAAATATATGAGATAGCATTATTCACTGTAGTCACCAAGCTATACATTATATACCAGGACTTATTTATTACTAACTACTATTTTTAATCTAACTGTGCTGAATAGTCTTTGCCCTTCAGGATCCATTCTTCACTCTTCTCTATTCAGCTCTGGACCTCAGGAAATGAACGTCCATGGACTACACTCATAGGGTGCCCTTCCCCTCTGGCTTCTGCTTGGCTGTGGTTCTCAAGAAGCACTGCACAAACTTTGGAGAATAGGAGAAGCATTTATTTCCTTAGCTTCCTGCCTTCCTGGATGTGGGTCACACTGACCATGGATGTGTTCCTCTATCCAGGGCCAAGACTTCTGTCCCAGATGTCTCTTGTCCAGTTAAATTATCTCTCCAGATCCCAGTACCTGTTCTGTCCTTCCCTTCCCTCTTTAGGCCTCTGCCATGTGGTAGTTGCTTCCTGGTTTTAGTTTCACCCTCCCTTTTGGTGTCTTTGAACCCAGCCCGCACATTCACAAACATTTCCTTCATTAAGAAACTATTCTTCAGTTGGCCCATTTGAGTGGGCTGTTTCCCTGTGGAACACTGACTGATATAATAACTTGGCTGATACACTAACTTGATTTATCATGAGCATTTTCTTTTAAATTATTATTATCATTCATCATTGAGAAGCCATATTAAAAATACGAGGAGTTGAGAAGTGTATCATTTCTTCAAGAAAGGCAGATGACAGGGAAGCTGAGGATGAGGGGAAGGTAAAAAAAGAGTTATGGTGTAAATTTATTTAAAAATGAAATCTAATTACAGGTGTTTTGCTTTCTGTACATTATCTGATTCCTGTTTGTAGAGTATTTTTCCTTTAGCCCTCTTTGATTTCACCTTCCAATCCTGACTTGGTACTTTCTCTTCACACTGAGCCTGAAAAATGTCCAGCATACACACATACATAATACATGTAGTGTAAATGTCAAAAATAAATAAGTTTGTATATGTCAATCCCAATATACACACTACTATATATAAAATAAATAACTAATAAGGACCTGCTCTATAGCACAGGGAACTCTTCTCAATACTCTATAATGACCTATATGGGAAAAGAATCTAAAAAAGGGTGGATATATGTGTATGTATAACTGATTAACTTTGCTGTACAGCAGAAACTAACACATTTTACATTAACTGCACTCCAATAAAAGTTAAAAAAATTTTTTAAATAAATTAAAAATTTTTTAAATAAATAATTTTATATAAACATAAGTTTATTTATATAAAAATAAATAAGTATAGCACAATCAATATAACTGAACAAATTAAAATGAATACATAATTGTGAATATATAAACTACAAGGAAAGAATATTTTATGACTATTATCTCAGAAGGAAAAAGATGTGTTAAAAAATAAATAACCAGAAAAATATTTTAAAAGATAAATGCAACATGTTATAAATGCATTTTAGCTTGATCTGTGCTTGGTCCATAGGGTAGAATATCTTAAATTGCTAAAGACATTATTAATGCTGGTTATTTAGGACGTGTCTTTCAGTTTGAAGATCATGCTTTTAGAAACTTTGTCTTTGAGATGAGGTCAAGGCTCTGGTTGTGTCTGTAGCTATTGAAATTCCTGGCAGCATTTTGCAGTAGATAATATGTAATTCTTTATGATGTGACTGAATTTTAACTTGGGTAAATTTGAACTATTTTAGGATTTGTTTCTCAATTGAGAGGGACTAGAGATCTGGACAGTTTTAAGAGAATTTAGTCAACTTTAGTATTAAAAGAGCACAGCAACTTTCATTTTTAATGTATTATTAGTTTGGAAATGTCCTTGTGTTCCTTTTTAATTTAATTTTGATCTTTTGAATTTTTTTTAAAAATGAGGATGCCAAATACTTTACGTTTTAGCCAACGAATATAAAAGTCTTGTAAGAGAATTTTGTGTAAGGCATAGCACCTTATAATCACCCCATAAAAATAAGAAATATTTACAAATGCCAGGTTTTCAGTGGTGCAATAAATATGGCAGTGACTTAAATAAGTTATTCAGTACAACTGCTAGGGAAATAGACATGTAAGAATCTTAATGAGCTTTTTTATTCAACTATGAATATGAATATGAGCTTTACAAAATGATTGAAAGAGAGAAACAACAAAACTGCAGTGGCTTTCAACTGAGGTCAGCTGTAAATCATCCAGTTTCTTGGTTTAGACTCAAGAATCAGAGCAAAGCTTTACTGCTTCTCAAAGATTTTTCAATGAATTTACTTATAAGGCATGTTTCATAGACTTTAATATTACAAATTTGTGGAAATGACAGCTGTTTCTTCTCTCCAGACTTAGAGTGAAAAGGTAAAGTAAAAAGAGGAATGCAATTCTCCTAATAGAAAGAAAAATTTACCATGAGGTTTATCCAAAAAAGAATATCAGTGGATTCTGATGTTAACAAGTTTCTAAATATAACTTTTACTCTATAAAAACTAACATACTGAAAAGACTAAATGAAAACCAAGTTAATGATGATGTCATTAAACAATTCATACTGAGGATCTATCTCAGTAGGTAAAACAAGGCTGCATTAGTGACTCAGTGCAGAAATAAAATCAATTCTTAGGACATAAACTTGTTTTAACCCCTTGAGAATTTAGGCCTAGTCCTTTTATAATTTGTTTTACACCCTTGGAAGCTAAGGGTTTATAGCTCTGAGGTCATACCTTTACCAAGAAGTAAGTTTCCTTATGATATCTGACTTGAGGATTATTAAAAGTTTGCTTGTCTTAATTTTTTAGGACATTTGAAATAATTCATGCCACTTTGTTTCTCTATCCATGTCAAACACCCCAGGGATGTCAAAAATATGAGGAAAAGTAAAGACAAATTATGTTCTAGTTTCAAAAAACTATATTAAGAAAACTGCTCCATTTAAGTAGTGAATTAAAGAAATTATATGCATATAACAGATTAATCCTTCATTAAACCATCAATAGAATTAGGGAAGGTAGTCAACAAAGCTTGAGATTGAACAAATATAAACTCTAGTCTCCAGATACGTGAAGAACAGAGTTTGCATCCAGCATAAACACGCGAGGAACATGCTATTTAAACTGTTGGATCCTCTCTGTATATATGTGTTTTGATAAACTGCAATGAATCTATCAACAAAAAAAGTAACATTGGCCCCTTTTTCCAACAGTGTTCTACAAATGCAAACACAAAAAGTACAATGCATTTTTTTAAATGCTCAAGATAATAAAGTTAATTGATAGCATTTTGTGCTTCTCAGTTTATTAATTATCACTTTTATCTAAATCTTTCTTCGATCTCATTACAATTTATGTTTCTACAATGGGACTCCTAAGAAGGCTCCATTGTAAAGAATCCCAAATTTATCAAATATCCCATTGAGAGGTCTCTTCTGAAATAAAACAGGAGATGATGGAAGAGTAGCTCTATTTGATAAAGAGAAAGAGGGAAGAAGTGGGAGAAGAGAGGAGGGAGGAGGGAAGAGACTCAGGGGGTGATGAAAGCGAGGGGAGCAGGTGGGGAATTGGTCGTTCATGGTAGCAGAGTGCAAGAGAAGAGGGGGGAAGGACTTAAACATTTATGTTTAAAATGCCCTCAATGTCATTGTTACTTTTTGATTAAAACAACTTAACACACCCTACTGTACCCTACTGTTGGAACGCAATACTCACCATGCAATTTTGTATTTGAACAAATTTTGATTTTTAAACAGAGCTCACATTGATAGCAGTAAGACTCTTCTATTTGGATTGCAATTGAAAAGTAACAAGGGAAACAAAGTCATGGACATTTTTATCTTTTCTCACTATGTATTTAGCATTCTAATAAAAATGCCAATGAAAATAAAAAGTAAAACCACCATACCTTCTAATTAGATACATAGAAGATATTGTCTTGTTGATATAACATCGTTTAATTTCATTGGTCTAGTTTTAAGTACTCAAGGCCTCCGAACAAATTTGAAGTCCTATCCCTGCTCTCCTTTCCTAGGAAGATTCTCATCCTTCAATCCCCTATTTAATGGTGTCTCAGTCACTTCAGGTCAGTTTGGGAAGTGTTTTGTCCTGACCAAAAGTTTTCTCAAGATCTTTCCAAAGTAGAGAAGAAATAGAATTCTATGTGAAGAATACTGTCGCAGATTTATCTTGCTTTGTATTCAGTTTAACTCAAAGTCATTTCTCCCTATAACAAATCAGAAAGATTATTTAAAAAATATCTTTTGGGATAAGCTTCAATTCACTAAACATTTATGGAGCCCTTTCTTTATGTTAAGATTTCATTCTAGGTTCTCTGAGAGATGCCTAGATTAAGAGGATCAATTTACTGACCTTGAACAACTTATAGTCTAGAAAAAGAGGCAGAAACATTCATAAAAACTCAACTTAAAAATGCTGTAATATGGGCTTCCCTGGTGGTGCAGTGGTTAAGAATCCGCCTGCCAATGCAGGGGACACGGGTTCAAGCCCTGGTCCAGGAAGATCCCACATGCTGCGGAACAACAAAGCCCGTGCCCCACAACTACTGTGCCTGTGCTCTAGAGCCCACAAGCCACAACTACTGAGCCTGTGTGGCACAACTACTGAAGCCTGAATGCCTAGAGCCCATGCTCCACAACAAGAGAAGCCACTGCAATGAGAAGCCTGCACACCACAACGAAGAGTAGCCCCCACTCACTGCAACTAGAGAAAGCCTGCGCGCAGCAACAAAGACCCAACACAGCCAAAAATAAATAAATTAATTAATTTTAAAAAATACTGTAATAATGGGAAGGCAAGACTGATGCCACCCAGGGTGATCAGGAACATTATGAAAATAGGTTTTGAAAATTATCTTGGATTGGAATCATTATGTTTGCATTGGCACATGTGAAAGAGACCTTGGGTCTTATGCTACCTCTTGCCAATGACTAAGGCCATATTTATCAGGAATCCTTAGTTCTGAGGTTTTCCATCACCGTTCCTGTTCTTTCTTACAAAAGTTAAAAAACGTCTGACTAATTCAGTGACTTAATTAGCCAGAAGCATTGTTTGGTTTCTGAAAACTGTGCTTACCTGTTCAAAATGAAGAGGTTGAGTGAGCACCTTAGAATACATCTACAGGATGACTGGCTGGGATAAGTAATCATGATTCAACTGTATTTTTCAGGTGCAGAGTTTAACCTTTATATTGTCTGAAGTGAATAAAAATGGATCAAATTTCAAAAATATAAAAACTCATTGGAATATTGACTGAATTGCCCTCCTGATATTTGCCCTTCTGATATTTGACCCCGCCTGGCAAAGGTGACATTGACAAAAAGAGAATTCTGAGGTGCCCTTGGGGTATAATATCGTATTGGTTTTTAGAGGAGAGCAAAAGTTCAGGCAAGTGGCACTTGAAACTTGCCTGCGATGGTGGTTTTTTACAATTCATTTTTAACTGAAAAGTTGTGAAGCTCATGAGCTAAGATGATAAATGAAAGGAATTGAATTGAAATGTCCTCATTTCATTCATTTATTCTCAATAAGATCCTTCCTACTTTAAAAGAGTAAACTTCCCTACTTTTAATACCAACTCAAAACAACTATTGTGAAGTCACTCTGCTGCTCCATGATTGGTTTACAAGTATGTAACCCTAACAGTATCAGCAACTCAGCCATGGTTATAATATACAGGAAACTTGGTGCTTCAAATGTGTGGTGGAAAAGCAGCATCAGCACCACATGGTAGCTTGATAGAAATGCATCTTTCAGGCCCCAGCCCAGACCTCTTGAATCAAGATCTTCTTTTTACCAAGATCCCCAGGTAGTTACTATGCACATTAAACTCTGAGAAACACTGCACTAAAGTTTTGACTTAAAAGGAAAATAATAAAGAAAAATAACACACCCTGCAGAAATTTAGAGTTGACATTGAAGAGAAACAGCACCACAAATGATTAAGGATCCATAGATGTTTTTGCATCTGTGTTGTTTTGTCTTGGTATTTAAACATGGTGATGTGATCAACAATCACTTCCATAAGAAAAAGAAGCACCATTCCTCTTTCCTCCACAGAGTTCTTTGTGGTTCTACGTCACTGTTTTTGATAGGCCTGGGGCCTGCAGTTTGTCTCTGAGACAGAGACAAAGAAGAATAGCTTGCTGCTGACAAAAACAAGAGAGCACAGCTCAATAATTCAACTGCCACCTTGCAACTGATCCTCCTTTTAAACACAACCCTGAAGATTCCACAGATCCTGACTCTCTCCCACCTGGCCCCTGGTGGACATTCAAAGGACTAGGATGAAAGTTCTTGATAGGGGCAGTCAGGACAGTGATGAGTATCATGGCCCAGCAATTGTTGGCACCTTCTTTCTGCTTACCATTAAGGGTTCTTCCAATCCATCAAGGGTTCCTTTTGATCTCGGGCTCACAGACAAATTCCATGCCAGAGTAGTTAGTATCTCTAGATCTCAGTACTCTACAACACTTTGAGCAATGAGGTTGACTTGTGAGCTCATTCACTATTATTTGAGAGAAATCAAAGTTATACACAGATGTGAGTAAGAGAAGAAGAAAGAAACTTCCCCACAGTCTCTGCTTCCCAAACCACCTTAAGTCCAGGGAAAGAAAATGAGATGCCGGGTCCACTTGAAGATACCCAGGGGAATTCAGACAATGAACCAGATGTTAGGATGATATTTATTAAAGGCAGGGTCTAAGCATATGAGTTTGGGTCTTTTATCTTCTATTGCACTCAGCTTACCAGTTAGTATAGCCATGTGTCTTTGTGTGTGATCGGATAGGATGTTATTAAAAGGCTTATGTTTTGACAATTGCCATGACCATTCATGGAGCCCAGAGTCCATGGGTACCCAGATAAACTGCCTCTCATGAGGAAGTATCAATCAGTCAAAATGAGAATATGGGTGGATCACAAGCAATGAACTCACCTGTGTACAGGTAGTATATAAATTAGTCTCTTTGTTGAAAGTGTTCATTAAAGATATGTGAAAGTTATGAAGCTGGAGTTATAAAGTTGCTCCCTGTGAGACTTGGGGCTAATTTTTAATTTTTCTGGACTTCATTCCATTATTCTTAAAATGATGAATTTCAAATTAGTGTCCCACCAAACACGGTTCCAGGAAATTAAGTGTTAATACAAGGAAAAGATGTGAGGGTTCACCACGTACAAAGCTTTTCATGTTCAATTGGGTGGGGAGAACATGGGATTCAAGACAGGTAAATGGGTTACTTTCCTTCAAAACATTTCAGTGTTTATTACATGTCAGTTTGGAAGGTGAATATCCAAGAGAAGACACAGCTTTTTGGATCTCCCCAGATCCTTGACCAAGGTTGCCCTTCACTGTGGTAGATAAAGCCACATCTCCTGGTTCAATCTGAGGGATGCTCGTGTGGATGACCTGCAAGATTTGTGACTGGGCTGACACTTCTTGATTCTGTGATCTTGGAGGCAACCCATATTCCTCCTTTATTTCTTTCTTGATAGAACTGTCCTAAAGAGCTTCAGTGGTGGGGAGGTCCTTTATATTCTGGGACACTGCACCCCTGTTCTCCCATGCCTTCCTAACTGTGTATTTAGGTAAAACCAATTAACTCACAGTTACAAGCAAACATTGAATGTAGAATAGGTTGAAATATGAATTAACCTAATGGAAGAAAGCTGCATTTTTTATTATGATTCACTCCAAAATAAAGTTTGTGTAAAATTTACATCAGTGATTTAAAAAGAAATCATTTACTTGAAAGGGAAAAAAAGGTCTCTTAATCTGTTATTAGATAGTCAGTTTCAAATGTTTCTGCGGTTCTAGCGTCTAAGAGCTCAGCCTTGTATCCTTTTTCTCTAAATAAATAATATAGTTGTGATAGCCACAAGGAGAACCTTTTTATTGGGAAGATATTAAAATTAGAAACTTGTGTACCTAGGGTGTTTGTATTAAGCTTGGTAATTGAATGTTAATACACCTTGAAAAAGTGCCAGTTCAGTATATATTGTGTCGTACTAAAATGAATCATTATAGTATAGTATTTTAAATTTTGAAGAATTCTAGGATCAAAAGAATTCCAGGTGAAAAGATAGCCGACTAAGGTTCTAATGTCTTATGGCTTCTAAGAACCGTGCTAGAATTAAAAGGAAATAATAGATTCCCAATTTGGTTGTAACAAAAAATGACGGAAATGTACTTCGTCATTTTCAGAGGGCTCTCTCAAACTGAAAACTATTGGCTTTTTTTTCTCCTTTTCAAAACTATCAGTAAAATTTTCTCTTTTTAAAATGACTCATCCTGTTCACGTCTACTTTGGGGGAAAATTGGTATGTTATTTAACTTCAAAATAAGCCATATCCCAGCCTTCATAAGGGCGGTTCCTGGCATCAGTCTAATTTTGAGTCCTCGTTCCTGGTTAGAGCTTATTATTACTAGAAGAATACGTGCTGACAGGCAGAGACAAAAAGGTCATGGAGAAGGTCACTTTTAAACAGAAATATGATTTATATACTATAAAGCACTCTATTATTATTAGATACGAATGGAAGTGCAGGGAAAGAATATGGGACTTGAAAAGTCTCTTATTTCCGAAAGTTCAGACAGATTTTAAGGGGAAATTGTGCCATGAATCTCTATTTCACCAAGAATGAGGCTGCATGGTGAGCAGTGCAGACAATATTACAGACAGATCTATAAACCAAAGTAATTGTATTATATTTTAGGTTAAACTAGCTAAAATATGTGATTTTGTCTGGGTAGGGAGAAATAGCATTTCTGCACATAAAAGTGAATGTTTTCTTAAATTAGTAATTATTGGTTTTGAAATGCAAAATCTGCCAAACATGGTGTTTTAGGCAGCTCAGAGCCACCGCCTTTGCAGTGGCCAGTGTTTTGTATGTTTTCGTATTGTTTTATTTTTTCTGTTTTTTGGGGGTGAGAAGGAGAGGAGGGAAAAAAGGGGCAGGGGAGAGAGAGGAAACTACTATAGCTTTGAGTCAACGTTAGAAGATGATAGATTTAAAGAGTCAAATCCAGCTTTAGACGTATATACTAAATGCTAAAAAACAAAAGAAGGTTAATAAATTAAAATGACATCACAAACCACAAGACAGGCCCTGTTACTTTATTGAAGTTAAAGATGTCTTATTGGCACAGGGAAGAGGGTTTTCTTGCCTGGAGCAGTGTCCCAAGTTCTTCAGTTTATCCATCTGCAACCGGTTGACTGTTTCACATTGGTGATGAATTATTCCGTTTCCTCAGTCTAATCCTTTTCATTTATTTATATTTTATGGAGGAAACATAAAAGACTTCTTAGAAAAATCCAACTGTTTTTGATAAACCTTGTCATGTGCAAATAATGGAGCCTTGTCAGGACCAAGCTTTTCTGGAAATTTATACCTTCTAATAATAATTAAAAGGGAAAAAAAAAGGAAAATCAGAAACAAATAAGAAGTATATTGAATTGGATTCAAAGCATGTTTGTGGCTTTGAATCAGTGGCAATAAAGCTTTTTCTATCAAAAAATGTTTAAACATGGCAGTGGAACTAAAATCCATGTTCAGCTTGAATTTGGCATTTTTCAAATAGTGAAACCATGACTTCAATTTTGAAGCCTAAGGAAGAAAGAAAACATTTAGTTCTCAGCGAAGCGTTAGGTGAATAGTCTGGATCTGGAACAATGAGAAAGAACTGGGCAG
Source organism: Hyperoodon ampullatus (assembly GCF_949752795.1). NCBI lineage: Eukaryota > Metazoa > Chordata > Mammalia > Artiodactyla > Ziphiidae > Hyperoodon > Hyperoodon ampullatus. Next base: position 17,769,865 of record NC_136921.1, read on the forward strand.
TAGGATGGACTGTAGCTTGATGAAGGACCTTAAGATAGGCTGTAAAAAATTCTCAGCAAGAGGTTTTTAATCATTTCTAAAGAAGTAAAATTTATAGGAACAAAGACATATATTTTAGCTACGGATCACACATATCTGGGTTTTGGTTTTCTAAGTATTTTTTCTGGGGTTGGACAAAGATATAAATATTTTTTAAAAATTAATAACAATGATTAGTAATGTCTACAAATTGAATATTCTGAGAAAAAATGTCCAGTTGTGTGTTGATTTCTGTCTTTTACTTCCTTGTATATTTCTTTTTTTTTTTAATTTATTTTTGGCTGCGTTGGGTCTTCGTTGCTGTGCACAGGCTTTCTCTAGTTGTGGCAAGCAGCTCCTACTCTTCGTTGAGGTGCACAGATCTCTCACTGCGGTGGCTTCTCTTGTTGTGGAGCACGGGTTTAGGCGAGTGGGCTTCAGTAGTGGTGGTGCACAGGCTTAGTTGCTCCGTGGCATGTGGGATCTTCCTGGGGGGCTTGAACCCGTGTCACCTGCATTGGCAGGCAGATTCTTAACCACTGTGCCACCAGGGAAGTCCCTTCCTTGTATATTTCTATGAAATCAGTCAAAACTCTTCAGCTAATTATAAAAGTTCTATTTAAGAGATTTCATTTGCTTTGAAATTTTAAGGAAATATCCTATTCCTATCTTCCCCCAAGAGTGTAGAGCTTCTGTTTATGGTAGAAATTCTCAACACTGAATGTTTATTAGAATTTTCTAGGAACCTATAAAAGTGTTGATGCTTGGCTCACCTCAAACCAGCTGAAACCAAATCTTTGGGGATGTGGTCCTGGTCATCTGTGCGTTTAAAAGTTCTTCAGGTGATTCTAACGCATAGTGAAGTTGAATCCTATTTGATTAAAATATTGTTGTGGGACCAATAGCCTTCCGCTCATTTAAATGGCCAGAATTCTACCCACTTTCCATCACTGCAGGGAGTGGACAGGTGATAGGTGTTGGGAATTCACAGAATTCTGAGTTCAAATCCAGATTCTACTATTTACTTAAAATATGATCTTAATCTTGCCTATAAAAGAGACTGAACAATTTTTAGAAGGCCGTGGGGAGAATTAAATAAGACAACTTAAGACTGCTGAGGGTACTAGAGAAGAGGCCAGACTGCATCCATACTATAAGTGGATTTGTCAGGAGAACACTTAGTCCATGCAGGTGATGAAAGATGTCACCTCCCTTCTTTGTTGAAATGGCCTTTGGGGGCAAATACAGCAGTAAAAGGAGGAAATACTCTGTGGCCAAAGGAAAACATTATTACTTAATTATTAAAAAATAAATCATCTCTGGACACACCCTGTACATCATAAAAAATCAGAGAATCTTCAAGGCCACCCAGCCCTTCCACCAACTTGGAAGATGCTCCTGTACAGAAATCACGAGGACCGAAAAGGCAAATTCGAGTCAGCTGCTCCCTCCTCACCTTGGATCTTCTTTCCTCCTTAAGGAAATGAGAGAGAGAGAGATTTAAAAAGAATTCCTATATTTCTGTGTGGGGTTGGCCAAGAGACCTTCTGTATTCACCACTATCATTAGGACCATTTAGCCTCCTTGGGTCATCGGTATGTTCTATATTGGGTTACCCATGTCAAACAATTTGCAGAGGGCTGCCATCTACAGCTATTCCACAAATGGTGCTTCCCTTCCATTCCCCACCACATCACTTTCCCCTTCACTATCTCATTTTTGTGTATCAGTGTTTGGTATCCCTAGCTCTTAAAATCTTCTTGGCATTCTTTTTACACCTTGACCTAGTACACCTTCCATATGGTTGATTGCCCAATGCAGTTTCATTGATTGTATTAATTTGCTAGGGTTGCTATACAAACTACTATGGACTGAGTGGCTTAAATAACAGAAATTGATTTTCTCACAGTTCTGGAGGCCAGAAGTCTGAGACCATGGTGGCAGAAGGTTTGGTTCCTTTTGCGGGCTGTGAGGGAAGACATGTTCCAGACCTCTCTCCTTGGCTTATAGACAGTCATCTTCTTCCTGTGTCTCTTCATACCATCGTCCTACTATGAATACCTGTGTCCGTATTTCCTCTTCTTATTATAAGGACACCACTCAGATTAGAATAGGGTCCACCCTAACAACCTCATATTAACTTAGTTACTTCTGTAAAAAGCCTGTCTCCAAATACAGTCACATTCTGAGGAAATGGGGGTTAAGACATTCAACACATGAATTTTGAGTGGGGTGGCAGTTGGAACATACATAATTCAACCCATAACATTGACTAAATCATGGATGGAGTGAATAAATGTTTGATGAATACAGAATGTATACAACTCCTTAAATGGTCAGCCAAACTAGAGGCTTTTTAATATGCAAATAAATTTTTATAACCTTAAAAAACTTGTAAATTTAAACTTTTGTTTCAGAGGAAACATCTACTTTTGTGTTTAGAACTTCTAGAAGTATCTTTATGAGATAAGCATATTCAGTAACCCTGAATTTTACACACAGATTTCTTAAAATATAATTCTTATTTACTTATTTTTTTCTGGAATGATAAAGACAAGATTAAAGGACCAGACACAAATATTGTGGATTGTTTTCCTCTTTGCTTAAATACTTTCCAGCTAGGTTCTTTAGCAGTTATACATGTTTTGAGACAAAGAAAACACCTTTGACATTTTTAGTCTCAGACATCTTCCTAATCTCTTTTGGTGCAAGTGAGTTCACATTTAAAGTAGCTTTAAAAATGGAGCACTGTAGGTCCCTGTTTTGGGGGGTAGACTGTGGGTGGCAAGCATCCAGAGGTGGCTAAGCTGGGAAAGGGTTAAATGACCTGAGGTCTGCATTCATTTGGAGAGCATCACACAAACCAGGAGGGCAATGATTACAAGCCAGATCAAGAATGAAAATGTTAGACAATGCCATTAATTTCCAAAGTGCCCAAGGAAATCAGTGGATTATTCTGGTCTATGGCAAAGGCATGGAATCTAGCCATGGATGCTTCCACCAACTGTGGATAGTGAGGCCAAATAGATGAAAATAATTATGCCACGAAACATACCTTTTCTCTAGAATCAGAACTACCATTGAAGACAGGCTTCATAGAGTATGCCCTGATTTAATAGTGAATTTTTATGTGTGAATCATTGGGACTAATATGCACTTTGTAAGTAGCAAACATTTTAAAGTTTCATAGAGAAGATAAAAATTAGCAGAATTATGAAACTTCTAAAAGGTGTCTCTAACTGTATTTGGAATATTCACCAGGATGGACTGTATAAAATTGTAACAATGTGTATATATGCCAGTTTTGTGTTATAAGCACATTTAGAGAAATGGTTTCTCTGTACCAGAAAATAATTAAATAAAATAATCTATTATACATGTAACTCATTACCTTATCTTCTAATTTTTTTCATGTAATTATTATTGGACTGTGAAATTTATAGCAATGATACCTAATTGGAATTTTTAGTGACAAAGTAAAATTAGATATTGCCACCATCAAACCTGAATTTTACTAGAGATCCATCAAAATGATCTTTTAAAATGTTAGCTATAATCATTTCAAACTAATTTTTTTTTTTTTTTTTTTTTTTTTTTGCAGTACGCGGGCCTCTCACTGTTGTGGCCTCTCCCGTTGAGGAGCACAGGCTCCGGATGCGCAGGCTCAGCAGCCATGGCTCACGGGCCCAGCCACTCTTTGGCATGTGGGATCTTCCCGGACCGGGGCATGAACCCGTGTTCCGTGCATCGGCAGGCGGACTCTCAACCACTGCACCACCAGGAAAGCTCCTCCAACTAATTTTAAGTCTTAATTATAGTTTTCATTTTAGCCATATGTATCGCTCTGGATATGGAGAAACAGTAGCTGATTAGTAGTATTCCAAAAGTTATTACAAGTGAAGCACATGTTTTAAAATAATGATGACAATGTCTTGGATGTAAATCATTCTGAAGTATCTGAGTTTAAGTTAGATTTAGCAAGGCTTGTTGGAGGAAGGAGGGGGAGAAAAAATAAAATCAGCCACTGTTCCTAAAATTTATTTGAAAAGACAAAATTTTAAATTGTATTAAATCTTTTGAAATTTTGGAACTAAATTTTTTTCATCTATGACATGACACTTCACTAGAAGCTGCCCTGCATGTCCCTTCATAACTCAAAAATGCATTCTATTGTCCATTCTTCTGCCTTTAATCATAAAGCTGCATTTGTCCACCCATACTGGCACACATATACTTCCACATGTACCACTGTCTCCACCCACTCTTTAGTCTCTAAATGATTTTGAAATCAGAACATTTTCCACTTCATTCACATTTGCTAAATTGTAATTCACATGAGTCAGTTGGAAAGCATATCTCAGTAATTTCTAATGAAAAAGGAGACCCTAGCAGAGAATAAAGGCACATGTTCTATACAAGAAGGGTTTAATAAATATATGCTTTTACTATTCATTTGGGGAAAAATTCAAGAAGCATTCTGAGATTTGGAGACATGTATTTGCCTTTCAGGTATCTTAACACTTAAAAAAAGGCAGCTTTTACGCTTGGGCTTGAATAGCAAGTAAGTGACTCCAGATAACAGTGTTTCCAGCCAGGTAAAGTTCTCACCTGGCAATTTGAAAATTGGGGTTCTGAACAGCTAAATAATCAAGTAGATCTGCAAACCTCTCAATGAACCCTAGCCAACGCTTAGATGAGTTTTCAGAAAACCTGGGCTGAGTTTGGAGAAATCCAAATAAATTTTATGGTTGCAGATGGAAACCAGGCCCAACTCAGCAGTTTAAATGAACCTGAAACTCAAGGGCCATCTCAAGGGGTCTGAACCCAAGCAAACCAAAACAAAGTAATGATTCCCAGGGAACACTGGTAGCCCTCAGTGCATTGTCTTGGCAAAAGCTGAGCACAGATTTATTTTATATTATTCAAAAGTGGTAAGTGAGAAAATTAAGAAAGACTTCCTAAATGGATTGTCTGGAAGGTCTGTGTGATTCAGAGGCAAAATGAACAAACTTTCAGGCATTGCTCCCTTCACACAAAGTTTTCAGAAAATAATTGAGAACTTTTAACTACTATGATAACTATATAAAGACATTAACAATTAGACATAAGCCAGAATGCCTTTCCCTAAAGTGAATCATTCTGGCCATCTGGATTCAAACCTCATTTCAGGTGTTCTGGTTGACCACCAGGTTCCACATGATATTGGGTCAGTGCCTCGCATGCTTGGTGTAGATGAACATCTTTCTAATTTTGAGAGCACCTGGAATCCAGGCAACTAGAAAAAGAATCCTTTGACTTCTTCCTGGGGGCTTTCATAAATAACAATATCAGTAGTTCATAAGAGAGGTGTGTGTGTGTGTGTGTGTGTGTGTGTGTGTGTGTGTGTGTATCTGTCTTTCAGTCATGTCTTCTGGAGCATCAAGGAAATGTAGTTAGAAAAATAATTTTTATAATTGAACCAGCTTTTAATTTCCCAAGAAAGTCCATTAATTTTTCATCTGGTTGACTCCTGGTTTCAACAGTTATTAAAGGTCAAAGTATCCCAAATTGTTTCTAGAAGGGAGAGGAGAAAAATTATAGTGACTAGTATGTACTGGAAACTGGATATGCTCATTTGATATCTGTTTCTTAGAAATTTTGTAAGAATTGAATAAGAAAAACTCCAGTTCCCACTATATAGCGGGAACTTGATAATTGTTAACTCTCTTCATTATATTCATCATCATCATTATCATTGTCATCATCATTGCTCTTCTATCTGGGCTCATTGCCAGGAACACCCTTAACTGCCTTTGGCAAAAAAGAGACATAGGAAGAATGTGTTTTCTATGCCTCTACCTCCTAGTTTTCATTCTTGTCCCCACTTCTAGAAGTGCTACTTGCAGTCTACCCACTGGGTGTTCATAAGTATTCTCATGTTCTTCTTACCAACTTTTCTATTAAAATTATCCTGGATAGTCTCTGTCAGTCTTCCCTTTAGAGAAAATGGCTACTTACCTTTGAATATTCTGTGAAACATGACACAAACAAGTTATTTAATATAATTATAACAAATGAAATTAGAATCTCTGAGTTTGGGACCCAATGATTACTTTTTCTTTTAATATTTTTATTGGAGTATGATTACTTTTTAAAGCCTTTCCCCCATCTCCCCATCCTTGTGATTCTACAATGTAGACAGAGTTGAAAACTACTGCTTCACATAAATTAGCATAACTTTGCCTATGCTACAGACATCCAGAGATTTCTAATAATTGAGTGTTCACACACTGATTAAAAGGTTGTTTTGTCACAATATATTTTCCTGCAATGGGTTTTCCAATAGAGACAGAAGGCTGATATTTAATAGAAATCACACATTTTTATGTCAGGTTCCTGTAGGCAACATTATTTGACAATCTGGTTTACTCTGAGACCTCTCAAGTTATCACCCAAGCAAGGAATTCACTTTGGATTGCCAATGGTCCATAGATCATGGTTTGTGAGCCATTCACCTAGGAGTTTCAGTTTTATTTTTACGCAAAAAAACTGAACAGCAAATTTTTCTCTCATTACCCAAATTGCTTAAGGAGATATCTATAAGAAAATTTATTCAGCAAGCATTTATTTAATTTTCCAATAGTCGAGGCACTAATACCCAGTGTTAGAAATACAGAATAGACTTTATTCTTTTTCTTATGATCTCAGTAGAGAAAAAAACTACAGACAGTCATGTTTACATATAGACATCCCAATCTTGTTCAAACCACAGTCTATGACTTAGAAATCAGAAAAATAAGTTCTCCAGAAGAAAAATATATATTAATGAAGAGTATTTTTATGTTTTTCTCTCCCTGATCAACTTCCAAGACTCCAAGAAATATGGTCATATCTATGGAGTTCAAATGGTAGCCAAAAATATAATTATCCTGTATCACTCCCTAAATCATTCTAGGTCAAGTCAGTTCACAAAGTGCTATTTGCCCTCTTGTTTGTTTTTTAAGCTTGTTTTATGGAGTGCTTACCATGTGCCAAGCATTGCCCTAGCCCTTTCATTCATTATCTCACTTAATTTTCCTGACAATTCTGTGAGGCAGGTATGATTATTCCTTGTCATTTACAGACAGGGAAACTGAAGCACAAAGAGGACTGATAGCCTCGTAAGTGGCCCAATTAGGATCTGAACCTCAGCATTCCTGCTCCAGGGTGTGTATTCTTAAGTGTTACCCTACAGCTTCTGTGCACATTATTGTGTTAGTGGCTCTAGGTAGTTGTGAGGTAGAGAGTTGGTTAACATGGTTCAAGCCTGTATTTGACCAATTTACTTTATTGTGCTTGCTGTTGAGACAAACCTTCTGAACCCCTGAAAGGTAGTGTCCCTTAAAACAGAGTGTGGGGATTACTGCTTTAATGTGTGACATTTGCTTTTCTGTTCTTTCATGTCTTCATCCCTGCTGATCCCTTGTATATACTCTGGTGGTTTTAGACTGAAGATTCAAAAGCACAAGAGGACTCATGACAATACACTTAGGATTTCTGAGTTTTTAGGAAGCTGCCCTCAGGACCTGGCAGGGTCATGTGGTAACAGAATGAATTGCAAAATGTGTGTTCACATCTCAAATGGACAGTGGTTGGCTTGCTCCTGTTCGCTATCCCAGCATAGGGTCTGTCTAACATCCATCCACCTTGATGCCTTCCTTTTATATCCCAGCTGCTTGTGTTAGTGCTTATGAGTGTAAAATAAAGTAGCTGAAGCATGAGCAAAAGTGTAACTAAAACTGCCTCCAAGCCCCCATTCTGTAGAAATGCTGAATCAGTTGGACACAGGTGTATTGTGCCCAGTCAGGAAGCAAAGTAGCTGAGGGAATTTGCAGGGAGAACCATTCATAAGAGTGGTGACCTCATACACACTTATAAGCTGGATCAACTTGATTCCAATCTGAATGCTACCAACGGATGAAATGCATCTCTGAAATCTACATCTGAAATGATTCTCATGCATGCCTCCCTCTCCACCTTTACCACAATCCCTATCACAGTAATCGTAAGCCCTCGTAATCGCTTGTCTATATGATTACAATAACTTCTTAACTGGTCTCCCACTTCTGGTGTCCTTCTGGTCTATTTATCCTCAACAGCTCTGCGAGTGGTTCTCATACTTTACTGTGCATAAAAACCATTGGAAGAATGTGTTGAAAAATGCAGATTTCTAGCTCATTTTTAGTCCCATTTATTGGGTCTAGAAGTGACCCAGTAATCTAAGCAATCTATATTTCTTTGATTAGTCATCCCCATGTAATTTTTGTGCAGATTGCTTTCACTTTGAGAAATTGTGCCAGGCTGTTATCTAAAATACAGTGGTAGCACAGCATGATTTTTCTCCACAAAGAAATGTCTCTCTTTCTGTAATAGAAAATAGGTATGGACTTGGAATGAATATGAGAAGGGACTTTGAGACTCAAAAGACAAAATAGGAAGGTCAAAGGGAATTTGTGGGTCTAGTGTAGATACCAGAACTTGTTCTGATACAACTTTCCTGGGAGATCTGGGGAAGTGACTGTGTAAACAAATAAAAATAATTGGATTTCAAAGATCAGGGTAACGGTGCTGTAGAGCTCCCTGTCTACATGAGGTCACCATAACTTGGGCAGAAACCTCCACTTTCTCTCCACTTAAAAAAAAAAACAAACATTTTAGATCAAGCAATGTGATCCTTGCAGCAGTGAGCAGGGAAAACATCAGATATAAAGAAGCCACTTATGGGACTTCCCTGGTGGTGCAGTGGTTAAGAATCTGTGTGCCAGTGCAGGGGACACAGGTTCGAGCCCTGGTCCAGGAAGATCCCACATGTTGCAGAGCAACTAGGTTAGTGTGCCACAACTACTGAGCTTGAACTCTAGAGCCTGCAAGCCACAACTACTGAGCCCATGCCCCTTGAGCCAGTGCTCTGCAAGAAGAGAAGCCACCACAATGAGAAGCCCGCACACTGCAACGAAGAGTAGAGAGCCTGCAAGCAGCAACGAAGACCCAACACAGTCATAAATAAATGAATAAATAAATAAATAAATAAATTTATTTAAAAAACAATAAAGAAGCCACTTCTCTAAATGAGAAAGCCACTTTTCAACAACATCAGTGACAGAAGCAGAGGCAGCAGAAAACAGATCTTCTCATTTTTCCCCCCTTGGCCTGTAGTCCATTGTTTAGGATCATGATTATTCTCTTTGGAATTAGTTATATAATTCTTAGACTAGTCTTAGACTATTGGTGGAAGTAGGGTGGAGGTCTAGAGAAAAAGGTTGGAGTCCCTGCTTATCTGAGAAATGGAGGCTTAAGTAAATAAACTTCAATATTAAAAAGAGACATAGCATTATTCATGCTCCAAGCAATAAAGCAAACCATGTCCCTGGTCATGCCATTTCCCTACTTAAAAACAGTCAGTGTGTCTCCATTGCCTAGTCTACATGGTTCTGATGCCACAATATGACATGAAAGCTTCTTCACAACTCTGTCAACAAATAGTTGCAGCTTCATCTGCCTTGCTCTTAAGTTCATGCAGTTTGGTCATATTATTTTGTGGTTTTTAAATTGCTGAGTGCTTTAAGATTTCCATGTTTCTTTTCTCTTGTTCTTCCCTTTACCTGTAAATTATAACTATTCACTCTTTAAAACAATATTAAATGGAACTTTCTTGTTGGATAAATAACCAAATGAATATATTTTCAGATGAGAAAACAGATTCAGAAAAAAAGAATTTTTTCTTCTGAAGCCAAAAGGTTAATCAGTGCTGGAGATGTGGTTAGAAGTCTGGTTCCCTGATCCTAATCCCTTTCTTCATATGCCGGTGGCATCTTCATTCAGAATCTCATTGATGCCAATCTGATCCAGTTCTTCATAACAATTGTTTACCTGAACCTCAGGTGACTTGCCCTAACTCATGTCTCACCTGATGCACTGTGTGTGTGTTGCCACTGTAACTTAGAGATGACTATTCACTACAGCTCCTACCACCTTCCCTAGACTTTGGACAGCCCTGGCTCTAACTGTGATAAACTGCCAGTTAGAATAGTTAGAACTGGTCAGTTCCCTGATCACTCTATTGATAAGCTACATATACCAAAAAGAGAGTAACCATTTAAATTATTCCATATTTAGGACTGTTGTAATCCTTAGTTATGGCCTTACTTTGGGACATGAGACATCCTGAAGATGCTCTGTTCCTGGGGAGGATGAGAAAAGAGCCTATTTCAGGGCCAAAGGGCACAGAAGAGATGGAAGGGAGTGGACATAAGATGAACTTCACCCAAGGTCCATTTTGCTTCCTGAGCTACAGTTTCCATTTTAGAAAAGAAATCTGGTGAAGTAAATTTTGTGAGGGGGGAAGAAATATAACTTCAGCTTGAAGGATACCTGGAGAGAAAGGAATATGATTTTAGAATTTAGAATATGAGCATTTAAGCTTGCTTCATTGTCACTTTATTTATGCTCATGCTTAACTCAACTGTAGCTTCTGGGTATTTCTTATGTCATTAAAAACCAATGGTGCAGCCAGGAGAATAGAAAGTAAGATGTTGCTTTGTTTACTTTTGTTGCCATTCAGCATTTCATCTCACAGCCCACAGGGGACCTCTGGCTATATTCACAATTATAGTGACAGAAGTTTAAATAAATGCAGCGGGAGCCCACTGGTTCGTAGTGTAATAAATCTGAACGCACGAATGGAAAGTCTCTTGGAAGCTTCTTTTTCATAGATGTGAAAATAAACCACTGATATTGTATTTTTCTTTAGTTCTGTGGTGGGAACAAAGTTAGGGAGAGAAAACTACAGGCAAAGATGCAAAGATTCTTTCACTAGAACTTCAGCTAAGTTCCTGTCACTTTTTATCCATCCAGTTAGAATTTGGAAAACACAGATTCTTAAATACAGCAAAATACTAGATCTTCTCTCATAAAACCCATTGGAAGTTAGAGCTGCAAGGAGAGCCTTGTTGACTGGGACTAACTTGTTGCTTTTGTAAGTGAGTCACCTGACCTAGGTGTCTTTCTCAAGGTCACACAGCTAGTTTGTGGCATCTGTAGGTCTGGAAACCAGGTCTCCTCACTTGTTGCCCAGTGATTTTTACACCATGCTTCCTCGCTTCCCCTCAACCTCAACAGTTGAATTCTTTCCTGGAGTCTGGGAGACATAAGGCAAAGCTGGAGAGCAAGTGCAGGATAGAAAACATGCAAGCAAAAGATGTGTACATGTAACACTTTTCTGGTTACAGCACTATGAGATGAGGAGCTCTTGTCTACACCAGCAGCCCTGTGATCCAAGGGCCCTCTGCAGTTGGTGCAGATCTTCAGATGCAAGCAAGAAGATGGCTATAGCCATGGCACACTGCAACTGGAACAATGGCCTCATCAGGGTGAGCGGCACCCCTGGAGATGATCAAGCCATGCACACTGCAATATAAGCTACTGAAGGCTGTTCTGCTTCTGGGCAAGGAGTGATTTTCTGGGGTGGACATCTGAGTCTCAGTGAAGGCTGGTGGTCACATGACCCAGATTTACACAATCTACCAGTCCCACAACAAAGCCCTGGTGGCCTATTACCAGAAATACATGGATGAGGCTTCCAAGGTGGAGATCAAAGACATCCTCACCCTGTATGGCTAGATCCTGCTGGTAGCTGATCCTCATCACTGTGAATCCAAAATATTTGTAGGTCCTGATGCCTGTGTTCACTACCAGAAATCTTACTGATGAATCCATCATGAGGGTCAAGGATCACCTTTATAATAAACAGTGGTTGTAGGATTTGAAGTTTAAAAAAAAAAGTACAAGGAGTTAGCATTGTTTCTGCAGTAAGGTAGATGTCTTGGATGGTCTATTCAAGGGAGTTCACTTAGTCCAACTTAATGAAACCTACATCCTTTATGTACTGAGGAAACACTGGCTACACATACTGAAGCAGTATTTCTGGATTATACATGCCAGTTTGAGCAGATGTGGCATGGGAAAGAGCCCACCAGTTGAATTTTCTCTGGTGGCTCCAGTAGAGCTGTTGATGACCCATCTTACTTTCTCAGATGCAATGAGGCACAACACAAAGAGACATGTACTAGTGGAATCTTCAGAGATTATGCTATATCTGGGACAATTTGCTTTGGTCTCACAAATTGGTTCTGCAGGAATATAGACAGTCCCTCCATTTAGACAAACTGAGGACTGGGGTGTTGAAGTCAGGCTCAGGAGCCAGTAATGGATACTGAGGCAGAGTTCACTGGTCTCTGGGCTTTAATGAGAAGGGTTGAAGGAGATGGGTAGACCTGGAGACTAAAGGGAAGTTACTGAGTTAAAAAACAAGACCATAAATTGTCAACCTGAAGCCAGGCTGAATGGGAACATACAGATACAGAAGCAATGAGATGGAAATCTAATGAGA